>NC_067245.2:287192728-287817728 GCF_019359855.2 Lolium perenne
ATCTGCCCTTCTCCCGCCGGATGCGAAGCTGCCTCCTTTCTCTGTTCAACTCAGCCGCCTGCTTTTTCCAATTCCCGGCAGCTCGTGCGAGCCTATATTGATATGCTTGCAATTCTTCCGGTGTGGCTGTGGTAGCCATTGGTTCTGTGCCGTTCATAGCTCTCGCGGCTCGTCCCACGCTGCTTGTGAAATTTGAACTCTATCTCGCGGCTCGGCCCGACGTATTTGTTGCCCAGGCCTTGTCGCAGATTGGAGGGATCGACGATGGATTTCCCAAACTGTCGAAAGCCTCGTATGTCTCCTCTTGATCTTCAATGGCGTAAATCTGATGATACTTTGTACTCAGATCTACGTTGGGTTTGGTGACATCATCGTTGAGATTGATGAAGACCTTGCCCACTGTGAGAGATTTGTCGATGAAGTCGTAACTGTCGACATCGCTTGAGCCATCGCTTATATATGAGTCCGCAGATGACTCGAATGACATGTCGTTGAAGATCTTGGCGAGTTTCTCTCTTGCTCTGGTGCTGACGTAACGTGTCGCCGAGGTTTCTTCTTCTCCTGACTCGGTTGTCGATGCATAGTTTGAAAAATCGGAATCGACCACCGACGATCCCGACGAAATCGGAATCTCGACACGATACGATCCTTCCTTCTCGACGCGAAAGTGAAACCTTCCGAACGTCATCTCCATGGGCTCCGCCAGATACGCATATGCATCCAAACGGGAGGGTGGGTGAGGAACAAAATCGACAAGACCAGCAGCGATCTGTTTACCTCGATCCATTGTGTTGCTTGCGGTTGACGATGTCGAAGATCTTGAGCGTGCCATCGAGATCAGCTCCTTACGCCTCTAGTTCCCACAGACGGCGCCAATTGACAAGGTATCAACTTGTCAATGCCTATGGATTGTAGGCTAGGGTTTAGTTGGAAGTAGAGGGTAAGTAGATCTCGAAGGTTTCAGCCGGAAAGTACTCGACGAATATGAAAACTAGGGTTTGCAGACAGTGATTCGATTTTCTCTTCGTCCCTCGACTCCCCCTTTATATAGGAGGTGGAGCCGAGGGATTCGTGCCATACAAGTTTACAGAGTCCGGGACGGTTTCTAACTCATCCCGCCAGATTACAAACAACACTTCCTATTACAACTCTATCTTTCCTTAGTAAATCTTGGGCTCCCGAATCTTCTTATTCTTCGGGTATTGGGCCTCCAGTAAACCCCGGGTACCATCTTCGGCAGGCCCATTTGGGATGCCTATGTCAGCAGCACATACGCGTATACGGACGATAGGCGAATTCGTTTGGGCTCAGACCAAAGTGCGCACACACGCAACCCAGCCTTCACCGCACACGCACACGCAGGTGACACTTCTCTCGATCCTCTTTTCTTTGCGATGCCGACGAGGCTGCTCCGGCCAGCCGCCGGCCAACTCCGGCGCTGCCGCTTGCTGGCGCTGCTCCACCACCACCTCGTCCTTCTCCTCTATCAAATACCCCACGCCGAGACGCCCCTGCCACCCCCGTTCGCCCTCAAGGCTAACCCTAGTCCGCCTTCAATTTCGGTCGTCGCCGGCCGATTTCGGCGCCGCCGCAGGTCGGTGAACCTCGGCTCGTCCTCCACCGCTATCTCTCCTTCACAGCGCCGCCTCCCTACACCTGCTTGCGCCCCTGCGGCTAACCCAAGCTGCGGGTTGGCATGGTCACCGTCGGCCGCTACCGACTGCGGCGCCTCCGGCTGCTCCCCTCCGTCGACACGAACACTTTTACGTCGACTACGTGAAAGATCGAGATGTCGCCTAGAGGGGGGTGAATAGGCAATTACAAACTCTTGCGGATTTTGTCTTGTAAGAATGCGGAATTAAACTATCGTTTAGTTTACAAGCACAAACCCTAAATATGCTAGGCTCAACTAAGTGTAACAATAGCAACTAGAGCTAAGCAAGATAGGCACAAGATATATGTAGCACAAGTGATAGCAAGATATATATATATACTTCAAGCACGATGGCTATCACAAGGAAAGAGAGCTCGGGTATAGAAATAACCGAGGCACGCGGAGACGGGGATGTATTCCCGTGTTCCCTTGCTTTGCAACAAGGTACGTCACGTTTGGAGGAGTGGAGGTCCCACGAAGGATTCCCCGCGCCACGAAGGCTCACCCTATTCTCCGAACCACACCCACGAAGGATAATGGCCCTTTCCTTATGGTTAGCTTTTCCTCCGCTCCGGAGATGGCAAGCTCCACAACCACTTCACAAGCTCCACGAAGGAGAAGCCCGGGCCCCTTCACAATCTTCCACGAAGAGATCACCGGGACACCAACCAAGCCAACTAGGAGGTCACCCTCCAAGAGTAACAAGCTCACGGTCTCTCACTCGAACAAATCGTGGTGGAGAGCTCAACACTATGCAATGATGCAAAGCAAGAACACCGGAGGTGTTCAAGTCCTTCACACTCAAATCCCACCAAAGCAACGAATGCTAGGATGAGATTGGAGAGGAAGAACAAGGGGGAAAGTCAACCAAAGACTCCAAGATCTAGATCCCAAGAGATTCCCTCACTTAGAGAAGAAATGGATCGGTGGAAGTGTAGATCTAGATCTCCTCTCTCAAATCCTCAAATATGAGCAAGAATGGTTGGAGGAATCAAGGGGGAGAGCAAGTTCTTCAAATAGCAACAATGGAGGTGAGAGAATGGGAAGAACTACTTGGGCTCAAGGTGGAAGAAAGGTATTTATAGCCCAAGTGGAAAAATAACTGTCGGGGGAAAAAGACAGAAAAACGGGCAGAAAAAAAAGCTCCAAAAAGTGGCCCAGCCGGCGGCCCAGCCGGCCGACCGGCCCAGGCGCTGAGGAGGCCGGTGGCCGGTCCGATCAGGCCGGCCTGCCAGCCGGGCGGGGCGCGTGGGCCGCTCGGAGCAGCCAGGCCCAGGCGGGGCAAGCCGGCGCCCAGCCGCGCGTGGGCGGCGCGTAAGGGAGGCGGCGCGCGGTCCGAGGAGGCCTGGCCGGCCGGGAGGCGGCCGGCGGCCCGGTAAGAAACCGGCGCTCGGGCCGGAGAACGCCGCCAGCCCACGGACCGGCGCCCGGATGGCACGAGCGGCCAGGCCGGATTTGGCCGGGTGGGCAGCGCTTGTAACTCCAGCAGAGCGGCGACCAAGGCAGCCTCTCCCCCTTTTTCTTTTTTTCTTTTCTTTTCTTTTTATTCTTTTCCCTTTTTATCTTTTCTTTAATAACAAATGCTCCCGGACTCCGATTCGAATGAAACCAATTTTGTTTGGAAGATAACAACAAATGCTATCTTATAGAAAGTGAAAACCCAAGAATCTATAGGAGGGGATTTTATCATGAATATAAAAGATAGAACCTTATATCATGAATAACCGGTAAAATCACCCAACCTCGAAAACGCAATAGAAGATGCATGCGAACTCCGTTTTCGATGAACTTGAGCTTGTTGTAAAGCTAGCAACAAGCTCAAGAACCTCACACCGAGAAATACCAAGAAGCAATAATAATATGCAAAGTATGCAAAGGATTGAGCTCCCTAAGACGATGTGATCAAGTTACCCAACCGAAAGCCCCTCTTAATAGTGCGGCTATCTATCCTATAATCCGGTCTCCCATCAACCACCTCGATACCGGTAAAAGGAAAACCTATCAAGGTCATACCTTTGCCTTGCGCATCCCGCTTGATCTTGATGATAACACTTCACGCTCCACTCAAGCCGGAATGCATCACTTGATCATTGTCGCTTCGTGTATACTCACAAATGCTCCCCCATACACCATGATGGGAAAGCTCCATTGATGCACATCTTCACATGTCCATCATCACCAAATGGACGGCAAGCTTCAAGTATGTGATCCACTCAAGATGCTCAACTTGAACTTGCCCAACTCAAACTTGTATCTTCTCATGCTCTATCATACTATCTTGAGGTGTATAAAGAATTCTTCACTTGGAATCAAGCTCTCAAGATCTTGATCATTCATTGCTTATCTCATTGGATAGAGCATGGCTAATATTGGGTTCCACATAAGAACACCATCTTCATTTCTTCTTCTTGATCATATCACATATGTATCTTCAAATCGATGATCTTGATGCCAATACACAAGGTATATCTTTATCTTCATGGCATCCATACTTGAATCCAACACATGGAGAACAAGTAGAACCTATGGAATATTCCTTCATATAAACTCAATGAAAACATTAGTCCATAGGGGTTGTCATTGATTACCAAAACCACACATAGGGGCAATATACCCTTACAATCTCCCCCATTTTGGTAATTGATGACAACCACAATAAGAGGGTTTATATAATGAATATTAGAGACAAGTACGCAACTTATCCGAGAATAAGTTGTATACAAGAGGTTGTATTTGATATGGTCAAGTAACACAAAGCTACTAGCCCATCTTAAAACCGGCTCTACTCACACAACTACAACAAATGCAAGAGATGTGAGTAGAACCAATATATATAGAGAAAACTCCCCCACAATGTATGCACGTGTGATGAACATGAATTCATTGCATATATTGTCAAGATTAACCTTTGGGATAGTTTCCACTATATATATACAACCATGCAGACATATAAATATGGAATGCATGAGAGGCAAAACACTTAAGCACAAACCAATCTTAAGTATAAAAACCATTCCCTTAAACCCTCTAAACTTCTCCCCCATTGGCATCGATTGTCAAAATGGGTGAAAAATTTAGAAGGCCAATATAATGTGAGTTCCTCCCCAAAGTGTGCACTTCTCATAATTTGAGTGGAATCAAGTGCACATATCCAATGATGAATACTTGAAGGAAGTCAAACTATATTGAGGATCAAAGATTGCATAAAGATAACATGGTGAAATGAGCTTCAACAAGTAAAGCAAGCAATCAAAGATCCAATTGGACAAACAAAGATATCATGATAAGAGAGATATAGTGCTCTTAAATAAAATAAGAAAGCTCCCCAAGGTTCGTGCACAATTTATAATGTTTGCATTTGAATACAATATGCACAAACATGGAATCCTCACTCCCTATATATCATTTAGAACACAACTAAGATAAAGAGAATATGCTTATCAAGAACAACTTTAGTCCAACAATTATGAGATATGAGTGCAAGAAGGAAAACAAATAAACCAAGCACTCATAAATCTCCTTTACCAACACCACTAAGAAACAAAAGGATAAAAGATGGTCGGCAAAGAACAAAGATATCAAGGTGATGGATTAACGCTCTTATGTATATAAGTTTCTAAAGTGGACAAATGATCCATAAAGAAACATGCACACACAAGAGGTTAACAAAATAGATAAGACAAGATATCCAAGATGAAGTCATAAAATATACCAAAGGATGTTTGCTTAAGAAGCATATATAGCCTATGGCTCCAATTTTCACTTATGGTATATGAATGAACTTCAACCAAGTTAAACCTCAAAAACATCACAACTAACAATAAGGGAAATAGAGCTAGTTGAAGTGTTTTGAGAAAGGCAACAAGTATCATAAATATGGATTTATTTCGCAATTTCATCAATATTGCACATAAGAGCTCTTTGAGGAATTGATATGCAATAAATTGCTAAAGGGCATATTTGGGTAGGTGAATCATCAACATGATGTATATATATATTCCCAACATATGCATCTTCTCAAATTACTCAAATGTACAATAAAAGGTTTCACTTTAAAAATGATTTTTCAAGAACCGCAATATTTTTGAAATAAATCATTTCATGCCAAGATACAACCTACAAGAGGTTGGATGTTATATGAGAATGCATGAAGAAGATACTTGTTACCGAGATAGCAATGGCTTGATGTAGTAGATAAGAGTTCATCAATCATCCTAGCTTGACTCCAATTCTAATATGGTGACAACACCTTCCTTATAGATGATACAAGCCTCCATTGCATCTCCAATGTACCTAAAACATCATTCAAGTACATCTTGGTCCCCAAACTTATTGGGTCCAACATGGTTAGACTAACCACAATATATAGGACACACTCCATATAAACATGTGCATATTTAGATGAAATTTGAATTTCATGCACATCTTAGCCATTTAGGATTTGATGGAGTATATCCTACATAATGGATCGAAAGAAAGCAAGCATGCTACAAGTATAAACAAATTACATATAAGCATGCACCAAAACTTTTAAAGATCCAAGAAAGATATACTTTGGACAAAACACCAAAAGAATTAAATAAGGCAAAGAGGTGTCACAAAACAAATTTGTTGTCCAAATTATATCTAAGAAGCAAATCTCAAAAGATTTGTTCAACAAAGTTCAACAAATGAACTAAGAAGAAACCGTTGAGCATAAAGGATGAAATAAGGCAAACATGCTCAAAGATTTATCTCATTCAACAAATAAAGCATAGAAGAAGGAATGAGATAGCAAAAACTCCCCAAAAGAGCAAGGTTCAAACAAATAAACCAAACCCTCTACACTTTTCACAATGGCACAATGTACCGTAAGGAAAAAGGTTTGTCTTCCAAAACAAACACTTGATATGAATCAAGAGAATTTATTAAAAGATTTTTCAAAAGGACAAGGAAGACACATGGGAGCAACAAGGATTTGTTGGAAATAAAATAAGGCAATAAGAAGCAATCCAAGGTGAAGGTGATCCATAAATTCAACCACGTACAAAGTTATCAATTGTCAAAGACAATGAGAATATTGGAATTAGCTTCCGGTGGTATATTAACAAGGATAGTATGGATCAATTTCACAATAAAAGGCATAGGATAAGTATATAGAATTAAGCACTATGCACGGATGAAGATTCTTGATAACTTCAACTAGTCACACAATCACGCACGGCAATGATTAGAATAACTTGAAGCAAACGGTGTCCCAAATAAGATATAGAGATATGTATTTGAGGAAAAACCGCACCAAGAATTTCATATTCAAACAAGAGCCCACAAGATGAGTAATAAAATATTTTTATTAGGAATGGAGCTTGTTTGAGCAAACATGCCACCTAGGAACAAGATATTTAAGAGCATGAACTCTAAGTGGCATAACCTCATATGTTCACATTTTCTAGGCTTGTGATATGTACAAAACATATTACTCCCCCATAATGTGATAAAACATATCTTCTAAATAAGAGGCAACTAAAATTCAACTAGAGATGATTTATGGATATTTAGAATTTGAATTTCTCATGAGTATGACACACCACATAGTGACTAGATAATCTTGCAATATCAATACTAAGTGGTGCTACCCATATACACACATTTTATAGAAAGAGAGATGCACAAAGCATATCACTCCCCCAAAATGGGATGCTCCATTAATCACTCAAAGAGAGCCAAATAAGATATCATCAAGATGCATTAGGCTCAAAACAATACATAAGTATATGACGAGTCAAACAAACATACTTGAATACACAAGATAAGCAAGTAAGACACAACACATACATACACATATTTGGTACAAAACCAAACATGCAAAGGGGCAAGTAACTTACAATAAACATGAAGAGTTGAAGTATAAGCTACCGCAAAGAGGAACATTGGATATAAGATATAGATGATAATCCATACGACTTGACTTGGTAAAAATACAATATATGAAGATCCCTTAATTCTTCATGAAGTAGCCAAATCTCCAATGCCCTCTACATGCACCTATTGATCAAGTTTGAGATTGTTGGTCCCCAACCAAGTTGGGTCCTAAGAGATTAGTCACAATAGGCTTGGCAACCCAAATGGTTCTTTTCTTGAAACCACTTTGAGTTCCAACAAACTTGGCAAACACATTGCCATCCTTATCCTTCCCTAGAGAATAATCATTATCAACAATTATAGGGTTAGATAAGGTACCACCTAAGCAAGAAGAAGCAAAGTGCCCCTTCTCACGACATAAGTAGCAAGTGTTCCCCTTTCTCTTCTTTATTGATTTCTTCTCTTGGGGAACAATATCTTTATTCTTCTTGGGAAGTGCCCTATCTTCAACTTGAGGTCGAGCATGAGCTTGACCTTGACCTTGTGGCCGTTTCCCTTGTTGTTTCTCACTCAAGTGCTTCTTCTTCTTCAACGGGCATGATCTAACATGATGCCCTTCAACCTTGCACTTGAAGCAAACCAACTTGGCCGGATCCTTGACTTTGTCTTGGCCCTTCTTCTTGTTGCTCTTGCTCTTGGACTTGTTCTTGTTATTGGACTTGAATCCAAGTCCACTTTTATCATTGGGGGATTGTTGCACACTTAGCATCTTGTCAAGTGCGGATTTCCCTTCATGACGCTTTTCCAAGTCTTTCTTCAAAGAAAGGACTTGAGCCTCGAGCTCTTTTATTTCCTCTACATGGTTAGTAGAAATACAAGTACTAGAGGAAGTAGAAGCTTCATTGTTAGAGCAACAAGGCAAAGTGAGTAATCCAACACAAGGTGTATCACTAGTTTGACTAGATGGATTACAAGGACTAGCACATGGCAATATAACATTTGTAGTATAGATTGTGCTAACATCCATATGAGGCTCACAAGATGTTATCTTAGTGATACTTGCCTCATGAGCTAACTTTAGCCCATCATAGGAAATTAGAAGTTCATCATGAGAGCTTGAGAGCTTTTTATGACTTTCTTCCAATTCCCTATAATTGCTAGTTAGCAACTCAAGTTGAGCCCTTAGCTCAACATTCTCCTTTAAGGTCGATGCTTCACAAGAATTAGAGTTAGTAGCACAAGCATCAACAATAGTTTTCTCATTTTCATGCATATAGGATTCAATTTTTTGTGTAAGCATGAAATTAGCATGCTTCTCATCTTTTAGCTCATGCTTGAGGAGAGTGAATCTCATTTCCCCATTTTCAACATGGGACTCCAACTCCACTATGGTTTCCCTATATTTATTCAAGGTATCCATAGAGTGTTCGAGATAAGCACGAGCTTCTTTATTACCACGAAGAGAAGCATATACCATTGCCATATCATGCACCAAGATATTATGTTCTTCATCATTATCATCATCATCACTCTCATCATTAGAGGGTGTGTTAGGAGTCAAAGTAGGAGATACCTTTGGTCCATTTGCCATAAGGCACATGTGCATACCGGAGGATGAAGATGAAGATATTCTTGAATCCTCATTTGAAATCATGTCTTGATCCATAGAGTGTTCGGTTTCCTCTACAATGTTAGTCAACAAGCAACTAGAGGAAATAGAAACATTTTGATTATGGGAGCAAGACAAGGCAAGCATATCCTCATGAGATCTATGTAAGCAATTTACACATGATATGCAAGGACTATCAACACAAGCATGTAGATTATTTTCAATGCAAGATGTGTTTAAGTCCAAAGAGGAAACATTGCAATGAGATAGAGATGAAGAGTCATCACTATTGAGCACAATATCAACATTGCAATTTCCCTCACCACTCACCATATCATTACCTTGTGTCTTGCAACACGTTGGTGAAGTGGAAGAAGATGATATATCATCACGACCGGAGGTGGAAGCAACTTGGAGCTCTTCATGATGTGAAGGGGAAGAGAGCTCCTCGGAGTCACCACCGACCAATTGAGAAGTGGATCCACCAAATATTTCCTTAAGCTTGATCCACATCTCATGAGACGATTTTCGCTTTATATATATCAAGAACCTACGAAAATCGGGTCTCAAAGAGAATAAAAGCTCATTAGATACTTGAGCTTCAAGATGTAAGTTTTTCTCATCCTCTAAAGATAGATTTTGAGAATCCATCGGAGGAGAAAAACCGACATCTAGAAATTGCTCTATATGTGGACACAAGGTCCGAAGCTTACAAAGCAAGCAATTTCTCCACAAAAGATAATTTGTGCCATTAAAGACAATTGTGTCATTGTGCACTATACTAGCCGACATCTTTACTCTCAAGGCGGTGAAGCCTTAAACAAGGAGAGACCTTGCTCTGATACCAATTGAAAGATCGAGATGTCGCCTAGAGTGGGGGGTGAATAGGCAATTACAAACTCTTGCGGATTTTGTCTTGTAAGAATGCGGAATTAAACTATCGTTTAGTTTACAAGCACAAACCCTAAATATGCTAGGCTCAACTAAGTGTAACAATAGCAACTAGAGCTAAGCAAGATAGGCACAAGATATATGTAGCACAAGTGATAGCAAGATATATATATATACTTCAAGCACGATGGCTATCACAAGGAAAGAGAGCTCGGGTATAGAAATAACCGAGGCACGCGGAGACGAGGATGTATTCCCGTGTTCCCTTGCTTTGCAACAAGGTACACCACGTTTGGAGGAGTGGAGGTCCCACGAAGGATTCCCCGCGCCACGAAGGCTCACCCTATTCTCCGAACCACACCCACGAAGGATAATGGCCCTTTCCTTATGGTTAGCTTTTCCTCCGCTCCGGAGATGGCAAGCTCCACAACCACTTCACAAGCTCCACGAAGGAGAAGCCCGGGCCCCTTCACAATCTTCCACGAAGAGATCACCGGGACACCAACCAAGCCAACTAGGAGGTCACCCTCCAAGAGTAACAAGCTCACGGTCTCTCACTCGAACAAATCGTGGTGGAGAGCTCAACACTATGCAATGATGCAAAGCAAGAACACCGGAGGTGTTCAAGTCCTTCACACTCAAATCCCACCAAAGCAACGAATGCTAGGATGAGATTGGAGAGGAAGAACAAGGGGGAAAGTCAACCAAAGACTCCAAGATCTAGATCCCAAGAGATTCCCTCACTTAGAGAAGAAATGGATCGGTGGAAGTGTAGATCTAGATCTCCTCTCTCAAATCCTTAAATATGAGCAAGAATGGTTGGAGGAATCAAGGGGGAGAGCAAGTTCTTCAAATAGCAACAATGGAGGTGAGAGAATGGGAAGAACTAATTGGGCTCAAGGTGGAAGAAAGGTATTTATAGCCCAAGTGGAAAAATAACTGTCGGGGGAAAAAGACAGAAAAACAGGCAGAAAAAAAAGCTCCAAAAAGTGGCCCAGCCGGCCGACCGGCCCAGGCGCTGAGGAGGCCGGTGGCCGGTCCGGTCAGGCCGGCCTGCCAGCCGGGCGGGGCGCGTGGGCCGCTCGGAGCAGCCAGGCCCAGGCGGGGCAAGCCGGGCGCCCCAGCCGCGCGTGGGCGGCGCGTAAGGGAGGCGGCGCGCGGTCCGGAGGAGGCCCCGGTCGGGCCGGGGAGGCGGCCGGGCGGCCCGGTAAGAAACCGGCGCCTGGGCCGGAGAACGCCGCCAGGCCCACGGGACCGGCGCCCGGATGGCACGAGCAGCCAGGCCGGATTTGGCCGGGTGGGCCGGCGCGCGGCCCGGCAGGCCGGGCGGCCGGCCGGCAGCCTCTCCCCCTTTTTCTTTTTTTCTTTTCTTTTCTTTTTATTCTTTTCCCTTTTTATCTTTTCTTTAATAACAAATGCTCCCGGACTCCGATTCGAATGAAACCAATTTTGTTTGGAAGATAACAACAAATGCTATCTTATAGAAAGTGAAAACCCAAGAATCTGTAGGAGGGGATTTTATCATGAATATAAAAGGTAGAACCTTATATCATGAATAACCGGTAAAATCACCCAACCTCGAAAACGCAATAGAAGATGCATGCGAACTCCGTTTTCGATGAACTTGAGCTTGTTGTAAAGCTAGCAACAAGCTCAAGAACCTCACACCGAGAAATACCAAGAAGCAATAATAATATGCAAAGTATGCAAAGGATTGAGCTCCCTAAGACGATGTGATCAAGTTACCCAACCAAAAGCCCCTCTTAATAGTGCGGCTATCTATCCTATAATCCGGTCTCCCATCAACCACCTCGATACCGGTAAAAGGAAAACCTATCAAGGTCATACCTTTGCCTTGCGCATCCCGCTTGATCTTGATGATAACACTTCACGCTCCACTCAAGCCGGAATGCATCACTTGATCATTGTCGCTTCGTGTATACTCACAAATGCTCCCCCATACACCATGATGGGAAAGCTCCATTGATGCACATCTTCACATGTCCATCATCACCAAATGGACGGCAAGCTTCAAGTATGTGATCCACTCAAGATGCTCAACTTGAACTTGCCCAACTCAAACTTGTATCTTCTCATGCTCTATCATACTATCTTGAGGTGTATAAAGAATTCTTCACTTGGAATCAAGCTCTCAAGATCTTGATCATTCATTGCTTATCTCATTGGATAGAGCATGGCTAATATTGGGTTCCACATAAGAACACCATCTTCATTTCTTCTTCTTGATCATATCACATATGTATCTTCAAATCGATGATCTTGATGCCAATACACAAGGTATATCTTTATCTTCATGGCATCCATACTTGAATCCAACACATGGAGAACAAGTAGAACCTATGGAATATTCCTTCATATAAACTCAATGAAAATATTAGTCCATAGGGGTTGTCATTGATTACCAAAACCACACATAGGGGCAATATACCCTTACACTACGCCTCTTCATCGTTTTACCTCGACCATCTCCAGAACCCCAGCTTGACCTGGCCATGCTCGGCCCCTCGCTGGCGAGGTTGCTACAGTGACATTTTAATGGCGTTGGTGTGGTTGTGATGGTGTTATGTGGTGGTGTTGTTGCTGCTGGTGAGGTTGAACTCCTCGCCAACGCTAGCGGAACGATGCTGCAATGCAACCCTGGCGTCATCTCCTGTCGGCTGTTGCTGATGTTGCTGCTACCATTCTGCTACATTAACCTCAACGCCGGTGCCTCGTCGTGGCACCCTGGTGAGCTAGTTTTATCCCTCCCCTGCCTATGGTCATATGAGTACCTTAAGTGTTGCGGATATGCTAGTGCTGAGTAACTGCTTGGTATACTCTATATGGCGCCTAATGCTACTGATTACTGCAAATGGGTGGTGATTCATGTGCTTATGAATCTCCTGCTAAATAATCTAGTGCTCCTAATGATTGGTATGCCTATTGTGCATCCTAAAATGTCTCAATTTGGATGGTTTGCTTGCTCATCCCTGACATGATGGTTTGCTGCTATCTTAAAACTGATGAAAAGATGTATTATTTACTTGATGGCTTTGCTTGGTGAGATTATATTAATGCTCGTGATTGTTGCAGTTCTGCAAATTATCACTCATTTTAGTTGTCCTGGTTCCTCTATTTGATGATCTGACTCAAGTGGTCGGGCAGTAATAATGTTACTGGATTCAGTTAAAATGTTTACTGAACTTTTGGTTCAGGTTGATAATGAGCTTTCTATCTGCACATTGGTTTGGACTAACATATTATGCTGGTAATTCTTGATAGTGATTAAGCCATTTAAATGAGATGGGGAATTATTTCCACATATCTATATGAGCTGGCTATTGCTTGGCTGATGATTTATAGGATCTGATTGATTGATCATGTGCCTACATGGTCCTAGAAAAGTTTATGTTGGTGGTGTGCAAATTGTTGAGATGCACTCAGTAGATAGACCTGAGGCTTATAGATGGAGGCTTCATTTGCTGGCTAGCTTGTGCTTAACTGATGATCTTGTAGCTCTGTTTTAATGTCTTTTCTAGCTTTGCATAAATGCCCAAGTGCTGTCTAGTTATCATATCTATCATGTGGTGCCTCAAATGAGTGTGCACATAATATAGATATGTTGGATTATAATCTTGTGCTGTAGGTGCTTATGTAGAGTAGAGAAATAGGCATTGATCATAGCTGTATGATCAGATGAAGCCAAATGTCCAACCCAAGCTACTGATGTTGCTTGAGTGACTTTTAATGGACAGATACATGCTTGCTTTAGCCGATGATGCAAAGGCTGAGGCTTAAATCTTGATAAGAACAGATGCTTGTGTTTGATCTCTTGCCCCTGCCTGTGATGTAAAGGCTGAGGCACAACTCTTTGATAAGGATGGATACTAAAACTTGAGTTTTCTTCTCTGTGATGAGTATGGCATAGCACTTCTATGCAGATCTGAGAGAAATCCATTTCTCAAATCCTCCTAGACAGAGTCTAGTTGAAGGGTTGATAAATGGAGGGTTGTGTATTCTTCTCTTTATTTTCCTTGATCCTGGCTGTGCAAACTAGTATGCCGAGATGCTTATGTTAAATCAATGGATTAACCTGTTGTAGCAAAGTGATGTAGTTGGTGTTGAGAAACTTGATCTACTGCTTGTTTGACTGCACCTCCTCCTCGCTCCTGCTTGATCTTGTTCTAGAATACCACTATGCTGATTCTTGGTTGGATGAAATGGGATATTTCCTAAGATGGTTTGATGGCCTGGATGAAAAACAGCTATTGTTGCATGTTTTCTTGATCTGGTCGATGAACCATGTGCTAAGGAGCTGTGTGTTCCAGGGAATGCCTCTTTTAGTGGTGACCTGAGGTTGTGTTTGGTTTTGTACTACTGCCTATGAGCTCTGTACGTTGGACAACACATAGCATGCATGTGTGACTGTGCTACTTGCTTGCTTGCGTGGTGCAAGACCTGGTACAAGTTCCAAGTGAAGATATTTGTAGCTGTGGATCAGCTCAACTGAGTCGGTATTATCTGGAATTGGGATTTATTCTTGATGTTGCCAAGTGTTAACTTGACCCTGCCCATGATGCATGAGTCTGAGGCCAAAATTTTAAGATAAGAACAAATACTACAGATCTGGCCCCCAAACTATCTACTCAATGATGAGTTTAGCATAGCAACTCTATGCCAAAACCTGAGAGTAAGCACTAACCAAAATTATCTTTCTTCTACTTGTTTTGTTTCTCTTGTTGCAGGAAAAGAAAAATATTGGAAGATTGGGAAGATCAAGATTTCATTTAGGAATTCTTTTTATATTCTTTTGTAATACAATTTCTTTTAGTAACTTAGAATTTTATTTCTCTTTAAGAGACTTGTAAATATAGGATGATAAAGGTTGTAAATAAGTTCAATTCAGTTATTTATTTTGAATATTTAAATTGTATTTGATCTCATTTACTTTATGTGATATGATTATTGGGAAATTCAAATTCTTATTTGAATGTTTATTATTCATATTTGAATCTCTATTATCCATATTTGAAATGAGTTCAAACTTGTTTTCCCCAAATCCAAATAGTTCAATAAAGGTCATGCCAAAATTTATCGCACTCACGTCGATGAGCTAAATCAATTCCATCGACTTGTGAGAGAAACCTCCTCGATCTCTATGTGCTTTAAATAAACGCGCGAAATTTCCCCGGATTTTCTATGCATGAATGCAATGCCCACTCTCGTGTTCTCTCTTTTTCTAGCCTCTAAACCTGGGATATTACATCATCTCTCTCCTCCAACTAAGCAATAATATACTATTTTAATCCTTATAGCCAGTGAGTAGTGTAGAAGTGATTTGGTGCAACGATGATTTGATTGATCGTGCACGAGGCACATATATAGGTACAGGGGTGTGACCGGGTCTAGTCTCCACGTGAATACAAAGGGAGAGAGACGCTACAGGTGCAACATACAAAACCCAAACCTATACATATACATATTCGTTCAACACCCCCCCCCCCCCCCGCAGTCGAAGCGGCGCCAGTGACGCAAAGACTGGACCTGAAGCTCTCGAAAGTCGAGGTAGGAAGGCCTTTCGTCATCACATCGGCGAACTGCTGATCGGTGGGAACATGTAGAACACGGACACGACCAAGGGCGACGTGCTCCCGAACGAAGTGAATGTCGAGATCGATATGCTTCGTCCTGCGATGATGTACGGGATTAGCTGAGAGATACACCGCGGAGACATTGTCGCAGTAGACAATCGTAGCCTTCGGAACCGGGCAGTGGAGCTCCTGTAAAAGCTGTCATAGCCAGGAACACTCAGCAATGGCGTTAGCCACAGCCCTGTACTCAGCCTCGGCGCTCGAGCGTGAAACCGTGGGTTGTCGCTTAGACAACCACGATATCAGGGAGGGACCAAGGTAGACACAGTAGCCGGAGGTAGAGCGGCGCGTGTCAGGACACCCAGCCCAGTCGGCGTCGGAGTAGACGACAAGGCTGGTATCGGAAGAGGCCGTCAGGGTGAGTCCCATGGACATGGTGCCACGGATGTAACGAAGGATCCGTTTTACCAGTGCCCAATGAGTGTCACGCGGAGCGTGCATGTGGAGGCACACCTGCTGAACAGCGTACTGAAGGTCCGGCCTCGTCATGGTGAGGTACTGAAGTCCACCAACGACGGAGCGATAGAAGGCAGCATCGGACGCCGGAGAGCCCTCAACGGCGGATACCTTGGCCTTCGTGTCGACAGGCATGGAAGCAGGCTTGCAGTTAAGCATGCCAGCGCGCTCCAACTGCTCATGCGCATACTTCTGCTGATGCAAGAAGAACCCGGTGGCGGTGCGGACGACCTCGATGCCGAGGAAGTAGTGGAGGGCCCCCAAGTCCTTGAGGGCGAACTCAACGCTGAGTTGCGCGGTGATCTGCTGCAGAAGAGCCGTCGAGGAAGCAGTCAGGATGATGTCGTCGACGTACAGAAGGAGGTATGCAGTGGCGGCGCCCAGGTGGTACACAAACAGGGAGGCGTCGGACCGTGTAGACTGAAACCCCTGCTGCTGAAGAAAACCCGCCATCCGCTGGTACCAAGCTCGAGGAGCCTGCTTGAGCCCATATAGAGAACGGGAGAGCAGGCACACATGGTCCGGAAAGGCGGGATCGACGAAACCAGTAGGCTGCTGACAGAACACTTGCTCAGTGAGATGCCCGTGCAAGAATGCATTGGACACATCGAGCTGGTGAACCGGCCAAGCTCGAGAGGCCGCAAGCTGAAGAACGGCGCGAATCGTGCCCGGTTTGACAACCGGGGCGAAGGTGTCGGTGAAGTCCACGCCAGCACGCTGATGAAAGCCGCGTACCACCCAGCGCGCCTTATGGCGCTCAAGAGAACCATCCGGGTGAGTCTTGTGCCGAAAGACCCATTTGCCAGAGATGACATTGGCATGAGGAGGTCGGGGCACAAGCTGCCATGTGCGGTTGTGCTGGAGAGCATCGAACTCTTCGCGCATAGCAGCAAGCCAGTGCGGATCACGAAGGGCAGCGCGGGCGGAGGAGGGCAGTGGAGATGGCACCAACGTAGAGGTAGCGTACGCATACGCGGGGTCGGTGTAGCGCGGGTTCGGACGACGAGTCCCGGTCCAAGCACGGGTGAGCACACCGTCGAGAGGTGCAGCTGCATGGGGCGCGGGCGCAGCCGGGGCCGCAGGGGGCGCGGGTGCAGCCAGGGCCGCAGGGGGTGCGGGCACAGCCGGGGCCACAGGGCGCGGGCGCAGCCGGCGCTGCAGGAGACGCGGGCGCAGCCGGCGTCGCAGGGGACGCGGGCGCAGCCGGCGCCTGATACGTCTCAAACGTATCTATAATTTCTTATGTTCCATGCTACTTTTATGATGATACTCACATGTTTTATACACATTATATGTCGTATTTATGCATTTTCCGGCACTAACCTATTAACGAGATGCCGAAGAGCCAGTTGCTGTTTTCTGCTGTTTTTGGTTTCAGAAATCCTAGTAAAGAAATATTCTCGGAATTGGACGAAATCAACGCCCAGGGGCCTATTTTCACACGAAGCTTCCAGAAGACCTAGGGGGAGACGAAGTGGGGCCACGGGGCGCCGCCACACTAGGGCGGCGCGGCCTACATGGGTCCCGCGCGGCCCTGGTGTGTGGGGCCCCCGTGACTCCTCCGACTCTGCCCTTCCGCCTACTTAAAGTCTTCGTCGCGAAACCCCCAGTACCGAGAGCCACGATACGGAAAACATTCCATAGACGCCGCCGCCGCCAATCCCATCTCGGGGGATTCAGGAGATCGCCTCCGGCACCCTGCCGGAGAGGGGAATCATCTCCCGGAGGACTCTACACCGCCATGGTCGCCTCCGGATTGATGAGTGAGTAGTTCACCCTTGGACTATGGGTCCATAGCAGTAGCTAGATGGTCGTCTTCTCCTCATGTGCTTCATTGTCGGATCTTGTGAGCTGCCTAACATGATCACGATCATCTATCTGTAATGCTATATGTTGTGTTTGTTGGGATCCGATGGATAGAGAATACTATGTTATGTTGATTATCAATCTATTACCTATGTGTTGTTTATGATCTTGCATGCTCTCCGTTGTTAGTAGAGGCTCTGGACAAGTTTTTGCTAGTAACTCCAAGAGGGAGTATTTATGCTCGATAATGGGTTCATGCCTCCATTAAATGCAGGACAAAGAGAAAGTTCTAAGGTTGTGGATGTGCTGTTGCCACTAGGGATAAAACATTGATGCTATGTCCGAGGATGTAGTTATTGATTACATTACGCACCATACTTAATGCAATTGTCTGTTGTTTGCAACTTAATACTGGAAGGGGTTCAGATGATAACCTGAAGGTGGACTTTTTAGGCATAGATGCATGCTGGATAGCAGTCTATGTACTTTGTCGTAATGCCCAATTAAATCTCACAATACTCATCATGTCATGTATGTGTATTGTCATGCCCTCTCTATTTGTCAATTGCCCAACTGTAATTTGTTCACCCAACATGCTATTTATCTTATGGGAGAGACACCTCTAGTGAACTGTGGACCCCGGTCCATTCTTTTACATCGAATACAATCTACTGCAATACTTGTTTTACTGTTTTCTGCAAACAATCATCATCCACACTATACATCTAATCCTTTGTTACAGAAAGCCAGTGAGATTGACAACCTCACTGTTTCGTTGGGACAAAGTACTTTGGTTGTGTTGTGCAGGTTCCACGTTGGCGCCGGAATCCCTGGTGTTGCGCCGCACTACATCTCGCCGCCATCAACCTTCAACGTGCTTCTTGGCTCCTACTGGTTCGATAAACCTTGGTTTCTTACTGAGGAAAAACTTGCTGCTGTACACATCATACCTTCCTCTTGGGGTTCCCAACAGACGAGTGCTTTACCGTCACAAGGAAGCTACTACGCCCACGTCAACTGTGCGCAAGCAGCACTTTTTCTGGCGCCGTTGCCGGGGAGATCAAGACACGCTGCAAGGGGAGTCTCCACATCGCAATCTCTTTACTTTGTTTTTGTCTTGCTTTATTTTATTTACCACTTTGTTTGCTGCACTAAATCAAAACACAAAAAAATTAGTTGCTAGTTTTACTTTACTTACTATCTTGTTTGCTATATTAAAAACACAAAAAAATTAGTTACTTGCATTTACTTTATCTAGTTTGCTCTATTTACTATTGCTAAAATGAATACTCATGAAAATACTAAGTTGTGTGACTTCACAACCACAAATAATAATGATTTCTTATGCACACCTATTGCTCCACCCGCTACTACAGCGGAATTCTTTGAAATTAAACCTGCTTTACTGAATCTTGTTATGCGAGAGCAATTTTCTGGTGTTAGTTCTGATGATGCTGCTGCCCATCTCAATAATTTTGTTGAACTTTGTGAAATGCAAAAGTATAAAGATGTAGATGGTGACATAATAAAATTAAAATTGTTCCCTTTCTCATTAAGAGGAAGAGCTAAAGATTGGTTGCTATCTCTGCCTAAGAATAGTATTGATTCATGGACTAAATGCAAGGATGCTTTTATTGGTAGATATTATCCCCCTGCTAAAATTATATCTTTGAGGAGTAGCATAATGAATTTTAAACAATTGGATACTGAGCATGTTGCACAAGCATGGGAAAGAATGAAATCTTTGGTTAAAAATTGCCCAACCCATGGACTGACTACTTGGATGATCATCCAAACCTTTTATGCAGGACTGGATTTTTCTTCGCGGAACCTATTGGATTCAGCTGCTGGAGGTACCTTTATGTCCATCACTCTTGGTGAAGCAACAAAGCTTCTTGATAATATGATGATTAATTACTCTGAATGGCATACGGAAAGAGCTCCACAAGGTAAGAAGGTAAATTCTGTCGAAGAAACCTCTTCCTTGAGTGATAAAATTGATGCTGTTATGTCTATGCTTGTGAATGATAGGACACATGTTGATCCTAATAATGTTCCATTAGCTTCATTGGTTGCTCAAGAAGAACATGTTGATGTAAACTACATTAAAAATAATAATTTCAACAACAATGCTTATCGGAATAATTCTAGTAACAACTATAGGCCATATCCTTATAATAATGGTAACGGTTATGGTAATTCTTACAACAATAATAAGAATACACCCCCTGGACTTGAAGCCATGCTTAAAGAATTTATTAGTACACAAACTGCTTTTAACAAATCTGTTGAAGAAAAGCTTGGGAAAATTGATATACTTGCTTCTAAAGTTGATAGTCTTGCTGCTGATGTTGATCTTTTGAAATTGAAAGTTATGCCTAATAGGGATAATAAAAATAAAATTGTTACTACAGCAAATACCATCCAAGTTAGAATTAATGAGAATATAAGATTAATGGCTGAACTGCATGCTAGGTGGGAAAGAGAAGAAAATGAAAAACTAGCTAAAGAGAATAATGTAGCTAAAGTTTGGACTATTACTACCACTAGCAATGCTAATGCTACACATGTTGCTGCACCTCCTACTATCAATGGTAAAAGAATTGGTGTTAGCAATGTTTCCACTTCTAATGCAAAGCGCAAAAAGCTACCTAAAACTGCTAAAACTGCTAAAACTGCCTGTGATAAAACTGCTGAATTTTTTTCCAACATTGGGGACAATGATCCCATTGCTTTAGATCATAATGGTTTAGATTTTGATGATTGCCACATCTCTGAAGTTATAAAGTTCTTACAAAAACTTGCTAAAAGTCCTAATGCTAGTGCTATAAATTTGGCTTTCACGAAACATATTACAAATGCTCTCATAAAAGCTAGAGAAGAGAAACTAGAACGCGAAACTTCTATTCCTAGGAAGCTAGAGGATGGTTGGGAGCCCATCATTAAGATGAAGGTCAATGACTTTGGTTGTAATGCTTTATGTGATCTTGGTGCAAGTATTTCTGTTATGCCTAAGAGAATCTATAATATGCTTGACTTGCCACCATTGAAAAATTGTTATTTGGATGTTAATCTTGCTGATAATTCTACGAAGAAACCTTTGGGGAGAGTTGATAATGTTCGTATTATGGTTAACAATAACCTTGTCCCCGTTGATTTTGTTGTCTTGGATATTGAATGCAATGCAACTTATCCCATTATATTGGGAAGACCTTTTCTTCGAACTGTTGGTGCTATCATTGATATGAAGGAAGGTAATATTAAATATCAATTTCTCTAAAGAAAGGTATGGAACACTTCCCTAGAAAGAGAATGAAGTTACCTTTTGATTCTATCATTAGAACAAATTATGATGTTGATACTTCGTCTCTTGATAATACTTGATACACACTTTCTGCGCCTAGCTGAAAGGCGTTAAAGAAAAGCGCTTATGGGAGACAACCCATGTTTTTACTACAGTACTTTTATTTTATATTTGAGTCTTGGAAGTTGTTTACTACTGTAGCAACCTCTCCTTATCTTAGTTTTATTGCATTGTTGTGCCAAGTAAAGTCTCTAATAGAAGGATGATACTAGATTTGGATTACTGCGCAGAAACAGTTTTCTTTGCTGTCACGAATCTGGGTCTAATTCTCTGTAGGTAACTCAGAAAATTATACCAATTTATGTGAGTGATCCTCAGATATGTACGCAACTTTCATTAGTTTTAAGTTTTCTCATCTGAGCAAGTCTGGTGCCTGTTAAAAATACGTCTTTACGAACTGTTCTGTTTTGACAGATTCTGCCTTTTATTTTGCATTGCCTGTTTTGTCATGCTTGATGGATTTTTCGATTCCATTGACTTTCAGTAGCTTTGTGCAATGTCCAGAAGTATAAAGAATGATTGTGTCACCTCTGAATATGTGAATTTTGATTATGCACTAACCCTCTAATGAGTTTGTTTTGAGTTTGGTGTGGAGGAAGTTTTCAAGGATCAAGAGAGGAGGATGATATACACTATGATCAAGGAGAGTGAAAGCTCTAAGCTTGGGGATGCCCCGGTGGTTCACCACTGCATATATCAAGAAGACTCAAGCGTCTAAGCTTGGGGATGCCCAAGGCATCCCCTTCTTCATCGACAACATTATCAGGTTCCTCTAGTGAAACTATATTTTTATTCCATCACATCTTATGTACTTTGCTTGGAGCGTCTGTTTGTTTTTGTTTTTGTTTTGTTTCAATAAAATGGATCCTAGCATTCATTGTGTGGGAGAGAGACACGCTCCGCTGTTGCATATGGACAAATATGTCCTTAGGCTTTACTCATAGTATTCATGGCAAAAGTTTCTTCTTCGTTAAATTGTTATATGGTTGGAATTTGAAAATGATATATGTGGTAATTGGTATAATATCTTGAATAATGTGATACTTGGCAATTGTTGTGCTCATATTTAAGCTCTTGCATCATATACTTTGCACCTATTAATGAAGAAATACAAAGAGCATGCTAAAATCTGATTTGCATGTTTGGTCTCTCTAAGGTCTAGATAATTTCTAGTATTGAGTTTGAAAAACAAGGAAGACGGTATAGAGTCTTATAATGTTTACAATATGTCTTTTATGTGAGTTTTGCTGCACCGCTTCATCCTTGTGTTTGTTTCAAACAACCTTGCTAGCCTAAGCCTTGTATCGAGAGGGAATACTTCTCATGCATCCAAAATCCTTGAGCCAACCACTATGCCATTTGTGTCCACCATACCTACCTACTACATGGTATTTCTCCGCCATTCCAAAGTAAATTGCTTGAGTGCTACCTTTAAAATTTCCATTCTTTATCTTTGCAATATATAGCTCATGGGACAAATAGCTTAAAAACTATCGTGGTATTGAATATGTACTTATGCACTTTATCTCTTATTAAGTTGCTTGTTGAGCGATAACCATGTTTCTGGGGACGCCATCAACTACTCTTTGTTGAATATCATGTGAGTTGCTATGCATGTCCGTCTTGTCTGAAGTAAGGGAGATTTACCACTCATTTAATGGTTAGAGCATGCATAATGTTAGAGAAGAACATTGGGCCGCTAACTTAAGCCATGAATCATGGTGGAGGTTTCAGTTTTGGACATATATCCTCAATCTCATATGAGAACATTAATTGTTGCTACATGCTTATGCATAAAAGAGGAGTCCATTATCTGTTGTCTATGTTGTCCCGGTATGGATGTCTAAGTTGAGAATAATCAAAAGCGAGAAATCCAATGCGAACTTTCTCCTTAGACCTTTGTACAGGCGGCATAGAGGTACCCCTTTGTGACACTTGGTTAAAACATGTGTATTGCGATGATAATCCCGGTAATCCAAGCTAATTAGGACAAGGTGCGGGCACTATTAGTATACTATGCATGAGGCTTGCAACTTGTAGGATATAATTTACATAACACATATGCTTTATTACTACCGTTGACAAAATTGTTTCTTGTTTTCAAAACTAAAGCTCTAGCACAAATATAGCGATCGATGCTTTCCTCTTTGAAGGACCTTTCTTTTACTTTTATGTTGAGTCAGTTCACCTATCTCTCTCCACCTCAAGAAGCAAACACTTGTGTGAACTGTGCATTGATTCCTACATACTTGCATATTGCACTTGTTATATTACTCTATGTTGACAATATCCATGAGATATACATGTTACAAGTTGAAAGCAACCGCTGAAACTTCATCTTCCTTTGTATTGCTTCAATACCTTTACTTTGAATTATTGCTTTATGAGTTAACTCTTATGCAAGACTTATTGATGCTTGTCTTGAAGAACTATTCATGAAAAGTCTTTGCTTTATGATTCAATTGTTTACTCATGTCATTTACCATTGTTTCAAATCGCTGCATTCATTACATGTGCTTACAATAGTATTGATCAAGATTATGTTGGTAGCATTGTCACTAAGAAATTATCTTTGTTATCGTTTACCTACTCGGGACGAGTAGGAACTAAGATTGGGGATGCTTGATACGTCTCAAACGTATCTATAATTTCTTATGTTCCATGCTACTTTTATGATGATACTCACATGTTTTATACACATTATATGTCGTATTTATGCATTTTCCGGCACTAACCTATTAACGAGATGTCGAAGAGCCAGTTGCTGTTTTCTGTTGTTTTTGGTTTTAGAAATCCTAGTAAAGAAATATTCTCGGAATTGGACGAAATCAACGCCCAGGGGCCTATTTTCACACGAAGCTTCCAGAAGACCTAGGGGGAGACGAAGTGGGGCCACGGGGCGCCGCCACACTAGGGCGGCGCGGCCTACAGGGGGCCCGTGCGGCCCTGGCATGTGGGGCCCCCGTGACTCCTCCGACTCTGCCCTTCCGCCTACTTAAAGTCTTCGTCGCGAAACCCCCAGTACCGAGAGCCACGATACGGAAAACCTTTCAGAGACGCCGCCGCCGCCAATCCCATCTCGGGGGATTCAGGAGATCGCCTCCGGCACCCTGCCGGAGAGGGGAATCATCTCCCGGAGGACTCTACACCGCCATGGTCGCCTCCGGATTGATGAGTGAGTAGTTCACCCTTGGACTATGGGTCCATAGCAGTAGCTAGATGGTCGTCTTCTCCTCATGTGCTTCATTGTCGGATCTTGTGAGCTGCCTAACATGATCAAGATCATCTATCTGTAATGCTATATGTTGTGTTTGTTGGGATCCGATGGATAGAGAATACTATGTTATGTTGATTATCAATCTATTACCTATGTGTTGTTTATGATCTTGCATGCTCTCCGTTGTTAGTAGAGGCTCTGGCCAAGTTTTTGCTAGTAACTCCAAGAGGGAGTATTTATGCTCGATAATGGGTTCATGCCTCCATTAAATCTGGGACAGTGACAGAAAGTTCTAAGGTTGTGGATGTGCTGTTGCCACTAGGGATAAAACATTGATGCTATGTCCGAGGATGTAGTTATTGATTACATTACGCACCATACTTAATGCAATTGTCTGTTGTTTGCAACTTAATACTGGAAGGGGTTCGGATGATAACCTGAAGGTGGAATTTTTAGGCATAGATGCATGCTGGATAGCGGTCTATGTACTTTGTCGTAATGCCCAATTAAATCTCACAATACTCATCATGTCATGTATGTGCATTGTCATGCCCTCTCTATTTGTCAATTGCCCAACTGTAATTTGTTCACCCAACATGCTATTTATCTTATGGGAGAGACACCTCTAGTGAACTGTGGACCCCGGTCCATTCTTTTACATCGAATACAATCTACTGCAATACTTGTTTTACTGTTTTCTGCAAACAATCATCATCCACACTATACATCTAATCCTTTGTTACAGCAAGCCGGTGAGATTGACAACCTCACTGTTTCGTTGGGACAAAGTACTTTGGTTGTGTTGTGCAGGTTCCACGTTGGCGCCGGAATCCCTGGTGTTGCGCCGCACTACATCTCGCCGCCATCAACCTTCAACGTGCTTCTTGGCTCCTACTGGTTCGATAAACCTTGGTTTCTTACTGAGGGAAAACTTGCTGCTGTACACATCATACCTTCCTCTAGGGGTTCCCAACAGACGAGTGCTTTACCGTCACAAGGAAGCTACTACGCCCACGTCAACTGTGCGCAAGCAGCGCCGCAGGGGACGCGGGCGCAGCCATTGTCCCGACGCTGCCGTGAGGTGGAACCTGCTGAAACGGAAACACAAGCTCATCAAAGTAAACGTGTCGCGAGGTGTAAACCCGACGGGACACGGGATCATAGCACCGGTAACCTTTGGTGTTGGGGGGATAGCCAAGGAAGACACAGGGAACGGGACGTGGGACGAGTTTATGAGGAGAAGTGGACGCGGTGCTAGGATAACAGAGACACCCGAAGGTCCGAAGACCATCGTAGGACTGTGGGACACCGAATAGGAGCTGATGAGGAGCATAGTTCCAGCGAGGGCGACAGGGTCGGATGTTGAGAAGGAGGGTAGCGGTGGAGAGAGTATCCGGCCAGAAGCGGGGCGGGACGTGAGAGTGGAACAACAGTGTGCGGACGCAGTCATTAAGAGTGCGGATGACGCGTTCGACGCGGCCATTCTGCTGAGACGTATAAGGACAAGTGAGACGGAAGACAGTGCCGTGCGACGCGAGGAGGTGGCGGACAGCAGCGTTGTCAAATTCCTTTCCGTTGTCAGTCTGAAGTGTGAGAATAGAGCGACTAAACTGAGTGGCGACATAGGAGTAGAAGGTAGTGAGAGTGGCGAAGACGTCAGACTTACGACGAAGGGGGAATGTCCATACGTAATGAGATAAATCATCCAAAAGGACTAAATAATATAAGTAACCCGTGTTGCTGGCAACCGGGGATGTCCAAACGTCACTATGTAAAAGCTGAAACGGAAAAGTAGAAATAGTGGTAGACTCGCTAAAGGGAAGCCGTACGTGTTTGCCAAGACGACATGCATTACAAGTATGATGTTCGGCCTTATTACATGAGAATGAAAAAGTCTGAAGAATTTGACGCAAGACGGTGGCGTTGGGATGACCAAGACGAGCATGCCAAAGGTCGACGCTGGTGGTGAGGGCGGCTGGGTGAGTGGCGGCGGTGGAAGAGAGGTGCACCGGGTAGAGCTCGTCGGCAGGGCTATCACATCGGTGCAGAACCGTCCGAGTGCGGGCGTCCTTCACAGAAAAACCAACGGCGTCAAATTTAACAGAGATAGGATTTTCTCGAGTAAGTTGGCGAACAGAAATTAGACTTTTAACTAAGTTAGGATAGACAAGGACATTAGACATATTAATAGGAGTGGACGTGGATGGAAAAGACATACTACCGACATGTGTAATGGGAAAAGAGGAACCGTCGCCGATGGTGATGCGGGTGGAGGTATGGACGGGAGTGGAAGAAGTGAGGTTACCGGGATGATTGGTCATGTGAGCGGTAGCGCCCGTGTCCATGAAGTAATCACCGCCACCGCCGTAGTTGGCGGGAGAGGGCGCGGAGTGCAGCGCGGCGAGGAGAGCAGGGTCCCATGGCGGCGGCACCTGCGGAGGGTACGCGGCGGGTGGCACGGCGACAGGCGGAGGCGCGTAGTAGCTCGGGTACGAAGCGGCGGGAGGCGTAGCACCGAAGGCCGGGTAGGGGGCACCGTGGGGAGACGCAGCTGGCCCGGTGAAGTACACCTGGTGAGTTGACGGAGCCGGTCCGAAGAGGCTCGTAGCGGGTGCCCGAGGCACCGGCATGGAGTATGCGTGGACCACGCCCGTCCAAGGATTGGTGCCGTACGTCCAGGGAGGGGAGGGCTGCATCGCGCGAGGAGCCTGGCCGCCCCCAGGGGCCTGCTGCTGCGGCTGCTTGCGGCCACCACGCCGGTTGCCGCGACGACCGCCCTGCTGCGGTTGGGGGACGGCAGGGGGGCGGGTACCGGGGCGGTGGGAGGAGCGCCGCGGAAGACGCCGGCGGCTAGAGCCTGGTGCTGCGCGCGAGTCTTCACGCCCTTCATCCGACGTTCTTCAAGCTTGAGGTAGGACACAAACTTGGAAAAAGAGGGGTAGGGCATCAGGGTGAGGTTGCTAGCCGCATTGCCGAAGTCCTCATGAAGATTGGCGATGAGGGTGCTGAGGATGAAATCATCATCGATCGGGGCGCCGATGTCGCGCAGCTCATCCGTCAACTGCTTGAGGCGACGAGTGTATTCGTCGATGGTCTGGTCGTCCTGGTGACAGGAGGTGAACTCTTGATGCAAGAAGACGCGGCGCTGAAGCTTGTTGTCGGTGAAGAAGCCATTGAGTTTGGTCCATACGGCGGCAGCGTCGTCACCTTCCTTGAAGACGGTGAGGAACAGATCGCGCGAGATGGTGGTGAAGAACCACCGGATGAGTGTAGCGTCGATCGAGGTCCACTCGGGGTCAGCCGCCATCATGCGCGAGTCGATGGAGCCATCAACATGATCCAGCAGGTTCTCCTCGCGGAAGAGAAGGGTGAAGTAGGTTTTCCATGGGTGGTAGGAGGAGGTGGTGGCGTCGAGGGTGACGGGGACGCGATCACGGATGCTGATGAGGCGGATGGTGGCGGGGTCGGGGCCGGCGAAGGGGTTGGAGTAGGAGGAGGCCGACGACATGGCGTCGGGAGGCGGCGGCGCGTGGGGCGCGCGGCGGCTTGGAGGAGGCGGCGGCCAGAGAGACTGGCGGGCGACGGCGGCTCAAGGCGGCGGCGGCGGCAGGGAGGCGGCGGCGGTAGGGAGGTGGCGGCGGCCAAGAGGTGGCGGCGGCGGCTAGGAGAGGAGGCGGCGGCGGCGGCTAGGAGAGGCGGAAGCTAGGGTTAGGGATCGGTGCGGTATCTGATACCATGTAGAAGTGATTTGGTGCAACGATGATTTGATTGATCGTGCACGAGGCACATATATAGGTACAGGGGTGTGACCGGGTCTAGTCTCCACGTGAATACAAAGGGAGAGAGACGCTACAGGTGCAACATACAAAACACAAACCTATACATATACATATTCGTTCAACAAGTAGGACTTATTGTACTTGCTCTCATGCGGGCAACAGTGTGACATCCAATCTTTTTTAATTAAGCTCTTACTACTACTGCCGTCAGCAGGTGCAGCCTCACTGCCATGGTCCAAAAAAAAAATGTCTGCGTCGCTGCATGAACTGACACCCCAACTCGCACGCGCAGCGCGCACACGAGCGAACGATGGTCCGTCCGGCTGCGATTTCCCGAAAATGCAGAACCGCAGTCGTCCACTCGTCCTGCACTAGCAGAAAGCTTTTCCAACTCACGCACAAGTATTTCCCGAACCAGAGAAAAGGCTGCGTGCCACGGCAAATATGTCTCTTCGCGATGCACGAGCGCGTCTCCAAGCATGAAACAAACACTTGCCTATGTTGTCACCAGCACCCTGATGATACGAAACGGAGTAACTTTTGGAGTCAACCAGCATTGCATCTGCTGCAGCAGAGGCCTCGTGGATGGATGGCTAATCACTCCTGGATCTGCTGGTGCGCATACGTGTTGAGTGAGGTGGCGTCCAAGCGACTGCGCCCGTACGCGCACCTACAAACGTGCCGGCCATGTGCTAGGAAGGATCACGGTGGAAATCAATCAGCAAGGATAGGACCGGGTGTGTGCAAAGGACCAAAGATCTGCACTGCGAGCCGCTGTGCTGCGTTAACACAGGTCCCAGGGCCTGCATCACAGATTCACAGTTATGTACTACTTCCCCCAGTCCCATAAAAAATATCTTAATTTTGTTAAAATTTAGATACATCGAGATACAGGGGAGTAGAAGGGATGTGGGTCCTGCGAGTACGTGGAATCAGTCGTCCGCAGTAAGAACGTATCGTTGTGCATCGGATGATAAACACATGAAAGGCCAGAAAGAACACATGCACGTGACCGAGAAACGGAGCAGGCATGCCTCCGCACCCAAGATCAAGGCCAGGTTGGCAGCACCCTTCTCAGCCAACGGAAGGCCTACTTCATTGTCGCTGTGAGCGAGTGTCAGGTTGGAGTTCATGAAAGACCAATTCAGTGCCGCGAACAGCTCTCTACCTTTGAAAGAGATTTTGTTAGAGCGTCTTCACTTGGCCCTCTAATACAAGCGTCCGACATATCCGATTTACCTGCCATATTAAGGGCTCCAACTATGATTTTAGGACTTTGGTTTCCAGCCGCACCCCATATAACAGGCGCAACTATAATTCTACCAAGGACCGAATAATCACAGAATACAATGACGATACTGGGATTTGTTAACGCAGTTCGGCAACTTGCCTACTCTGCGGGGCATGACTACGGATGCTCCTCCCCACTGATACCGCTGCACCGGCCACTTTGGTCACCCACACAGCTAGTGGTGGAGGCAGGAACAAATTTTTGGTCTGGCGGAGTCAATAAATGAGAAAGAGCAAAAACTTCACTAGATAAATATTACTTCGTGAAGGTCCTCTCAAAATATCCCGGGGATAAATATGACCAACTAGTCGAGTTTGGACCTTTCGCCACATAAGCCAATCTAATAATTTCATCTTTGATGTTGGGTTGAAAATCATCAATTGGAATACGAAGCCCTAGATCTGAATGTGGTCATAGCTCCACTCTCAACGTTTCCAAGGCGGCACGGGATCGAAAGAAAAAAAAGCAAGTAACCGAATATCAGGTGCCAAAAATACTCCAAGAAAGGAAAAGTTTATTGTTCACAGAGAATGACATGCGAGACCTATTTTACACCAACGGTCTCAACGTTTCCAAGACGACACGGGATCGAAAGACAAATGAGCAAATATCAGGTGCCAAAAATAACTTAAAGAAGGAAAAGGTTTATTGTTCAGAGAGAATAACATGTAGGACCCATGAACCTGCAGCGTAAACTGCTCGATCGGAGAACCTGAACGAGGTGGCGCGATCGAGAAAAAAAAATATCGCTAGAGACGCTGCCATCTGAGTCCTACATTCCTGGGCGGTGCGGATTTGCGTTGACTTGACCGGCGCACCTGAGAATTCATCATGCACCACGTCCCGGGCTACGATACGCGCCGTTTTGATATGCACCACGGAGAGAGCAAAAATCGTCGGGGTTGGTGCATCAGCAACCACGATGCGACTTTCAAATCGTCGGCCATGGCAACTTTTCTTATAGTGTATGGCAACAAAGAAGGGGGAAAGGAAGCAAATCCAGGTGATCGATTTTATTGTCACTGATGTGCGGGACCGGGTAACAAAAGAAGGACGCTCGGCGTAACCGCGCAGCATCCACGGAGACGCAAACGTACCGCATATTTGGATCACGTTTATGTCTCCTCGGATAATCCGATCACTATGTATCACCCCGCTGAACCGGATGCATACGTATTTTTGGCCCACGCGAACGCATACAGTCACTCACCTTTCTGATGGCCGAGGGGGTGTGGATTTGGCCGTGTCCGGCTGCTGAGCACAAGGAAACGGAACCTAGATGCACCATCAATGCTACCACGAAAGAAAAAATAGCAGTAAATCACATACTAGTACAAGTTGCAGTACCGTCACCACGTTCAGCTATACGAGCTTAGGGCATCTCCAGCGGCGCGACGCAAACGGATGTTGAGCGACCGTTTGTGTCCGCCATGATCGAAAATGCGTCGTGCACCACCTCCAGCGACGCGACGCAAAGTGACCGGCCGTCCGCGGAGACGCAAATCTGGCCCAAATATGCGCCAGGTGTGCGTCTCGGCGGACGCTCGGCGGTCGCGGAAAATGTCCGCTCGGTCCTCGCACGGGCCCGCCTGGCAGCGGCACAACTGCTTCGTCTTCCGCGGCATTACTTCCGGACGGCGCGCTGCATCCTTTGCAGGGCCGCGTTAATGGCTTGCCTCGGCTTCCGCGAGCGTGGGCAGCGTCGATGCGTCTTCTCCGCCAGTACTGGCACCGAGGCGTCGCTTCGGCAGTTTGCGGCCGCGTTAATGGCGAAGCCTCGCGTGCCGCGCGTAGTAATGGCGATGCCCCGCGTGGCGCGGCCGTCGCCCTGTCTCCGACCTATATAAACAGGGGCGCGAGCATCTCATCTCCTCCCCACTAAACCCTAGCCGTCGCTTCCTCTCAGCCCTAGCAGATCCGCCATGAGCAGCGCCGGACGCGGCCAGGCTGCCGCACCTCCACCTTCACCTTCACCTCCCACTCCACCTCCTCCGGCCTCGAGCTCCGACGATGAGTTCGACTCCGAAGACAGCACCGACCTCCTCCACCCGGTCAGGGACGCCGCGGCCCTGGCTGAAGCGGAGAAGGAATCACATGAGGAGCTGGCGGGCCACACGGCGTTGGACGTCGAGCTGGAGCAGCGCAGGCTGGCGGCCGCTGCTGCAGCAGAGGACTCCGACTCGGAGATATATTGGTCCTCCGATGACACTGATGCGCCGACGCCGGAGGAGAAGGCGGCGGAGCAGAGGGCCATCGTCGAGTCTTTCGAGACGCTCAAGAATGACGCCGCCAACGCGAGGCTGGAGCAGGCACTGAGCCAGAACGCGGCGACGCACCGAGCCATAGCGGCCGCGCGGGAGGCGGCGGAGAAGCAGACGACGGAGCGACGCAACGACGGTGCCGGCCCGTCGGGAAGCAAGTAGTCTAGGCCTATAGATCTACTTTGTATAGTTTTTATGCATATTTATGTACTACTTTGAATGTTTTTAACTATGTAATTGAAAAAATGGATCGCCCCGGTGGAAGCACACCCAGACGCAAACGAACGCGCGGTCAAAATATGTCCGGGCCCAAAGAGACGTCCTTAATTTCACGCAGAGCCGCAGAGCTACCACTGTGTCTCTGTATACAAATGCACAGTGCTTCTTCAGATTTGATACCCCTTCATTATTGCTGCGGAAAAACCTGTGACGGGAGTCGGGAGACCATCCATCCATCGCGTCCCACCGCCGCCGATGGGTGACCTCTTTTGGTTGAGGCGATGATGGGCGAGTGGCGGCTGGCTCGATCCACGCACAGCTAGCTAGGCCAGGCTACCTAGCTGTGCGGCCGCCAGATCCCCTCTGGGTGACAAGACAAGTACCGGTACCCGTCCGTCAGACCCTACTACGCGCAGCCTGACCCATGCATGCGTCCATCACCGGCAACAGCACCTGAACCAGCTCCTTAAAGCTGGCATTATCAACACCTCGACACTTTTTCTTTACTTAGATGGAATTAATAATTCAGCATATATACACACCGTTCTTTAAGGCATCTTCTGAACAATACTACCTCCATTCCATAAAACAGAGCACATAAATTTAGTTAATAGTCAATATTGTTTAAGTTTGACTAAGTATAGAGACCAAAAAATAGGAGTATATGCAATAGTAAATTCATATCAATAGAGCCACCATAAGATGCATTTTCATATTGTATTCATTCAGTTCATATAGTAAATAGTGGCATCTTTGTGTAAAGCTTAATATGCTCTGACACGCATTGTTTTTCAACGGAGGTAGTAAAACACCTTGGACGAATACAATGAGAGCTAGCCAGTTAAACCTACTGATCGAGCACTTAGCATGTTTGATGTACAGTAGCAAGAACAGCAAGCAGATGAGGAGTAAGATGCGACGAACTATCAAAGCGAGTCGAAGTCGAAGTACGCATTACTCCAACGAATATCACATGCTAGTGCTCCTTTTCGCTAGCAACAGCAGTCTCGAACAAACTTTCGACGCGAGCTTGCGTGCTTGAGTCTGAACGGGCAAGGCGTGGTGTGCACAGCCTGGAACTCTAATGGCGGTCGATCGATGGAGCTCCCTTCCCATCAGATCAAATCAAATCAAATCAAATCATGAACCAAACCGACCCCTTTCACGTCGACATGGGCGACCAGAAACGGGGGGCCGCTTCACGTGACGCAAAGCGACCCCGGCAGAGGGGCACGCGGAAGGAAGCGCGCGAAAGGAGTGCAGAGTTAGGTTAGTTGTTACACCACTCCTCGATCCATCGCACGGTGGTTGGGATTGGGAATGATGATCACCTCGACGAGAGCTGTGCTGCCGATGCGCCGACAGGCTCGGGCGACTGGCATTGGGACGTGGAAAGGCTCCAGGTGCACTGTTGATGGAATCGTAGCATAGCCGTTCTGAAGTGTGGCCTGTACGACGATCCAGATCCTCTGTTCATGGATGATAGTCGTATGAGTGAAGCACTGTATCGTGATTTGTGGATTCAGACGCTTGTAGATTGCAGTGTAGTGTGCAGCATAGGTAGGGTCTCTCCGTCGCTCGTTCGCTGTTTTGATCGGTTGGTGCCGTACGTTTTGGAAACCTCCTTGGCTCAATGGTTGGAAACCAAAAGACATCACCTCTCTCATTTACGTCGTGTTAAAAAGGAAGAATTGAAGTGGCAAGAAGGCCTTGAAAGAGCAGGACGATTCCGCCGAGGTCACGATGAAGCCAAACCAAGCAGTCAGAGCGAAGGAGTGCGTATCTAGAGAGGCGATTAGGGTTCCTGGCCACCTCCAGTTGGCGCCACTGACCTGCCTCAATTCTATGGCCCCCGGTCCATGGAGGCGGGGTGGATTTCGGTCCCCGTCCGCCGAGGGTTACGCTTTTTTTCCGGTTTTGAGGTTAAGGTTTGGCGTGGGGCCGCTCGGGTGGTGGCGGCGGCGTCTTCTCCAATAAAGTTTCCCCTGCTTTAGCCCCGTCTCAGCAGCGACGTTGACAAGCTTGTCGGAGTGGTGTGGTTTTCGAGGACTTCTTTTGGCTGAGGGATCTCCGGATCTCCACGGAGTATCGGTGGGCATTTCTTCCTCTTCATCTTCGGGCTGGATGTGGTCTTTTTGACCCGTTCAATGACTTTCCATCCACAACAAACAATGTCAGGCCAATTCAGGGAGGAGCAGCAATGGCGACGCGCCATCGACATGGTTGAGGTTGAAGACGAAGGCCATCGCAACGATTTCTTTGTAATTTTCGCTTTTGTTAGGGTGCTTTATATTGTTCGATGTTTCTCTTAATGCTAGGATTCTATTCGAAAAAAGGGAAGAATGGACGGCCTGACAAAATCAACATTTCTGCGGACCTCTCCTTTGCTCACACATAACAATTCGTCGACCTATGGATCCAGATCAAAGACACTCACCTAGTTGAAGACATGGAGGATGTGAAATCATTTAGAATCTCTCGGCTACGACTAGTGGCCAATACTCCTCGGCTTCAGCAAACAAAATGTTGTTCCATGGGGTATCTACACTGACATGAAGAATTTTGCATGCAAAATTTGGACGCCTCCAAAATATAAGTTCTTCATGTGGCTAGCTCTCTAACGTAGGCTTTGAACAGCGAAACAATTAGAAAAGATATAGTGGCAGACCAGAAATTTGTCGAAACCTGAGCGCACATGTTTAAGATATAATTTTTTGAATAAAATCACCATAGCAAATGACCTAGTGTAAGATGCGCGTATAAAAATAGAGTGGTCTTTGTCCACTTTGCAAAAGATACTTGGATTCAGTAGATCACCTCTTAGCTCATTGCTGCTTCATCATCAGGCCTCCTAAAAGATCGGCGTTTTCTTTTTTGAGCTTAAGATCGGCGTTCTTCAATGTGAGTATGGTTCTGCAGTGGGCTTCTGGCCTGCTATGATATGGTCGACTATCGGTTGTAGAGTGGGCTCAACTGAGACCAAGTTTTCGGTTAGAGTAAGCCGTCATAAGAGAACAATGGGCCCATCAAAGGCTCTAGATCCTTTTTAGACCATTAGGCATTTTTTTTTTGTGAAATGGTAATCCATTACCCATAGTGCACAGCAATATAGATGGTCACTAAAACAAAGATAAACGCACGCGCAACATACTCCCAGCCATACAATCCACATCGGCATGCAGACCATACTGGACTAGGGCATGCGCAACCTTATTGCAGCCACGGGGAGTAAAATATGAAATCATAGGATTCAAAGGAAACTATGAAATTGCTAGACTTGTTTCAGTAACACCACGATCGTAGACAGGTCATAACCTCCGGTCTCAGAACTTCGACCATTTAGACATTATTGGATTTTCTTTCGGATGGAGGACAAGGCTTCAAACGGGCCATACAAAGATCCAGAAAGAGTTGGAGACTTAAAGAAAAAAAGACTATCGTACATCAAAAGAAGGGCAGTCGCAAAGCAGCAAAGCATCGCGAGCGGTAGCAGGACCATGGCTTTATTCACTTACTGAATTTATCACGCCAAGCAGCTAATACTGTCTGTAATACTATATGAATCCACCCGGTCAACAAGACATTACAGCAAAACAGACCCCAAAGACATCACCAATCACACGGTCAATCTCAGAACATTTACAGCCCAATGGTTGCCTGGTGCATCTACAACTTACGGTTCAAGGCTGCAACGGCTCCTACTCGACGCCCTCAGCGGACTTCTGGACCATCACGGCAGCTAAAGTGATGACGGCGGCGTAGATGGCGTTGGGCACCTTGTGCACCACCTTGCCGACGCCTGGGACGCCCTCGGTGGCCCTCTTTGTCGCCAGTGCCAGCGCAGGGGCAGCGACCAGCGTGATGATCAGCTTCAAGCTGATTGCACAGAGCGACTCGGCGGTCAGCTTCCGTATGAACTCAGCGAACTCTTCGCGGTCCAAGAGGCCATCCAGGTTGATGTCAAATTCCTGCGTGTTTGAGAAATCAATCAGAGCTGCAACTTATATTGATGTCTTCTAGCACTACACAAAACAGTGCAAAATTCGTCGTCCACAGAAAAGAAAGGTATATTCAGAGGTACCGAGGTACCGAAGCGATGAGTTTCAAACAATACATTGCTATTTTTTTTTTTGAAAAAGAGGGTTTTCCCCCTCCGATTTCTATTAATAGAAACACCATAAGTCTCACTACAACTGAAATAAATAAAGAGAAAAAAAAAACAAAGTAAACAGGAAAACTGAATACAATGATAATTGTCCCGCAAAAAAAGAATACAATGCTAATTGTACATATATGACACATCATAGACAACAGTACATGAAACAGTGGAGAATTCCGGGCATAAAAAGGTATTCAGAACTATCTGTCAGATGAATTCAGAGCTGTGAACAATACTGAGTTACTTTTTTTTTTTTGCCAGAAAGCGGTAGGAGCTCTGCCAAGCATATCACCAAGTTACTAACCGAAACATATAGAAGGATGCATCATAGACAACAGAGTGCACCCGACTAGTAAATTAATCTGAACTGCTGAAATATGCAGTATTCTGCATATGTACAGCAGTACAGGGATACTTTGCTATCAGTACAAGAAACAGGTGAAGAACACCATATCTAGTTGACTCAATTATTTTATTAAAATGACATAAAGGGAGGGGAGATTGTGATTACATCTATGAGCGCCTTGAGCTTCTCCTTGGATGGGGGATCGTAGTGCGGCCCAGGCAAGTACTTGTTGATTTCACTGCCGACAACAAATAACCGGAACCAATCATGAACAACTGATAAGAATTGTCAGCGACGACCAACAGCATGACAAAAGATGGAAGATATGGGATTGGATCGAGCTGCTCTACTTGTAGACGCAGAGGACGGCGATGTAGACCTCCTCGAAGGTGAGCGCCTCCTTCTCGCGCTTCTGGGTGTCCTCGGTGAGCCGGTCGAACACCTTGTCGGTGATCTTCCGCACCTGCCTCTCCTTCCAGTGCCGCCCTGCACCAATTCGATTCGTGTTTCAGTTCCGAGAATTCGGTGATGCCCATCTCTCTAGAAGGAAGAAGCAGATCGATTGGATGGTACAGGGGGTGGGTACCTTGCAGCTTCTCCTGGAGAGACGCCCAGGCCTGACCCATGGCGATGGCGGAGACTCGAGAGATATGGATGCGGGGTACGGAAAAGGGGAAAGAGAACAGAGGTATCTCCCGGGTGGCGGGTGGTGTGTGATTCTGGTTTAGTCTCTGATCTAATCTCGTGGAGACTTCTTTTTCTTTTGTCTCTCACATCTTTTGACACTTTGCTATGGATACACGAAGAGTTTTACACAGAAAATGCCGTTCGTTGGCTTACAAATACATTTTCATTCCAGTTTTTTTATTCTTTGTATTATCTTCACATTTCAAGTTTAATGCAAATATTTTGAGATTGTGTGGTCTACGAAAATATACTTAAAGATGTAAATTAACATGACCCTCTCATCATCTTATTATTGTTTTCCTTTTAGAGTGAATTCCACTTTTCTGCCTAGGTTATGCATTGGTAACACGTACTGTGTACCTATTTGGTGAAAGTTCTACCAGAATATCGTATTTAAGAACCAATGTTTTATCCTCATTAGCATTTTGTGTGTCCTGTTAGATATGACCGACATGTGATAATAATGTGAAAAGCTCACAACGCGACATGGATGGTCACATCTAGCATTATCAACTTCATCTGTTCAACAACTTACCTTCTCATTCTCTACATCTTTCGAGTCTTAATTATATCTATCATGATCTTCATTATATTTTGGTTTGCTTAATTCTTCCTTAAACTTAAACTGTCTAAACACATATACATGCTCTACATACATGTTACTGCTTACGAAAACCGAATCTTGTTAAATTGCAGAAAAAACAGTGCAAGCATCTTCTTCATGTAGAATCTTCAATGACTGAAGACAGATGGTCAATTTACAATGTTTAGCGTGTTCCTTTGTTAACGATGGAATTGGAAACTCCTCCTTATAGATGTGTGTAAATAGTTATGTTGTAAATTGCTAATCATGGATATGTGAATAATTCTGTTGGAAACTGGCTACTTATGGATGTACTCCCTCCGTCCATAAATAAGTGTACATGCGTGTTTTTCAAGATAAATTATGAAGTGGAGTGACATCTCTTCTCTTTAATTCTTTCATCTCATAATTGGAGTAACTTCCCTAGTAACTAAGTGTCCAACTCATCAAATTTGCTTATGTGGCAGTGAGTTAATAAGGAGGGAGGAGGATGTAGTAATATCACATTTCCCAAGATACAATGAGCCTACAATCTAATTAATGAAGACATTTATGATACTTCCTCCAGTTTAACAGGCACGCACGTAGTTTAAGAAATTACTTCGATCATTAATTTGATCAATAAAATATGAAATATATGTCACAAAAGTTATATCATTGGAAAGATTTTTTTTGCATACGAATATAATGATATAGATTTTGTAGACATAAAATTTATATTTTATTGACCAAATTAATGGTCAAACTTTATCTTAAACTGCGTGTGTGCCTGTTAAACCGAGACGGGGGTACTACTTTGATGTTACTAACCACTATGAATGTAGTAACATAGAGTAGTAACATGTGCCATGTTACTACTCTATGTTACTTCCCACTATGACTTGTCTAAGTGTATGTAGAAAATAAGGAGAACATGTAACTCAATATTATTGGATTTGATTTCCATGCGATGAGAGAGAAACAATTAAAGTGTATTGAAAAGATATGAGTACATTTTTTTATGGACAAAGTTTAGAGCTAGATGTCCACTTATTTAAGGTTAGAGGGAGTATATTTTTATTTCTATACATATTAAATGACTGCCATTCTACATTCCCAACCGATTTAAATTGCAAATACATTTTTTAAATTTGTAATATCATAACACCACTGACGTTCATAGAAACAGTAAACGTCGATAAACAATAGTGCTTCAAATATATAGTGACCGTAGATATCAGGTTACACTATATACGTGATGATTAGGAAAAACACAAAACATCGGTACTAATCTACTAATGGCAATCGTGAGATAAAATATCCGTCAGAGGTAAGCTGCCAATGACAATTAACGTATAGCTAAGCCGTCATGGCAAGATACTAGGGGCTGTTCTTATAGAATGAGGAACGTCACAAAAACAGCGAATTTTTTTTAAATAATACGAATTTTTTATTTAATTCGAGGAATAGCGCGCGATTTGAAAAAAATCCGAAACTGTGACCTGGTCGGTCAGCTACTCTCTGACAGTTAGAAAGTAATTGGTCGATAGCTGACCAATTGGTCAGCTACAGACCAATTGGCCAGCTACCGACCGATCGGCTGGCTGTAGCCCCACCCCCTGCATGGATTTAGTTTAGGTTTATTACTAGGGATATCTGCTGGCACTTCTCCCCATTATTTTCTCGCCATATCTTCTCCCGCTCCCGTTCACACCGCCGTATTTCCCTCTCGCCCTTTGCCGCCACCCTTCCCGCCACTTCTTCCCGCCAACATCTCCCGCCAAATTTATCCCGCCACTTCTTCCCGCCACCATCTCCCGCCAAATTTATCCCGCCACCATCTCCCGCTATATTTTCCCGCCACGCTCTCGGATTTTTCCCTATAAAAGCAGGCATCGACACTCATCGCTGCACAAGTGCTTCTATCTCTCTATTTTTTCTGTTGGCTCACCCTTAGCCATCATGAGTGTGCCGTGCTCTGACCAGGAGTTAAGGCCGGTGAAGGCGAAGGTTGCAAGTTTGCCCCCGGGTGTGACTGCGGAGCGGTGTTGGTGCGGCCGTCTTGCTAAGGTTAAGCAGGTGGAGGATTTCTCCGACCAGTTCGGCATGAAATTTTTTATGTGTGCGAGCTATGAGCATGATCCACCCCGTAGTTCAGCTTCGTCGTCCACCAGGCCGCCGGTATGTTTCGACATAATTTTATGTACGCATAAATTTATTTATGAATGTGATTTAATGTTATTGTTTGTGTTGCAGTCTCCCCCGCCCCTATGCAAATGGTTTCACTGGATAGACACGGAGCAGCCGGATTGGACGCGTCAGGAGGTTGAGGAGAAACACCGGCGTGTGTGGGCAACGTTCTTTGAGGAGGAGCGTTGGGAAAAGGTTCGTGCTAATGAAAAAGCAGAGCGAGAGAGGCAGATACAGAAACTTAGGGCGGAACAAGCTCGTAATCGCGAGGTGAATCAGAACAGGATGGATCATGAGGCTGCACGTAGGTTTGCAGAGGAAGAGGTGCGCAGGGAGGCTCGTGAAGCAGAAAGGAAGAGACTAAGGGAAAGAGCTGCTGAGGCGCAAGCGGCAGAAGAACGCGGCGACAAGTCTGGAAAATGGCCACGGTGGACGCATGGAAAGTAGTGTGATGTGTCGTACTAGCTATGTATCTTAATTTCAGTTTTAGTTTGTCATTGTATCTTAAATTCCGTTGTATTAATGTGAAATGAATTTGCTGCAAAATTGTTGTGTCCGAAATTTTGGCTCAAGTGTTACCCGCCGAAATTTGCCGCCCAATTTTTCGCGCCCAATTTTCGAGCCATTTATTCCCGCCCAATTTTTCGCGCCCAATTTTCCCGCCATTTATTCCCGCCGAAATCTGCCGCCACTTTTTCCCGCCCAATTTTCCCGCTCAATCTTCCCGCCGAAAGTCATCTCTTGTAGCCTATAAAAACCCCCAACCGTTTCCTTGTGTTTCAGTGTATTCTGTGAAGAAGATGGATCCCCCATATAAGAATCCCCCCCATCTTTTCAACGAATTCATGGCCGGGCCTCTTCTAGACGAGGCCCGCAAAGTGATGACGGAGAGTAAGGTAGACACATTCGAGGAGTTCATCAGTAGCGACGTCTTGCTGCGTAAGGTGGGTAGGGAGTTTGAGAAATATTCTTATGGGTGGCCAGTGAAGAAGATGCCTGCTCGCAGCCCACGGGAGATAAGGTGTGAGCTTATCAGGTTGAATGAGAAGTGGAAGTCACTAACATGGAAGAATGAAGAAGATAGGGAAAGGGATTTGAAATATCCAGCACGGTGGGCGGTTGAGAGTGAGGACGACGATGATATCTTTGAGCCTAGCAGCAAGGCGAAGAGAGCTGCATCATCGGAATCATCATCATCAGTTTCACCTTCTGTATCTTCTTCTTCCATCTGATTCTCGCTCGTATCCATTTTCTTCGTCACCATCAACCTCACCGTCTTCTCCTGTGTAACCATCACCCTGACCACTATAAACATCTTCCCCATGGCTGCTCTGTTCAGGCTCGTAATCACCGTCACCGCCGGGTGCTTGACTGCTCTGACCTGATTCGTAACCACCTCCTCCACTGTAACCGCCTTCAGGAGGCGCTACCTCCTTCGCCACCGGAAGAACTAATGCCACAGGGTTAGTTCCTCTCCTTTCAGACCCTTTTAACCAGCTCACCCACTTAGAGGTATCATCTACAGGCCTCAGATACCACAAAATGTTTGATACCGACTTAGTCCACAATGCATGCACACCCACTGTATGCACTTCAGGATTAAGCCCGAAACATTCTGTCAACCAATCCTTCACCTGCTCAATTGTCCATGTTCTAGGAGCAGTCATACTCATCTCTACATATTTGAACTCACTCAGATCAACTCCCATTTCATTTGATCGGACACTACCCGTACCATAGTAAAATACTATCTTCACTACATCTGCCATCTTTGCTCACCTAAAAAAATTCCGCCCACGTCAACAAACGTAACTACTACAAAGCACATACATACACTAACACTACAACCAGCCCACATAAACCTACACAGTTAACACTAATATGCAAAGATTAGGGTTTACCCTTGTAGCGTGAGCAGCCTCTCCAACAGCAGCAGCACGAACAGCACGCAGCAGCTCACCACCACCACCAATCCACAGCAGCAGCTCAGCCCCTTACACCACCACCAACCTCCACCACTTCATCACCATTGCTGCTAAACAGCACCACCAAACGCCTCCAAACCCTAACCCATCTGTAGATCGGGCTTCCCTCAACTAATACCAGCAAAATGGTGAAGTTTTATTGGCTAAATCACTGGGGATCTGCGAAAAACGCAGAGTTCTTCGAGCTATTTTCGTGTGCTGCAGGAGCAAGGAAGAAGAAAGGAGGAAGGAAGAAGAGAAAACAGTGCAGCTGCGAGCGTCTGCGGCGCATAAATTAAAAGGAGACGGACACGGGAGGCAGCTGCGAACGTCTGCGGCGTGGAAAGGCGTGCGGCATGCACGGTCGGCCGGCTACCGGCCGATCGGCCTGCTAGTGGCCGACAAGGCTGGTCGGCCTGCCCCCGCCTGCGCTCGGCCTGCAATCGGTCAGCTGCTGGCCGATCGGCCCGCTGCTGTCCGATCGGTCGGCTGCTGACCGACCAGGTCACAGTTTCCGAATTTTTTCAAATCGCGCGCTATTCCTCGAATTAAATAAAAAATTCGTATTATTTAAAACAAAATCGCCACAAAAACAATACAATTGACAGTTGTATGTTATGCAGGCATGTCACCGACACGTTAGTGCCGATGGTCTCGTATAGTAGGGGTGGGCATTCGGTAATGACCGAAATTCGGTTTTTTTATTTCAGTCTATTTAAAATTCGGTCTGAAAAAAATGAAGACCGAAATATACTTGTTACTTTTACTACCCGATAAATTCGGGTACCCAATAATTCGGGTTCGGGTTCGGGTTCGGTCATGACTGAACAGTGTGACTGACGTTGTCAACGCAAAACTTAGACATTATTTTGTAAAATGTTGGTAATATTTTAGATGTTTTTTGGATGTTTTTTCATTGCATATATTATTATCAATTGGCACAAATAAATGTTCAACAATCTAAACAAAAATGTAACAACGCTAGAGAAGTTTATGAACATTCAACAATATCACATTTCACACATATCACAAAATCTAAAGATTGGGACAGTCTTACGTAAAATTCGGTCAGTTCGGTCTATTCGGTTACTCAGAACAAAATGATTGAATTGACCAAATTTAATTCGGTCTATAAAATTTTCTACCCAATATTTTATAGGTCATTTCGGTCTCGGTCTTTTCGGGTTCGATCTTGATTTTTTCAGTTTCGGTCTTCGGTCATCGGTTTTTTTGCCCACCTTGAATATAGTTTATACTCATTGAATCTAGAGTACTAGTGGCGTGAATAGCTTGTTTTCGTGCTCCACAAAAATGTCGTGGGTGTGCCCTAGTTGCCAATGGGATGTAAATGGTACGGACAATTTCCGCTCCGAATCCGCATCCGTATCCGTTTTTGAGGATATGGTATGCATTTTTAGAAATCCGCCGGATATAGATACGGATGCGGATAGTGATCAAGCGGATATCCGACGAATACGGTAGAGGATATGGTATTGATACTATCCGACGGATACGGATAATCCGCCATTTTTTGCGGATTATCCGAGGTCCACAAAGAGGATAATCCGAAAAAACTAGTCCAACCCTAAACATTTAGATAATATAGTTAGTTCATCGGCCAAAATATGTATTCTATTAGCAGGCAATTTGCTTTGTTGTAGGAACAAGTGTGTACATTTAGCTATAGTCTATAATTACAAACATATTTTACATAAAAAATCATACTTCTATTTTTTATATGCATATTTTCTTAATAATCCGCATCCGATCCGAGTCCGGTCCGAATCCGCTCCATATCCGTAATCCGATATAATCCGCATCCGAATCCGCATCCGACCATTATCCGCTCCGATCCGAATCCGTTACAAAAATATGGTAAAGGATATGGTAAGAGCAATATCCGATCCGATCCGATCCGTTTACATCCCCTAGTTGCCATATGGAACAACTACCTCGAAGGGCAAAACTTGATTTTGACTCTCCGTCGATGCATCCTACCCACAACGTATCTGGCGCCCATCACTCATGACCCCTTACAAATGGTTGTATATGGATGACGTCGGCCTCTATACCGTCACCGTAGCGTGAAGAACAGTCTTCACGAGGTTCAAAAAAAAAAACAGTCTTCACGAGTAAGCCTTCTTCCTGTAGTACATCCCCAAACTCGTTTTTGAACTCGTTTGTGCAGGAGGGTCGATGGATTTTGTATACTATTTTGAGCTTGCTTTATGAATATAAAATCATCATCTAATTCTTTATATAGCAGTATTTGCATCCATTATGCATGATTATTTTTTCACAACATTATTTTTATTAGGATTTATTACTTATCCTTTCCTTTGGTGTGTGTTTAGGTGTACTTGAGATTATGAACACATCACGATGAAAGGAGCCAAGGAAAATAAGTGAGCCTAAGTCATTTGGTTAGAGAAGTGGATGTACAATCTAGCCACCCAAACTCAAGTTTTCGGGATGCAGATTTAGGTTCTTATTATTTCAAAAACAAAATTACTATAGAAGCTTCCCGTAGCGTATTTCTTTCAAAAAAAAAAGGAGCCGAGTATTCAATCTGGAGCAGTCAAAGGCCCCATAAGTAAGCCATGTGGAGCGAATATCGAAGGCCATGATGTTGTTCTCATCCATACAAATCTAATGAGTCCAAGAACACGCTAATCGGGGTTCATATAAGAAAATGACGTCCAAAATACAAAATCAACATAAAATTCAGCGAGCACTTGTGCGGCCGGGATGGCCATACTGACCACCACCGTATTGACCTTATTTTGGGTCCACGACATCAAACCAGTCATATTTTGTGAAGGGGTCACCAAAATATTCGAGGAGAAGACACAGACTCACCGAACTAGTCTACATAGCCTATTTAAGGAGGGGATAATCCTAGCCGCCGGCATCCTCTTGATTATCCAGCACGTGGAAGCGCTACCACCGCACCACCCCCATTGCGATAGTTGCATCACCACCATGTCATGTTGGGGAACGCACTACGTTTAACAAAAATTTACCACGCTTAATCAAGATCATATGCGAGAAGGGGAAATGGTTACGTGCCCTCTAGGACCATATCACGTGGCGGAAGTTGACGAGGTAGTCACTTGTCGATTCCCGCAGCTAGGCGTATCCCTCTCGGTCCCAGGAAGATGTATGATGAAACCGAGATCTGCATGATCAAGCAAACGTACAACGCCTCAGAGGAGTCCACACGTACAAGAGAAGAGTCACCGTGTCGAATGTGTGATCAAGCATACAGACAAAGCCGAAACATGTCGACGATGACCTGGCAGCGCTTCCGCGATCCCTGACTAGGAAAATGGCCATCGGCTATTGTGGATGGCAGCTAGGGCAACACGTAGAGGAGGTGGTGGAGCGGCTAGGGCTTGGGGACATGAGGGCTGGTGTTTGATTATGTTGCCTGGGGTCCCTTGCGTCCAACGGCCCATGTGGCCCCTCTTGGGTCTTTCATTACGGAACCTTCTAAACCTTTCGCGGAATATTCTGAACCTTCCGGAATCTTATTGGAAACTTTTATATCCTTTCAATACCCTCCTTATATGCCTGGAACCATTTCAGACACTTTTGGAGTCATCCGAGACTTCTCCAAACATTTTCAGAACCACTTCTCCAAACTTGAGGGTTCTAAATAACAATAAACCCTCACGTTTGTGACCCTAGAGGTTTGGATATATAAAAACATGTCCAGAACACTTTCCGCGATAATAGTCGACGGCATACTCTTGATAGCTGTAATGATTCCCACGTGGAAGTATATAACATAACACGAAGATCTTTATTTTGTATATATGTGAACATCTCACTCCAAAATACATTGTATTCTACTCTACGTGGAAGAAAAATACAAAATTATATATCTGAGTGTGTGAAGAGTGCACCTTCAAAACTTTCGAGATATTGTCTCTTTTGTGTTACCCATATTACAGTGTATTTTAGATTGAGATATTGCATGCTTATGTACTGTTAAAGTCTGCGAATTTGGATTATAAATTTAAATTTGATCGGCATCTGATTCACACATGCATGTTAAGGATCACATAATTGATTAATATGATTTAAACTTGAAAGCTTAATTATTGTGGTTTGTTTAATAAGTCGTAAGCAATATCTAAAAAATTATTTAAACATCTAAAATTTGAAGTCTATATAAAAATCCGTACCCTCTATATTTATTATGCATTGTGGGCAGACCATCCCACTCCAAACCCTAATTTTTGGTACAGATCAGGCTCAAGCTGATCGCGCACAACGATTCAACGGTCAGCTTGCGGATGATCGGAATTTATGTCGGGGTGACGGCCCCAGATGAGTTTGTATGATGGTTGTGTTCTACGGCCGATTGATCGGTTAGCCTCGGCTACAGGTTCCTAGTTCATGCAACATTGCAGTTCGAGAGCGAGTGGCAGTATGTAGGGGCATTGGCCTCCTAAGGTGGTTGTCTTGCCTTATCGCGTAGGGCGTGGTGGAGCAGCGGGATGTCGGGGTGGCGGCTATGAGCATTCGATAACTTTGAGGGTGTTTGACCTTGTATCGTATGGATGATGAGGTGACTCTCAACGTTGGTTGTCGGTATGTCGGGCACCACTTCCGGCGCATGGTCTTTTGGATGCAGGCTTCTTCACCTTTGTGGGAGCGTCCTAGGTCTGGTCCTCCCATAGCAGACGTGGCTTCTTCTCTTCTGCAACGGTGGAAATTCAGCTAGTTTGGTGGAGCGGGTCACCGTTGGGTTGTGTTCGTGGTTGGCATCATTTTGTGCTATCCAATGTGTCGTTGGGAGGGTGGGCGTTGCCTTGTTATGTTGTTGTTGGGTGGGCTTTGTATCGGGTTTTGCTCGGCTTCACTCTAAAAAAACTAGACAATTTCTGCTTAATTAATGGATACAGCAAAGATTGTGCCTTCGTTTTAAAAGAAAGAGGCAAAGCTTTTGGCTCCTTTAAAAATAATTATTTTATGAATTTTTTTGTGGGGTATAATTATGAAATTCTAAGAATTCAATTTCCCAATTGCTGAGAAATCATATCTATGTTTTAAAACATCAGGTAAAAAATGCCCACATGTAAATTAATAAAACCCAATAGCCAACAATACAAGAATGATGAGACCAACTTACAACGCAACACAGCTTAAGCACACAAGATCAAACTAGAAACATCGCTTGAAGCCAAAGAAGTCCTCCTCGATGGAACACCAAGAAAGACACAAGAACAACATCTGATCAGCCATCAACATTGAGGGCAGCACCAAGTTAACTTTTCTTGGGGCAAAGAACACGCATCTTCCTCCTCCATTGCCGAAGAGGGTCCCTACCCTCTTGCCCTGGATCGCAGGGCATCGAACAGTCGGCCAATGAAGATGTTCCCCCTGGAACAGGAGATATGCAAATCTACCGAACACCAGAGAAGGATGTCACAAGGACTCCTCACTGCGACGGTCACACCGGAGCAACCTACAGCATCACCGAGGAGCCACAAACAGGGCAAGCTAGGGAGGTGCCACAAAGCTCGAAGGAACTACGTAGACAAGCCACATCGCCACCAGAACCCACCAAACCAGGCGCCGATCAGCACTACACCGCCGCACCCTAGATGGCGCCTCCAAGGAGGGAACACCGCCGATGTCGCCGCCGCCATCCAATCTGAGCGGATTTTGGGAATTCACCCAGGCGGGAGTAGGGGGTAGGAGAAGGATGGGACCTCAGTGGCTCCTCACCAGGTAAACGACGTCACGAGGACATCGCCTCCGTTGTGCTAACAAGACCAAGGATTTCTCCCGGATCCACCGCACCAACTCTCGAACCAGCATCTGCGTCAGCACAGCCAACAGCCAGATCGGCGGGGAGGAAGAGGCCAGAGGGATGATGGAGATCTGACCTTCGAGATCTGGCGCCAGCAGGGGACCCACCCTCGCATGGCCCACATCCTCTGTTGTCCCGCCGTCCGCATGGACCAGGGAACCGGTCCACATCATCCGCAACACCACCGGCCGCGTGATGGACGTCGCCCCACCGGAACGAGGCTGCCGCCTCAGATCCAGAGCCCCCTATACTATCCCAGGATTTTAGACGTTTGCGGGGTAGAATTAGAAAAGGGATGTGCATTGCATCGCAAAACTAGGGAAAATTTCGCGCTTAATTGCATAAAACATAAGAGGGAACAAGTTTCTCTCTCGACACCAGCCAGGATTAGGGTTTCGAGAGTGCGACAAACTTGGACATGATCTCTTTCGAATTAGGGTTTTGAGAAGGGGGAACATTTGAATTCAACACATGCCATTAGGTGAATGCATTTGAAATAAGTTTGAATTGGAATTTCAAATTAAACATCACATAAAATAAAAGACAAGTAATAATTCAACAAATAATATTATATTTGGATAATTCAAACAATAAATTAATAGATATATTATACATTAAAATCAGCTCATTAGAGAAACATTGAGCTTTATTGATCATCACACAAGATACATTGTCTTTACAATATCCAAATATATTAATTATTACATAATGATTTCAGAAATTGATAAAAGAAAAAGGAAAGTGAAAATTACAATGAAATTGAAGAACTAAGCTAAACTAAACATAGCTACTACATTGATCTTCTTGATCATCCAGTAGAGGTGATTGTCTTGATCATCCTTTGATCCCTACATAAAACAACATAAAAATAGAAATACACATTATTTCCAAGTGGCAATGCCACTTGGAAGGTAAAAAAGAAAGGAAATAGGCAGGATGAGATCAAACCAGCCGAGCTGATCCACCAAGTCCCAAGTTCCAACATGGAAACACAAGCAGCTCACAAGGTTGTGTGCATGCACACCAGCACACACAAGCCAGGATAGTCACCAAACTTCATCAGGCCTTGTTGTCGACCAAGGAAGCAAGGAAAGGATGATATAAAACCTTTTCACAGCTCAAACCCTAGCCATTATCGACTGAACCAGCCAGAGCCACCAAGAACACAAGAACAGTAGTGTTCCAGTTCTTTTTCCACAAAGAACAAGTGACTGTTGAACAAGCAGATGGAGAAGTAGCCAGCACAAGCCATCAAGGAGGAGTAGGGCAAGCACCAGTCAACCAAATAGAAGAAATCCTCTACATCAGCAAAACCTAGGAGCTGGAGTGAGGTATACACATAATCATGAACAAACCAGATGGATAAACCCTATTTGATCATCATTTGGTCATAGACCAAGTGTAACCTGGTGGAAATGGCAAATACCAGGAGTGAATCAAGCATATGACCATGGTTATGCCAACCAGACCAATGGTAGCATCTTCCAAATAAAAATAGGAAGGAAACCATCCTAGATACTTACCTAGATCTATCCAGACTACACTAGCCCTTTAAAACTTTTAGATAAAAGCATAAATATATGTATCTGCAAGTATTTTCAACATCAAAAGCTGTTGGCAATCAAATTTGTTCACCCAGCAAGCATTTATCCATTCACAGCAAGCCAACATAGGTGGGAGATACCAAAACAGCAGCTAAGGCCAACTGAACCACCAAAACCATCCAAGCATCAAGCCTTACACACTTATCATTACCCAAATGGGTTCAAATGGAGCTAGGGTACCCAACAGTAGTTGGCATCTCTCTAGCTCAAGCAATTATAACACAAGAGTCACCACTGCACAACATTTCATCTCATTTATCCACTGATACATGATAAAATAGATAGACAAATGAAGTAATTAACTGACAAGTAACAGAGACACTTGCTAAGCATCAACTTGAGCACTGCAAGCACATACACATGATTTATCAAGAATAATCATCCACCAGCACATGGTGAAATGCTATACAATAGCACAACTATCCACCAGTAAGCACAAGAGAGATACCACAGTTAGCAGCTATCAAGCAAATGGGGATCATATGATCACCAGAGCTTACAAGAGCAAGCTAGAGCATCAGTAACTCACTACTACAGATAAGTAACCATTGCATCAACATAAATTATATAAACAATTTTATAATTGTATCCAGAAGCAGATCACCAAGGAATTGATGCATATGGACAACAGCCAAGCCAAGCAGAGCCCTACCATGAGCTAGAGCTCAATAAGCATCACACATGCAGCACTGGCACTTGCTAAATGCAAGAACTGCTAGTAGCAGTAAGCCGAGGAAGCAAGAACAGAGATAGGAACATACAAATTGAGCAACAACAGTAGCTAGGGCTGGCCAAGCAAGCATCTAAGCAACCACAACAACAATAACATCATATCCAGTCGCACAGTAGGAAACAAGTAACATCATCAAGAGCATGACAAGTAGAGCAGTAGTAGCAGCTAGCAGCAACAGCAGTACATGCATTAGGGCAGTAAGGAGCTCAACAGCAGTAGTTGCAGGCATAGCCAGCACCCAAAACTGGGGAAGCCTAGCCAGTAGACAAGGGTTGGAGAAGAAGAGGAGAAGAGAGAGAGAGGTGAAGGAGGCGTGTACCTGGAGCAGAAGCGCTGCAGACGCACCACGACAGCACAAGACTGTTCACGGCGGCGCCAGGCCTCGACCAAGCCATAGCTACGCCGAGCACAACAGCTCCGGCGCATCACCGGTGAGCCGCACAACACCACCATGGCGCCCAAGAACGCCAGCGCGCCATGAATCGCCGCCAGCAACGCAACCCTAGTTGCAGTAGGAGGTCGATGGCGAGCGGAGAAGACCAAATCTTCCAGATCGACGCGGCTAGGAAGAAGCGGCGTCGCTAGATGCGTCGATTGCGACCAACCACGCCGTCAGGGATCGCCGGAGACGGCCGGGGAATGCCGACAACGGCGCTGGCAACGCAGCGTCGCGAGAGAGGAGGAGGAGCTAGGGTTAGGTCGAGGAGGAGCGGACGCGAGCGAGTGAGCCGGTTGGGCCGAGCCCAACGGGCTGGTCTGACCAAACCACTCGGTCGGTCTGACCAGTGGGCCCATGAAGGGAAAAATGGTCAAATGACCATGGAATTTATTCCAAATTTGAAAATAAATCTAAAAACCCTAGAATAACTCTAAAAAATAAATAAAATATGTAGGCCACTTAAAATTTTATGATCTATTCAAAACAAATACTCTCATCATAAATTGACCTAAAACTAAAAATGGGTATGATGAATTATCACCAATAAAATTGGATATAGAAATTCTAAGCCTTTTTAATAATTAAAAAGAATAATAAGACATAAATTATTCTAAAAATTGGAATCAAAGAAAATAAATATTTTCTTTGAATAAACTCCTTAATAAAAATCACGAAGAATTATTTTAATAACTCTTAAGGAGTATCTCTAAATATTGCTTATTCGCCACCTCTGACATAAAATAATTAAGCATCGGGTGTTGGAGATATGCCCAAGAGGCAATAATAAAATGGTTATTATAATATATCTTTGTGTTTATGATAAATGTTTGCATACCATGCTATAATTGTATTAACCAAAACATTGATACATGTGTGTTATGTAAACAACAAGGAGTCCCTAGTAAGCCTCTTGTATAACTAGCTTGTTGATTAATAGATGATCATGGTTTCGTGATCATGAACATTGGATGTTATTAATAACAAGGTTATGTCATTAGATGAATGATATAATGGACATACACCCAAATAAGCGTAGCATAAGATCACGTCATTAAGTTCAGTTTGCTATAAGCTTTCGATACATATTTACCTAGCCCTTCGACCATGAGATCATGTAAATCACTTATACCGGAAGGGTACTTTGATTACATCAAACGCCAGTGCGTAAATGGGTGGTTATAAAGGTGGGATTAAGTATTCGGAAAGTATGAGTTGAGGCATATGGATCAAGAGTGGGATTTCTCCATCCCGATGACGGATATATATACTCTGGGCCCTCTCGGTGGAATGTCGTCTGATTAGCTTGCAAGCCTGTGAATAGTTCACAAGAGATGATATGCCATGGTACGAGTAAACAGTACTTGTCGGAGACGAGGTTGAACGAGGTATAGAGATACCGATGATCATACCTCGGACAAGTAAAATATTGTGAGACAAAGGGAATCAGTATCGTATGTAAATGGTTCAATCGATCACTAAGTTATCGTTGAATATGTGGAGACATTATGGATCTCCAGATCCCGCTATTGGTTATTGGTCGGAGAAGAGTCTCAACCATGTCTGCATAGTTCACGAACCTTAGGGTGACACACTTAAGGTTTGATGTCGTTTTAAGTAGATATGGAATATGGAATGGAGTTCGAAGTTTTGTTCGGATTCTCGGATGGGATCCAGGACATCACGAGGAGGTCCGGAATGGTCCGGAGAATAAGATTCATATATAGGAAGTCACTTTCCAAATATGGGAATAGTCCGGTGAATTTATGGAAGGTTGTTTTTGGAATCATCCGGAATAAATCACTATGGAAGGAGGAGTCCAGGAGGGACTCCACCAACCCTAACCAGCCAACCAAGTGGGAGGGTGGAGTCCATGGTGGACTCCACCTCCTTGGCCGGCCAACAAGGGGGGAAGGGGAGAGTCCCTGTCCCTCTAGGTTTCGTCCATATGGTAGTTTTTGAATTGGGGTCTTATTCGAAGACTTTGGGCAAACCCTAGGGATTCCACCTATATAATGAGGAGGAGAGGGAGGGGGCCGGCCACTCCAACCACACCTTGGCCGCATCACCCAAGGCACCAAGGCCGGCTGCCCCTCTCCCAAACCCTAGCCGCCACCCTCCTCCCACCTCTCCCGCATAGCTTAGGCGAAGCCCTGCCGGAGATCTCCATCGCCACCGACACCACGCCATCGTGCTGTCGGGATTCCGAGGAGGATCTACTACTTCCGCTGCCCGCTGGAACGGGGAGAAGGACGTCGTCATCAACACCGAACGTGTGACCGAGTACGGAGGTGCTGCCCGACTGTGGCACCGTTAAGATCTTCTACGCGCTTTCGAAAGCGGCAAGTGATCGACTACAACAACAACGAGATCTAATCTCGTAGGCTTTGGAAATCTTCGAGGGTTAGTCTCATGATCTTCTCGTTGCTACCTTCTTGTAGATTGGATCTTGGCTTGTTATTCGTTCTTGCGGTAGGAATTTTTTTGTTTTCTATGCTACGAATCCCATCAGTGGTATCAGAGCCGTGTCTATGCATAGATTGGTTGCATGAGTAGAACACAATGGTTTTGTGGGCGTTGATGCTTTGTTGTCTTTAGTCCGTGTACTTTGCATCTTGCGGCATGGTGGGATGAAGCGGCTCGGGCTAACTTTACATGACCGCGTTCATGAGATTTGCTCCACGCTCGACATGCAACTTGTATTGCATAACTGGCTTTGCGGGTGTCTGTCTCTCCCACCATAGTGAAGATTCAATTTACTCTTTCTATTGACAACACTAGTATCACTGTTGTGGTTCATGTTTGTAGGTAGATTGGATCTTACTCGAAAAACCCTAAACCACGTAAAATATGCAAACCAATTTAGAGGCGTCTAACTTGTTTTTGCAGGGGTTTGGTGATGTGATATGGCCATGATATGATGATGAATATGTATGAGATGATCATTATTGTATTGTGGCAACCGGTAGGAGCCTTATGGTTGTCTTTATATTTCATGTAGTAGTATTATTTCAAAGTAGTTGTAATAGTTGCTACATGTGTCGAACAACCATGAAGACGGCGCCATGGACCTTGACGCTACGCCGACGATGATGGAGATCATGCCCGTTGATGATGGAGATCATGTCCGTTCTTTGAAGATGAAGATCAAAGGCGCAAAGACTAAAGGGCCATATCATATCACATATTGTGACGCCCCGGAACCGGTACCATGAGGATTCCAGCGATCCCACCGAAAGCCGCACGATATCGATTCAGAGAGGCCCTCCGACACGACGTGCGTGACGAATCACACACGTGATGCCAGAGGAATTAACACGAGCGGTAACATTACAACAGGATTACAATAGAGCCCACAAGATACAGATATATTACAACAACGACTCTAACGAGTCAAGATACAAATAGATACATACAAAGATCCAAATCATACAGAAGATCAAATACGTCCGAGTACGGACAAGATACAAATTGGACTAAGAGTCCTGAAGATAACCAGTGGCATCCATAACCCTGCCCAGGCCAAGCCGGAAGGGTAACCTTGCTAACGTCGTCATCTCGTATCTGTCAAAGTCGGGCCATCGGTTGCCGACAAAAGGGGGAGGAGACAAAAAGAAAGGAAGGCGTGGGTAAGTACCATTGGCACGTACTTGCGAGACAAGACCAGCTATGCTCGCTGGTGGGCGGTATAAACTTCACCCGGCTATATGTGGAGTTTAGCGGCAGCAAAGCTACTATCCAATGGAGACACGCTACAACATCCGTCTACTCAGAGAAGATAAGAGAGCGCACAAGGTAACAGATAAATACTACACAAACATAACCCAGCCAATGCGATCCCCCTTCGCCAAGAGGTATTGCAAAGGCACACACACTTTTGAAAGAGTTTTATTAGCAAATTATTAACAACAGGAAATAAGGTGTAAGTTGTTCTATGATCGAGCTATACAATTCCAAGTCGTCCATAACCGCGGACACGGCTTATCGATAAGATGTACACCCTGCAGGGGTTGCCCAAATGTAACCATACGCATGCTCGACCCACTTACGACAGGTGGATGTCTCACAACAAGACCGTTCCCAGTTCAACAAGAAAGTCTAGGGGGGGCCACCCGACTAAGCTACCCATGACGAAGTCCGGCCGTACTCCGAAGCGGACTCAGGGTTTGCGACGGCTGCTAGGCGTGTGATACGTCTCCGACGTATCGATAATTTCTTATGTTCCATGCCACATTATTGATGTTATCTAAATGTTTTATGCACACTTTATGTCATATTCGTGCATTTTCTGGAACTAACCTATTAACAAGATGCCGAAGTGCCAGTTCCTGTTTTCTGCTGTTTTTGGTTTCAGAAATCCTAGTAACGAAATATTCTCGGAATCGGACGAAATCAACGCCCAGGTTCCTATTTTTCCCGGAACCATCCAGAACACCCGAGAGCCACCAGAGGGGAGCCCTGGGGGCCCCACACCACACCCTGGCGTGGCCAGAGGGGGGGCCGCGCCGCCCTATGGTGTGGGCCCCCCAGAAGCCCTCCTGCGCCGCCTCTTCGCCTATATAAAGCCTCCGTCGTGAAAACCCTGATGCGTTCGACGAAACCCACAGAAACCTTCTAGAGCCGCCGCCATCGCGAAGCCAAGATCTGGGGGACAGGAGTCTCTGTTCCGGCACGCCGCCGGAACGGGGAAGTGCCCCCAGAAGGCTTCTCCATCGACACCGCTGCCATCTCCACCGCCATCTTCATCACCGCTGCTGCTCCCATGAGGAGGGAGTAGTTCTCCATCGAGGCTCGGGGCTGTACCGGTAGCTATGTGGTTAATCTCTCTTCTATGTACTTCAATACAATGATCTCATGAGCTGCTTTACATGATTGAGATTCATATGAGCTTTGTATCGCTACTAGTTGTGTGCTACTCTAGTGATGTTATTAAAGTATTCTATTCCTCCTGCATGGTGTAAAGTGGACAGGGTGTGAATCATGTAGTTCTTGGCTTAGTCTATGATCGTGATCTCTTATGGATTGTGAAGTTAACTATTACTATGATGGTATTGATGTGATCTATTTGGTTGTGTTGATCTATCTTACACTATAAGGTTACTTAAATATGAACAAATTCTGGAGCTTGTTAACTCCGGCATTGAGGGTTCGTGTAATCCTACGCAATGCGTTCATCATCCAACAAGAGTGTAGAGTATGCATTTATCTATTCTGTTATGTGATCAATGTTGAGAGTGTCCACTAGTGAAAGTGTAATCCCTAGGCCTTGTTCCTAAATACTGCTATCGCTGCTTGTTTACTGTTTTACTGCGTTACTACTGCTGCAATACTACCACCATCAACTACACGCCAGCAAGCTATTTTCTGGCACCGTTGCTACTGCTCATATATATTCATACCACCTGTATTTCACTATCTCTTCGCCGAACTAGTGCACCTATTAGGTGTGTTGGGGACACAAGAGACTTCTTGCTTTGTGGTTGCAGGGTTGCATGAGAGGGATATCTTTGACCTCTTCCTCCCTGAGTTCGATAAACCTTGGGTGATCCACTTAAGGGAAAACTTGCTGCTGTTCTACAAACCTCTGCTCTTGGAGGCCCAACACTGTCTACAGGAAAAGGAGGGGGCGTAGACATCAAGCTATTTTCTGGCGCCGTTGCCGGGGAGGAAAGGTAAACGGCACTCATACTCCGGTCCCAGGTAACTAAGTACTTTTCTGTTGCCGTTGTGCGTGTGCTCGAAGCTATCTCCTTTAGATCCTGCAATTGCAACTTTTTGTTTCTTGTTTACACTAGTAAGGCATAATGGAAAACAACAAAAATATGAGAGATCTTTATGAACTTTATCTTGAATTAGGACATGATGTGTTTGAAGAGAAAATTAAAAAACCCATGGAACTTTATATGCATGCTAATGGGAATGTTATTGATATAAATGCTTTGAACACTATTGTTGCTAATGCTATGGAAAATTCTAAGCTTGGGGCAGCTGGTTTTGATGAGCATGATCTTTTTAGTCCCCCAAGAATTGAGGAGGAAATTTACTTTGATGATTCTTTACCTCCTATTTATGATGATTATAATGATAGTAGTCTTTTGTTGCCACCTGTTATGGAGGATGAAATTGATTATGAATACAATATGCCTCCTATATTTGATGATGAGAATAATAATGATAGCTACTTTGTTGAATTTGCTCCCGCTATTACTAATAAAATTGATTATGCTTATGTTGGGAGTAGTAATAATTTTATGCATGAGACTCATGATAAGAATGCTTTATGTGATAGTTATATTGTTGATTTTGCTCATGACACTACTGAAAGTTATTATGAGAGAGGAAAATATGGTTGTAAAAATTTTCATGTTACTAAAACACCTCTCTATGTGCTGAAATTTTTCAAGCTACACTTGTTTTATCTTTCTATGCTTGTTGCATTATGCTTCTTGAACTTGTTTATTTACAAGATTCCTATGCATAGGAAGCATGTTAGACTTAAATGTGTTTTGAATTTGCCTCTTGATGCTCTCTTTTGCTTCAAATACTATTTCTTATGAGTGCATCACTAAAACTGCTGAGCCCATCTTAATGGCTATAAAGAAAGAACTTCTTGGGAGATAACCCATGTGTTATTTTGCTACAGTACTTTATTTTATATTTGTGTCTTGGAAGTTGTTTACTACTGTAGCAACCTCTCCTTATCTTAGTTTTGTGTTTTGTTGTGCCAAGTAAAGTCTTTGATAGTAAAGTCAATACTAGATTTGGATTACTGCACAGAAACTGTTTTCTTTGCTGTCACGGATCTGGGCAAAATTCTCTGTAGGTAACTCAGAAAATTATGCCAATTTACGTGAGTGATCCTCAGATATGTACGCAACTTTCATTCAATTTGGGCATTTTCATCTGAGCAAGTCTGGTTCCATTTTAAAATTCGTCAATACGAACTGTTCTGTTTTGACAGATTCTGCCTTTTATTTCGCATTGCCTCTTTTGCTATGTTGGATGAATTTCTTTGATCCACTAATGTCCAGTAGCTTTATGCAATGTCCAGAAGTGTTAAGAATGATTGTGTCACCTCTGAATATGTTAATTTTTATTGTGCACTAACCCTCTAATGAGTTTGTTTCGAGTTTGGTGTGAAGGAAGTTTTCAAGTGTCAAGAGAGGAGGATGATATACTATGATCAAGAAGAGTGAAAAGTCTAAGCTTGGGGATGCCCCGGTGGTTCATCCCTGCATATTTCAAGAAGACTCAAGCGTCTAAGCTTGGGGATGCCCAAGGCATCCCCTTCTTCATCGACAAATTATCAGGTTCCTTCTCTTGAAACTATATTTTTATTCGGTCACATCTTATGTGCTTTGCTTGGAGCGTCGGTTTGTTTTTGTTTTTTGTTTTGTTTGAATAAAATGGATCCTAGCATTCACTTTATGGGAGAGAGACACGCTCCGCTGTAGCATATGGACAAGTATGTCCTTAGCTTCTACTCATAGTATTCATGGCGAAGTTTCTTCTTCGTTAAATTGTTATATGGTTGGAATTGGAAAATGATACATGTAGTAATTGCTATAAATGTCTTGGGTAATGTGATACTTGGCAATTGTTGTGCTCATGTTTAAGCTCTTGCATCATATGCTTTGCACCCATTAATGAAGAAATACATAGAGCATGCTAAAATTTGGTTTGCATATTTGGTCTCTCTAAAGTCTAGATAATTTCTAGTATTGAGTTTGAACAACAAGGAAGACGGTGTAAAGTCTTATAATGTTTACAATATGTCTTTTATGTGAGTTTTGCTGCATCGGTTCATCCTTGTGTTTGTTTCAAACAACCTTGCTAGCCTAAACCTTGTATCGAGAGGGAATACTTCTCATGCATCCAAAATCCTTGAGCCAACCACTATGCCATTTGTGTCCACCATACCTACCTACTACATGGTATTTTCTGCCATTCCAAGTAAATACTTCATGTGCTACCTTTAAACCTTCAAAATGCTTCTCAATTTGTGTTAATGTTTTATAGCTCATGAGGAAGTATGTGGTGTTTATCTTTCAACCTTGTCATTTGCTTTTGACAGACTTTCATAATGGACTAGTGGCACATCCGCTTATCCAATAATTTTGCAAAAAGAGCTGGCAATGGGGTTCCCAGCCCCAATTAATTACAACTTGCATTAATAATTCTCTTCACATGTTTTGCTCTGATTCATCAGCAAGCAACTTAATTTTGCAAATAGACACTCCTCCATGGTATGAGATTGATGGTAGGCACCCGAGGATTCGGTTAGCCATGGCTTGTGTAAGCAAAGGTTGGGAGGAGTGTCACCCATAAATAAATAAAAACTAAAATACATGTGTAAACAAAAGAGAAGAGGGATGATCTACCTTGCTGGTAGAGATAACGTCCTTCATGGGAGCCGCTCTTGAAAGTCTGGTTGGCAAGGTAGTTAGAGTACCCATTACCATTCATTGACAACAACAAACACCTCTCAAAACTTTACTTTTATGCTCTCTATATGATTTTAAAACTTGAAAAGCTCTAGCACATGATTTATCCCTGCTTCCCTCTGCGAAGGGTCATTCTTTTACTTTTATTGTTGAGTCAGTTCACCTATTTCTCTCCACCTCAAGAAGCAAACACTTGTGTGAACTGTGCATTGATTCCTACATACTTGCAACATATTGCACTTGTTATATTACTTTGCATTGACAACTATCCATGAGATATACATGTTACAAGTTGAAAGCAACCGCTGAAACTTCATCTTCCTTTGTGTTGCTTCAATACCTTTACTTTGAATTATTGCTTTATGAGTTAACTCTTATGCAAGACTTATTGATGCTTGTCTTGAAAGTGCTATTCATGAAAAGTCTTTGCTATATGATTCACTTGTTTACTCATGTCATATACATTGTTTTGATCGCTGCATTCACTACATATGCTTTACAAATAGTATGATCAAGGTTATGATGGCATGTCACTCCAGAAATTATCTGTGTTATCGTTTTACCTGCTCGGGACGAGCAGAACTAAGCTTGGGGATGCTGATACGTCTCCGACGTATCGATAATTTCTTATGTTCCATGCCACATTATTGATGTTATCTACATGTTTTATGCACACTTTATGTCATATTCGTGCATTTTCTGGAACTAATCTATTAACAAGATGCCGAAGTGCCAGTTCCTATTTTCTGCTGTTTTTGGTTTCAGAAATCTTAGTAACGAAATATTCTCGGAATCGGACGAAATCAATGCCCAGGTTCCTATTTTTCCCGGAACCATCCAGAACACCCGAGAGCCGCGTAGAGGAGCCACAGGGGCCCCACACCACACCCTGGCGCGGCCCCGGAGGGGGCCGCGCCGCCCTATGGTGTGGGCCCCCCAGAAGCCCTCCTGCGCCGCCTCTTCGCCTATATAAAGCCTCCGTCGCGAAAACCCTGATGCGTTCGACGAAACCCACAGAAACCTTCCAGAGCCGCCGCCATCGTGAAGCCAAGATCTGGGGGACAGGAGTCTCTGTTCCGGCACGCCGCCGGAACGGGGAAGTGCCCCCAGAAGGCTTCTCCATCGACACCGCTGCCATCTCCACCGCCATCTTCATCACCGCTGCTGCTCCCATGAGGAGGGAGTAGTTCTCCATCGAGGCTCGGGGCTGTACCGGTAGCTATGTGGTTAATCTCTCTTCTATGTACTTCAATACAATGATCTCATGAGCTGCTTTACATGATTGAGATTCATATGAGCTTTGTATCGCTACTAGTTGTGTGCTACTCTAGTGATGTTATTAAAGTATTCTATTCCTCCTGCATGGTGTAAAGTGGACAGGGTGTGCATCATGTAGTTCTTGGCTTAGTTTATGATCGTGATCTCTTATGGATTGTGAAGTTAACTATTACTATGATGGTATTGATGTGATCTATTTGGTTGTGTTGATCTATCTTACACTATAAGGTTACTTAAATATGAACAAATTGTGGAGCTTGTTAACTCCGGCATTGAGGGTTCGTGTAATCCTACGCAATGCGTTCATCATCCAACAAGAGTGTAGAGTATGCATTTATCTATTCTGTTATGTGATCAATGTTGAGAGTGTCCACTAGTGAAAGTGTAATCCCTAGGCCTTGTTCCTAAATACTGCTATCGCTGCTTGTTCTTGTTTCTTTGCGTTACTACTGCTGCAATACTACCACCATCAACTACACGCCAGCAAGCTATTTTCTGGCACCGTTGCTACTGCTCATATATATTCATACCACCTGTATTTCACTATCTCTTCGCCGAACTAGTGCACCTATTAGGTGTGTTGGGGACACAAGAGACTTCTTGCTTTGTGGTTGCAGGGTTGCATGAGAGGGATATCTTTGACCTCTTCCTCCCTGAGTTCGATAAACCTTGGGTGATCCACTTAAGGGAAAACTTGCTGCTGTTCTACAAACCTCTGCTCTTGGAGGCCCAACACTGTCTACAGGAAAAGGAGGGGGCGTAGACATCAGCGTGCAAACCACACGCTTCGCTAAACGTCCCGCGGGGTACAGTACAGAATATAAACACCCGAAGGCAACAGGAAGTAAACACCCGAAGGCAACAGTAAGTAAACACCCGAAGGCAACAGAAAGTAAAGCATGGCATACATGGCATAGGCAAATAAAACCAAGGTTGTGGCCCCCTTTTCAACTGACTTGAGAAAAGGTAAAGGGTGAGGGGGGGTCCCGATAATCGTCCCCACGCATGGGTAGAGCGCTCAATCTCGGAACAGATAACAAGAACTCGGGTCCTAGGGGACATTGATGTCTACGGGTGCTTCTATTCTTGTAGACAGTGTTGGGCCTCCAAGAGCAGAGGTTTGTAGAACAGCAGCAAGTTTCCCTTAAGTGGATCACCCAAGGTTTATCGAACTCAGGGAGGAAGAGGTCAAAGATATCCCTCTCATGCAACCCTGCAACCACAAAGCAAGAAGTCTCTTGTGTCCCCAACACACCTAATAGGTGCACTAGTTCGGCGAAGAGATAGTGAAATACAAGTGGTATGAATGAATATGAGCAGTAGTACGGTGCCAGAAAAGTGCTATTGGCGTGCAGTTGATGGTAGTAATATTGCAGGAAGTAAACATGCAGTAGAACAGTAAACAAGCAGCGATAGCAGTATTTAGGAACAAGGCCTAGGGATCATACTTTCACTAGTGGACACTCTCAACATTGATCACATAACAGAATAAATAAATAGATGCTAGACTCTACACCCTCTTGTTGGATGATGAACACCACTAACTGTGTAGGATTACACGAACCCTCAATGCCGGAGTTAACAAGCTCCACAATATTCAATGTTCATATTTAAATAACCTTAGAGTGCATAACAGATCAACATAACCAAACCAAGCACTAACATAGCATGCACACTGTCACCTTCACACTACGAAAGGAGGAATAGATCACATCAATACTATCATAGCAATAGTTAACTTCATAATCTACAAGAGATCACAATCATAGCCTACGCCAAGTACTACACGATGCACACACTGTCACCATTACACCGTGCAGGAGGAATAAACTACTTTAATAACATCACTAGAGTAGCACACAGATATATTGTGATACAAAACACATTGCAATCATAAAGAGATATAAATAAGCACTTCACTATGCCATTCATAACAGTGAATAAGTATTCTGTGAAATATAGCCTAAGAGACCCACACGGTGCACACACTATCACCTTTACACACGTGGGACAAGGAGTCTCCGGAGATCACATAAGTAAAATCCACTTGACTAGCATAATGACATCTAGATTACAAACATCATCATATGAATCTCAATCATGTAAGGCAGCTCATGAGATTATTGTATTGAAGTACATAGGAGAGAGATGAACCACATAGCTACCGGCATGTGCCCCAAAGCCTCGATGGAGAACTACTCCCTCCTCATGGGAGACATCAGCGTTGATGAAGATGGCGGTGGTGTTGATGGAGAAGCCTTCCGGGGGCACTTCCCCGTCCCGACGGCGTGCCGGAACAGAGACTCCTGTCCCCCAGATCTTGGCTTCGCGATGGCGGCGGCTCTGGAAGGTTTTCTCTGGTTTCGTCGAACGTAATAGGGTTTTCGCAATGGAGACCTTAAGTAGGCGGAAGGGCGGCGTCAGAAGGGGTCTGGGGCCACCAGACACTAGGGCGGCGCGCCCCCCTCCTGGGCCGCGCCACCACCATGTGTGGGCCCCCTGTGGCCCCTCTCTGGCGGCTCTCGGGTGTTCTGGAAGCTCCCGGGGATTCTAAGATGCTGGGCGTTGATTTCGTCCAATTCCGAGAATATTTCCTTACTAGGATTTCTGAAACCAAAAACAGCAGAAAACAGCAACTGGCCCTTCGGCATCTCGTCAATAGGTTAGTTCCAGAAAACGCATAATAATGACATAAAGTATGCATAAAACATGTAGATATCATCAATAATGTGGCATGGAACATAAGAAATTATCGATACGTCGGAGACGTATCAACATCCCCAAGCTTAGTTCATGCTCATCCCGAGCAGGTAAACGATAACAAAGATAATTTCTGGAGTGACATGCCATCATAACCTTGATCATACTATTGTAAGCATATGTAATGAATGCAGCGATCAAAACAATGGTAATGACATGAGTAAACAAATGAATCATAAAGCAAAGACTTTTCATGAATAGTACTTTCAAGACAAGCATCAATAAGTCTTGCATAAGAGTTAACTCATAAAGCAATAAATCAAAGTAAAGGTATTGAAGCAACACAAAGGAAGATTGAGTTTCAGCGGTTGCTTTCAACTTAAACATATATATCTCATGGATATTGTCAATGTAAAGTAATATAACAAGTGCAATATGCAAGTATGTAGGAATCAATGCACAGTTCACACAAGTGTTTGCTTCTTGAGATGGAGAGAAATAGGTGAACTGACTCAACATAAAAGTAAAAGAAAGGTCCTTCAAAGAGGAAAGCATCGATTGCTATATTTGTGCTAGAGCTTTGGTTTTGAAAACATAAAGAGAGCATAAAAGTAAAATTTTGAGAGGTGTTTGTTGTTGTCAACGAATGGTAGTGGGCACTCTAACCCCCTTGCCAGACAAACCTTCAAAGAGCGGCTCCCATTTTATTTTTATTTTTGTGTGGCTCTCCTTCCAACCTTTCTTTCACAAACCATGGCTAACTGAATCCTCGGGTGCCTGCCAACAATCTCATACCATGAAGGAGTGCCTTTTTATTTTAGTTTTATTTAGATGACACTCCTCCCCACCTTTGCTTTCTCAAGCCATGGCTAACCGAATCCTCGGGTGCCGACCAACAATCACATACCATGGAGGAGTGTCTATTTGTAACTTTATGAAAGTTAATTAATTCAGGGCTGGGAACCCCATTGCCAGCTCTTTTTGCAAAATTATTGGATAAGCGGATGAAGCCACTAGTCCATTGGTGAAAGTTGCCCAACAAGATTGAAAGATAAACACCACATACTTCCTCATGAGCTATAAAACATTGACACAAATCAGAGGTGATAAATTTTGAATTATTTAAAGGTAGCACTCAAGCAATTTACTTTGGAATGGCGGAGAAATACCATGTAGTAGGTAGGTATGGTGGACACAAATGGCATAGTGGTTGGCTCAAGGATTTTGGATGCATGAGAAGTATTCCCTCTCGATACAAGGTTTAGGCTAGCAAGGTTATTTGAAACAAACACAAGGATGAACCGGTGCAGCAAAACTCACATAAAAGACATATTGTAAACATTATAAGACTCTACACCGTCTTCCTTGTTGTTCAAACTCTTTACTAGAAATTATCTAGACCTTAGAGAGACCAATTATGCAAACCAAATTTTAGCAAGCTCTATGTATTTCTTCATTAATGGGTGCAAAGTATATGATGCAAGAGCTTAAACATGAGCACAAAAATTGCCAAGTATCAAATTATTCAAGACATTTTATCAATTACTACATGTAGCATTTCCCGTTTCCAACCATATAACAATTAACGAAGCAGTTTCAACCTTCGCCATGAACATTAAAAGCTAAGAACACATGTGTTCATATGAACCAGCGGAGCGTGTCTCTCTCCCACACAAGGATGAACTTATTCAAACATAAACAAAAACAAACAGACGCTCCAAGTAAAGTACATAAGATGTGACCGAATACAAATATAGTTTCAAGAGAAGAAACCTGATAAATTGTCGATGAAGAAGGGGATGCCTTGGGCATCCCCAAGCTTAGACGCTTGAGTCTTCTTGAAATATGCAGGGATGAACCACGGGGGCATCCCCAAGCTTAGACTCTTCACTCTTCTTGATCATAGTATATCATCCTCCTCTCTTGACCCTTGAAAACTTCCTCCACACCAAACTCGAAACAAACTCATTAGAGGGTTAGTGCATAATCAAAAATTCACATGTTCAGAGGTGACACAATCATTCTTAACACTTCTGGACATTGCCCAAAGCTACTGGAAGTTAATGGAACAAAGAAATCCATCCAACACAGCAAAAGAGGCAATGCGAAATAAAAGGCAGAATCTGTCAAAACAGAACAGTCCGTAAAGACGAATTTTAAAGTGGCACCAGACTTGCTCAGATGAAAATGCCCAAATTGAATGAAAGTTGCGTACATATCTGAGGATCACGCACGTAAATTGGCAGATTTTTCTGAGTTACCTACAGAGAACCCTGCCCAAATTCGTGACAGACAGAAATCTGTTTCTGCGCAGTAATCCAAATCTAGTATGAACCTTGCTATCAAAGACTTTACTTGGCACAACAATGCAATAAAATAAGATAAGGAGAGGTTACTACAGTAGTAACAACTTCCAAGACTCAAATATAAAACAAAAGTACTGTAGCAAAATAAATACATGGGTTATCTCCCAAGAAGTTCTTTCTTTATAGCCATTAAGATAGGCTCAACAATTTTAATGATGCTCGCGCAAGAAATAGTATTTGAAGCAAAAGAGAGCATCAAGAGGCAAATTCAAAAAAAATTTAAGTCTAACATGCTTCCTATGCATAGGAATCTTGTAAATAAACAAGTTCATGAAGAGCAAAGTAACAAGCATAGAAAGATAAAACAAGTGTAACTTCAAAAATTTCAGCATATAGAGAGGTGTTTTAGTAACATGAAAATTTCTACAACCATATTTTCCTCTCTCATAATAACTTTCAGAGGCATCATGAACAAACTCAACAATATAAGTATCACATAAAGCATTCTTATTCTCATGCATAAAAGTATCATCACTCTCCACATAAGCATAATCAATTTTATTAGTTGTAGTGGGAGCAAATTCAACAAAGTAGCTATCATTATTATTCTCATCAAGTGTAGGAGGCATAGTATTATCATCATAAAAATTACTCTCCATAGTAGGCGGCACTAAAAGACCAATATCATTATAATCATCATAAATAGGAGGCAAAGTATCGTCAAAGTAAATTTTCTCCTCAATGCTTGGGGGACTAAAAATATCATGCTCATCAGAACCAGCTTCCCCAAGCTTAGAACTTTCTATATCATTAGCAACAATGGTATTCAAAGTGTTCATACTAATATGTTCCATGGGTTTTTTAATTTTCGCATCAAACCATCCAAGTCTTAAATCAGGAAATAGAATAAGAAGCTCACTGTTGTCCATTATGCCAAACTAGTGTAAACAAGAAACAAAAAGATGCAATTGCAGGATCTAAAGGAAATAGCTTCGAGCACACACACAATGGCGCCAGAAAAGTACTTTACCTGGGACCGGAGTATGAGTGCCTTTTACCTTTCCTCCCCGGCAACGGCGCCAGAAAAGTGCTTGATGTCTACGGGTGCTTCTATTCTTGTAGACAGTGTTGGGCCTCCAAGAGCAGAGGTTTGTAGAACAGTAGCAAGTTTCCCTTAAGTGGATCACCCAAGGTTTATCGAACTCAGGGAGGAAGAGGTCAAAGATATCCCTCTCATGCAACCCTGCAACCACAAAGCAAGAAGTCTCTTTTGTCCCCAACACACCTAATAGGTGCACTAGTTCAGCGAAGAGATAGTGAAATACAAGTGGTATGAATGAATATGAGCAGTAGTACGGTGCTAGAAAAGTGCTTGCTGGCGTGCAGTTGATGGTAGTAATATTGCAGGAAGTAAACATGCAGTAGAACAGTAAACAAGCAGCGATAGCAGTATTTAGGAACAAGGCCTAGGGATCATACTTTCACTAGTGGACACTCTCAACATTGATCACATAACAGAATAAATAAATAGATGCTAGACTCTACACCCTCTTGTTGGATGATGAACACCACTAACTGTGTAGGATTACACGAACCCTCAATGCCGGAGTTAACAAGCTCCACAATATTCAATGTTCATATTTAAATAACCTTAGAGTGCATAACAGATCAACATAACCAAACCAAGTACTAACATAGCATGCACACTGTCACCTTCACACTACGAAAGGAGGAATAGATCACATCAATACTATCATAGCAATAGTTAACTTCATAATCTACAAGAGATCACAATCATAGCCTACGCCAAGTACTACACGATGCACACACTGTCACCATTACACCGTGCAGGAGGAATAAACTACTTTAATAACATCACTAGAGTAGCACACAGATATATTGTGATACAAAACACATTGCAATCATAAAGAGATATAAATAAGCACTTCACTATGCCATTCATAATAGTGAATAAGTATTCTGTGAAATATAGCCTAAGAGACCCACACGGTGCACACACTGTCACCTTTACACACGTGGGACAAGGAGTCTCCGGAGATCACATAAGTAAAATCCACTTGACTAGCATAATGACATCTAGATTACAAGCATCATCATATGAATCTCAATCATGTAAGGCAGCTCATGAGATTATTGTATTGAAGTACATAGGAGAGAGATGAACCACATAGCTACCGGTACAGCCCCGAGCCTCGATGGAGAACTACTCCCTCCTCATGGGAGACAACAGCGTTGATGAAGATGGCGGTGGTGTTGATGGAGAAGCCTTCCGGGGGCACTTCCCCGTCTCGGCGGCGTGCCGAAACAGAGACTCCTGTCCCCCAGATCTTGGCTTCGCGATGGCGGCGGCTCTGGAAGGTTTTCTCTGGTTTCGTCGAACGCAATAGGGTTTTCGCGACGGAGACCTTAAGTAGGTGGAAGGGCGGCGTCAGAAGGGGTCTGGGGCCACCAGACACTAGGGCGGCACGCCCCCCTCCTGGGCCGCGCCGCCACCATGTGTGGGCCCCCTGTGGCCCCTCTCTGGCGGCTCTCGGGTGTTCTGGAAGCTCCCGGGGATTCTAAGATGCTGGACGTTGATTTCGTCCAATTCCGAGAATATTTCCTTACTAGGATTTCTGAAACCAAAAACAGCAGAAAACAGCAACTGGCCCTTCGGCATCTCGTCAATAGGTTAGTTCCAGAAAACGCATAATAATGACATAAAGTATGCATAAAACATGTAGATATCATCAATAATGTGGTATGGAACATAAGAAATTATCGATACGTCGGAGACGTATCAGACATTAGCGAGTCAAAGTTCCGATGCTTTCGCAAAGGGGCTCACAGATGCCTCTTCTTACAATTTTAGTTGTTAACAAAATAAGTAAAGCATGTGTATCTCCAAAAACTGATGTAGCATGTGATAACCTCCCAACAGGATATCCCGAACATTTCGATATATCAACAAAACCCTAAACTCGCCTACGACTCGCAAAGCAGGCAAACAACAAACAATAGGTAGGGCGAGGAAGTGTATCTCAGACATATAGGTAACAGGTGGATAGGACACGTGACACAACAGAATCGCAACATAAGGATAGCAATAGATCAAAAGAGCATGTAAAAGTAAAATAGGTGAAGGGGTGGGCTCGCCTGTGGAAAGCTGCAGAAGAACTTGTCGTATCTCTCAACACCACTTCGTGATCCTATCCGTGAAGAAGCAAATGTTGGACAAATAACGGATGCAAATCTTACTACTACGGCAAAAGAATCGGCATGATCATGATATGATATGCATGACATGGCAAACATGATGCAATGCACTTATCCATATTAATCGGACTCGAAACCCCGGATAATCAAATTAGAGTTGGAGTTGCATTTTATACCGACAAAATTTAAGGGTGGATTAGCATAGCAAACATGGCAGGGGTGAGCTACATCAAAGTTAAATGGAACCGGGACAACATTTATATAGTATCCCACATATTCCATATGTTCCATATTAGGTGATAATGCAAACTATCACGAATTTTTATGATGCATGGTGCAACAGCAAGCATGGATGGCATATTCATGTTCCTCATATTTTTCTGATCAATTTTCATATAGAACACTTATCATTTCGAAATACGGTTTAAAAGATATGATTTATACGAGATATACACATTTTCTGGAATTTTCAGTAAAACAGAAAAAGTCCGGGACGTTTCTCACCCAAGCGCAGCTAGCCGCAGTCACTGACGAGCGGGACCAGGGGCTGGCGTGGCTGACGACTGGGGCAGTGGGTCAGAATAGAACCTGCAGGGGGTTTCCCAGAAAAACAACAGAACAAGGGACCGCGGTTAGAAACGAGAAGATGCAGGGGCCTCTTTGCAAACTGGACTCGGATCTGGATCTGGCAGCGTTTCTCACCGGGATGGATCTGAGCCAGGGAGACTGACGGAGAGGGCCCACGGCCAGGCTGGCTGCCCGCGTGGCAAACCATCCGTGCGTGCACAAAAGGTGCTCGGCGGGACACAGCCGGTGATCACTGCGGGCCGGCATCGGCGTGCGCGGGCGTTGGAGAGGTTTCCAGGAGGCGATGGTTGGCGTCGGGGAAGCGCTTCGACGCGGGGAACTTGCTGGTGTTGGCGCGGAGCCCAGGGTTCGCCGGAGGTCCGCCGGTGTCGAGGTAACTGCGGCGGAAGGAAAGAAACAACGCGGGGAGGTCGAACCAGGGGACGGAGGAGAAGGGAAGGAGTACTGGGAGGTAGAGGAGGGTACCAGGAGCACGCTGGTGCGGTCAGAAAGGCCGGGGAAAGCACGAAGCGGCCGCAGACTTCGCCGGAGCGCGGTGGCCTAAGCGAGGGAATCGGCGATTTGGCGACGGTAGAAGGCTTCCCCGGTCGATTCCGTGCACCAGGAGGAAGAGGGGAACGAGGCGGAGCCTCCGGTGTTCTCGGTTTGGCGAGGGAGCGGCTGGAGCGATGGCGCCATGGAGAGGCCGGTGGTGGCCGGGGATAGGGTTTCTCCCTCCCTCGGTTTTGGCTTGCAGTAGAAGAAAGAAAGGAGGACGAGAGAGGCGTGAGCAAGACAGCTGGGTGGTTGAGGAGATAAGGAGGAGCAGGTGGTGGAGGGCGCGGTGGTTGAGTGGGGGAGGACCACGGCGCTGGTGGAGAAAGCGAGCACGCTCTCTGCGTGACTCGTCCAGGAAGACGAAAGACGAGAAGGGGATACCCCTTCGATGTGTGGAGGTGGGCTGGACTCGGGCCAGAGAAGAAAAGGTGGGCCGACGTGGTAGAGGAAGGGAAACAGGCCGCCGGGGTGGAGCTGGTGGCTGCTGGGCTGCTGGGCTGCCGGGCCAGAGAGGAAGAGGGCCATATAGAGAGGGTTGGGTTTTCTCCTGTTTTCTTTTTCTTTGTAAACTTTCTCCTTTTCTTTTTGTTTTATAAAACTGATTGAATTCGAGGCAAAAGTGAGAGAGAGATCTAAAAATAGTTTCAAAATATTTATGTTATGGTAACCATAACAAAACACATTATATTCAAAAACTTCTTTGTTGGAAAACACTAATTATAAAATAAATAATAAGAAGAAGACAGAGATTAGGGTTTTGTTAAAGAAAGGAAAAGAGGAGGGTTTGATATATAAACCATATGGGAGGGAAACCAAAGTAGTTTTTATTTTGAATAATTTTATTTGATAAAAATCTTGTGGATGATATGATGCATGATGACATGATGATGCAGAAAAGAAAAGAACAAGCAATTCTATTAGGGGTATAACCCGGGGCCGTTACAATCGACACCACTAACAAGGAACCTCGCCCCGAGGTTCCACCTCAAGGTACGGGGGAGAGAGGTGAACTATCGGGTCTTCAGGCAACATGTCGATCTCCTCGACACCACTAACAAGAATTCTTGCTCCACATAGATCGGCGACACCACTAACAAGAAGTCGTTGTTCCGTCGATGATGATGAAGTGCTGTCTTGCGGATGAGCAGGCGCCGTACAACAATGATGGAAGGAGTCACAATCACATTGATCCACCCGTTCAAGTATCAAGAGCGAATAATAAGAGTAGTCGGTATGGCCGCGACTCCATCCCGCACTCAAAGTATTACTCTGTACATGAATAAGAGTATCATGCAACCAACTCCAGGAAATCAGATTGGTGTCCTTGACAAGCGTTGTCAACGAAGATTTGATGGGATCAAAGCACAAGATTTGAAGAAGGATCACATAAACAAAGATGATGTCAAACGGAGAAGACAAAGATTAGCCGGCGGTGATGTTCTTCTGTCGGAAAGTCTTCAGAGATCGGTCCTATTAGGATAAGGCAAACATCGTCCAACCCACGTCGGAAGCTAAGACTCAGAAAAACTCAGATAAGAGAGAAGACTCAAAACTCGCATAGATAAGAGGAGAAAGAATATAGGTAAGGAGAAAAATCAGAGCTAATTAGATCTATCCAACGATTTTCAAAAATAGGTTTTGAAACTCTAAACTCAACGTCAGTTGGCAAGGTTATCCTACAGGCTTGACTAGTGGGGTACCGTCAACCTGAGCTCTGATACCAACTTGTGACGCCCCGGAACTGGTACCATGAGGATTCCAGCGATCCCACCGAAATCCGCGCGATATCGATTCAGAGACGCCCTCCGACACGACGTGCGCGAGGAATCACACACGTGATGCTAGAGGAATTAACATGAGCGGCAACATTACAACAGGATTACAATAGAGCCCACAAGATACAGATATATTACAACAACGACTCCAACGAGTCAAGATACAAATAGATACATACAAAGATCCAAATCATACAGAAGATCAAATACGTTCGAGTACGGACAAGATACAAATTGGACTAAGAGTCCTGAAGATAACCAGTGGCGTCCATAACCCTGCCCAGGCCAAGCCGGAAGGGTAACCTTGCTAACGTCGTCATCTCGTATCTGTCAAAGTCGGGCCATCGGTTGCCGACAAAAGGGGGAGGAGACAAAAAGAAAGGAAGGCGAGGGTAAGTACCATTGGCACGTACTTGCGAGACAAGACCAGCTATGCTCGCTGGCGGGCGGTATAAACTTCACCTGGCTATATGTGGAGTTTAGCGGCAGCAAAGCTACTATCCAATGGAGACACGCTACAACATCCGTCTACTCAGAGAAGATAAGAGAGCGCACAAGGTAACAGATAAATACTACACAAACATAACCCAGCCAATGCGATCCCCCTTCGCCAAGAGGTATTGCAAAGGCACACACACTTTTGAAAGAGTTTTATTAGCAAATTATTAACAACAGGAAATAAGGTGTAAGTTGTTCTATGATCAAGCTATACAATTCCAAGTCGTCCATAACCGCGGACACGGCTTATCGATAAGATGTACACCTTGCAGGGGTTGCCCAAATGTAACCATACGCATGCTCGACCCACTTACGACAGGTGGATGTCTCACAACAAGACCGTTCCCAGTTCAACAAGAAAGTCTAGGGGGGCCACCCGACTAAGCTACCCGTGACGAAGTCCGGCCGTACTCCGAAGCGGACTCAGGGTTTGCGACGGCGGCTAGGCGTGCGAACCATACGCTTCGCTAAACGTCCCGCGGGGTACAGTACAGAATATAAACACCCGAAGGCAACAAGAAGTAAACACCCGAAGGCAACAATAAGTAAACACCCGAAGGCGACAGAAAGTAAAGCATGGCATACATGGCATAGGCAAATAAAACCAAGGTTGTGGCCCCCTTTTCAACTGACTTGAGAAAAGGTAAAGGGTGAGGGGGGTCCCGATAATCGTCCCCACGCATGGGTAGAGCGCTCAATCTCGGAACAGATAACAAGAACTCGGGTCCTAGGGGACATTAGCGAGTCAAAGTTCTGATGCTTTCGCAAAGGGGCTCACAGATGCCTCTGCTTACAATTTTAGTTGTTAACAAAATAAGTAAAGCATGTGTATCTCCAAAAACTGATGTAGCATGTGATAACCTCCCAACAGGATATCCCGAACATTTCGAGATATCAACAAAACCCTAAACTCGCCTACGACTCGCAAAGCTGGCAAACAACAAACAATAGGTAGGGCGAGGAAGTGTATCTCGGACATATAGGTAACAGGTGGATATGACACGTGACACAACAGAATCGCAACATAAGGATAGCAATAGATCAAAAGAGCATGTAAAAGTAAAATAGGTGAAGGGGTGGGCTCGCCTGTGGAAAGCTGCAGAAGAACTTGTCGTATCTCTCAACACCACTTCGTGATCCTATCCGTGAAGAAGCAAATGCTGGACAAATAACGGATGCAAATCTTACTACCACGGCAAAAGAATCGGCATGATCATGATATGATATGCATGACATGGCAAACATGATGAGATGCACTTATCCATATTAATCGGAGTCGAAACCCCGGACAATCAAATTAGAGTTGGAGTTGCATTTTATACCGACAAAATTTAAGGGTGGATTAGCATAGCAAACATGGCAGGGGTGAGCTACATCAAAGTTAAATGGAACCGGGACAACATTTATATAGTATCCCACATATTCCATATGTTCCATATTAGGTGATAATGCAAACTATCACGAATTTTTATGATGCATGGTGCAACAGCAAGCATGGATGGCATATTCATGTTCCTCATATTTTCTGATCAATTTTCATATAGAACACTTTTCATTTCGAAATACGGTTTAAAAGATATGATTTATACGAGATATACACATTTTCTGGAATTTTCAGTAAAATAGAAAAAGTCCGGGACGTTTCTCACCCAAGCGCAGCTAGCGCGATCACCACTTAGGCGGGACCAGGGGCTGGCATGGCTGACGACTGGGGCAGTGGGTCAGAACAGAACCTACAGGGGGTTTCCCAGAAAAACAACAGAACAAGGGACCGCGGTTAGAAACGAGAAGATGCAGGGGCCTCTTCGCAAACTGGACTCGGATCTGGATCTGGCAGCGTTTCTCACCGGGATGGATCTGAGCCAGGGAGACTGACGGAGAGGGCCCACGGCCATGCTGGCTGCCCGCGTGGCAAACCATCTGTGCGTGCACGGGAGGTGCTCGGCGGGACGCAGCCGGTGATCACTGCGAGCCGGCATCGGCGTGCGCGGGCGTTGGAGAGGTTTCCAGGAGGCGATGGTTGGCGTCGGGGAAGCGCTTCGACGCGGGGAACTTGCTGGTGTTGGCGCGGAGCCCAGGGTCCGCCAGAGGTCCGCCGGCGTCGAGGTAACTGCGGCGGAAGGAAAGAATCAACGCGGGGAGGTCGAACCAGGGGACGGAGGAGAAGGGAAGGAGTACTGGGAGGTAGAGGAGGGTACCAGGAGCACGCTGGTGCGGTCAGAAAGGCCGGGGAAAGCACGAAGCGGCCGCAGACTTCGCCGGAGCGCGGTGGCCTGAGCGGGGGAATCGGCGATTTGGCGACGGTAGAAGGCTTCCCCGGTCGATTCCGTGCACCAGGAGGAAGAGGGGAACGAGGCGGAGCCTCCGGTGTTCTCGGTTTGGCGAGGGAGCGGCTGGAGCGATGGCGCCATGGAGAGGCCGGTGGTGGTCGGGGATAGGGTTTCTCCCTCCCTCGGTTTTGGCTTGCAGTAGAAGAAAGAAAGGAGGACGAGAGAGGCGTGAGCAAGACAGCTGGGTGGTTGAGGAGATAAGGAGGAGCAGGTGGTGGAGGGCGCGGTGGTTGAGTGGGGGAGGACCACGGCGCTGGTGGAGAAAGCGAGCACGCTCTCTGCGTGACTCGTCCAGGAAGACGACAGACGAGAAGGGGATACCCCTTCGATGTGTGGAGGTGGGCTGGACTCGGGCCAGAGAAGAAAAGGTGGGCCGACGTGGTGGAGGAAGGGAAACAGGCCGCCGGGGTGGAGCTGGTGGCTGCTGGGCTGCCGGGCCAGAGAGGAAGAGGGCCATATAGAGAGGGTTGGGTTTTCTCCTGTTTTCTTTTTCTTTGTAAACTTTCTCCTTTTCTTTTTGTTTTATAAAACTGATTGAATTCGAGGCAAAGGTGAGAGAGAGATCTAAAAATAGTTTCAAAATATTTATGTTATGGTAACCATAACAAAACACATTATATTCAAAAACTTCTTTGTTGGAAAACACTAATTATAAAATAAATAATAAGAGGAAGACAGAGATTAGGGTTTTGTTAAAGAAAGGAAAAGAGGAGGTTTTGATATATAAACCATATGGGAGGGAAACCAAAGTAGTTTTTATTTTAAATAATTTTGTTTGATAAAAATCTTGTGGATGATATGATGCATGATGACATGATGATGCAGAAAAGAAAAGAACAGGCAATTCTATTAGGGGTATAACCCGGGGCCGTTACACATATGAATTGCACGTGATGTTAATACTTTATGCATCTTATCTTGCTTAGATCGCAACGGTAGCATTATAAGATGATCCCTCACATTAATATCAAGATAATAAAGTGTTCTCCCCTCGTATGCACCGTTGCTACATTTCGTCATTTTGAAGCATCTCGTGATGATCGGATGTGATAGATTCCACGTTCACATACAACGGGTGTAAGCCATGTTGCACACGCGGAAATGCTTGGGTTTGCTTGACGAGCCTAGCATGTACAGACGTGGCCTCGAAACACAGGAAACCGAAAGGTTGAACACGAGTCATATAGATGATATGATCAACATGTTGATGTTCACCATTGAAGCTACATCATCTCACGTGATGATCGGTTTTGGTGTAATGGATATGGATCGTGTACCACTAAACAACTATGAGGGATGTTGTATTAAGTGGGAGTTCATTAGTAATTAGATTAAAACATGAACTAATTATCATGAACATAGTCTGAGTAGTATTTCGAATTAATTTTGTAGTATTGGCATCCATTTTCTACCATGCGCTAGTCTTGTAATTGAGATAGAAATACTGTTAAGTATGACAAGAAACTTTACAGACTGGTACCGTATTGTTAAAGAATCAAGAAATGATTAAGTCCTATTGCAAACTTTTAGTAAACCTCACATTGCTGATTCAAAGAACAATGGTTTCAATTAGTACCTAGAATCATCTTGTCTCCGTGAAACTTGAAGTTCAAATCTGTTTGAAAAGTAAGGAGCTGAAAATTTTGTTTTCAGAAATAAGCGAGGTATGAGATATATGTGATATCTAAGACCTTGTTGCAAAGTGACAGAATATAATTTGGTGAGACTACATAAACTCATAAGTTTTATGGGAATGTATGAAGGTTGAAGACGCTAGGCGTCCCAATCCTCCAACTATTGGGGCACTAACGATATTCTCATATCCATGAATTGATCATCCTTAGTATGCACCGTTGCTAAGACTCGTCGTTTCGAAGCATCTCGTGATGATCGGGTGTTATAGATTCTACGTGTGCATACAACGGGTGCAAGCCAGATTTGCACATGCGAATACTAAGGTTAAACTTTACGAGCCTAGCATGTACAAACATGGTCTCAGAAAGTCGTCATGATATGATGGATAAAATTATGAGTGAAATTGTTCATCATATTTAAAAGTTACTAATAGTGAAATCTGGAACACTTGTCATATGATGATCAACTTCAAAGTAAGAACCTCAAGGTTATTGGTATTTGACCAATGGACTTAGAAGTTATTGAAGGTGAAGTGTTTTCTGAGAATGAGGAAAACTAAAAGAGAAACGGATACGTCTCAAACGTATCTATAATTTCTTATGTTCCATGCTAGTTTTATGACAATACCTACATGTTTTGTTCACACTTTATATCATTTTGATGCGTTTTCCGGAACTAACCTATTGACGAGATGCCGAAGTGCCAGTTCCTGTTTTCTGCTATTTTTGGTTTCAGAAATCCTAGTAAGGAAATATTCTCGGAATCGGACGAAATCAACGCCCAGCATCTTAGAAATCCACGAAGCTTCCAGAACACCCGAGAGCCACCAGAGGAGAGCCCTGGGGGGCCCACACGTGTGGGCGGCGCGGCCAAGGAGCCAGGCGCGCCGTCCTATTGTGTGGTGGCCCCGTCAGCCTTCCGACTCCGCCTCTTCGCCTATTTAAAGGTCCCTGACCTAAATCTTCGAGACGAAAAAACCACGGTACGAGAAACCTTCCAGAGCCGCCGCCATCGCGAAGCCAAGATGCGGGGACAGGAGTCTCTGTTCCGGCACGCCACCGGGACGGGGAAGTGCCCCCGGAAGGCTTCTCCATCGACACCACCGCCATCTTCATCAACGCTGCTGTCTCCCATGAGGAGGGAGTAGTTCTCCCTCGAGGCTAAGGGTTTTACCGGTAGCTATGTGGTTAACCTCTCTCTGTACCCCAATACAATGATCTCATGAATTGCTTTGCATAATTGAGATCCATATGATGAGCTTTGTATCACTATTAGTCTATGTGCTACTCTTGTGATGTTATTAAAGTAGTCTATTCCTCCTTCACAGTGTAATGGTGACAGTGTGTGCATCGTGTAGTACTTGGCGTAGGCTATGATCATAATCTCTTGTAGGTTATGGAGTTAATTATTACTATGATAGTATTGATGTGATTTATTCCCCCTTCATAGTGTAAAGGTGACGGTGTGTATGCTATGTTAGTTCTCGGTTTAAATTGCAAAGATCTATTATGCTCTAAAGGTTACTTAAATATGAATGCTGAATGTTGTGGAGCTTGTTAACTCCGGCATTGAGGTGCTCTTGTAGCCCTACACAACGAATGGTGTTCATTATCAAACAAGAGTATATGTAGCACAAAGGAAGAGAACTTATTTATTATGTGATCAATGTTGAGAGTGTCCACTAGTGAAAGTATGATCCCTAGGCCTTGTTTCCAAATACTGCAATCATCGCTTGTTCTTGTTTTACTGCATCTTTACTTCTGCAATATTACTACCATCAATCGCACGACAAAGAAGCACTTTTCTCAAGCGCCACATTACTACTGCTCATATTCATTCATACCACTTGTATTTCACTATCTCTTCGCCGAACTAGTGCACCTATACTTCTGACAAGTGTATTAGGTGTGTTGGGGACACAAGAGACTTCTTGTATCGTGATTGCAGGGTTGCTTGAGAGGGATATCTTTGACCTCTTCCTCCATGAGTTCGATAAACCTTGGGTGATCCACTTAAGGGAAACTTGCTGCTGTTCTACAACCCTTTGCTCTTGGAGGCCCAACACTGTCTACAAGAATAGAAGCACACGTAGACATCAAGCACTTTTCTGGCGCCGTTGCCGGGGAGGTAAGGTAAAAGGCACTCATACTCCGGTCCCAGGTAACTAAGTACTTTTCTGTTGCCGTTGTGTGTGTGCTCGAAGCTATTTCCTTTAGATCCTGCAATTGCATCTTTTTGTTTCTTGTTTACACTAGTTAGGCCTAATGGAAAACAACAACAAAATGAGAGATCTTTATGAACTTTATCTTGAATTAGGACATGATGTGTTTGAAGAGAAAATTAAAAAACCCATGGAACTTATGCATGCTAATGGGAATGTTATTAGTATGAATGCTTTGAATAGCATTGTTGCTAATGCTATGGAAAATTCTAAGCTTGGGGAAGCTGGTTATGATGAGCATGATATTTTTAGTCCCCCAAGTTTTGAGGAGAAAGTTTTCTTTGATGATACTTTACCTCCTATTTATGATGATTATAATGATAGTGGTCTTCTGGTGCCGCCTACTATGGAGGATAAAGTTTATTATGATGATACTATACCTCCTATATTTGATGATGAGAATAATAATGATAGCTACTTTGTTGAATTTGCTCCCACTACAACTAATAAAATTGATTATGCTTATGTGGAGAGTAATGATACTTTTATGCATGTGAATAAGAATGTTTTATGTGATACTTATATTGTTGAGTTTGTTCATGATGCCTCTGAAAGTTATTATGAGAGAGGAAAATATGGTTGTAGAAATTTTCATGTTACTAAAACACCTCTCTTTTTGCTGAAAATCTTGAAGTTACACTTGTTTTATCTTTCTATGCTTGTTGCATTATGCTTCATGAATTTATTTGTGTACAAGATTCCTTTTTATAGGAAGTGGGTTAGACTTAAAAGTGTTTCTAATTTGCTTCTTGATGCCCTCTTTTGCTTCAACTCTTATTTCTTGGGAGTGCATCATTAAAATTGCTGAGCCCATCTTAATGGCTATAAAGAAAGAACTTCTTGGGAGATAACCCATGTGTTTATTTTACTACAGCACTTTTGTTTTATATGTGAGTCTTGGAAGTTGTTACTACTGTAGCAACCTCTCCTTATCTTTATTTTATTGCATTGTTGTGCCAAGTAAAGTCTTTGATAGTAGAGTTGATGCTAGATTTGGATTACTGCACAGAAATAGATTTCTGTCTGTCACGAATTTGGGCAGGGTTCTCTGTAGGTAACTCAGAAAAATCTGCCAATTTACGTGCGTGATCCTCAGATATGTACGCAACTTTCATTCAATTTGAGCTTTTTCATCTGAGCAAGTTAAGTGCCTCTGTAAAATTCGTCTTTACGGACTGTTCTGTTTTGACAGATTCTGCCTTTTGTTTCGCATTGCCTCTTTTGCTGTGTTGGATGGATTTCTTGTTGGAGATATGCACAAGAGGCAATAATAAAATGGTTATTATAATATATCTTTGTGTTTATGATAATGTTTACATACCATGCTATAATTGTATTAACCGAAACATTGATACATGTGTGTTATGTAAACAACAATGAGTCCCTAGTAAGCCTCTTAACTAGCTTGTTGATTAATAGATGATTAGTTTCATAATCATGAACATTGGATGTTATTAATAACAAGGTTATATCATTATATGAATGATATAATGGACACACCCAATTAAGCGTAGCATAAGATCACGTCATTAAGTTATTTGCTATAAGCTTTCGATACATAGTTACCTAGTCCTTATGACCATGAAATCATGTAAATCACTTATACTGGAAAGGTACTTTGATTACATCAAACGCCACTGCGGAAATGGGTGGTTATAAAGGTGGGATTAAGTATCCGGAAAGTATGAGTTGAGGCATATGGATCAACAGTGGGATTTGTCCATCCCGATGACGGATAGATATACTCTGGGCCCTCTCGGTGGAATGTCGTCTAATGTCTTGCAAGCATATGAATAAGTTCATAAGAGACCACATACCACGGTACGAGTAAAGAGTACTTGTCAGGAAACGAGGTTGAACAAGGTATAGAGTGCTACCGATGATCAAACCTCGGACAAGTAAAATATCGCGTGACAAAGGGAATTGGTATCGTATGTGAATGGTTCATTCGATCACTAAGTCATCATTGAATATGTGGGAGCCATTATGGATCTCCAGATCCCGCTATTGGTTATTGGTCGGAGAGAGATCTCAACCATGTCTACATAGTTCACGAACCGTAGGGTGACACACTTAAGGTTTGATGTTGTAATAGTAGAACTTGAATATGGAATGGAGTTCGAAGTATTGTTCGAAGTCTCGGATAGGATCCCGGACATCACTAGGAGTTCCGGAATGGTCCGGAGAGTAAGATTCATATATAGGAAGTCTTATTCCAAGTTTGGAAATGATCCGGTGCATTTATGGAAGGTTCTAGAAGGTTCTAGAAAAGTCCGGAAGAAATCACTAAGGAAGGAGGAGTCCCGGATGGACTCCACCTCCCCATGGCCGGCCAACCCTAGAGGGGGGAGTCCAAGGTGGACTCCACCAAGGGGGCCGGCCACCCCCCTTCATGGAAGGGTGGGAATCCCACTTGGGTGGGAGTCCCACCTTGGGTAGGTTTCCCTACTACATGGAAGGTTTTGGGTTCGGGTCTTATTCGAAGACTTGTAGTCCAACACTTGGGGTTCCACCTATATATTGAGGGGCATAGGGGAGGGGGCCGGCCACCACAAAGCCACCAAGCTGGCCGCACCCCTTGAGGCCGGCCTTCCCCTCTCCCAAACCCTAGCCGCCCCCTCTCCTCCACCTCTCCCGCAACGCTTAGCGAAGCTCCGCCGGAGTTCTCCATCGCCACCGCCACCACGCCGTCGTGCTGCCGGATTCAAGAAGGAGCTACTACTTCCGCTACCCACTGGAACGGGGAGAAGGACGTCTTCTTCATCAACACCGAACGTGTGACCGAGTACGGAGGTGCTGCCCGATCGTGGCACCGTGATCAAGATATTCTACGCGCTTTTGCAAGCGGCAAGTGATCGTCTACCGCAGCAACAAGAGCCTCATCTTGTAGGCTTTGGAAATCTTCAAGGGTGAGTCTCGATGATCTCCTCGTTGCTCCCGTCTTCTAGATTGCATCTTGGCTTGGATTGCGTTCTCGCGGTAGGAAATTTTTTGTTTTCTATGCTACGAATCCCTACAGTGGTATCAGAGCCAGGTCTATGCATAGATGGTTGCACGAGTAGAACACAATTGTTTTGTGGGCGTTGATGCTTATGTTGTCTTTAGTTCGAGTACTTTGCATCTTTGTGGCATGGTGGGATGAAGCGGCTCGGGCTAACTTTACATGACCGCGTTCATGAGACTTGCTCCACGTTCGACATGCAACTTGTATTGCATAAGTGGCTTTGCGGGTGTCTGTCTCTCCCACCATAGTGAAGATTCAATTTACTCTTTCTATTGACAACACTAGTATCATCGTTGTGGTTCATGTTCGTAGGTAGATTAGATCTTACTCGAAAACCCTAAACCACGTAAAATATGCAAACCAAATTAGAGACGTCTAACTTGTTTTTGCAGGGTTTGGTGATGTGATGATGAATATGTATGAGATGATCATTATTGTATTGTGGCAACCGGCAGGAGCCTTATGGTTGTCTTTAAATTTCATGTTGAGTAGTATTTCAAAGTAGTTGTAATAGTTGCTACATGAGGTGAACAACCATGAAGACGGCGCCATGGACCTTGACGCTACGCCGACGATGATGGAGATCATGCCCGTTGATGATGGAGATCATGTCCGTGCTTTGGAGATGAAGATCGAAGGCGCAAAGACTAAAGGACCATATCATATCACATATGAATTGCATGTGATGTTAATCCTTTATGCATCTTATTTTGCTTAGAACGCGACAGTAGCATTATAAGATGATCCCTCACATTAATATCAAGATAATAAAGTGTTCTCCCCTCGTATGCACCGTTGCACAGTTCGTCGTTTCGAAGCATCTCGTGACGATCGGATGTGATAGACTCAACATTCACATACAACGGGTGTAAGCCATGTTGCACACGCGGAATACTTGGGTTTGCTTGACGAGCCTAGCATGTATAGACATGGCCTCGGGACAACGGAAACCGAAAGGTTGAACACGAGTCATATGGATGATATGATCAACATGTTGATGTTCACTATTGAAGCTACATCATCTCACGTGATGATCGGTTTTGGTGTAGTGAATGTGGATCGTGTACCACTTAACAACTATGAGGGATGTTGTATTAAGTGGGAGTTCATTAGTAATTAGATTAAAACATGAATTATTTATCATAAACATAGTCTGAGTAGTATTTTGAATTAATTTTGTAGTATTGGCATCCGTTTTCTACCATGCGCTAGTCTTGTAATTGAGATAGAAATACTGTTAAAATCTGACAAGAAACTTTACGGACTGGTACCGTATTGTTAAAGAATCAAGAAATGATTAGGTCCTATTGCAAACTTTTAGTAAACCTCACATTGTTGATTCAAAGAGCTATGGTTTCAATTAGTACCTAAAGTTATCTTGTCTCCATGAAACTTGAAGTTCAAAATCTGTTTGAAAAGTAAGGAGCTGAAAATTTAGCTTTCAGAAATAATCAAGGTATGAGATATATGTGATATCTAAGACCTTATTGCAAGATGATAGAATATAATTTGGTGAGACTACATAAACTCATAAGTTTTATGGGAATGTACGAAGGTTGAAGATGCAAGGCGTCCCAATCCTCCAACTATTGGGGCACTAACGATATTCGCATATCCATGAAGTAATCATCCTTAGTATGCACTGTTGCTAAGACTCGTCGTTTCGAAGCATCACGTGATGATCGGGTGTTATAGATTCTACGTGTGCATACAACGGGTGCAAGCTAGATTTGCACATGCGAATACTGAGGTTAAGCTTTACGAGCCTAGCATGTACAGACATGGTCTCGGAAAGTCGTCATGATGGATAAAATTATGAGTGAAATTGTTCATCATATTACAAAGTTACTAATAGTGAAATCTGGAACACTTGTCATATGATGATCAACTTAAAAATAAAAACCTCAAGGTTATTGGTATTTGACCAACAAATCTAAAAGTTATTGAAGGTGAAGTGTTTTCTGAGAATGAGGAAAACTAAAAGAGAAACTACAAAAGATATTTTGGCAGAAAAAAAAAGAAAAGACGAGAAAGTCTAGCTCAGGTGTATATAAAAGATATACATGTTATGGTTGTATTCCTAGTTTGGTCACTCAATGAAATTCTTGGGTATTTGTACCATATTGGTTGGTATGAAGTGTCATACAAAACAACGCAATACAAGAATACAATGGCCTAAGTGACTGACAAGGAATATGATAGAAATGCACGTCCAGAACAAAAATAAAGTGTTATTATGTTCGTCGTTGGCATTCTATCTAGCCCTTAGAATTTATAATTAAGAACTTAATAATTGTTATTTTGCTCTGGTCAAATGAAAACAATGAGTTGTTCAAATTATGACATTATTCCATGTACGATGGATAAGTTATTATAAATCTTAATGGTGAAAACACACATACATAAACACTGACGCTAAAATGCCATAAGGCAAATGATTTGAATTCCACTTATTTGTGGAAACCGCCATTTAGGTCATGTTAGAGAGGAACGCATGAAGGAACTCCATGCAAATGGATTTTTGGAGTCATTTGATTTTTGAATCATTTGGCGCTTGCAAATCTTTTCTAAAGAGAATGACTAAAATACCGTTCATAGGCCAAGAGTTGAACGAGCAACTAAATTAGTGGAAAAATACATGATGATGTATGTGGTTCACTGGGCATAGTTGTGTGCGGGAGATTCTTCTACTTCATGAAAACTTCCAACAATGAATTGAGTATATATGTATATATTCGATAAGGAAGAAGTTTGAAACATTTGAATGGATTCAAATAAATTTCAGCATGAGGTGGAAATCATCGTAATAGAAAAAGTCAAATATCTATGATTGGATCATAGTGGAAATATTTGAATTACGAGTTTTAGTGAACATCTAAGAGAGTTATGAAGTTGTTCTACAACTCACATTTCTTGGAGTATCATAGTAATGATAGAGTATCCGAGAGATGTATCCAAATCTTGTTGGATCAATGATGAGATAAAATATTGATGCCATTATAATTTTGTGGATTATGCTTTAAAGACTACCGCTTTTACACTGAATAGAGCATCATCATGATCCGTTGAAATGACACCATACGAGTTATGGCATGGGTATGAACCCTAATAGTCCTTTCTTTAAATTTTGGTCTAAGAGTTTACAACCAAAATCGGATGAATGTCTTTGTTGGTTATCCCAAAGAATTGATTGGGGATTCTTTCCACTATGGAGACAAAGACAAAAGTGTTTGTCAATGTTTCTTACTTATTTCCAAGAAATTGTTTTCTAGCGAAGTATTTGAGTGGGAGGACAATAGAACTTGATAAGGTTTATGAACCTGAGCATAATGATCAGAGTAGCGCAACATCGGAATTGGTTCCGGAAGCGGCCACGACGATCATGGCTCTCATGTCTACAAAATGTTATAGTCATGGAGATCGACGTACTTATTGAACCTTGTAGGTATGGTTTACTTTGTGATCAAATAAATGATTTGTGAACAAAGGATTGTTTTTTGAACAATGATAAACCAACTACATACAAAGAATTTATGATGGGCCCTGACTCCGTTAAAATGGCTATACGCCATGAAATCCAAGATAGATGAATACTTTTTGAAAGTAAATGGATCTATAAAATTAATGGACTTGGATGGAATATCCTTGAATAAGCTTGACTTGTCGAAAAGTTGTTTACGACAAAGTTCAAAGAGTTGACTACGATAGTATTAGATCTTCCGTAGCAATGCTTATAGTCTATGTGGATTATTCTAGTAATCACTACATATTTCTTTCATGAGATATGATAGTAGGATGGCAAAATACATTACTTAACAGAAGTGTGTAGTAAAGGTGTATACAAGATACAACCAAGAGTTTTGTTAGTCCGTGGAATACTAGATAGGTATACGAACTTCAAAATGGGTGAAGTAAGTATCGCGGAGTTGGAATCTTCACCGGATGAAATGATCAAAGAGTTATGATTTCATCAGAGACGATGAAGAGGCTTGCATTTGCAAGAAATTAAGTGGGAGCGCTGAGACATATTTGTAATACTTTATGTAGGTGACATATCGTTGATTATAAATAATGTAATTATATAATTGATTAAAAATGTTTCATTGAGAATTAAACTTCAATGAAAGGATATGAACTGAAACATATTTAGTGTCAAGATCTATGAAGATGGATTGAAACACATAAAAGTTTAAGTTAAAAAGTACATAGAATGAATATTGAAGTAGTTCAATATAAAGAAGGTGTTCTTTTCATGTGAAGGTTTTACAAGACTTGAGTGTATTTGACACTCAATGAGTAAAAACACATGAGTGATTTTAGATCACGAATAATATGTACAATATCAAATGTCCTATGCTCTAAATGGTTAGGAACATATACCAGAATGATTCATGTGATGATCATTGGATAAACAGTAAGAATATCCCTGAGTACTTTAGAAGAACCAAGGATATTTAGTTTTGTATGAGTAATGACAAACAAATCGCTGTAAGGTGTTGCACCGATATTAGTTTGGTCACATATAAAAATAAAATTTCAATCTCAAATTAGGCTAAGTGTTGTTTAAAAGGTAGCACAATGAGCTAGAATTTGTCTATGCTAGATTTAGATGAGTTCTAAATGTTGTGACGGATTCTACAAACGAAGGCAGAATATTTCATTGTTTTGACAATGACTGAGGATGTTAAGTCAAGAGGTTCTTTGAGAACTTGGTGTAGTTCCGATAGTGTCAGAACTTTGAAACTATATTGTGTATGACAATATTAGTGACATATTTCAGACCGCGGAATTAAGGTTCCACCAGAAGACCAAACATATTTAATGCCGACTCATTTAGAAAATGAGTGATGCGTTGAGACGCAAATGAATTGCAAAATACATACGTTTCTGAGCATGTCAGATCCGTTGACTAAAACTTCTCCCGTGAGCAAAACATGATAAAGCACCGGAAGGCCAAGGTGTTATATCTTTACATATGTAAACTAGATTATTGACTCTAGTGCAAGTGGGAGACTGTTGGAGATATGCCCAAGAGGCAATAATAAAATGGTTATTATAATATATCTTTGTGTTTATGATAATGTTTACATACCATGCTATAATTGTATTAACCGAAACATTGATACATGTGTGTTATGTAAGCAACAATGAGTCCCTAGTAAGCCTCTTAACTAGCTTGTTGATTAATAGATGATTAGTTTCATAATCATGAACATTGGATGTTATTAATAACAAGGTTATATCATTATATGAATGATATAATGGACACACCCAATTAAGCGTAGCATAAGATCACGTCATTAAGTTATTTGCTATAAGCTTTCGATACATAGTTACCTAGTCCTTATGACCATGAAATCATGTAAATCACTTATACTGGAAAGGCACTTTGATTACATCAAACGCCACTGCGTAAATGGGTGGTTATAAAGGTGGGATTAAGTATCCGGAAAGTATGAGTTGAGGCATATGGATCAACAGTGGGATTTGTCCATCCCGATGACGGATAGATATACTCTGGGCCCTCTCGGTGGAATGTCGTCTAATGTCTTGCAAGCATATGAATAAGTTCATAAGAGAACACATACCACGGTACGATTAAAGAGTACTTGTCATGAAATGAGGTTGAACAAGGTATAGAGTGATACCGATGATCAAACCTCGGACAAGTAAAATATCGCGTGACAAAGGGAATTGGTATCGTATGTGAATGGTTCATTCGATCACTAAGTCATCGTTGAATATGTGGGAGCCATTATGGATCTCCAGATCTCGCTATTGGTTATTGGTCGGAGAGAGATCTCAACCATGTCTACATAGTTCACGAACCGTAGGGTGACACACTTAAGGTTTGATGTTGTAATAGTAGAACTTGAATATGGAATGGAGTTCGAAGTATTGTTCGAAGTCTCGGATAGGATCCCGGACATCACGAGGAGTTCCAGAATGGTCCGAAGAATAAGATTCATATATAGGAAGTCATATTCCAAGTTTGGAAATGATCCGGTGCATTTATGGAAGGTTCTAGAAGGTTCTAGAAAAGTCCGGAAGAAATCACTAAGGAAGGAGGAGTCCCGGAGGGACTCCACCTCCCCATGGCCGGCCAACCCTAGTGGGGGGAGTCCAAGGTGGACTCCACCAAGGGGGCCGGCCACCCCCTTCATGGAAGGGTGGGAATCCCACTTGGGTGGGAGTCCCACCTTGGGTAGGTTTCCCTACTACATGGAAGGTTTTGGGTTCGGGTCTTATTCGAAGACTTGTAGTCCAACACTTGGGGTTCCACCTATATAATGAGGGGCATAGGGGAGGGGGCCGGCCACCACAAAGCCACCAAGCTGGCCGCACCCCTTGAGGCCGGCCTTCCCCTCTCCCAAACCCTAGCCGCCCCCTCTCCTCCACCTCTCCCGCAACGCTTAGCGAAGCTCCGCCGGAGTTCTCCATCGCCACCGCCACCACGCCGTCGTGCTGCCGGATTCAAGAAGGAGCTACTACTTCCGTTGCCCGCTGGAACGGGGAGAAGGACGTCGTCTTCATCAACACCGAACGTGTGACCGAGTACGGAGGTGCTGCCCGATCGTGGCACCGTGATCAAGATCTTCTACGCGCTTTTGCAAGCGGCAAGTGATCGTCTACCGCAGCAACAAGAGCCTCATCTTGTAGGCTTTGGAAATCTTCAAGGGTGAGTCTCGATGATCTCCTCGTTGCTCCCGTCTTCTAGATTGCATCTTGGCTTGGATTGCGTTCTCGCGGTAGGAATTTTTTTGTTTTCTATTCTACGAATCCCTACATTTCTTTGTTCCATTAACTTCCAGTAGCTTTGGGCAATGTCCAGAAGTGTTAAGAATGATCGTGTCACCTCTGAACACGTGAATTTTTGATTATGCACTAACCCTCTAATGAGTTTGTTTTGAGCTTGGTGTGGAGGAAGTTTTCAAGGGTCAAGAGAGGAGGATGATATACTATGATCAAGAAGAGTGAAGAGTCTAAGCTTGGGGATGCCCCCGTGGTTCATCCCTGCATATTTCAAGAAGACCCAAGCGTCTAAGCTTGGGGATTCCCAAGGCATCCCCTTCTTCATCAACAATTTATCAGGTTTCTTCTCTTGAAACTATATTTTTATTCGGTCACATCTTATGTACTTTACTTGGAGCGTCTGTTTGTTTTTGTTTTGTTTGAATAAATACATGCTTGTGTGGGAGAGAGACACGCTCCACTGTTGCATATGAACACATGTGTTCTTAGTTCTATCTTTAGTGTTCATGGCGAAGGTTGAAACTGCTTCGTTAATTGCTATATGGTTGGAAACAGGAAATGCTTCATGTGGTAATTGGTATAATGTCTTGAATAATATGATACTTGGCAATTGTTGTGCTCATATAGATCATGTTTAAGCTCTTGCATCATGTACTTTGCACCTATTAATGAAGAACTACATAGAGCTTGTTAAAATTCGGTTTGCATGATTGGTCTCTCTAAGTCTAGATATTTTCTGGTTGAGGTGTTTGAACAACAAGGAAGACGATGTAAAGTCTTATAATGCTTACAATATGTTCATATGTGAGTCTTGCTGCACCGTTTCATACTTGAGTTTGCTTCAAACAACCTTGCTAGCCTAGCCTTGTATTGAGAGGAATTCTTCTCGTGCATCCAAATCCTTGAGCCAAAAACTATGCCATTTGTGTCCACCATACCTACCTACCACATGGTATTTCTCTGCCATTCCAAGCAAATACTTCATGTGCTACCTTTAAACAATTCAAAAGCTATTATCTCTTATTTGTGTCAATGTTTTATAGCTCATGAGGAAGTATGTGGTGTTTATCTTTCGATCTTGTCATTTACTTCGGACAGACTTTCATCAATGGACTAGTGGCATATCCGCTTATCCAATAATTTTGCAAAAAGAGCTGGCAATGGGGTTCCCAGCCCCAATTAATTAACTTGCATTAATAATTCTCTTCACATGTTTTGCCGTGATGTATCAGTAAGCAACTTAATTTTGCAAATAGACACTCCTTCATGGTATGTGATTGTTGGAAGGCACCCGAGGATTCGGTTAGCCATGGCTTGAGAAAGCAAAGGTTGGGAGGAGTGTCATCTAAAAATAAAAAAATAAAAACTAAACTAAAGTACATGTGTAAACAAAAGAGAAGAGAGATGATCTACCTTGCTGGTAGAGATAACGTCCTTCATGGGAGCCGCTCTTGAAAGTCTGGTTGACGAGGTAGTTAGAGTACCCATTACCATTCGTTGACAACAACAAACACCTCTCAAAACTTTACTTTTATGCTCTCTATATGATTTCAAAACTTGAAAAGCTCTAGCACATGATTTAAATCCCTGCTTCCCTCTGCAAAGGGCATATCTTCTACTTTATTGTTGAGTCAGTTTACCTATTCTTTCTATCCCAGAAGCAAACACTTGTGTCAACTGTGTGCATTGATTCTTACATGTTTACCTATTGCACTTGTTATATTGCTTTATGTTGACAATTATCCATGAGATATACATGTTACAAGTTGAAAACAATTGTTGAAACTTAATCATCCTTTGTGTTGCTTCAATGCCTTCTACTAAGAATTTATTGCTTATGAGTTAACTGTTATGCAAGTCTTATTGATGCTTGTCTTGAAAGTACTATTCATGAAAAGTCTTTGCTATATGATTCAGTTGTTTAATCATCATCTTTATCATTGCTTCGAATCGCTGCATTCATCTCATATGCTTTACAATAATGTTGATCAAGATTATGTTGGTAGCATGTCACTAAAGAAATTATTTTTATTATCGTTTACCTACTCGAGGGCGAGTAGGAACTAAGCTTGGGGATGCTTGATACGTCTCAAACGTATCTATAATTTCTTATGTTCCATGCTAGTTTTATGACAATACCTACATGTTTTGTTCACACTTTATATCGTTTTGATGCGTTTTCCGGAACTAACCTATTGACGAGATGCCGAAGTGCCAGTTCCTGTTTTCTGCTGTTTTTGGTTTCAGAAATCCTAGTAAGGAAATATTCTCGGAATCGGACGAAATCAACGCCCAGCATCTTAGAAATCCACGAAGCTTCCAGAACACCCGAGAGCCACCAGAGGAGAGCCCTGGAGGGCCCACACGTGTGGGCAGCGCGGCCAAGGAGCCAGGCGCGCCGCCCTATTGTGTGGTGGCCCCGTCAGCCTTCCGACTCCGCCTCTTCGCCTATTTAAAGGTCCCTGACCTAAATCTTCGAGACGAAAAAACCACGGTACGAGAAACCTTCCAGAGCCGCCGCCATCGCGAAGCCAAGATCTGGGGGACAGGAGTCTCTGTTCCGGCACGCCGCTGGGACGGGGAAGTGCCCCCGGAAGGCTTCTCCATCGACACCACCGCCATCTTCATCAACGCTGTTGTCTCCCATGAGGAGGGAGTAGTTCTCCCTCGAGGCTAAGGGCTGTACCGGTAGCTATGTGGTTAACCTCTCTCTCTGTACCCCAATACAATGATCTCATGAATTGCTTTGCATAATTGAGATCCATATGATAAGCTTTGTATCACTATTAGTCTATGTGCTACTCTTGTGATGTTATTAAAGTAGTCTATTCCTCCTTCACGGTGTAATGGTGACAGTGTGTGCATCGTGTAGTACTTGGCGTAGGCTATGATCATAATCTCTTGTAGGTTATGGAGTTAATTATTACTATGATAGTATTGATGTGATTTATTCCCCCTTCATAGTGTAAAGGTGACGGTGTGTATGCTATGTTAGTTCTCGGTTTAAATTGCAAAGATCTATTATGCTCTAAAGGTTACTTAAATATGAATGCTGAATGTTGTGGAGCTTGTTAACTCCGGCATTGAGGTGCTCTTGTAGCCCTACACAACGAATGGTGTTCATTATCAAACAAGAGTATATGTAGCACAAAGGAAGAGAACTTATTTATTATGTGATCAATGTTGAGAGTGTCCACTAGTGAAAGTATGATCCCTAGGCCTTGTTTCCAAATACTGCAATCATCGCTTGTTCTTGTTTCTGTTTTGCATCTTTACTTCCTGCAATATTACTACCATCAACTGCACGCCAGCAAGCACTTTTCTGGCGCCGTTACTACTGCTCATATTCATTCATACCACTTGTATTTCACTATCTCTTCGCCAAACTAGTGCACCTATACATCTGACAAGTGTATTAGGTGTGTTGGGGACACAAGAGACTTCTTGTATCGTGATTGCAGGGTTGCTTGAGAGGGATATCTTTGACCTCTTCCTCCCTGAGTTCGATAAACCTTGGGTGATCCACTTAAGGGAAACTTGCTGCTGTTCTACAACCCTCTGCTCTTGGAGGCCCAACACTGTCTACAAGAATAGAAGCACACGTAGACATCAGAAACTACAAAAGTTATTTTGGCAGAAAGAAAGAAAAGACTAGAAAGTGTAGCTCAGGTGTATATAAATGATAATCATGTGATACGTCCATTTTGCATCACTATTTTATATCATAATTTACTGTTATTCATTGATATATTTCATATTTAGAGATGATACTTATGTTATTTCACCTATTTTGCATGTTTCATGATAATTGGAGAATTACTCACCGGAGTCAGGATTCTGCTGGAAAAAGCGCCGTCAGGATACAATATTTCTGAAGACCAACAATTGATGGAAAATATACCGAAGCTCCTATTTTTCCAAGTGACCGAGCCAGCCAAAAGGGGAGGCCGAGGAGGGCCGCCATGGGCCCTCCCCATAGGCCGGCGCGGCCACCAAGGCCGGCGCGCCACCACATGGGGAGGGGGCCCACGACCCCCTCGGCCATCGCCCTTTCGCGTACTTCATCTCGCAGAAACCCTAAGGTGCTGGGGGACATCGAGGATAGTCATCGCCGCCTCCTCGAGGCGGAAAACACCAGAGAGAAAAGAGCTCTCCGGTAGGCAGAAATCTGCCGGGGAAATTCCCTCCCGGAGGGGGGAAATCGTCGCCATCGTCACCGTCATCGAGCTGGACTTCATTGGGATCATCATCATCATCATCTCCACCACCGACACCGTCATCTCCACCGCTGCACCTCGTCTCCGCTGTAACATCTAGGGTTGAATCTTGAGTATTTCATAGGGGAAACTCTCCCGGTGTTAATTACTCCTTGTTATTGATGCTATTGAGTGAAACCGTTGAATCAAGGTTTATGTTCAGATTGTTATCCATCATCATATCACCTATGATCATGTTCCATATGATGTCTTGTGAGTAGTTCGTTTAGTTCTTGAGGACATGGGTGAAGTCTAAATGTTAGTAGTGAACTATGTTGAGTAATATTTAATGGTTTGATATTTAAGTTGTGGTGTTATTCTTCTAGTGGTGTCATGTGAACGTCGACTACATGATACTTCACCTTTATGGGCCTAGGGGAATGCATCTTGTATTCGTTTGCTAATTGTGGGGTTGCCGGAGTGACATCAACTGTTGTCTACGCACGCTTCTATTCCTGTAGACAGTGTTGGGCCTCCAAGAGCAGAGGTTTGTAGAACAGCAGCAAGTTTCCCTTAAGTGAATCACCCAAGGTTTATCGAACTCAGGGAGGTAGAGGTCAAAGATATCCCTCTCAAGCAACCATGCAATTAAGATACAAGAAGTCTCTTGTGTCCCCAACACACCTAATACACTTGTCAGATGTATAGGTGCACTAGTTCGGCGAAGAGATAATGAAATACAAGTAATATGGATGATTATAAGTAGTAATTGCAATCTGAAATAAAAATGGCAGCAAGCGAACATGTAGCATAACTTGTTGGAAACGGTGTTTCAGCGCTTAGAAACAAGGCCTAGGGATCATACTTTCACTAGTGGACACTCTCAACAATGATCACATAATTGAATAAATAAATGCTACTCTTAAACACTCTCTTGTTGGATAACAAACACCATTCATTGTGTAGGGCTACAAGAGCACCCTCAAGCCGGAGTAAACAAGCTCCACAACTTCATAAAGGAATCACACACGATGCGCACACTGTCACCGTCACACCGTGGAGAGTGAATCCGGAGTTCATATTAAAGTAACCTCTAGAGTGCATAATAGACCGTTGCAATTTAGACCGAGTACTAACATAGCATACACACTGTCAACAATAGCTATGAAAGGGGGAATAGATCACATCAATACTATCACAGTAATAGTTAACTTCATAATCTACAAGAGATTACCATCATAACCTACGCCAAGTACTATATGATGCACACACTGTCAACTTTACATCATGGAGGAGGAATAGACTACTTTAATAACATCACTAGAGTAGCACATAGATTAATAGTGATACAAAGCTCATGATCACATAAAGATCACACCATGGGAGAGAGAGATGAACCACATAGCTACCGGTAGAGCCCTCAGCCTCGGGGGAGAACTACTCCCTCCTCATCATGGGAGACAGCAGCGGCGATGAAGATGGCGGTGGTGTCGATGGAGATGACTCCGGGGGCAATTCCCCATCCAGGCGGCGTGCCGGAACAGAGACTTATGTCCCCCGAAACTTGTCTTCGCGATGGCGGCGGCTACGGAACTCTTCGTGGAAATTGGCTTGTTGTTTTAGGGTTTTCGCGACGGGGAGAATATATAGGCGAAGGGGCGATGTCGGTGGAGTCCCGAGGTGGGGTCCCCACCTGGCGGTGCGGCCAGGGCTGGGCCCGCGCCCCCTAGGGTGTGGGCACCTCGTGGCCCCCCTTCGTCTCTCCTTCGGACTCCGTGAAGCCCCTGGAAAAATAAGAACGTGGCCTTTTGTTTCGTCCAATTCCGAGAATATTTCCTGTGTAAGATTTCTGAAACCAAAAACAGCAGAAAACAGGAACTGGCGCTTCGGCGTCTTGTTAATAGGTTAGTGCCGGAAAATGCATCAAAATGATATAAAGTATGCGCAAAACATGTAGGTATTGTCATAAAACTAGCATGGAAAATAAGAAATTATAGATACGTTGGAGACGTATCAGCAACCTAAACCCCCGTTGGTATATCGATGCATGAGGAATAGCTGGATCTCAGAATTTAAGGCTGTGGTTAGATTTATCTTAATTACTTTCTTGTATTTGCGGATGCTTGCAAGGGGTTTAATCACAAGTATGTATTAGTCCTAGGAAGGGCGGTGCATTAGCATAGGTTCACCCACACAACACTTATCAAAACAATGAAGATTAATCAACTATATGAAGCGAAAGCACTAGACTAAATTCCCATGTGTCCTCAAGAACGTTTGGTCATCATAAGTAAACAAACCGGCTTGTCCTTTGTGCTAAAAAGGATTGGGCCACTTGCTGCAATTACTATTCTCGCATTTTACTTACTTGTATTTTATTTATCTGCTATATCAAAACCTCCTGAAAACTTGTATGTGAGCATTTACAGTGAATCCTCCATCGAAACTGCTTGTCAACACCTTCTGCTCCTCGTTGGGTTCGACACTCTTATTTATCGAAAGTACTACGATACCCCCCTATACTTGTGGGTCATCAAGACTATTTTCTGGCGCCGTTGCCAGGGAGTGAAGCGCTATTGGTAAGTGGAATTGGTAAGGAAAACTTTTACTGTACGTGCTGTTTTTATTTCTGCCTGCTGCTATAATTCATTATGGAGAGATCTTCTCTTGAATTCCTATTTGGAAAATCTACTACTACTGCAACGGTAGTGGATGAGGCGCCAGGTGAGAAAGTGATTCCATATAAAATACCTATGAAAGTCATTGAACGTGTTGTGGATAACTGCTATGAAGGGGATGGAACTGTCCATCCTGGAGATCATTTACTGTTTTTACATGAATTATGCGGGTTATTCAAGTGTGCAGGTATTTCTATGGATGAAGTTAGGAAGAAACTATTCTCTATGTCGTTGTCTGGTAAAGCGGCGCATTGGTATAAGCTATTTGAAGAATGGGCATTCTCTTGATTGGAAGGATATTATGCCTCTATTTTATTCTAAATTCTATCCTCCAAGTGAAATTCACAAAGACCGAAACCGCATATATATTTTCTGGCCTCATGATGGAGAGAGTATTGCCCAAACATGGGGGATATTGAAGTCTTTAATGCTCAAATGCCCCATTCATGAGCTTCCTGGTAATATCATCATTGATAATTTCTATGCAAGACTTTCTTTTCAAGATAAAACCTTGCTGGATACTACTTGTTCTGGATCATTCACGCGCAACAAAGAAGAGTTTAAATGGGACCTTCTTGATCGAATTCAAGAGAATACTGAAGGATGGGATAACGACAAAGGTAGAGAGTCAGGTATAAATTATGATTATGAATGCATTGAAACTTTTATGGATACTGATAAATTTCGAAATATTAGTGCTACTTATGGTCTTGACTCTCAAGTTGTTGCAAATTTTTATAAAGCTTTTGCCTCTCATTTTGAATTTCCTAGGAAGAGTTTTAATAAGTATCATGAACCTTACAAAGATAAAACTGATTCACCTATAGGTAAATGTATTGAAGTTAAAACTGTTGATCACATTCTTCCTGAAGCTTATATTGAAAAAATTCCTTTTCCTGCTAAAATGAAGGAGTATTCTGTTATAACTAGTGTGGTTAACAAAAGTGCAAAGAAACCTATAGAACCTGAGGAGCAAATAAATGTTGAACCTGCTGTTGCAATAGTTAAAGACCTTGTGACTGAAAATGTAGAAGATGGTCACATCATTTTCTGTGAAGATGCTTCTAATATTGTTTCACATCCTAGTAAGTCTAGGAAAGCCAGTGTTCCTATGCTCTCTGTTAGAATTGGTGATCATTGTTATTATGGTTTATGAGATATTGGTGCAAGTTCTAGTGCCATTCATTATGAGCTTTACAGGGAAATCATGCATGAAATTGGTTCTTGTGAACTTGAAGATATTGATGTGGTTATTCGGCTAGCTAATAGAGAAAGGGATTTCTATTTTCGTGCCCCTACTTCATTAGTTGTACTCAGTTTTCCCCAGCTCGTTAGTTTTTCCTCAACTTTCCCCTCCCTCTAGTTTGAAACCCCTCGAAGACGCGGGTTGCCGTCAGGTCAGAGGCCTTACCGTTACCGTCAGGTCTGTTCCTCTCTGACCGTCTCGTGCTGACGGGTAGCCATCCATCTACCGCTGATGCGTGGGCCGTTTTATTTCCTGATTGTATACGCGGTGCTACCAATGACAAATGGGGCCGCTCTATGGGGCTGCCGCAGCCAATGACCAGTGGGTCATCTATTTATTTATAGAAAATTATATATTGCCGCTCTGTGGGGCCTCCGCAGCCAATGACCGCTGTGGCAGGTGACTATTTTCGCAGCTTAATCTAAAGTGACTCTTATGCTAAACATTGTGCATCCCGACGTTGACCTAGCAGTGGCGGCGAGCATAGCCGTTCTGACCATGCCGATATCGGCATCGGCATCGGCATCGTTTGGAGGATGTGGTGCTCGAATAATAGTGGAAATGCGATATTATTTTTTACATGCATAATATATAGAAAATAGATAGATCTCTAAATCGATGCATATGAAGCTACATATATATTCTTGGTCATAATCCCCTTATCTAAAGGGGATGGATGCATGGCTTCACGTCGTCGTCGCTTTCATCGTCAGTATCTTCGTCGTCTGAGTAGTAGTACCTCCTGCACATTGTTCCGTCGAACACCTTCACTGTGAGCACATCATCGCCTTCATATTTGAAGTGTACGTAGCAGCCGAAATCCACACCGTGCGCGATGGCGAATTTCTCCCAGCCCTTGTCGAGATACATCCGGCCTTGTCCGTCAAATAGGACCTCCACGGTCCAGAGACGAGGACCGCAGTCAGCTGCTCGCAGATACACCTTAGCTGGCTCCTGGCCGTCAAGATAGTCTGCAAATTTTTTTGGGAGTTCCTGCAAAGAGATCGAGCGCCGATCGTTTGAAATTAAAGGTTTTTTAGAACATGCCCATAATTAATCACATGCATCATATATGTGGGAACGCGTACGTACCTTCTTGACCAAAGGGTCTTCATAGACGACGATGAAGAACTCCTCTATGATCAATGGCAGTGTTGACGGTGGTGGTGGCAATGATGATGATCCACTTCCACTTCCCCTTCCCCTTCCCCTTCCCCTTCCCCTTCCGGTCCGCGTCCGAGACGTGGAAGCCATGGCAATGGATCAAGTGTATGAGAACGAAGAAGAGAGAGGCAGAACCTATTGACACAAGGGATGGCCGTGTGGGTGTTTATAAGGGAGAGATGACCGTTGTAGGGGTTTACACAATAAAATAAGGAGGGGGTGAACGTTGGTGGGGGTTTACACAATAAATTAAGGAGGAGATGACCGTTGTGGGGGTTTACACAATAAATTAAGGAGGAGACGACCGTTGTGGGGGTATATATCTCAACAAAAAAGTAATGCGGACTATCTTGACGGAAATGGAACTTCGTGATATAGTTTATCATTTTACCGTGAAAAGTAATGCCTAAAAGAAATGGTAATTCGTGATAGTTTATCATTTACCGTAATGGCTACAACAAATCGTTGATGGTTTATCATTTTTTGCGTGAAAAGTAATGGCTACAAGAAATGGGTGATGGTGTATCATTTTTTGCGTGAAAAGTAATGGCTACAACAAAATCGGTGATGGTTTATCGTTTTTGCGTGAAAAGTAATGGCTACAAGAAATGGGTGATGGTGTATCATTTTTTGCGTGAAAAGTAATGGCTACAACAAAATCGGTGATGGTTTATCGTTTTTTGCGTGAAAAGTAATGGCTACAAGAAATGGGTGATGGTGTATCATTTTTTGCGTGAAAATTAATGGCTACAACAAAATCGGTGATGATTTATCGTTTTTTGCGTGAAAAGTAATGGGTACAAGAAATGGGTGATGGTGTATCATTTTTTTTGCGTGAAAAGTAATGGCTACAACAAATCAGTGATGGTTTATCATTTTTGCGTGAAAAGTAATTAATGCCTAAAAAGAGTTTATAATTTAGCTTGTGAAAAATAATGCAGAAAACCAAACTTTAGCGTACTGGGTAACCACCCTTTCGCATACATAGAGGGTGGTGGCCCCGACCAGAGAGAGAGAGAGATAGGGGTTATCCTGCCCGTTAGATCATACGATCAACGGTCGGCGGGCACGATCCGCGTGACATGGGCTAGACCAATCAGGGCAATGTTGGGCGTCTGTGAGAGTTTGTGAAGGGAGAGGGCAAAACTGAGTAGTATCAAGAAACCAAGGGCAAGTGAGTAGTAAACAGACTAAGGGATTCAAATATGAGATTTAAAAAATGGAAAATGCGTGTTTTGTACAATGAAACCCATCTTGGCCTACCTCAAACTATTTGCAATACAAATCTACATGAGTGTGAAAATTATGGCCTCATTCAGACAAAGTATGTTTTGGGGAAAGCTGTTTTGGGTAGGGCTTATTATGGAAAACCATGCACCTTCATAGCTACTAGGTGATTTGAGAAGTGGCAATTTGTGGTGAAACTTGATTTATCTATGATTTATCTATGATTTGAGAAGTGGCAATTTGTGGTAAAGACTCCATGAGTAAGTGCCACTCTTTTTCGGAATTTTTTGCACATTAAATAACTCATTTAACTAGTTAATCCCATTTGTTGACTCTTTGTTGACCAGCCACTTGAGGGTAAAACTGAGTATATTGCACTAGCCAGTATTAGCACTCAAGGCGAAAACTGAGCACACAAAAATGCTAGTATATAACTTGAGGGTATACCTGAGTATATCTAAATTTCCAGGGTTAGACTCGAGGACGCGTGTTGCGGTGCAGAAGTGGAAGACGTGTCATTGTTGACGCGTGTCGCGGTGCAGACGTGCAAATAGTGGACGCGTAGGACGCGGGTCGCATTTAGGACGCGTAAGCCCCTCCCTCCCTCTGCACACAGTCGTCTCATTCTCGCTCACGCACGAAACCACCCCTCTCACGTCCCATCAACTTCTCCAAATCGAAAAAACCCCAACCGCCGTATGCACGCTACCCTGCCGGCGATGGAGAAGAAGAATGCGCCGGCGGCCATCGCCTCCGAGCCCGTCGCCTCCGCGCCCGTCGCCTCTGAGCCCGTCGCCTCCAAGCCCGTCGCCGCCGAGCGCGTCACCGCCGAGCGCGTCGCCTCCGAGGGCGGCGCATCCAAGCGCGGCACCTCCGTGAACTGGGCCTCTCTCTCGGCTGATGGACCACTTCACAAGATCGGCGAATGCTTACTGGCGAACGAGGAGTACGCCGACACCTACTCTGCTATGAGGCAAGTCTGTAGAAATTGGCGCTCAGGTTTGCCTGAGCCCGACGTGCACCTGGACGAATGGATCATGCTAGACCACGCCCTTCCACGCGTCGCTGAGTTCACCTTCCTCCAACTCGGCACATCACGCTACGTCACCATAGATCTATCAGAAGTTCATACAAGGTTCGAATTCCTCCATATCTAACTTTTTATTTTCAATCTTAAACATCTTAGTGCTGAATGTTATCTTCATCAATATATTTTAGATACTACTTCGTCGGCTTTTGCCGTGGCGTCATCGTGCTTGCCCAGAAGAACCCTCCGCACAAGATACGGCTTCTGAACCCACTCACAAAGAAATCGAACACTATGTTTGAGGCGCAGATGCCATCTGTTTTTCTGAAATTAGTCGCTGTTATCAAATCCCCGACTATGGTCTTCGTTGCTGCACATTACCCGCTAAAAATTGGTTGGGTCGATGAGAGCACTCCAACTAAGGATATACATGAAGATTAGGGAGAAGGAAGATTTTCGATCAAGAACCATTGTCTGCGTTGCATTACCCCGTTCAATGGTGAACTGTATGCAGTAGCTGCGGACAATTTTGAGAACGGAAGAATAGTGTGCACCAATGTACAGTTGCAGCAGCGCGCGAGCACTGTCAAGATGGAGACACTAATTTCATTTCCAGAACTTGGACATCAGAAGTTCTACCTTGTGAAGTCGGATGGTGATCTGCTGCTTGTGTTGTTGGTCAGCGTGGCTTTGGCGGGCAAACCATTGGTGTACCGTGTGGACACTCAGAGCCGCTCTCTCCATCCGGTCAGTAACATTGGCAGTAATGCCTTCTACGTGAATTATATCTGGTGTATCTCCGTCGACACCAGAGTGTACCCGACACTTCAACCTGGCTGCATCTACTACACGGATTTGGGTTATATCAGAGAGTACTCTCATGATACAAAGGCCTGGGATGAGTGGCCACTACGTGTGGATAGAATAGGAAACTACGGTATGAGAAATGAACACAGGCCATACCGTTTGGAGGATGTATTGGCCTCACACTGCAGACGGAAGGAGTTCAATGAATATTTCCTTGGGGTAATTCACGAATGGAGGGACGAAGAAATATATGAGGAGGAATGAAGAACAAATTCATTCATCCTGGGGTATCCTAATCTTCTTGTTGTCCATACATTGCGTGCGTCTTGTATATTTTTCAGCTTAGTTTGTCGTGAACATTAACAACGCTATTGGCTGCTTTTGGCTGCTGTATGCAGTTTATGTATTATACTTAGTTTTCTGATTATGCTGTTGTGAATTTATCATATACTAGCTTCTAGATTTGCTACTAGTTTTGCTGCCATATTGGGCAAAAAACGAGGGCCAAAAGGCATAAATAACCCCAGAGATTTGCTACTAGATTTGCTGCCATATTGAAGAAAGACAGAAATAGAAGCTTCTCTAGATTTGATACTAATTTGGTGAAAAGACAGAGAGAGAAAGAGGGGAAAAGGTGCTCTTAAAAATGCCAATTTGGGCCGAGAGAGACAAAACCCAGCTCCTGCTCACGTGCAACCAAACGCTTCTCGTCCTGTCCCACGCGGTCCCTTTCTACCAACCCCACGCGATGCGGCCCCACACGACGCGGCCCCACACAACGCAGCCCCACAGACGACGCGGCGCAACACGTCAGCACAGGACGTCCAAATAAACGGATTCCTTCCGTCTGAGCTCCTTCTGCGGGTTTCAGACATATGCTTGGGGAAAACTGAGGAAAAACTAAGGGGCTGGGGAAACCTGAGTACAACTAACGACCCGAGAGCACAACTATCTCTCCTATTGGTATTTTGCGAGATGTGGAATTTCTATGTGGTAAGATTAAATATCTTGCTGACTTTTTGGTGCTTGGTTCTGCTGCTAGTAAGACTTGCCCTATCATATTTGGTAGACCTTTTCTAAATACTTGTGGAGCTATTATAGATTGCAAGAAAGAGAAAATTGTGACTAATTTCTAGTGAATCTTATGGGTTTAATTTCTCTAAATTTTCCAAAGTTCCCTATGAAGTTGAATTGCCTAATGCTGATTTTAGAGTTGAACAGCTTGCATCTATTGCTCTTGCTCCTAGTAATCCCTTGCAACAATATTTGGAGGATCATGAGAGTGAAGTCTTTAGGGAAGAAAGGAATGAGCTTGATGAAATTTTCCTTCGTCAACCCATTCTTAAACATGACTTACCGGTCGAAGATCTAGGTACAACACCACCACCAAAGGAAGATCCTGTTTTTGATTTGAAACCGTTACCTGGTAATCTAAAGTATGCTTATATTGATGATAAGAAAACATATCCTGTTATTATTAGTGCTAAGCTTTCAGATTTTGAGGAAGAAAGATTATTGGAAATATTGAAGAAACACCGAGGAGCTATTGGCTACACTCTTGATGACTTGAAGGGGATTTCTCCCTCCATTTGCCAACATGCCATCAATATGGAAGATGATGCAAAGCCTGTTGTTGAACATCAGCGTCATCTAATTCCTAAGATGAAGGATGTGGTAAGGAATGAGGTATTGAAACTTCTTGAAGCTGGTATTATATATCCTATTGCTGATAGTAGATGGGTTAGTCCTGTGCATTGTGTCCCTAAGAAAGGAGGAATAACTGTTGTACCTAATGATAATGATGAGCTCATCCCTCAAAGAGTAGTTGCAGGGTATAGAATGGGCATTGATTTTCGAAAGGTTAATAAAGTTACTAAGAAAGATCATTACCCTTTGCCTTTTATTGATCAAATGCTAGAAAGGTTATCTAAAAATACTCATTTCTGCTTTCTTGATGGTTATTCTAGGTTTTCACAAATTGCTGTTAGAGCTAAAGATCAAGATAAAACCACTTTCACTTGTCCCTATGGAACTTATGCTTATAGGCGTATGCCTTTTGGTTTATGTAATGCTCCTGCTACTTTTCAAAGATGCATGTCTGCTATTTTTCATGGCTTTTGTGAAAAGATTGTAGAGGTATTCATGGATGATTTTTCTGTCTATGAGAATTCTTTTGATAATTGTTTGCGAAACCTTGATAAAGTTTGGAGAGATGTGAAGAAACTAACCTTGTTCTTAATTGGGAGAAATGCCACTTTATGGTTAATGAAGGAATTGTATTGGGACATAAAATTTCTGAGAGAGGTATTGAAGTTGATAGAGCTAAAGTTGAAGCAATTGAGAAGATGACCTATCCTAGGGATGTTAAAGGTATTCGTAGTATTCTTGGTCATGCTGGTTTTTATAGGAGATTTATTAAAGATTTCTCTAAAATTTCAAACCTTCTTACTAATCTTCTTCAAAAGGATGTACCTTTTGTTTTTGATGATGATTGTAAGGAAGCTTTTGAAACTCTAAAGAAAGCCTTAACAACTGCTCCTGTAGTTGAACCTCCTGATTGGAATTTACCTTTGAAATTATGTGTGATGCTAGTGATTTTGCTGTAGGTGCTGTTCTTGGACAGCGAGTAGATAAAAAATTGAATGTTATTCATTATGCTAGTAAGACTCTTGATGCTTCCCAAAGAAATTATGCTACAACTGAAAAGGAGTTATTAGCTGTAGTTTTTGCTTGTGACAAGTTTAGACCTTATATTGTTGATTCAAAAGTCACAGTTCATACTGATCATGCTGCAATTAGGTACCTTATGGAAAATAAAGATGCTAAGCCAAGGCTTATTAGATGGGTGCTTCTTTTGAAAGAATTTGATTTACATATTGTAGATAGGAAAGGTGCTGATAATCCTGCTGCTGATAATTTGTCTAGATTGGAAAATATTGCTTATGATCCTGTTCCTATTATTGATAGTTTTCCAAATGAACAATTGGCTGCAATAAAGGTGATCTCGCGAGATAGTCCTTGGTATGCTAATTATGCTAACTTCATTGTTTCCAAGTACTTGCCTCCAACCTTTTCAGCTCAGCAAAGGAGGAAATTCTTTTATGACTGGAGGCATTATTTTTGGGATGACCCACACTTATATAAAGAAGGAGTGGATGGTATTATGCGAAGATGTGTCCCCGAATATGAACAACAAGAGATATTGAGTAAGTGTCATGGTAGTGTTTATGGAGGACATCACGCCGGAGATAGAACCGCACAAAAGGTTCTACAGTCAGGATATTATTGGCCAACTCTCTTTAAAGATGCAAGAAAGTTTATTTTATCTTGTGATGAATGTCAAAGAGTTGGTAATATCTCTAGACGCAATGAAATGCCTATGAATTATACTCTCGTTATTGAACCATTTGATTGTTGGGGATTTGACTTCATGGGTCCTTTCCCTTCTTCAGAAGGTAACACTCATATACTTGTTGTTGTTGATTATGTTACTAAATGGGTGGAAGCCATACCCACAAAAAGTGCTGATGGTGAGACCTCTTTAAAAATGCTTTTAAATGTTATTTTTCCTAGGTTTGGAGTACCTAGATATCTTATGACTGATGGAGGTTCTCATTTTATTCATGGTTGTTTTAGAAAAACTCTTGCTAAATATGGTATTAATCATAGAATTGCTTCAGCTTATCATCCTCGAATTAGTGGGCAAGTAGAATTATCAAATAGAGAAATTAAATCTATCTTGCAAAAGACTGTTAATAAATCTAGGAAAAATTGGGCTAGTAAGTTGAAGGAAGCGTTGTGGGCTTATAGAACTGCTTATAAAAATCCTATGGGTATGTCTCCTTATAAAATGGTTTATGGAAAAGCTTGTCATTTACCTTTAGAACTAGAGCACAAAGCTTATTGGGCTGTAAGAGAACTTAATAAAGATCTTAAACTTGCCGGTAAGAAAAGGTTGCTACAATTGAGCTCTTTAGATGAGTGGAGAAGTGAAGCTTATGAAAATGCTAGACTTTTTAAGGAGAAAGTTAAGAAATGGCATGATAGAAGAATTATTAAAAGAGAATTTAATGTTGGAGATAAAGTCCTATTGTATCGGTCTCATCTCAGATTTTTTGCAGGAAAATTACTCTCAAAATGGGGAGGACCATATGTCATTGTGGAGGTGTATCGTTCAGGGGCAATAAAAATTGCTTCGCTGAAAGATGATGACACACAAGTGGTGAATGGACAAAGACTCAAACATTATATTTCTGGAGATTGTTGTAATGAAGATGTTGATGTTATTCGAGTGGTGACTCCGGAAACTTTCATCAAAGATCAAATTGATAGTCCTGCAGAGTTCGACTTCGAATAGGTAATCGAATCGGAGTGGAGGAGACGCACGAGGGCGCATCCCCACGTGGTGGCGCGGGCCCCACTCTGGCCGCGCTGCCATATGGGGACGGCTCCTCGGAGTCCCTCTCCCACTCAGGTTCGACCTGGTGCTTTCCTTTTGTTGTGAATTTTTTTGTTATATAATCCCCCGGATCCCCTGAGGTTCGTATATCGTCTTCTCTTCGTGTTTTGTTTCGAGCTGTTTTCTGCCAGGATCTGTTTTTGATCTAGAAGCACGATGGTCTCCAACAACAAAAGCAAGGAGCCTTCGGAGGAAGATATTCAAGATCCCGAGTTGAAAGAGGAAGTCGAGAGTGAAGATGAAGGAGAAGTGGAGGAAGACCCGCGTGTATACCCACGCGCCACCGTGGCAAGCATCGGGGTGGTGGCGAATTCGTTCAACCTCAAGAGAAGCGCACGGATTAGCACCGGAGGAAAAGTCCCACGTCGCTTCCTAGCTTCAAGGACATCTTCTCCAGGCATCAATAGCCCCTTCCATACTCTAATTCATACGAGTCAAATTGAAAGGATTCCTGTGGCGGAATTGCCTAGTAGTTGGGATATGGATCGTTCTAACAATGCAGGAGGGATGAAACCTGAAGCTGAGGAGTGGGGAAACAACTCTAAGAGTTGGGACTCGCGGTCTGACATACTCATTAACCGCGTCGAGCACAACTCGGAGCTGATCCGCAACCTCGCCTACGAGATTGATGAGCTAAAGGAGCTTGTTAAGAAGCTTATCAAGAATTCACCACCATCACCGAAGGAGTAATTCATCATTGGTATTGGCATCCCCTTGGCTTGTTCCAAGCTTTGGGGGAGTGCCACGGTATCACATCATCACTATCTTTTACCTTTTTACTGTCAAGTAGTGTCATATCATGAGTAGGGAAGTTATCATATAAGATGGTTTGCAGTGTGGAAGTATCTCTCTTTTAGTTGGTTATCTATGTATCCCTTGGTGTGAGTTATCGTTATGGAATATTAATGAGAAGTTTTATCATTTACTTTTTGCACACTTTATTTTAGTTTGCAATTTCTGTTATATGATTGATCTTGTTGTTAGTATTGGTATCACTTTGGGAGCATCAAGTAAATCTATTTGGTTTTGGCAAACTTAGCATTGGTCAATAGCAACAATACTTTGAGGCTTAAGTAGGAAAGAGGGAAGTACATGTAGATATATTATTTCATTATATTTCTTTCTTGTTAGCTAATGAGCTTAGTATTCTGAAGTTAAAATTGCTTGTGCTTACAAGGAAGATGCATGATTGTTTCTATCACATGTATATTTGTTTGTTTCCCTCAACTCCTTATGCTTCCTAACCAATCTTGCTAGCCAAAGACCTGTACTGAGAGGGAATGCTTCTCGTGCATCCAAAACCTTAAACCAAACCCATGCCATTTGTGTCCACCATAACTACCTATTATGTGGTATTCTGCGCCACTCCAAGTAAATACTTCATGTGCTACCTTTAAAACAATTCAAAAGTTATTATCTCTTATTTGTGTCAATGTTTTATAGCTCATGAGGAAGTATGTGGTGTTTTATCTTTCAATCTTGTTGGACGGACTTTCACCAATGGACTAGTGGCATATACATCCGCTTATCCAATAATTTTGCAAAAAGAGCTGGCAACGGGGTGCCCAGCCCCAATTAATAACTTTCATTAGTAATTCTCTTCACATGTTTTGCCCTGATTTATCAGTAAGCAACTTAATTTTGCAATAGACACTCCTCCATGGTATGTGAAATGTTGGAAGGCACCCGAGGATTCGGTTACCCATGGCTTGTGAAAGCAAAGGTTGGGAGGAGTGTCATCCATAAATAAAACTAAAGTACATGTGTAAACAAAAGAGAAGAGGGATGATCTACCTTGCTGGTAGAGATAACGTCCTTCATGGGAGCCACTCTTTGAAAGTCTGTTTGACAAGAGGGTTAGAGTGCCCACTACCATTCGTTGACAACAACAAACACCTCTCAAAACTTTATTTTTTATGCTCTCTATATGATTTCAAAACTTAAAAAGATCTAGCACATGATTTAATCCCTACTTCCCTCTGCGAAGGGCCTATCTTTTACTTTTATGTTGAGTCAGTAAACCTATTTCCCTCTTTCTCAAGCAAGCAATTGAGTTGTTGTGATCCAACCATTTATATTGTGATCTATTTAATCATGTCTTTTATTCTTCCTTGTTTAGTACAAATTTTATCTGAATGAATATGACTTTGAAGGTTATCAATGATTATGAGAAGATTGTTATGATTGAGCATGTAAGTTCTGCCATACGGATGAACGCTGGTGTTCACATGGGTACGTGAGCACGCGTCCAGGAAGTGACATGTGGCTAACGGTGTTTGTTTCTCCGTGAGGTAATGTACTATTAAAAAATTGTTGAGAAAATCTACCGGCGTCCTCCTGGCTCCACCGATCTGCTCCCTTATGACCGTGGTATTGATTACTTTATAAATCAGTGGTGTTCATGGTGTTCTTTTTATCGAGACGCATTCTGGAGTTCCTGTAGTCCGTCGGCTGCACTGGGACGAGAATAAGGATTGGAATGGTGATGCAGCCGCAGCTCAATAATAACATCAAAATTGCATCTAATACCTTACAAGGAGATTATACAGAAATATAGTTCCGCTAGTGCTAGCTGATACTTGCATCTCAAAAAGATATGGAGATGGTGGAATCAGCAAACCAAAAAATCTAACAAACCTCAAATGCGCAGCTAGACTTCGATGCAATATCCATCAACGAGCTAGGAGATCCAGTTCTTGGAACCGCAGAGGGCAGTGGGGAATCCGGGGCCGTCCTCCATGTTCTTGGAGGCGCAGAGTTCTTGGATCCACAACCCTGGTCCCGTCCGCTGTTTTCCTCCCGGTCGGCTGCAGCTAACTTGCGGTGGCCATCGCTGGAGCATCCCAGCTCGCGGCGGCCGCCATGGCCAGCCCCTCGAGCTCCTGCAACCTCGATCTGTTGACCGGCTTGCTCGATCCCCTCAACCAGATCTCCGGCGCGGCAAACGGATAGGCTTTGAGCTCCGGCGAGGGCCACCGTGACCTCAACAACCCAGGCAGAGGTAACAGGGCGGCGGCGTTTCGCGATTTTGGGGGCGCCTCCGGTGATGTCGATTTTGGGGAAGGCAGGCGTGCGCGGCCGATTTTGGGGAAGGCGGGCGTGCGGCTGTCAATTTTGGGGAGCGCGGCGTTCGGGCAATGAGGCGTACGGCGTATGGGGCGGCGTACCACCACGGCCAGAGTTGCCAGTGTGGGCGGTCGCTGGTGGGAGTTCGAGCGCGCTGGCCGTAGTCGGGGACGAAGCTAACGAGTGGTGGTTGGGCTCGGGAAAGAAGTGGAGGAGCGGTGGTCGGGTTGGAGGAGCGATTAAGGATAAGACGCCTCGGGCCAGTAGTTTGACGGATGTAAACATACTCACGCCGTTTGGTTGCCGTGAGATAGAAAGGGAATCTCAACGTTGATCCAACGATGGCTAGACCGTGCGTACGTACCCCCCTGAACACCAAATCCACTCTCTTCTGCCATATAAGCTCTAATATAAAGACTCTGCTCGAAAGATAAGTACAATCTGTTAATTGTTCTTTGACCAAGAACGAAGTTTGCCATCACCAATTATGATTTCCTATGCACCTTTATTTGTGATTTCCCTTTACTTGTTTCAAGTTGAGTTATATGAGGAAGTTGTTTACTAGAATGTCTTGTGTGAATTAATACATGTGATGCTTCTTGTCCGTATTTTATTTATCGACTCTTCACTCCATAAACATGTGGTCTTGTTTACTGAGTTCAGTTTCGCTTGGGGACAAGCGAGGTCTAAGCTTGGGGGGAGTTGATACGTCCATTTTGCATCACTATTTTATATCATAATTTACTGTTATTCATTGATATATTTCATATTTAGAGATGATGCTTATGTTATTTCACCTATTTTGCATGTTTCATGATTATTGGAGAATTACTCACCGGAGTCAGGATTCTGCTGGAAAAAACGCCGTCAGGATACAATATTTCTGAAGACCAACAATTGACGGAAAATATACCGAAGCTCCTATTTTTCCAAGTGACGGAGCCAGCCAAAAGGGGAGGCCGAGGAGGGCCGCCATGGGCCCTCCCCATAGGCCGGCGCGGCCACCAAGGCCGGCGCGCCACCACATGGGGAGGGGGCCCACGACCCCCTCGGCCATCGCCCTTTCGCGTACTTCATCTCGCAGAAACCCTAAGGTGCTGGGGGACATCGAGGATAGTCAGCGCCGCCTCCTCGAGGCGGAAAACACCAGAGAGAAAAGAGCTCTCCGGCAGGCAAAAATCTGCCGGGGAAATTCCCTCCCGGAGGGGGGAAATCATCGCCATCGTCACCGTCATCGAGCTGGACTTCATTGGGATCATCATCATCATCATCTCCACCACCGACACCATCATCTCCACCGCTGCACCTCGTCTCCGCTGTAACATCTAGGGTTGAATCTTGAGTATTTCATAGGGGAAACTCTCCCGGTGTTAATTACTCCTTGTTATTGATGCTATTGAGTGAAACCGTTGAATCAAGGTTTATGTTAAGATTGTTATCCATCATCATATCACCTCTGATCATGTTCCATATGATGTCTTGTGAGTAGTTCGTTTAGTTCTTGAGGACATGGGTGAAGTCTAAATGTTAGTAGTGAACTATGTTGAGTAATATTTAATGGTTTGATATTTAAGTTGTGGTGTTATTCTTCTAGTGGTGTCATGTGAACGTCGACTACATGATACTTCACCTTTATGGGCCTAGGGGAATGCATCTTGTATTCGTTTGCTAATTGTGGGGTTGCCGGAGTGACAGCAACCTAAACCCCCGTTGGTATATCGATGCATGAGGGATAGCAGGATCTCAGAGTTTAAGGCTGTGGTTAGATTTATCTTAATTACTTTCTTGTATTTGCGGATGCTTGCAAGGGGTTTAATCACAAGTATGTATTAGTCCTAGGAAGGGCGGTGCATTAGCATAGGTTCACCCACACAACACTTATCAAAACAATGAAGATTAATCAACTATATGAAGCGAAAGCACTAGACTAAATTCTCATGTGTCCTCAAGAACGTTTGGTCATCATAAGTAAACAAATCGGCTTGTCCTTTGTGCTAAAAAGGATTAGGCCACTTGTTGCAATTATTATTCTCGCATTTTACTTACTTGTATTTTATTTATCTGCTATATCAAAACCTCCTGAAAACTTGTATGTGAGCATTTACAGTGAATCCTCCATCGAAACTGCTTGTCAACACCTTCTGCTCCTCGTTGGGTTCGACACTCTTATTTATCGAAAGTACTACGATACACCCCCTATAGTTGTGGATCATCAACATGTTATGAATGTATTCCTAGTTTGGTCACACAATAAAATTCTTGGGTATATGTACCATATTGGTTGGTATGAAGTGTCATACAAACAACGCAATACAAGAATACAATGGCCTAAGTGACTAACAAGGAATATGATAGGAATGCACGTCTGGAACAAAAATAAAGTGTTATTATGTTCATCGTTGGCATTCTATCTAGCCCTTAGAATTTATAATAAAGAACTTAATAATTGTTATTTTGCTCTGGTCAAATGAAAACAATGAGTTGTTCAAATTATGACATTACTCCATATACGATAGATAAGTTATTATAAATATTAATGGTGAAACACACATGCATAACACGAGAGTGGATTTGGTGATCGGGTGTATACGTGTGCACGCATTCGTCAGCGTTGGATTGGCTTTGAGATTCGCGATCTCTATTTGTAAACTCACGGCAACCTACAGTTCTAACAGAATCTGCTTTTTCTTTGTTTGTTGTCGTCTATTCACCAGCTGACACGCCTCTCTCTCCTTATCAATCACTCTCCATGCTCTCTCTCTTATCATTGAATCAAATCGATAAGGACTAAAAGTCTATGAATGCCGGCGAGGTAGAAGGCGAGGAAACAACATGCATCATGCGGGCCTGCGTGGGACCTTTTTAATGAAGAGAGAATTTAAAAAATCCTGAGTAGTAGCAAGTTATACTGGTTAGTACATTGACCAGGACAGGATCAATCCAGAAACCAGAATTGATTAGCTTCCTCCGCTCTTGCCGGTATTCTCCAGCTCGGCCATGGACGCAGGAATTCCATGGACGCGGCCCTCCCCAAGCTAGACCGCCGCACCTGGCCGGCCAAGCCCGTGCACATCGCAGCCCCTGCCGCGCGCGCTCCCACGAGCCCCGGCCCTACGCCGTGTCCAGACTCCCAACTTCCTCATGGCTCCGCCGCCCTGTCGCCGGCAGCCGCACGAGGCGCTGCATAGTCTGCCGCTCAGCAACATCCGGCGTCCCCTCGTGGCTTGGCCCTCTCCATCCTAGCTCGAGTAACCTCGGCCGAACTGTTGTAGACGCACTCGATTTGGGCCGCCATGGCCACCCCTCGAGATCACCGAATTGGACGCATCCCTGCCCTCCTGCGTCGCTACGCGGTTCCTCGAGCGCGGGGACGACTTGATGCGGCACCTCCTGGACAACTTGATGCGGCACCTCCTGGACGACTTAAGTGAAATAATAGACACAGAAGAGCATTTCTTTCAGCTTTCTATTTCTTCTAACAGATGCCATGATGCTTAAGCCAGCTATGAACGAGCATCATCCTGAATAGGAGGACAAAAATTACAGACTACAAGCAATCAAACTAGAGAAAACAGCAACATGTACTTCCCAGATGATTATTCGCATCACCAACCAGAGAAAATGCTCCATCGCAGCAACTACTTCATTGGACTCGAAAGACATCCGACGCAACACCAGGTTTGTTCAATTTTAGAGAGAGAAGTACAGGTAGGCAGCAGTTGGGACCGTGGCCTGATGTGAATCGCCTCATGGGTCTGTAAGCTGTTCGTCCGACGACAGGAAATCGAAGATCACGATCTCGCCGAGGCAGAGCAGCTCCGGCCTGAAGTGCTTCCCTCACTTGCACACACAAGCAAAACACACGAAATTCAGCAACACATTGCAGATCAAGAAAACTTCAAGAAATGATACATCAATAGTGGTTCTGGAAGGGATACTTAATTGGTTCCTACCTCCTGCATGACCAGATCACGGACGACCATCGTGGAGGTCCACGAAATACACCAGCATCAGGGCGATCGAAGGCACAAACACAATCGAACCGGGGGCGTCACCACTTCTGTACTTTTAATAAAAAAAAGCATTGTATGTACAGTATTAACGCAACTGTACTGCTGCAGAGAGAGAGAGAGACAGAGGAACAAAGGAGAGGAGAATGGAGCGCCACCGGAGGAGTCACTTCGCGGGGCACTGCCGGCGCCGGAGAAGGTGCTTCGTGCAGGAGCTCGAGGTAGGAGACGAGCGCCATGTGTGGATGGCAGCGACGAGCGGGAAGTCGCGCGGCAGCCTGGGTCGACGGAGACATGGACACACTGAGGATCTCCGGGGCACTCCTCGACGGCGGCAAGGAGCTCCTGACTCGCGGTGTATGAACCGTATACGTCGCCCTTCACTAGTAGCCTGCACATTGACCGACCTGGGAGCGCTGGGAAAGAGCAGCACCAGAGCGAGGCCAGCGGGGATCTCCGGCTGGTCGTCGCCAAGATCCGGCTGTGCCCAAACGAATCGGGATGGGCACCGACGGCGTGGATAGTAGCTTTGGCGGCGGCCGGGCACTGGCGCTGGGCAGCTCCATCTCCTCTCTTTGTCCGCCATGACTCTCGATCGGCGAGGCGCCATCCGCGCGTGGGGAACCAGTAGGGCATCGATCTGCTCTTGGGGCGTGGGGCGCCATCAGGCCTTGCGTCGCCCGGCGATGGAGGACGCAGAGTGTAGCCTCCCACGGCAAGACGCCCCACTCCACCATCGCGCGCCCGTGTCTCTCCCCTCAAATCCGGCGCCTCAATCCGGCGCCTCCATGGAGGAAGATCAACGCCGAGGACAGGTCAGCGCCGGCGGCGGTGGTTCACTGGGCATAGTTGTGTGCAGGAGTTTCTTCTACTTCATGAAAACTTCCAATAATGAATTGAGTATATATATGTGGATATATTCGATAAGGAAGAAGTTTGAAACATTTGAATGGATTCAAATAAATTTCAGCATGAAGTGGAAATCATCGTAATAGAAAATTCAAATATCTATGATTGGATCATGGTGGAAATATTTGAATTAGAGTTTTAGCGAACATCTAAGAGAGTTATGAAATTATTCTACAACTCACGTTTCTTGGAGTATCATAGTGATGATGAAGTATCCAAGAGACGTATCCAAACCTTGTTGGATTAATGATGAGATAAAATAAAATGATGCCATTATATTTTTTGTGGATTATGCTTTAGAGACTACCGCTTTTACACTGAATAGAGCATCATCATGATCCGTTGAAATGACACCATACGAGTTATGGCATGGGTATACCTAATAGTCCTTTTTTAAATTTTGGTATGCATAGCATATGTAAATAAGTTTACAACCAAAATCGGATGAATGTCTTTGTTGGTTATCCCAAAGAATTGACTGGGAATTCTTTCCACTATGAAGTAAAAGACAAAAGTGTTTGTTAAAGTTACTTGCTTATTTCCAAGAAATTGTTTTCTAGCGAAGTATTTGAGTGGGAGGACAATAGAACTTGATAAGGTATGAACCTGAGCATGATGATCAGAGTAGCGCAGCATCAGAAATAGGTTCTGGAAGCGACCACGATGATCATGGCTCCCATGTCTACAAAGTGTTATAGCCATGGAGATCTAAGTACATATTGAACCTTGTAGGTATGGTTTACTTTGTGAACAAATAAATAATTTGTGGACAAATTTCGAACAATGATAAACCAACTACATACAAAGAAGTTATGATGGGCCCTGACTCCGTTAAAATGGCCATGCGCCATGAAATCCAAGATAGATGAATGCTTTTGAAAGTAAATGGATCTATAAAATTAATGGACTTGGATGGAATATCCTTGAAGAAGCTCGACTTGTCGAAAATTTGTTTACAACAAAGTTCAAAGAGTTGACTAGGATAATATTAGATCTTCTGTAGCGATGCTTATAGTCTATGTGGATTATTCTAGTAATCGCTACATATTTCTTTTATGAGATATGTTAGTAGGATGGCAGAAATACAATCCTTACCAGAAGTATGTATGAAGGATGTATACTAGATACAAACTAAAGAGTTTTGCTAGTCCGTGAAATACTAGATAAGTATAAAAACTTCAATTTGATGAAGTGAGTATTGCGGAGTTGGAATCTTCACCGGATGAAATAGTCAAAGAGTTTTTGATTTCATCAGAAACGATGAAGATGCTTGCATTTGCAAGAAATTAAGTGGGAGCGCTGAGACATATTTATAATACTTTATGTAGATGACATATAGTTGGTTATAAATGATGTAATTATATACTTGATTAAAAAGGTTTCATTGAGAATTAACTTCAATGAAAGGATATGGACTGAAACATATTTAGTGTCAAGATCTATGAAGATAGATTGAAACACATAATAAGTTTAAGTCAAAGTACATAGAATGGATATTGAAGTAGTTCAATATAGAAATATTAAGAAGGTGTTCTTTTCATGTGAAAGTTTAACAAGACTTGAGTGTATCTGACACTTAATGAGTAAAAACACATGAGTGATTTTAGATCACAATTAATATGTACACAATCAGATATCATGTGCTCTAAAGTGTTATGAGCATGTACCAGAATGATTCATGTGATGATCATTGGACGACAGTAAGAATATCCTTGGGAACTTTAGAAGAACCAAGGATATATATAGTTTTTGTATGGGGTAATGACAAACAAATCGCTGTAAGGTGTTGCACCGATATTAGTTTGGTCACATATAAAAATGAATTTCAAATCTCAATTAGGCTAAGTGTTCATTACAAGGTAGCACAATCCTAGAGTTAGATGAGATCTAAATATTGTGACGGATTCTACAAACAAAGGCAGAGTATGTCATTGTTTTGACAATGACTGAGGATGTTAAGTTGAAAAGTTCTTTGAGAACTTGGTGTAGTTCTGATAGTGTCAGAACTTTAAGCTATATTGTATGTGACAATACTAATGACATATTTCAGACCGCGGAATTAAGGTTCCACCAGAAGACCAAACATATTTAATGCCGACTCATTTGGAAAATGAGTGATGCGTGAAGACGCAAATGAATTGCAAAATACATACGTTTCTGAGCATGTCAGATCCGTTGACTAAAACCTCTCCTATGAGCAAAACATGATAAAGCACCAGAAGGCCAAGGTGTTATATCTTTACAAATGTAAAGTAGATTATTGTCTCTAGTGCAAGTGGGAGACTGTTGGAGATATGCCCAAGAGGCAATAATAAAATGGTTATTATAATATATCTTTGTGTTTATGATAAATGTTTGCATACCATGCTATGATTGTATTAACCGAAACATTGATACATGTGTCTTATGTAAACAACAAGGAGTCCCTAGTAAGCCTCTTCTATAACTAGCTTGTTGATTAATAGATGATCATGGTTTCGTGATCATGAACATTGGATGTTATTAATAACAAGGTTATGTCATTAGATGAATGATATAATGGACATACACCCAAATAAGCGTAGCATAAGATCACATCATTAAGTTCAGTTTGCTATAAGCTTTCGATACATAGTTACCTAGTCCTTCGACCATGAGATCATGTAAATCACTTATACCGGAAGGGTACTTTGATTACATCAAACGCCACTGCGTAAATGGGTGGTTATAAAGGTGGGATTAAGTATTCGGAAAGTATGAGTTGAGGCATATGGATCAAGAGTGGGATTTGTCCATCCCGATGACGGATAGATATACTCTGGGCCCTCTCGGTGGAATGTCGTCTGATTAGCTTGCAAGCATGTGAATAGTTCACAAGAGATGATATGCCACGGTACGAGTAAACAGTACTTGTCGGAGATGAGGTTGAACGAGGTATAGAGATACCGATGATCAAACCTCAGACAAGTAAAATATCGCGAGACAAAGGGAATCGGTATCGTATATAAATGGTTCAATCGATCACTAAGTTATCGTTGAATATGTGGGAGCCATTATGGATCTCCAGATCCTGCTATTGGTTATTGGTAGGAGAAGAGTCTCAACCATGTCTGCATAGTTCACGAACCGTAGGGTGACACACTTAAGGTTTGATGTCGTTTTAAGTAGATATGGAATATGGAATGGAGTTCGAAGTTTTGTTCAGAGTCTCGGATGGGATCCAGGACATCACGAGGAGGTCCGGAATGGTCCGGAGAATAAGATTCATATATAGGAAGTCACTTTCCAAATTTGGGAATGGTCCGGTGAATTTATGGAAGGTTGTTTTTGGAATCATCCGGAATAAATCACTATGGAAGGAGGAGTCCCGGAGGGACTCCACCAACCCTAACCAGCCAACCAAGTGGGAGGGTGGAGTCCATGGTGGACTCCACCTCCTTGGCCGGCCAACAAGGGGGGAAGGGGAGAGTCCCTGTCCCTCTAGGTTTCGTCCATATGGCAGTTTTTGAATTGGGGTCTTATTCGAAGACTTTGGGCAAACCCTAGGGATTCCACCTATATAATGAGGAGGAGAGGGAGGGGGCCGGCCACTCCAACCACACCTTGGCCGCATCACCCAAGGCACCAAGGCCGGCTGGCCCTCTTCCAAACCCTAGTCGCCACCCTCCTCCCACCTCTCCCGCATAGCTTAGGCGAAGCCCTGCCAGTGATCTCCACCGCCACCGACACCACGCCGTCGTGCTGTCGGGATTCCGAGGAGGATCTACTACTTCCGCTGCCCGCTGGAACGGGGAGAAGGACGTCGTCATCAACACCGAACGTGTGACCGAGTACGGAGGTGCTGCCCGACTGTGGCACCGTCAAGATCTTCTACGCGCTTTCGAAAGCGGCAAGTGATCGACTACAGCAACAACGAGATCTAATCTCGTAGGCTTTGGAAATCTTCGAGGGTTAGTCTCATGATCTTATCGTTGCTACCATCTTCTAGATTGGATCTTGGCTTGTTATTCGTTCTTGCGGTAGGAATTTTTTTGTTTTCTATGCTACGAATCCCATCATCGGGGAGGGGGAACAACCCTAAAATCCAAAGAATGCATATTTGAATCTTTAACCATTGCCCTTATAGGACAATGATGCTATCTTTCAGAAACGGAAGACCAGGGCCAGTCCAAACAATCCAACTGCACTACCTTGCAGTCATCAGGCAAGTTCATCGCTTGCTCATGTCACTTTGAGTGTTTTTACCAAATTACTTGCAAAGTACTATACTTATTAGTCTTGCATGAAAATAAAAAATGCTATTTTCATAACTATGAATATGACTATGTGTTGGGCGATGGAACCATGGTATGAGTATGGTGGAGGTTCCATTGCAATGGGCTTATATCCATCTAGGGTTAACAACAAATGTCGTCCAGCGATTCTTGTGCCGTAATACCCGTGTTAACCATAAGATCTGGAGTGAGACGGAGTAGTCAGTTGTATTTCTTCCTCTCGTACATCAACGTATGCGCTTACCGTAGTAGTTGTACCTTGCGAGAACAACCGGATGGGTGGGGATCCCCTCTAATTCCCCACGGTAATGCGGTCTATGATGGGTTATGATGTCTACGCACGCTTATATTCCTGTAGACAGTGTTGGGCCTCCAAGAGCAGAGGTTTTTAGAACAGCAGCAAGTTTCCCTTAAGTGGATCACCCAAGGTTTATCGAACTCAGGGAGGTAGAGGTCAAAGATATCCCTCTCAAGCAACCCTGCAATTAAGATACAAGAAGTCTCTTGTGTCCCCAACACACCTAATACACTTGTCAGATGTATAGGTGCACTAGTTCGGCGAAGAGATAGTGAAATACGAGTAATATGGATGATTATAAGTAGTAATTGCAATCTGAAATAAAAATGGCAGCAAGCGAACATGTAGCAGAACTTGTTGGAAATGGTGTTTCAATGCTTAGAAACAAGGCCTAGGGATCATACTTTCACTAGTGGACACTCTCAACAATGATCACATAATTGAATAAATAAATGCTACTCTCAAACACTCTCTTGTTGGATAACAAACACCATTCATTGTGTACGGTGATGACCCACAAGTATAGGGGATCGCAACAGTCTTCGAGGGAAGTAAAACCCAATTTATTGATTCGACACAAGGGGGGCCAAAGAATATTTGTAAGCCTTAACAGCGGAGTTGTCAATTCAGCTGCACCTGGAAACATACTTGCTCGCAAGAGTTTATCAGTAGCAGTAGTGAAATATCAGCAGCAGTGTAACAAAGACAGCAGTAGTGATTATAGTAAACAACAGGATTAAAATACTGTAGGCACAGGGATGGATGAACGGGCGCCGCATGGATAAGAGAACTCATGTAACAATCAAGGTAGGGCATTTGCAGATAGTAATAAAACAGTATCCAAGTACTAAACAATTATAGGCATGTGTTCCATATATAGTTGTACGTGCTCGCAATGAGAAACTTGCACAACATCTTCTGTCCTACCAGCCGGTGGCAGCCGGGCCTCTAGGGAATCTACTGGTAATTAAGGTACTCCTTTTAATAGAGCACCGGAGCAAAGCATTAACACTCCGTGAACACATGTGATCCTCATATCACCGCCTTCCCCTCCGGTTGTCCCAATTTCTATCACTTTGGGGCCTCGGGTTCCGGACAGCAATACGTGTATACAACTTGCAGGTAAGATCATAAAGCAATGAATATCATCATGAATTGATAACATGTTCGGATCTGAGATCATAGCACTCGGGCCCTAGTGACAAGCATTAAGCATAACAAGTTGCAACAATATCATAAAAGTACCAACAACGGATACTAGGCACTATGCCCTAACAATCTTATGACTATTACATGATCAATCTCATCCAATCCCTACCATCCCCTTCAGCCTACAGCAGGGGAATTACTCACACATGGATGGGGGAAGCATGGATGGTCGATGGAGAGGCGTCGGTGGTGATGATTGCCCATCTTTCTGGTCTTCTGGCTCCGTCAATCTTCTGTGAAAATAGGCCCATTGGAATTAATAACGGGGATTTTCCTGAAAGTTGAGTTTCTGCATAAAAACAAGACACCAGGGCAATTCTGCTGAAAACAGCGTTAGTCCGTGTTAGTTGTATCCAAAATACACAAATTAGAGGCAAAACAATAGCAAAAGTGTTCGGGAAAGTAGATACGTTTTGGACGTATCAACTCCCCCCAAGCTTAGCTTATTGCTTGTCCTCAAGCAATTCAGTTAACAACTGAGTGCGATAAAAGAACTTTCACGAACACATTTGTTCATATGATGTAAATATTCTCATGATATGGACAAGTACTTAGGCAATTCATAATAAGATACATGCAAATAAAGTCATCTAATAGCTATGTCAATCATGGGAAAGGTACCAACAAATTAATAATAAGTATCATGAATCATGTCTATCAGCAAGATTGCAATGTTCATAAAAGGATATGATAAAGTGGTATCTCGCTTTCCCGTATTTGAACAGCAAAACATAAATGCCCGGGCACCTTCAAAGTTCATGGAAAGACTGGAAGTAGAGATTATCAAAGATAAAAGCATCAAAGTTATACCATAGTTAATCACATTTTGGGACAAGCATATTATACTAAGAATGACAGTTGTGCTCTCAAGAAAGTGCTCAAAGAAAGGATGGTGACTCAATGTAAAAGTAAAAGATTGACCCTTCGCAGAGGGAAGCAGGGATTAACATGTGCTAGAGCTTTTCATTTTTCTAAAGACAGAAGTAAAATTGTTTTGAGAGGTGTTTGTCGTTGTCAACGAATGATAGTGGGCACTCTAACTACCTCGTCAACCAGACATTCAAGAGCGGCTCCCATGAAGGACGTTATCTCTACCAGCAAGGTAGATCATCCTTCTTCCGTTTTGTTTACACATGTATTTTAGTTTCATTATGGATGACACTCCCCCCAACCTTTGCTTACACAAGCCATGGCTAACCGAATCCTCGGGTGCCTTCCAACATTCACATACCATGGAGGTGTGTCTATTTGCAAATTAAGTTGCTTACTGATAAATCAGGGCAAAGCATGTGAAGAGAATTATTGATGAAAGTTAATTAATTGGGGCTGGGAACCCTGTTGCCAGCTCCTTTTGCAAAATTATTGGATAAACGGATGTGCCACTAGTCCATTGGTGAAAGTCCATCAGGAGTAAATGACAAGATTGAAAGATAAAACACCACATACTTCCTCATGAGCTATAAAACGTTAACACAAATTGAGAAGTACTTTGAAGGTTTAAAGGTAGCACATGAGAATTTACTTGGAATGGTTTGAAATGCCATGCATAGGTATTTATGGTGGACACTTTGGAATAACTTGGTTTTCAGGGGTTTGGAAGCACGAGCAGCGTTCCCGCTCAGTACAAGTGAAGGCTAGCAATAGACTGGGAAGCGACAATCAAGAGAGCAATAACTGTCATAATCATGCTTGCGACAAAATAAATTAACAGAGGCATAAAAGTGATACAAGAACTCTGAGGCAAAGTAAATCATCGAGGCTTAATTGACTTTTGTTCAGTCATATGCATGCGTGAGCATGTGCCAAGTTGATTCAAGTGAATTATTCAGAGGAGGATACCACAATGTCATACCTATCTATGAATAAAACAACGCAAGCAAATATTTATGGCATGCTACTCATATTAATAAATTGGAGCTAAACATGAGAGATCATGAACTACTAGACTTTCTTAAATGACATATACCTCACATGAACCAACTAGGCATGCTCACATGGATGAGTATATGTACAAAAATGAAAACAAATAGAGTTCATACCAGCCTCTCACCACAGTCGAGTTGTCGTAGATCGTCATTATTGCCTTTCACTTGTGTAGCTTGAATAATATGGAATGAAAACCAAGCTCCAGCCACGGAGACCGCTGAACTCCATAATGAACTTTACAAAACCAGAGAAGAACAACAAATATTTTTGGTGTTTTCGAATTGGAACAAGAACAAAAGAAAACAAGCAAACAAAGCAAAATCTTTTTGGATTTTCTCATAGAAAACCAACGATAGCAAATAAAACAAAATAGGAACAAGAAACCAAAATAAACAAATAGTAAACAGAAACAACAGAAATATTTTTGGTATTTTTGTGTTTTAGGAAAGAAACAAAGCAAAAACAAGAAAATGAAAATTAAAAGAGTCACATAAACACAAAGTAGCAGAAATCTACCAAAACTTGACAGCAGTGCAGTAATTATTTTTTACGAAAATCTTCCGCTGCTCAACTCGAAAAGTGATCAACTAATGAATGTTAGATAATAACCTGGGGAACATGAACAAAAATTGGCTTCGGAAAATAACGTTCTGGCTGTTTTTGGGAATTTTTTTGGTATCAGTCCAGAATCTGTTTTCAAACAGCACTTCCCCAAATATCATCTCCCTCTTATTAGAAACCACCTTGAGAAGCTAAATAAGTATGTACAAGTATCCGGCAATTGTAATATTCAATGAATGAGTGATGCCGGTATACCTCCCCCCAAGCTTAGGCTTTTGGCCTAAGTGGAGATCAACCCCAGCGAGGGTCAGGGTTCCATGCCGGTGGATCGTACATGGTGTGGTCATAATAAGATCCCTGTGCAGAAGAAAAGGGTGAAGGCTTCACATGACCAAAATGTTGATGTGAAGAGCTCGCTGCATCGGATGACAAGTCGAGGTGTTCCTCGGCCTCCTCCGTGTCGTCCCCTGCATGATGGCCATCCCCCTCTATGTATGCATTTAGTTCATCTTCCGTGACCGACCAATTTTTCCTGGAATCAAGGTTAAACAAAGCATGTGCAGGCAATCCTACTAGCCTTTCAGTTTTTTTAGTTGTTCTCCAATTTTTCTTGTAAAATGTTATCTTATAAGACAGGTTACTCAAATTAGACCAATCGGAAACAAAGTCATGTTTTATCATGGAAACAATATCAAGTTTCTCTATGGAGAGCTGAACATCAAGAGGGTGAGGTTCTACACCATGCATAGCTAGCAAACGAGAAGCAATGAGACCTCCACAAATTCCTCCTTTATCACGGTTAGTAGCAAGTCTAAATGCTATCAAAGCACCCAAATTATAAGTTCTATCACTTTGCAATGCAGCAGCTAAGAAAACCAAGTCATGGATAGATAACTTGTTTGCATTCTTTCTAGCAAGAACACACTTGGTGATAAAGTAAGCAAAATAGCGAATAGATGGGAGTTGAATACTACGAATTGTACCACTCTCATCTGAGAAACTTCTCCCTTGACAGATCGTCTCGTAAAGCTTCAAGAGTTGCGATGGAAACCCCCTAATCTTCTCACATGATCCCCATTGTGGCACTTTAATAGCTGCACAAAAATCATCAAAGGGCAAGTTGATAGTTTTATTGTAGATTTTATATTGAACCATGGGGTTAGGTTGGGACCAATGGAATTCAAAATCCTGCACCAATGACATGGTTAGTTTTGCATATTGGTAAGGTTCACCAACAACAAAGTCTTCTAACCCTGCATTGGATATTAGATTTTGAACATCCTGAAAAATTCCTGCGCTTCTCATGAAATCGGTGCAGGGGTAGTGGGAGGGGAATACTCCCTCTTCGCGGTGAACTCTCATAACTCCTTGCACCTCCAATTCTTGTTGGTTCAGTTGGTGCCTATTCCACTCCATTTTCTGAAATTTTTCAACAAACATTATAAAAGTTGATTTGGAGACATATAAATGAGGGAAACTACTATAGGAACTTGGTAGAGTACTAAACATGCATCAAAACTAATTTTTACAACTTAGAACAAGCATGCAAGCTCACTTAACATGTTACCTACAGCAGCAAAATATTCAAGATATATTCAACCAAACAAAATTCTATTTGGATAATCGGAGGAGTCACATACCGGAGAGCAAATGTGCCAAATTTCAGACAAAAATCTGGGCTGAGCAAAGAGATCGAAGAATCCTGAGCTCTTGAGCAAAAACGCGAGTGAGAGAAAGTTGGTACGAGTTTTTTCGGGAGAGAGAGTAGAATGGGAGGAAGAGATGACTTAGTGGGGCAAGGAGGGGCCCACACCACAGGGTGGCGCGCCCCCCTCCTTGGCCGCGCCGGCTCATGGGGGGCAGCCCTGGGGTGCCCCACTGGTCAGCCCCAGGCACTCCCAGGTTGCTCTTCGAAAAATAAGACCAACGGTATAATTTTTGTAAATTTTTCAGAACTTCAAAAAACGCACATTTCTGGGTGTTAAAATTACTAATTCAGGACAGAAAAAGATTTTCAAACTTCTAAACAACTTAAGCATCTTGCAAAACAAGTGGTACTACAGCAGGTAAAACAAGTGGAGAAAGAAAGAAATGTTGTTTAGCTCTTCTATGCATATAAAATATACTTGTTAACAAGGTTGATCAAGTCTTGCCACCAAATAATTTTTACATGTCATAAGAAGAAATAAACCTCAAATCAATCATGTTACCTTATATTGTATTGCTATGGATCCAATCACAAGAGTTTGATATTCTTCTTTAGGCTCATATATTGGACAATCAATATCCCCCACCTTGATAGATCTCAAATTAGAAATTGTATTAACTCCATATACTTTATCAATCCTCTTGGGAAAATAAACAGTATGTTCCTTGTCATCAACATTGAAAGTAACTTTTCCTTTATTGCAATCAATAACAGCCCCTGCAGTGTTAAGAAAAGGTCTTCCAAGAATAATGGACATATTATCATCTTCAGGCATTTCCAACACAAAAAAATGAGTTAATATTAAACAATTTTGAGTAACTTGAACAGGAACATCCTCACATACACCAACAGGAACAACAGTAGATTTATCAGCCATTTGCAAAGATATATCAGTTGGTATCAATTTATCTAAATCAAGTCTCTTGTAAAGAGAAAAGGGCATAACACTAACTCCTGCTCCCAAATCACATAGAATAGTTCTAACATAATTATTCTTGATGGACCAAGGAATAGTCGGTATACCTGGGTCGCCCAGCTTCTTTGGAACCTTGCCATTGAAAGAGTAATTTGCAAGCATAGTGGAAATCTCCTCATTAGGAATTTTCCTTTTGTTAGAGACAATATCTTTCATATACTTTGAATAAGGAGGCAATTTAATAGCATCAGTCAAAGGGATTTGCAAGAACAAAGGTTTCATCCAATCACAAAATTTATTATAGTGTTCTTCTTCCTTTGATTTTAGTTTCTTAGCAGGAAAAGGCATTTGCTTTTGAACCCAAGGTTCTCTTTCATTACCATGTTTCTTAGCAATAAAATCTTCTTTAGTGTACTTTTTATTTTTAGCATGCTTTTTAGGTTCATCTTCAACCTCTTCTTTATCAGAAGCATCATTCTTATCATTATCTTTATCATGTTCATTACCACTTTCAGTTTCACCATCAGAAATAGAAATACTATTAGGATCATTAACAGGCTCAGAGGATTCTACAACAGTTTTATGTTTCTTCTTCTTTTTCTTAGAAGGAGCACTAATTTTTTTAGTTTATTGAGAATCTTGTTCAACTCTTTTGGGATGCCCCTCAGGATATAGAGGATCCTGAGTAGAAACACCACCTCTAGTTGTTACTTCATAAGCATGTTTTTCTTTAGAACTATTTTTTAACAAGTCATTTTGCACTTTAGTGAGTTGATCAATTTGAGTTTGAACCATATGAAAATGTTTAACAAGCATCTTAACATCATTGGAGGTTCTCTCCACAATATCATGCAATTTACTAATAGCTCGAGAATTTTCCATTAAATGATTCTCTACTCTCATATTAAAGTTATCTCGCTTAACAATATAATTATCAAACTCATCTAGACATTGATCAGGAGGTTTTGAGTACGGAATATCTTCCCTACTAAAGCGTTGAAGAGAATGTACCTCAATCATGGATGAAGGGGGAGTTATCTTACATAAATCTTCTATGGGAGGTAAATTCTTCACATCTTCAGATTTAATACCTTTCTCCTTAAGAGATTTCTTGGCTTCCCTCATATCTTCATCATTTAATTTAATCATACCCCTCTTCTTCAATATTGGCGTTGGAGTTGGTTCAGGTGTAGTCCAATCATCATGATTCCGGCCTATTTTAGCCAATAATTCTTCCGCTTCGTCTGGATTTCTTTTCCTGAAAACACAACCAGCACAACTATCCAGGTATGCCCTAGACTCAATGGTTAGTCCACTATAAAATATATCAAGTAGGTCATGCTTTTCCAAATCATGTCCAGGCCGAGCTCTGATAAGAGAGCAAAATCTTGCCCAAGCTTCAGGCAATTTCTCTCCATCTTCCTGGTCAAAACTATAAATTTTCCGCAAAGCAATATGTTGAGCACTAGCAGGAAAGTATTTCAGAAAGAAAACATCAAGCAAACCTTTTGGACTATCAATAGAATTAGGAGGCAAACTATTATACCAAGTTTTAGCATCATCCTTTAATGAGAAAGGAAAAAAATTAGCAACAAAATAAGTACGCTTCTTGGTATCATCAGAAAACAAGCTACTCAGAGTAGACAGCTCAATCATGTGTTCTACAGCACTTTCTTTTTCAGTACCACAAAAAGGTGTTTTCTCAACAATAGATATATGAGATAAATCAAGAGAAAAATCATAATCCTTATCCTTAATGTTTATAGGAGATGTGGCAAATTTAGGATCAGGAGACAGTTTATATCTAACAGCACGTTGTGCAAGAAGCTTTTTCATATTACTTGCATCAGTAGTAGCATTGCATTTATTAATAAAGTCATCATCAAGTTCCACATAATCTTCATCAAGATCATCACTAGAGTATTCAACAGACTCAGGTGAATTAACAGGTGTAATAATATTTTCATTAGGAATTTCAGTATTTTCAATTTGTCTAGACCTAGCAATTGTAGCATCTAGAAAAGGACCTAATGAACCATTATCATCAAGCACAGTAGAAGCATCATCAAAATTATCAGAGGAATTTTCAGTTTCAATAGAAGTACCAACACGTGAAGCTTGTGGTGGTGAAACAAGTTGACTTATCACAGATGGTGAATCAAGAGCAGCAGAGGTACTCAGAGTTGTACCTTTTCTTGTAGTGTATGGTAATATGGCGACGTTAGTATCGCGATGTTTACCCATGATGGAGAATTTGCAGCGAACAATATCAATCCAGGTGAACTTGCAAATAAAGCTATGCTCCCCGGCAACGGCGCCAGAAAATAGTCTTGATGACCCACAAGTATAGGGGATCGCAACAGTCTTCGAGGGAAGTAAAACCCAATTTATTGATTCGACACAAGGGGAGCCAAAGAATATTTGTAAGCCTTAACAGCGGAGTTGTCAATTCAGCTGCACCTGGAAATAGACTTGCTCGCAAGAGTTTATCAGTAGCAACAGTTTTATAGCAGTAGCAGTAGTGAAATATTAGCAGCAGTGTAACAAAGACAGCAGTAGTGATTATAGTAAACAACAGGATTAAAATACTGTAGGCACAGGGATGGATGAACGGGCGCTGCATGGATAAGAGAACTCATGTAACAATCAAGGTAGGGCATTTGCAGATAGTAATAAAACAGTATCCAAGTACTAAACAATTATAGGCATGTGTTCCATATATAGTTGTACGTGCTCGCAATGAGAAACTTGCACAACATCTTCTGTCCTACCAGCCGGTGGCAGCCGGGCCTCTAGGGAATCTACTGGTAATTAAGGTACTCCTTTTAATAGAGCACCGGAGCAAAGCATTAACACTCCGTGAACACATGTGATCCTCATATCACCGCCTTCCCCTCCGGTTGTCCCAATTTCTGTCACTTTGGGGCCTCGGGTTCCGGACAGCAATACGTGTATACAACTTGCAGGTAAGATCATAAAGCAATGAATATCATCATGAATTGATAACATGTTCAGATCTGAGATCATGGCACTCGGGCCCTAGTGACAAGCATTAAGCACAACAAGTTGCAACAATATCATAAAAGTACCAACAACGGATACTAGGCACTATGCCCTAACAATCTTTATGACTATTACATGATCAATCTCATCCAATCCCTACCATCCCCTTCAGCCTACAGCGGGGGAATTAGTCACACATGGATGGGGGAAGCATGGATGGTCGATGGAGACGCGTCGGTGGTGATGATGGCGATGATCTCCTCCAATTCCCCGTCCCGGTAGGGTGCCAGAACGGAGTTTCTGGTCCCGAGACGGAGTTTCGCGATGGCGGCGGTGTTCTGGATGTCTTCTGGCAATTTCGTCTAACCCCCGTGCGTTTTTAGGTCGAAACCCTTAAGTAGTCGAAAGGGGGGCGTCGGAGGCTGGCCGAGGCGCCGCCACCATAGGCCGGCGCAGCCCAGGGGCCCACCGTGCCGCCTTGTGGGGTGGGCGCCTCGTGGCCCCCTCCTTCTGGTCTTCTGGCTCCGTCAATCTTCTGTGAAAATAGGCCCATTGGAATTAATCCCGAGGATTTTCCTGAAAGTTGAGTTTCTGCATAAAAACAAGACACCAGGGCAATTCTGCTGAAAACAACGTTAGTCCGTGTTAGTTGTATCCAAAATACACAAATTAGAGGCAAAACAATAGCAAAAGTGTTCGGGAAAGTAGATACGTTTTGGACGTATCATAGGGCTGCAAAAGCACACCTCAAGCCGGAGTAAACAAGCTCCACAACGTCATAAAGGAATCACACACGATGCGCACACTGTCACCATCACATCGTGGAGAGTGACTCCGGAGTTCATATTAAAGTAACCTATAGAGTGCATAATAGACAAGAGTAACATCTACATATTCAACTAGATTACAAAGCTCATGATCACATAAAGATCACACCATGGGAGAGAGAGATGAACCACATAGCTACCGGTAGAGCCCTCGGCATCGGGGGAGAACTACTCCCTCCTCATCATGGGAGACAGCAACGGCGATGAAGATGGTGATGGAGTCGATGGAGATGGATTCCGGGGGCACTTCCCCGTCCCGGCGGCGTGCCGGAACAGAGACTTCTGTCCCCCGAACTTGGCTTCGCGATGGCGGCGGCTACGTAACTTTTTGTGGAGAAAAACCGGGGCTCCTAGGGTTTTTACTTCTGGGAGAATATATAGGCGGAAAGGCGGCCTCGAAGGGGCCCCAGGGTGCCCACACCACATGGTGGCGCGGCCAGGGGTGGGCCCGCGCCATCGCATGGTGTGGGGGGCCCTTGGCCCCCCTCTGGCCCTTCTCTGGCTCTCTGGGTCCGTCTCGGCAAAATATTGACTTCTGTCTTCGTGGGGTCCAATTCCGAGAATATTTCCTGTGTAGAATTTCTGAAACAAAAAATAGCAGAAAACAGGAACTGGCACTTCGGCATCTTGTTAATAGGTTAGTCCCGGAAAATGCATAAAAATGATATAAAGTGTATATAAAACATGTAGGTATTGTCATAAAACTAGCATGGAACATAAGAAATTATAGATACGTTGGAGACGTATCAAGCATCCCCAAGCTTAGTTCCTACTCGCCCTCGAGTAGGTAAACGATAAAAAGAATAATTTCTGAAGTGACATGCTACCAACATAATCTTGATCAACACTATTGTAAAGCATATGAGATGAATGAAGTGACCCAAAGCAATGATCTATAGTTTGCTAACAAATGGATAATGACTTGTAATATCCCAGGTAATGGGGTTACAAAAATAGAGGAATCAGATGTGTGCATTGCATTCATGCATAGAAAATCCGGGGAATTTTCGCGCTTTAAAGTAAAACAGTCACAGTAACTGAAGTTTCACTTGACGTTGGTGGAATTGAAGTAGCTCATCAAGTCAAGCGCTATAAACCTCAAAGTGACTTTGCTAAAACCTTGTTTTGGGCAGAGATGAATTGATCTAAGGGGTTAGATCAAATGGAACTAATAATCAACACAATAACACTTTACTCAATGATCAACTACTTGATCATACAACAGATCATAATATGGTAATCATTGCCATAACCTAAGAACATTTATTCAATTACAAATCAAGTAACAAGAACTGGAGAAACCATTCTTCACTTATCTTCTCCAGGTCTTAAACAAATCTATGATCCTACCATGAACCTCATGGTATTCATATTATTTCATTCTTGGAAACATAACAAGGAAATCCACTCTAGAAACATATATCCTTCTCTATTCCATATTATTGTACATCAAACCTAGAGAGGTGAGAGTTCTATAACAATTAGTAGAGAAGCAATAACAAACCTTGAGCTAAAACCTTGGATATACATCCAAGTATTCAAATCATCATCCTTAAGAGGAACTCTAGGATATTATTCAAGACATTCCTAGAGAGAGAAACCATTGATGTTAAACATAGATATTGATGATCACATCAATCCCTATGGAGCCTAACCTTAAGTTAGTATTAAAATCCTTTCCAAAGTGAGAGAGACCCATCATACAAAACATAGCCTAATCTATTTAAGAATAAAGGAACCATTGAACTAGAGTACTAGGAGTACACCATAACCTAGAATAATCCATTCTTATATAAGAGAGATCAAATATGGTGTTACACTCAAGCTAGTTGAGGCAACACTTGAGTTTAAGGGAGAGAACTATCCATATATCCAGATGATAATATCAATATTATTTAAGTAAAACCCTAACAGAATATCTCAGTCATTCTCCAGGGATATAAACTTTAGAGGCAACCATAGTAGTCCCATTCAAGAAGGTAAATTAGAAGTACTAAACCCTAGTTGATCAAGACAATGGAAGTGAGAAACCTAATTAATGAGAGATACCTTAGGAAGCCAAACCTTGATCATTATAAATTGAGTGATGATCATAAACCCTAAGAACTTGAGGTATGGAGAATAAACCCTAATAGGATAAGTAGATCTCATTCACCACATGAAATCATAGGGAGGTAACTAGTAGGCAACCCTAGGCTTATATTCCAACCCTAACTTGTGATTCAATTGGTGATCATAAGTAGAATTCTACCATATCTACATTCCACATATTCTTCATTTAAGAAACATAAGAAAACCTTAGAGTTAAACACTATACTCTATATGGTGAGAAACCATACATCCATATGACCAAAGTTAACTATAAAAAGAACTATAATCAATGTAGTTACTTTAATGATAAGTTGGGGATAATAATAGGAGTTAATTGGTACAAGATAAAACCAATTCTTAAATCCTTAGTAATTAGGGAAGCACATGAAATATTAAGCAAGTAACCACCTTATCATGGTTAGGGAGATAAAACCCTAGCACATGCAATATGGTGTCATCCCATCTCTATAACCTAGAATTAAATCTCAACCCTAGTTTGTGTATCACTATGGTGATCATATTATAAAACCAGACCATAATTGAGATTCAAACCAATTACAGTTAGGTGAATATGATTAGAACCCTACTTGTTCATTAAATCAAATCCTATGCCTCAATTGTTAAACATAAGAGACTCCCAATGATAAACCCTATATTAAAACCATATGGGTAGTGATCAACTATTTATCTTTGTAACCAAGAATAACCATGATGGAACAATACCTACCTTAGATGCTTTCAAATATAATGATAGTGTTAACCTTAAAAGGGGGTTACAATAGAAGTTATAAAACCCTAGCAAGATGGTGCTCACCCAAAATCATATGTAATCATCCACTTCTCAAATGGAAACCAAGTCTTAATAATAATAACCTCTGAAATACTTTGAGTTGAAATTATCAACTCTAATAAATCATAACAGAATTGATTCACAAGAAAAAAGGAAATTAAAAATGAGGATATAAACTCATACATAGTTTCTATTTTGAATAAACCCACAAGTATGAAATATATTCAAATATAAAATTCTTGTTATAAATAAAGAATAGTGTAATATCCATTGCACTATGTCTTAATTCAGAAACATAACAAGAAACCTGCAAGTAAAAATTTGAATCCAAATCAGATTCAAATAGAAAAATATAAAACAAAAAAAATAGAAAATAGAAAAAGCAAAATGAGGAAAAATAGAGAGAAGCTTACCTGCCTCACCTGGACCTTGACAGCCCAAACGAGCCCAACAGCACAACCTACAGAGCAGCCCACCAGCAGCCCAGCAGCATCGGCCCAGGGCCAGCCCAGCATACCGTTTCGCCAGGCCATCGTCTTCTTTCTACTCCTCGCATGAACGCCACCGAGACGACGTGCAGGACTTCGCCGGCCACCTCACCGTCGTCGATAAGGACGAACGCGGACGCCATCGACCAAGCCAGAGCTGCCCATAACCTCTCTCGCGTCCACCTTATCCTGTATCGCCAAGATTCGTGCCCGAATCATGCACCGACATTGTCGTTCATCCCGGCCAGTCATCGCCGTCGAGCTGACGCTCTAAGCCTCGCCATGAGCTATAAAGACTTTCTGAAACTCCCCGGCGAACCCTAGTGCCTCTCCACTCACTCAATCGTCCTCTGAACCTCTCCTTCTCTCGCCATTTCCACCTACTGGCCGCCGGAGTCGAGGAAGAACCCGACGGTTGGAGCCACCCCAGCACCCGTGCGGAGGTCCAGGAGATGCGCCTTGTCGAGTAGAGCATCTAGGAGGAAGATAGCATCCGGGGGAGCAGTGATTGATGCCAATTTGGAGATTCCCTTTCGCAGTTCATCTCCGGCATACAAGCAATTGAGCTCGTCTCCGCCCACGATCATCATCGCCGACCACCTCAACAGAACCAGGGTATGAATACGCACCTGTAGCCCTATAATTTGCATCAAATGGCCACCTGTAGCTTCATTTCGACACTTGGCCGGAGCTGCGCCGCCGCAGACATGGTCTCCGGCGATGCTCCGGTGAGTTTCTCGAGAGGCCAACACCACCAGCAGCCTCAGTGCGTAGAGAGGGTCCGGAAAAGCCTAGTCGCGCGTCCGGGGGTGCCGTAAAACGGCGGCGCCGCCGCGCGCTAACTCGCCGGCGTTTAACCGCCGGTAGAGTCAAACTCCCGGTCAACTTTGACTGGTCGCTGCTCACATGGCAGTCGACGTGTCACTGACCCCACAGGTCAGTGACTAGGGTTAGGGTTTGCCACGGTATCAAACCGTTTTCTTTATTTTAATTTCAATTCAATTATTACTGAAACTTTATAGATATGTAGAAAATTCGTTATAACTCAGAAAAATGTAAATAAGATATCAAAATTCTTAGAAAATTAAACTCTATCCAATAAAAATATAAAATGAAATTTTTATTTTTAATAATAAATTTAATTATTTAGTACTTATTAAATAAGCCTTTTCTTTAATTCTAAATTGAATTAAAATTCAATAATTAAGAAAACCTTCTAAAATAAATAAAAACCAGTAAGAAATTAAAGAAAACATTAAAGCTATTTTTCTTTATTTGTTATTTTAATAAATCTTTATTAGTGGAGATTTAAACCCTGATTAATAATTACCTTAATTATTAACTCATTGAAAATAATAAAATGCCAAATCCAATATTAATTTTATTTCAAAAATATTAATAACTTCAACCTTAAAGTGAAGTTATTAATTCAAGAATTTTAGGGTATTTAGACAACCCTAATTTCATAAGTAATAGAACCATGAACTCATCATTTCATGTGATCCCTAAAACCCTAATATCATTAGGAACCCTAGCTCCATTATTCATGTAAACCTTAATTTGCTTCTAAACCTAAACCTAGGTTAGAATATGTGATCATGTACTTACTTCTGATCCACAAAACCATAATTAGCAATTAAATACTAGTTATGTCCACATAAAATGTAGGAGCTTTTTTATCAATCATCTAGTATTCCATATATGCATCCCTATCCAACATGGTTGATCAAATAGGGTCAACCAAATGCAAACCCTAGCTCATATCCTTAGAATTATCGTCTTTAAGTAACTTTAATTAGCATCACACCATGGTGATGAACCCTAATAGCAACCATGCCAGTATCTTGCATTACCTAACCATACTCCACTAAACCCTATTAGTGTGAGATAATTATTAATCCTCCTATTTAGGAAACCACCATTCCTTACTTAGTAGATCCAATAGTAAACCCTAGATACCACACCAATAATTGAAATACTTCTTATTACTTAAGAAGTATGTTCTTCGAAAGTTATTCTTTTGAAGAAAATAAGAATCACCATCAACCCTGCTTATAAGAACCTATAAACCCTAGCTAGCAATCACCAGCCAGCTGAATCAACCTTGATAGAAACCATGTATAAATACTTGCTTGGGATGCCTAAGCTTAACTCAGCCTTACCAGCCTTAGGTATTGATGAATCCAACCTTGTTTGGATCCATCTAAACCTTACTCCAAAAACTAAATGAAACCATAGTCAACCATAGAACTCCACAAGCCTAATTATCATACTTGTTCTTTATTAAAGAACATGTTCTTCAAAAGTTATTCTTTTGAATTATATGATAAATAATCATTAACCATGTCAGATAGTGCTAACCCCAACCACTATTCATTACATGTCAGGATTATACAAAATGTTATTGTTGTGTGCTATTAATGCTATTGTTATGATATGTTGCAACACCTGTTTATGATACCATGTAACCACACCTGAATAAGAACCTTGTTTGTGAATCACTCTAAAAGTACAACACACCCTGAATTAATCATCACAACTCACTGATCCTAAATCATCGGGGTTAGGTCACGCTTAGAGCGATTGCATCTCATACTTATGCATTATTGCATCCTTGGCAATCTTTTAAACATCGTCCTTACCGGACGATGATGCTATTTCAGAATTTGGAGTTATTGCGTATCGAAGACCTTGTCTGCATAATCTTGTACCAAGAAAGGCAAGTTCATCACTTGCTCATGCCATTTGAGTATTTTTACCAAATTACTTGCAAAGTACTATGTTTATCACTATTGCATAAAAAGCAAAACCACTATTTTCATAACTATGAATATGACTATGTGGTGGGCAATGGAACCATGGATTGTGTTGATATGGTGGAGGTTCCATTGCAAGGGTTTATATCCATCTAGGATTAAACAACAAATGTCACCAGTGATTCTTGTGCCGTAATACCCGTGTTAACCATAAGATCTGGAATGGGACGGACTAGTCAATCGTATTTCCACCTCTTGTACATCAACGGATGCGCTTACCGTAGCAGTTGTATCTGGCGGAACAACCGGAGGGTGGGGATCCCACTCTAATTCCCCACGGTAAAGCATTGCTTGCCGTAGCAGTTGTGTCTTGCGGAACAACCGGAGGGTGGGGATCCCACTCTAATTCCCCACGGTAATGTGGTCTATGATGGGTTGCAGCTACCGGCGTAGGAGTGTATGGTAGAGCCCAAAGATCGTCGTCGTGGTCGGGGTCCACCCTGAAATTACGGGAATAATGGGACCGGCGTGGACCCAGGGTCGGGGCATGCAACAACGGGTGGGTGTGCGAGGTAGCGGAGGAATATGATTGGCTATGACCTTACTCCTGACCTCACACCAAAGGAAGTGTGGACGAGCCTGCAACTCGGTTGGCAACAAGGATAAGATCTCTTATGGGTAAAGCAACACACCTCTCAGAGTGTAAAGAACCGTGACTGTCACTCCCTGTTCCGGGATTTGGAACTGCGAACGCTGCCGGAAAGGAACTCCATGAAGTTCTAGTAAACCGGTGAAGGCTGACGGACATAGTTCTTCTGAATAAAAGCAACCTTTTGAAGAAATGACTATCAAAACTTGCATTGGTATTAGACTTTCTGGTCTAATGCTGTAGCTAGTGCATTAAACACCTCTTTCCTATAATGAACTTGTTGAGTACGCTCGTACTCATCCCACTCTTAAATCCCCTGCTTAGATATGGAAGCATCGAAGGAGGATCTACAGTGCAACTCGAAGGCCAAGGAGCCAACAACTACTTCACGAGACAGACCTGTCAATGGAGTCGACACGTCATCCAACAAGGAGAAAACCTAGATTAGCAAAGAGAGAAAGGAACTAGCTTCCTCAACCTAGCTCCTACTTAGTTAGAATCTATTCTTAGCCTCTATAGCTAGTCAAATACTCTACAAATAGAGTTCGTGATAGAATTAGTCTACGAGTCGTTCTTCTGGAGTTTATTTGCAGATTTACCTCATTGTAAAGTAGGAGGCTGTGCTGATCTTATGTAATAGAGTCAATGTTGTAATTCTATAGACATGCCTTGGACCCGCATATGTTTCTGTTGTACCACTCTGAGCGATATAATACTAGTGGAACGGTGTTTCATTGGTGTTATATCAGACTTGCATACTACACCATGCAGTGGTATGCCGGGTCACCACAGTTGGTATCAAAGCAAATGCTTTGACCCTAGGATTAAAAACCCTTTAAAGGAGACCTATAGGATTGGTAGTGTCTATAGGAAGTTGTCCTAGGTAAACCAAATACTTCTTATGACTCGAGATGGATATTCACTTGAGAATAATCCAGACACACTTGAGTCAACATTTCTTACCTAACTTACCAAGATAAAGTAAAGTTAGTCAGCTAATCCCAAAACATGTAGAACACCATTAAGACCTTAAAACAATAGATGAGTAGATCACTGTTGGTATACAATACATGGTAGTCCAAAGAGAGGATACAACCATAAGGAAGATATCCTATTGGAAGATGTGTACCAACACTTGTTATGATTAAATAAAATTATCCAGACCTGTAATAGAAGTAATATCAAGTGATACAGATAATTAAGATATCCTAATAGAAGATGTAGACCAAGTTAAGTAATGAGTAATTAAAATTATCTAGACATGTGAAACAATTGATAGTAAGTGATAACTCTGAGTTATATGAGGCAGTATAGACCATGATGAGTCAATCATGGGAGGTAAGGAGGAGAGATAGGAATAAAATATGCCTACTTACATGGTAGAGATAGAAATCATATATGATTCACCCGAGAATCATTATGTGATGGACTAGAACCTCATAATTAATTAAGAGGAGTACAATAAGAAGTCAGGTCTTCAACCATAGAGCAAGAATTGTGTTTTAAAACCATGGGAACTCTGTCAAGTACATCAGAACCCTAGTTATATGGTAAGAACATATGGTAGTATATGAGCTATATTTCCATAGTTATGTGTTTAGAGTAGCAATGTTAGAACCTAGTCATATCATGTGAGATGGTCCTCAATAAAATGAAAGTTAAGTAGTACTTCCAAAGAAAATTAGGTTAACCTTAACCATCCCAAACCACTTTGTGTCAAGTTTATCTCATTGCAATTGTGCAATTAAGGTAAATGTTGAGACAAATAGTAGAATCCCAGATACTCGTGCTAAGTATCACGATATAAACCTATCTTATGTGGTGTTATATACTACACATCAGAGCCTGATGTTTAGAGATGTCTTACTCAACTATTTTATTCAGGCTTATGATGGTGTGTATTATAAACACAAAGCTGAATCTTCTTGGATTTTATTGGAATTTTCATTGTTTGACTAGATCCATACATGAAGTTTGACTTTGATATGCAAGTGCATGTTGCAATATCAAGCCTTTACTTGATGCTATAGATCTAGAGGGTAATGGTATTCGTGTGAGGAAGTGACGAATTCTGGAATATTCCGAAGACAAGACGAAGGTTCAACAAAAGAAGGAAGTAAAATTGTGGGAAGAAACCACAATACTCTGAAGGAAGTGCCAATAAAAATTCATGCTTTACCTCAACAGAGGAGTACTTTAGTACATAAGAAGCATGAAGGTGAGAAATCTGGTGATTATGGTGAAGCTCAAACAGATCCATAATTATTATAGAAGAGGGAATGCATGGGAAATCACTTAGGATACTATATTCATAGTGTCAGTTAGTGGTTTTCTCGCAACCATAAACCCTCGAAAAAGGAAGATGACCTATGAAACCATAGCAGATATAAGAAAACCATAGTTGATATCAGAAGACCACAATTGGTATAGGAACAATACTGCGAGATAAAGTAGAAGATGTCTCGTCCAGTTGATCAGAACCTATAATAGAATCCATTTTTAGATAACAAATAGCCACAACTGGTATCAAGTAGTCCACCATTGGATTATTTGTACCAAGAAATTGTGAACCAATAAAACTTTGTTAGCCAGATAACAATGACCTATAATCATTTAGTCGAAGGATTCACATTGGATGTCCACAATTGAGTGGATACACCACAAGTATTCTTCGCGAGACCTTAGAAGAAGTACAAACCATAAGTTAGAACTAGACCAATATTCTAACCATAAGTCCAATGGTTGGAAGAAAAGGAATTGAAAACCATAAGAAAACTCAAAGGGGTAGAGTAAAGATGGAGATGGATGTACAATAACTCAATATTTTGAGCTTGATAGAAGCAGAATGTCTGAACTGAGAGGAAGTTCGATCTTATTTTAATAAGATTATTGAACACTACTTTCAGAAGGATATCAGACCAGAAGCAGAGATTCATACCTCGAGGAAGTAAGAAGTGGACTATAACTTGATAAAGTGAGTAATATTCACTCAGAAATACGACAGCCCAAGTAAATTTAGGTAAATGAAGTTGGACGAAGAAAATACCGTAGACCAAATATAGCTCAAGAAGGCCAAAGACCGAAGGAGATTGACCATACCAAAACAAAAGCCTATTTGAAAGATTCCTTTCATGGAACCTAAATAACCCAAAATAGTTATAGGCATCAACTATAATCCCTGATTGGATGGACTAAATGAGTCTAATCCATTCTTAAAGGAAATAAACCATCACGATCATTTCCATGTTAAGTACCTTACTTAGTACCATCATTGCAGTTTTGGTAGTAAGGGAAAACAAAGACCTATTAGGAGTATGTTGTTAAATTAGTCCTCAGTTGAGACCAGCAGCACCAGAAGAAGTCTCAATCATTGAATCTTCAATGAGAAAGGAAACAAGCTTATAGAGTTGGAAGAAATCAATGAATCAAAGTAAGAACCATGGTTCAGAGACAAACTCTAATGGATTCCAGGAAGAATCTGGATAAGGGATATATTCAATTATATCCAGTGAGATCACCACGGAGTTCGAGAAAAGAAGTAGTCTGCACAAGTCAGATCCACAATTCGGAAACGTGAGAGAGATCAAACTTCGAGGACGAAGTTTAGTTTAAGGGGTAGAGACTGTAATATCCCAGGTAATGGGGTTACAAAAATAGAGGAATCAGATGTGTGCATTGCATTCATGCATAGAAAATCCGAGGAATTTTCGCGCTTTAAAGTAAAACAGTCACAGTAACTGAAGTTTCACTTGACGTTGGTGGAATTGAAGTAGCTCATCAAGTCAAGCGCTATAAACCTCAAAGTGACTTTGCTAAAACCTTGTTTTGGGCAGAGATGAATTGATCTAAGGGGTTAGATCAAATGGAACTAATAATCAACACAATAACACTTTACTCAATGATCAACTACTTGATCATACAACAGATCATAATATGGTAATCATTGCCATAACCTAAGAACATTTATTCAATTACAAATCAAGTAACAAGAACTGGAGAAACCATTCTTCACTTATCTTCTCCAGGTCTTAAACAAATCTATGATCCTACCATGAACCTCATGGTATTCATATTATTTCATTCTTGGAAACATAACAAGGAAATCCACTCTAGAAACATATATCCTTCTCTATTCCATATTATTGTACATCAAACCTAGAGAGGTGAGAGTTCTATAACAATTAGTAGAGAAGCAATAACAAACCTTGAGCTAAAACCTTGGATATACATCCAAGTATTCAAATCATCATCCTTAAGAGGAACTCTAGGATATTATTCAAGACATTCCTAGAGAGAGAAACCATTGATGTTAAACATAGATATTGATGATCACATCAATCCCTATGGAGCCTAACCTTAAGTTAGTATTAAAATCCTTTCCAAAGTGAGAGAGACCCATCATACAAAACATAGCCTAATCTATTTAAGAATAAAGGAACCATTGAACTAGAGTACTAGGAGTACACCATAACCTAGAATAATCCATTCTTATATAAGAGAGATCAAATATGGTGTTACACTCAAGCTAGTTGAGGCAACACTTGAGTTTAAGGGAGAGAACTATCCATATATCCAGATGATAATATCAATATTATTTAAGTAAAACCCTAACAGAATATCTCAGTCATTCTCCAGGGATATAAACTTTAGAGGCAACCATAGTAGTCCCATTCAAGAAGGTAAATTAGAAGTACTAAACCCTAGTTGATCAAGACAATGGAAGTGAGAAACCTAATTAATGAGAGATACCTTAGGAAGCCAAACCTTAATCATTATAAATTGAGTGATGATCATAAACCCTAAGAACTTGAGGTATGGAGAATAAACCCTAATAGGATAAGTAGATCTCATTCACCACATGAAATCATAGGGAGGTAACTAGTAGGCAACCCTAGGCTTATATTCCAACCCTAACTTGTGATTCAATTGGTGATCATAAGTAGAATTCTACCATATCTACATTCCACATATTCTTCATTTAAGAAACATAAGAAAACCTTAGAGTTAAACACTATACTCTATATGGTGAGAAACCATACATCCATATGACCAAAGTTAACTATAAAAAGAACTATAATCAATGTAGTTACTTTAATGATAAGTTGGGGATAATAATAGGAGTTAATTGGTACAAGATAAAACCAATTCTTAAATCCTTAGTAATTAGGGAAGCACATGAAATATTAAGCAAGTAACCACCTTATCATGGTTAGGGGAGATAAAACCCTAGCACATGCAATATGGTGTCATCCCATCTCTATAACCTAGAATTAAATCTCAACCCTAGTTTGTGTATCACTATGGTGATCATATTATAAAACCAGACCATAATTGAGATTCAAACCAATTACAGTTAGGTGAATATGATTAGAACCCTACTTGTTCATTAAATCAAATCCTATGCCTCAATTGTTAAACATAAGAGACTCCCAATGATAAACCCTATATTAAAACCATATGGGTAGTGATCAACTATTTATCTTTGTAACCAAGAATAACCATGATGGAACAATACCTACCTTAGATGCTTTCAAATATAATGATAGTGTTAACCTTAAAAGGGGGTTACAATAGAAGTTATAAAACCCTAGCAAGATGGTGCTCACCCAAAATCATATGTAATCATCCACTTCTCAAATGGAAACCAAGTCTTAATAATAATAACCTCTGAAATACTTTGAGTTGAAATTATCAACTCTAATAAATCATAACAGAATTGATTCACAAGAAAAAAGGAAATTAAAAATGAGGATATAAACTCATACATAGTTTCTATTTTGAATAAACCCACAAGTATGAAATATATTCAAATATAAAATTCTTGTTATAAATAAAGAATAGTGTAATATCCATTGCACTATGTCTTAATTCAGAAACATAACAAGAAACCTGCAAGTAAAAATTTGAATCCAAATCAGATTCAAATAGAAAAATATAAAACAAAAAAAATAGAAAATAGAAAAAGCAAAATGAGGAAAAATAGAGAGAAGCTTACCTGCCTCACCTGGACCTTGACAGCCCAAACGAGCCCAACAGCACAACCTACAGAGCAGCCCACCAGCAGCCCAGCAGCATCGGCCCAGGGCCAGCCCAGCATACCGTTTCGCCAGGCCATCGTCTTCTTTCTACTCCTCGCATGAACGCCACCGAGACGACGTGCAGGACTTCGCCGGCCACCTCACCGTCGTCGATAAGGACGAACGCGGACGCCATCGACCAAGCTAGAGCTGCCCATAACCTCTCTCGCGTCCACCTTATCCTGTATCGCCAAGATTCGTGCCCGAATCATGCACCGACATTGTCGTTCATCCCGGCCAGTCATTGCCGTCGAGCTGACACTCTAAGCCTCGCCATGAGCTATAAAGACTTTCTGAAACTCCCCGGCGAACCCTAGTGCCTCTCCACTCACTCAATCGTCCTCTGAACCTCTCCTTCTCTCGCCATTTCCACCTACTGGCCGCCGGAGTCGAGGAAGAACCCGACGGTTGGAGCCACCCCAGCACCCGTGCGGAGGTCCAGGAGATGCGCCTTGTCGAGTAGAGCATCTAGGAGGAAGATAGCATCCGGGGGAGCAGTGATTGATGCCAATTTGGAGATTCCCTTTCGCAGTTCATCTCCGGCATACAAGCAATTGAGCTCGTCTCCGCCCACGATCATCATCGCCGACCACCTCAACAGAACCAGGGTATGAATACGCACCTGTAGCCCTATAATTTGCATCAAATGGCCACCTGTAGCTTCATTTCGACACTTGGCCGGAGCTGCGCCGCCGCAGACATGGTCTCCGGCGATGCTCCGGTGAGTTTCTCGAGAGGCCAACACCACCAGCAGCCTCAGTGCGTAGAGAGGGTCCGGAAAAGCCTAGTCGCGCGTCCGGGGGTGCCGTAAAACGGCGGCGCCGCCGCGCGCTAACTCGCCGGCGTTTAACCGCCGGTAGAGTCAAACTCTCGGTCAACTTTGACTGGTCGCTGCTCACATGGCAGTCGACGTGTCACTGACCCCACAGGTCACTGACCCCACAGGTCAGTGACTAGGGTTAGGGTTTGCCACGGTATCAAACCGTTTTCTTTATTTTAATTTCAATTCAATTATTACTGAAACTTTATAGATATGTAGAAAATTCGTTATAACTCAGAAAAATGTAAATAAGATATCAAAATTCTTAGAAAATTAAACTCTATCCAATAAAAATATAAAATGAAATTTTTATTTTTAATAATAAATTTAATTATTTAGTACTTATTAAATAAGCCTTTTCTTTAATTCTAAATTGAATTAAAATTCAATAATTAAGAAAACCTTCTAAAATAAATAAAAACCAGTAAGAAATTAAAGAAAACATTAAAGCTATTTTTCTTTATTTGTTATTTTAATAAATCTTTATTAGTGGAGATTTAAACCCTGATTAATAATTACCTTAATTATTAACTCATTGAAAATAATAAAATGCCAAATCCAATATTAATTTTATTTCAAAAATATTAATAACTTCAACCTTAAAGTGAAGTTATTAATTCAAGAATTTTAGGGTATTTAGACAACCCTAATTTCATAAGTAATAGAACCATGAACTCATCATTTCATGTGATCCCTAAAACCCTAATATCATTAGGAACCCTAGCTCCATTATTCATGTAAACCTTAATTTGCTTCTAAACCTAAACCTAGGTTAGAATATGTGATCATGTACTTACTTCTGATCCACAAAACCATAATTAGCAATTAAATACTGGTTATGTCCACATAAAATGTAGGAGCTTTTTTATCAATCATTTAGTATTCCATATATGCATCCCTATCCAACATGGTTGATCAAATAGGGTCAACCAAATGCAAACCCTAGCTCATATCCTTAGAATTATCATCTTTAAGTAACTTTAATTAGCATCACACCATGGTGATGAACCCTAATAGCAACCATGCCAGTATCTTGCATTACCTAACCATACTCCACTAAACCCTATTAGTGTGAGATAATTATTAATCCTCCTATTTAGGAAACCACCATTCCTTACTTAGTAGATCCAATAGTAAACCCTAGATACCACACCAATAATTGAAATACTTCTTATTACTTAAGAAGTATGTTCTTCGAAAGTTATTCTTTTGAAGAAAATAAGAATCACCATCAACCCTGCTTATAAGAACCTATAAACCCTAGCTAGCAATCACCAGCCAGCTGAATCAACCTTGATAGAAACCATGTATAAATACTTGCTTGGGATGCCTAAGCTTAACTCAGCCTTACCAGCCTTAGGTATTGATGAATCCAACCTTGTTTGGATCCATCTAAACCTTACTCCAAAAACTAAATGAAACCATAGTCAACCATAGAACTCCACAAGCCTAATTATCATACTTGTTCTTTATTAAAGAACATGTTCTTCAAAAGTTATTCTTTTGAATTATATGATAAATAATCATTAACCATGTCAGATAGTGCTAACCCCAACCACTATTCATTACATGTCAGGATTATACAAAATGTTATTGTTGTGTGCTATTAATGCTATTGTTATGATATGTTGCAACACCTGTTTATGATACCATGTAACCACACCTGAATAAGAACCTTGTTTGTGAATCACTCTAAAAGTGCAACACACCCTGAATTAATCATCACAACTCACTGATCCTAAATCATCGGGGTTAGGTCACGCTTAGAGCGATTGCATCTCATACTTATGCATTATTGCATCCTTGGCAATCTTTTAAACATCGTCCTTACCGGACGATGATGCTATTTCAGAATTTGGAGTTATTGCGTATCGAAGACCTTGTCTGCATAATCTTGCAGTCAAGAAAGGCAAGTTCATCACTTGCTCATGCCATTTGAGTATTTTTACCAAATTACTTGCAAAGTACTATGTTTATCACTATTGCATAAAAAGCAAAACCACTATTTTCATAACTATGAATATGACTATGTGGTGGGCAATGGAACCATGGATTGTGTTGATATGGTGGAGGTTCCATTGCAAGGGTTTATATCCATCTAGGATTAAACAACAAATGTCGCCAGTGATTCTTGTGCCGTAATACCCGTGTTAACCATAAGATCTGGAATGGGACGGACTAGTCAATCGTATTTCCACCTCTTGTACATCAACGGATGCGCTTACCGTAGCAGTTGTATCTGGCGGAACAACCGGAGGGTGGGGATCCCACTCTAATTCCCCACGGTAAAGCATTGCTTGCCGTAGCAGTTGTGTCTTGCGGAACAACCGGAGGGTGGGGATCCCACTCTAATTCCCCACGGTAATGCGGTCTATGATGGGTTGCAGCTACCGGCGTAGGAGTGTATGGTAGAGCCCAGCACTGTCGTCGTGGTCGGGGTCCACCCTGAAATTACGGGAATAATGGGACCGGCGTGGACCCAGGGTCGGGGCATGCAACAACGGGTGGGTGTGCGAGGTAGCGGAGGAATATGATTGGCTATGACCTTACTCCTGACCTCACACCAAAGGAAGTGTGGACGAGCCTGCAACTCGGTTGGCAACAAGGATAAGATCTCTTATGGGTAAAGCAACACACCTCTGCAGAGTGTAAAGAACCGTGACCTGTCACTCCCTGTTCCGGGATTTGGAACTGCGAACGCTGCCGGAAAGGAACTCCATGAAGTTCTAGTAAACCGGTGAAGGCTGACGGACATAGTTCTTCTGAATAAAAGCGACCTTTTGAAGAAATGACTATCAAAACTTGCATTGGTATTAGACTTTCTGGTCTAATGCTGTAGCTAGTGCATTAAACACCTCTTTCCTATAATGAACTTGTTGAGTACGCTCGTACTCATCCCACTCTTAAATCCCCTGCTTAGATATGGAAGCATCGAAGGAGGATCTACAGTGCAACTCGAAGGCCAAGGAGCCAACAACTACTTCACGAGACAGGACCCTGTCAGCGGAGTCAGATACGTCATCCAACAAGGAGAAAACCTAGATTAGCAGTAGAAAGGAACTAGCTTCCTCAACCTAGCTCCTACTTAGTTAGAATCTATTCTTAGCCTCTATAGCTAGTCAAATACTCTACAAATAGAGTTCGTGATAGAATTAGTCTACGAGTCGTTCTTCTGGAGTTTATTTGCAGATTTACCTCATTGTAAAGTAGGAGGCTGTGCTGATCTTATGTAATAGAGTCAATGTTGTAATTCTATAGACATGCCTTGGACCCGCATATGTTTCTGTTGTACCACTCTGAGCGATATAATACTAGTGGAACGGTGTTTCATTGGTGTTATATCAGACTTGCATACTACACCATGCAGTGGTATGCCGGGTCACCACATGACTAAACAACTGATTCATATAGCAAAAACTTTTCATGAATAGTACTTTCAAGACAAGCATCTAAAAGTCTTGCATAAGAGTTAACTCATAAAGCAATAGATTCTTAATAAAAGGTTTTGAAGCAACACAAAGGAAGATTTAAGTTTCAGCAATTGCTTTCAACTTTCAACATGCATATCTCATGGATAATTGTCAACACAAAGTAATATAATAAGTGCAATAAGTAAGCATGTAAGAATCAGTGCACACAGTTGACACAAGTGTTTGCTTCTAAGATAGAAAGAAGTAGGTAAACTGACTCAACATAAAGTAAAAGAAAGGCCCTTCACAGAGGGAAGCAGGGATTAAATCATGTGCTAGATCTTTTCAAGTTTTGAAATCATAAAGAGAGCATAAAAATAAAGTTTTGAGAGGTGTTTGTTGTTGTCAACGAATGGTAGTGGACACTCTAACCCCCTGTCAAACAGACTTTCAAAGAGCGGCTCCCATGAAGGACGTTATCTCTACCAGCAAGGTAGATCATCCCTCTTCTCTTTTGTTTACACATGTATTTTAGTTTTATTTATAGATGACACTCCTCCCAACCTTTTGTTTTCACAAGCCATGGCTAACCGAATCCTCGGGTGCCTTCCAACATTTCACATACCATGGTGGAGTGTCTATTGCAAAATTAAGTTGCTTACTGATAAATCAGGGCAAAACATGTGAAGAGAATTATTAATGAAAGTTAATTAATTGGGGCTGGGCACCCCGTTGCCAGCTCTTTTTGCAAAATTATTGGATAAGTGGATGTATATGCCACTAGTCCATTGGTGAAAGTCTGCCCAACAAGATTGAAAGATAAAACACCACATACTTCCTCACGAGCTATAAAACATTGACACAAATAAGTAGTAATAAAGTTTTGAATTGTTTAAAGGTAGCACATGAACTATTTACTTGGAATGGCAGAAAAATACCACATAGTAGGTAGTTATGGTGGACACAAATGGCATAGGTTTTGGCTCAATGTTTTGGATGCACGAGAAGCATTCCCTCTCAGTACAAGGCTTTGGCTAGCAAGGTTGTTTGAAGCAAACACAAGTATAAACCGTACAAAGAAAACTTACATAAGAACATATTGCAAGCATTATAAGACTCTACACTGTCTTCCTTGTTGCTCAAACACTTTTACCAGAAAATATCTAGACCTTAGAGAGACCAATCATGCAATCCAAATTTCAACAAGCTCTACGGTAGTTCTCCACTAATAGGTTTAAACTACATGATGCAAGAGCTTAAACATGATCTACTTGAGATCTCAAAACAATTGCCAAGTATCAAATTATTGAAGACAATATACCAACTACCACATGAAGCTTTTTCTCTTTCCAACCAAATAGCAAGAAACTCTAAAAACAAATATAAGTGAAGTAAGAGAGTACTTTCTATAAAATAACTAATAACTCTGAACAAGAGATACATGAAAACCAAGAGCTAGAAGCTACACAGTGCGAAAACTGAATACTCAATAAATATAAGTGAAGAATAGGAGTATTGGAGCGTGTCTCTCTCCCAAACAAGATAGATAGGATCCAATTTATTCAGAGAACTAAGGTAAAAAAAACGAAAATAAAAGCACACAGACGCTCCAAGTAAAGCACATAAGATGTGACAGAATTAAAATATAGTTTCACTAGAGGTGACCTGATAGGTTATTGATGAAGAAGGGGATGCCTTGGGCATCCCCAAGCTTAGACGCTTGAGTCTTCTCGAAATATGCAGGGATGAACCATGGGGGCATCCCCAAGCTTAGACTTTTCACTCTTCTTGATCATATTATATCGCCCTCCTCTCTTGATCCTTCAAAACTTCCTTCACACCAAACTCAAAGCAATCTCATTAGAGGGTTAGTGCATAATCAAAAATTCACATGTTCAGCAAGGACACAATCATTCCCAACACTTCTGGATATTACCCAAGGTTACTGAAATTTAATGGAGCAAAGAAACCCGCTCAAACACAGTAAAAGAGGCAATGCGAAATAAAAGGCAGAATCTATTAAAACAGAACAGTCCGTAAAGATGAATTTTTTCGAGGCACTTAACATGCTCAAATGGAAAAGCTCCAGTTGAATGAAAGTTGCGTACATATCTGAGTATTACACATGAATTTTTGCAAGATTTTTAGATTTTTCTACAGAGAGAACAACTCAAATTCGTGACAGCTAAAAAAATCTATTCCTGCGCAGAAATCCAAATCTAGTATCAACTTTCTATCAAAGACTTTACTTGGCACAAAAATGAAATAAACATGATAAGAAGAGGTTGCTACAGTAGTAAAAACTTCCAAGACACAACAAAACAGTATAAAAATGAAAACATGGGTTATCTCCCAAGAATTGCTTTCTTTATAGCCATTAAGATGGGCTCAGTAATTTTAATGATGCTCTCGCAAGAAATAAGAGTTGAAGCAAAAGAGAGCATCAAAAGCAAATAAGAAACACTTTTAAGTCTAACCCACTTCCTATGAAAAGGAATCTTGTAAATAAACAAGTCATGTAAGCATAATGCAATAAGCATAGGAAGACAAGACAAGCGCAACTTCAAGATTTTCAGCAAAAAGAGAGGTGTTTTAGTAACATGAAAATCCCTACAACCATATTGTCCTCTCTCATAAGGATTTTCAGTAGCATCATGAACAAACTCAATAATATAACTATCACATGAAACATTCTTATCACGAGCTACATGCATAAAATTATTACTCTCCACATAAGCATAGTCATTACTATTAATTGTAGTGGGAGCAAATTCACTAAAATAGCTATCATTACTATTCTCATCACCATAATCGTCATATATAGGAGGCATATTATAATCATAATTAATTTTCTCCTCAATAGTAGGTGGACCGAAAATATGATAGTCATCATTGTAATCATCATAAATTGGAGGTAAAGTATCATCAAAGTAAATTTTCTCCTCCATGCCCGGGGGACTAAAAATATCATGCTCATCAAAACCAGCTTCCCCAAGCTTAGAATTTTTCATAGCATTAGCAACAATGGTGTTCAAAGCATTCATACTAATAACATTGCCATTAGCATGCATATAAAGTTCCATAGGTTTTTTAATTTTCTCTTCAAACACCTCATGTCCTAACTCAAGATAAATACTATAAAGATCTCTAATATTTTTGTTGTTTTCCATTAAGCCTAACTAGTGAAATAAAAACAAGAAACAAAAATATATAATTGCAGAATCTAAAGGAAATAGCTTCGAGCACTTACACACCGGCGACAGTGCTAGGAAATAGCTTAGTAGTCGGAGGATGTGAATACCTTTTACCTTACCTCCCCGGAAACGGCGCCATAAAATAGCTTGATGTCTACGCACGCTTCTATTCCTGTAGACAGTGTTGGGCCTCCAAGAGCAGAGGTTTGTAGAACAACAACAAGTTTCCCTTAAGTGGATCACCCAAGGTTTATCGAACTCAGGGAGGTAAAGGTCAAAGATATCCCTCTCAAACAACCCTGCAATTAAGATACAAGAAGTCTCTTGTGTCCCCAACACACCTAATACACTTGTCAGATGTATAGGTGCACTAGTTCGGCGAAGAGATAGTGAAATACAAGTAATATGGATGATTATAAGTACTAATTGCAATCTGAAATAAAAATGGCAGCAAGCGAACATGTAGCAGAACTTGTTGGAAACGGTGTTTCAATGCTTAGAAACAAGGCCTAGGGATCATACTTTCACTAGTGGACACTCTCAACAATGATCACATAATTGAATAAATAAATGCTACTCTCAAACACTCTCTTGTTGGATAACAAACACCATTCATTGTGTAGGGCTGCAAAAGCACACCTCAAGCCGGAGTAAACAAGCTCCACAACGTCATAAAGGAATCACACACGATGCGCACACTGTCACCATCACACCGTGGAGAGTGACTCCGGAGTTCATATTAAAGTAACCTCTAGAGTGCATAATAGACAAGAGTAACATCTACATATTCAACTAGATTACAAAGCTCATGATCACATAAAGATCACACCATGGGAGAGAGAGATGAACCACATAGCTACCGGTAGAGCCCTCAGCCTCGGGGGAGAACTACTCCCTCCTCATCATGGGAGACAGCAACGGCGATGAAGATGGCGATGGAGTCGATGGAGATGGATTCCGGGGGCACTTCCCCGTCCCGGTGGCATGCCGGAACAGAGACTTATGTCCCCCGAACTTGGCTTCGCGATGGCGGCGGCTACGTAACTTTTTGTGGAGGAAGACCGGGGCTCCTAGGGTTTTTACTTCTGGGAGAATATATAGGCAGAAAGGCGGCCTCGGAGGGGCCCCAGGGTGCCCACACCACATGGTGGCGCGGCCAGGGGTGGGCCCGCGCCATCGCATGGTGTGGGGGCCCCTTGGCCCCCCTCTGGCCCTTCTCTGGCTCTCTGGGTCCGTCTCGGCAAAATATTGACTTATGTCTTCGTGGGGTCCAATTCCGAGAATATTTCCTGTGTAGAATTTCTGAAACCAAAAACAGCAGAAAACAGGAACTGGCACTTCGGCATCTTGTTAATAGGTTAGTCCCGGAAAATGCATAAAAATGATATAAAGTGTATATAAAACATCTAGGTATTGTCATAAAACTAGCATGGAACATAAGAAATTATCGATACGTTGGAGACGTATCAGGTTGCAGAAGACCGACGAAGGTATCGAGGTCGGATGATACCCAATGGGGTATGCTGACTGGCGGGGATATTAGTCGAGGTCGGATGATATCTAATGGATATGCTGACCGGCGAGGACCCAAGGTCGGAACTGTAACAAAAGGTGGGTGTGTGGGGTCGCGGAGAAATTCAATGATTGGCTAGGGCTTTATTCCGGGCCTCACACCACGGAAGTGTGGACGGGAAAGCTGCCCGGTTGGCAGCAAGGTTAAGATCTCTTATGGGTAAAGCAACACACCTCTGTAGAGTGTAACGAATCGTGACCTGTCACTCCCTGTTCCGGGTTTTGGAACTGCGAACGCGGCCGGAAAGGAACTCCATGAAGTTCTAGACACGCGGTGAAGGCTGACGGACATAACTCTTCGGAACAAAAGCAACCTTTTGAAGAAATGCTTATAAAAACCTGCATTGGCATATGACTTTCTGATCTAGTGCCGTAGCTAGTGCGTAAAACACCTCTTTCATATAATGAACTTGTTGAGTACGCTCATACTCATACCTCTTATAATCCCATTATTAGATTGTCTGAACCACCTGGAGGAGGCAAATGAAGGACCAGAAGGAGTAGATGGGATCTGCTATGAAGAACTAGACCTCTCTGGACGAGTAGAGGGGGTAGATTATCTGATCGTCTACGGAACCGGGGAGGTTCCAGAAGAAGACACCGCTTAAGCAACACCAGTAGTAGTAGTCGAGCAGCACCAACTCTATAGTATTAAGCTGCTTGAGTAGAAATGATACCTAGCCTGCTACGACCTATGTTGTATAAATTAAGTAGGGTTCACCAAGAACCTTTGAGTTATTCTCTATGGACCCAGGAGGAGCTCCAGTATGATGTAAATATGTGGTTTCTAATATTAAGTGAGTGAAATAAAGACCAGCTATGTTTCTATTGTACTACTCTGAGGGATGTAATATTTGCGGATTGGTACTTCGCATATGTTATGTCAACGACTGGCATACTACAACATGCAGTGGTATGCAGGGTCACCACACCCCCACCGTGGAAGCCGCCGATCAAGACCTCCCTCACCTAAGGCCTAGAGAGGCCATCGGAGAAAGGGAGCCCGTACCGTTGTGACCACTTTCTTTGGCTATAAATTCTCATACCGAGCCCTTTGCATTTTTTAGATAAAGGGAGTATAGTAATATCAAAAGGTGCCAATTACACCCACCCTCTGCAACAACGCCCCACCCTAGTGGCAGTATGGATGCACACAACCAAAAAAGAGTAAAGAAAACTAAGAAATAAAAGTCCCGCTACAATATTTCAGACATAGCAACAACAATAGAAGCACCACCGTGACAACACCTGAAATACAGACTCTCTAAAAGCGACGCCTTCAAGAAGGGAACAATGCACCAGCGTCGTCGTCGCCCGACCAAAGGCCTTAAGTTTTTACCCTGAAGATAGTCCCCACTCTCAAAACAATGCCTTCAACAAGTTCATTGCCAGTCCCAACCAGTTAAGGCCAGAACTTGGGTTTTCACCCTGAGATGTAAGATTCTGAGCTTCACCTGTGCTGCCACCCCACATGCATGCCACTGCTGCGGAGCCTTGAATGCCAAGCAAATCCCTCAGCATCACGGCGACTCGAACCTCTTTTAGCCAGTCCACCAATCCGGCCTTCATGATATTCCTTCTTCTGACTTCACCATGGATAAAAAGTCACCTGATGTCAACACAGAATAGAGCTTCACGCCGCTCCTCCGGAAACAGACGGTCGGAATAAAAACATGGGTGCGCGCGACCGAATACCACCGATCCAGCAAACTCTAGGCAAAAGATGCACTATTCCATTCGTCGGTGGAGCTTTCCAAAACTCATGTCTCCAGCCAGATCAAGGCAAACTGACCTCCGGTAGATCTTCATATTCGCTTGCGAGAAACCCGAGGACCGCCACAAAAAACAAAGCAAGACCAGCAGCCCCACGCCACCAATCCCTCCCGCCGGATCACCAGGGAAGAGGACGACGACGCGGATCATGTGTACCACCGCCGAACCGTCACCGGGGGCGGAGGCCGCCACCGATCCACCGAATCCTCCATGGCTACCGACGGATAGCATCAGGCTCCGGCCAAGTAGCCGTGCCGTCCGGCTTTCTCCACCGGCGCTTCATCACCTCCTATGGAACGCCGCCACGGAAACTCTCTCCTCCCCCTCATCGTTCGACGGAAGGGGCGCCGCCGGGGCCGGGGCCGGGGCTGTGGCCAGGGCCGGAGCCGGAGCCGGAGCCGAGGCCAAGGCCAGGGCCGGGGCCAGGGCCGAGGCCGGCTACAGCCTACAGCGGTGGCTGAGGTGCGGTGGTCTGGGGTCGGCTGCTCGGGGCGGGCAGATCCTCCGCCGCCGCCCGGGAGGAGGGGCGGGGGAGGAGGAGGGCGGCGGCTATGTCAGGAGCAGTTTTATGGATCCCGAGACCTTTGCATACAAATTTCATTCAATGGCTGCAGCTTAAATACATTGTTGATGGCGTACTCATACAGATACAGGTGCTCACTGCTTCCCCGCCCTGACGTCCTGCAGGAGCATGAGCCCGGCAGAGAAGACTACGAAGAGCAGCGGCGTGGGCACCTTGTCGACAGTGTCCCTCATCCTCGGCACCTGCCTGCCGGCGTTCTTGGCCGAGACGGCAAGCAGCGGCGCCGCCAGGATCGCCACCGCAGCCTTGTTGGCCAGGACGAGGCGCAGGTCCTTCTTCACCCACTCCATGATCAGCTCCCGGAACTCCTGCTGCGTTATCCCCTCCGGCTTCACTGCCCGGTAGCTCTGCAGTCGTTTCAAATCCAGTTATTTACTTAACCGATCACTCTATGTAAGGAAGTTTCAGAAGGAAAAAGAGAGCAAATACCTCCATTTTGTAAGAGATGACCTGCATGCAGGGAGGGTCCTTGTGAGGTCCGACCAGCTGCTTGTTGATCGAGCTGGATAATGAAATGTTTGGCGAAGCGGAGGAAATTAGCAAACAAGGAAAAAAGATAAGGCCAACGGGGTCGATACGAGAACCAAAATTAGCAATGTGCCCAGGCCGGTAACTTGATACTGTATGACTCACTTGTAGACCATGAGGGTGGCGACGTGAAGGGAGCTGATGTCCAGGAGCTTGGTGTTCTTGGCGGTGTTCATGACGGCCAATTCCTCGAACACCTTCTCGCAAATCCTCAGAACATCCAGCTTGCCTGCAGCCAAGCAACACGCATCGCATCTTGCGTCAGAAAACTGCAGATGAATGATCTGATATCTTTTTCTCGAGTCGAGGTAAACTGAATGTACCTTGGAGACGACGTAGGTACAGTACATTGCATGAATGAATCAAGAAAATGGCACAATTACCTTGAGCTCTGTCCCACATGCGGCTGAAAAACTGCGCCATCCTCCTCCTGTCGTCGAGGCTCAAAATGAAAGAACACGTACGGCCACAGAGAAGAGATCAGGTGGCTATATATGGCAGCACATTTATGCTGCTGATATGTAAGAACACGGACGTCGCTTGCAGGGAAGGTCAGAATCAGCAGACCTACCAGACCAGGGTGCGTATTGGTGACTGACTGAGCTGAGTGGTCCTTTCCAATTCCCTTGCCTTGCTCCTCCGGCAACATACAAAATTCTCGATTCCAAACCTTTTTTTCACGTGAACACGAAATCCAAGCACCTAGTACGGACACCGTGACACAAATCTTAACCTAAGCGTTTAAAAATCCTACTACTAATCACCTTTGCAGCGTATTCCCGTGGCAGGATAAGCCATCTGACAGTTCTACACACCCTGCACGAGAAAAAAAAGACAGTAGGTTAGTTTTTTTCCCTGACAAAGAGAAAGTAAGCCAATTGGTACTGGGCTTCTGTATACTTGGGCCACATGGGATGGGGCAGCCCTACTACTTTCCGGCCCATGAAGGCGCGTAATTCTCCAACCGGTTATCCCTGCTCCTAACGCCACTCGTTCCGCATACCAGTGGAATTTTGGAACCGCTTGCTCAAATCATTCTTACCACCGCAGAACTTCTAAATTTTGATTGATGCAGTCGACGAAGATGGAGCCGGCTACGTCGATCTCATCGTCTTCCCGTACCCCTGGTTCGTCCCTACCCAGTGCATAGCTTTCTCTTCCCCGTGCTTTCCATTGGAAGCAACAGCAAGCAAGTTCTTGGGTGTTTGCAATCTGACGGCGGTGTTGATGATTTTTCCTCTCCCTTTCATGTCGCGTTGAAGGGAGGACGCCGGATGCGACGGGGATGGAGCAAGTCTTGTCAGATCTGCAGGCGCTGAAGGGGCTCTATGGGCTGCTTCACAAGGGCCAGCAGGCTAATGAAAATGTAAGTATGACGTTTGCTATTATTCTTAACTACGTAGAATGCTTCTCCTCTTAGAGAGAAAAAACTAGATTGCCTCTTTGATATTTCTTCAACTGTATACAACCTACTAGTTCAAGGGAATTATGGAGGAAATTTTATATTAGGTATTAAGATGATAACCAGTTGATTAACGAGTAACGTCTTCAGTTGCAACTCTCTAATTTTGTGCAAAATTGCCGCAGTTGGATGAGGCATCAAGATCTCTTCTGATGAAGATGCTAGACAATGCTACGCAGCAGACTCTCCTAAAACAAGCAAAGGCAATTCATTTCATTCAGTTGCAAATTCCAGCACCTATATAATAATTATTGTGAAAACGCTGATCAGCATAACATACGTTTATTCTGTACATTTGCAGATGCTATCAGATCCCCTAATGTCTCCCGCTCTGGAGAGAAGGCTTTCGATCCAACCAGGCCGCCGGCCAGCCGGCGACGCCGGGCAACGCCTGAAGCCGCTCGCGTCGCCCAGCCTCAGCATCCACGCCAGCGAGTGGTCCCGCCGGCTGAAGCCGCAAAGCCCGGCGAGAAGCCGAGATGGCCGCCACGACTACGACGATCATCGCCGCCGTGAGAGGGACGATCGTCTCCTCGCTCGCGTCGCTTCCAACCGCTCGTCAAGAACCGCAATGCCGCGGCTCCCTCCGACTACTCCAGAGCAGCGCATTGCCCGCCTCGGTTCCCACCGTTCGTCCATGGCCGCCGAGCCGTGGCGTGGCGACGCGAGCGATAGTGCTTCGCGTGTCGGCCGTAGTGACAGGTATAGCAGGCTTCGCCGAGGCTCTGGACGCGGTGATCGGTCGTCGTCGTCGCCGGAGCGCAGCAGCAGGCGCCGCTCCGTGTCCCGCGCGCCGTCGACGACGAGGTTGCTTGGCCGTAACACGGCGCAGGGAGCGGGTGGCTCGTCCACAAGTCGTTGCGTCGGGAGGCTGGACACTGGGTTGTCACGTCGTGGCTCTGAGCGAGCCGCCGGGCGCGGCGCGGGCACGAGTAGGTGGTCGTCGCCGAGCAGCGACGGGGAAGCGGTGACCATACGCAGTCGCATCAGGCCGAACAGGGAGCTCCTGGACCGCTGCGTACGCCGAGCTGAAGAAATTGAAGAACTAAGCCTGCGGCAGCGACGGAGAAAGGACAGCAGCGTTCGCAGCGGCATCAGCACGGGCCGGTCCAGCCGCCGGCCGCGGCAAATGCTGGACCCTATCGACTCCGGCAGTACGTACAGCAGCAGCTCAGCAAGTGCCTCTATCCCGTCTCCCTCCATGAGCCCCACGGCGCCGTCGACGCCGGCCGCTTCAGCTTCTCCCTGCTCCTCCTCGTCTGTGTCCGTGTCACCGCGGGGCGGTGCGCGGCCAGAGTACCCATTGGAGGAGGCATCGAGCACGTCGAAGAGCCGCCGCCGTCGGGAGCGCCAGGAGAGACGGGAAGGGCGGCTGCGAAGGTTCAAGGACAAGCTCGCCCTGGTGTTCCACCACCGCCACGACCACCATCACCACCACCACATCGGGCGCTCCGACAGCCCACTGTCTAGGGGCGACCGCCGCGGGAAGAAGAGCAAGTCGCCGTGGAGCTACCTCGGAGGGATGTTCCAACACCGCACTGCGGGACAAGATCGGGGCAAGAAGAGCACTGTAGGACACGACGGGGGCAAGAAGAAGAGCACTGCAGGACACGACGGGGGCAAGAAGAAGAGCACTGCAGGACAGGACGAGGGCAAGAAGAAGAGCACTAGTAAGACGGTGGTGACGGCGAAGCGGCGCGGTGGCGGTGGACACGCGCCGTCGCTGTTTGACGCGCTGGTGAAGCACAAGTTCGGAGGGCGAAAGGCACCGGCGCGAGCTGGGATGGTGCGCACGCGCAGCCTGAGCAGAGTGCAGGTCAAGAAGACCAACTGGTGGCAGCAGCTGGGGCGACGGCGCGGCCCGGCAGAGGGCAAGCGCAGGCCACGTCGTTTAGGACAAGGGAAAGCACTGTAGTTTCAGACGTTCAATGTCGTCTGCATTACTGCATTTACCGGGCAGGTTAGAGATGTGAACCTGCTGTATTGTATGTTCTTCCAGATAGGGGAACAAGCTTGTGCTTATTCATGATGCAACACTATCAACGAAGCACAAATATGACAGCCTTCATAGACACAAATCAATTCGAACCAGGATAAGTTTATTGCATCTGATACAGATGGTTGTAGCCATACAAGAATATGCTAGCCCTCACATAAATAAGAACAGTTGTAGCCATACAACGATATACAAGAAAGAGACATGAGTTGGAACTCCACAAAATTTACCAACTAATCACCAAATGTTTATCAAGTAGTATCAGACATGGCATGCTGCTGAGCCGCAGCAGCTTATTCCAAGACAATAAACAAGGAATTACAGCTGGAAGTGGCAAAAGCAAATTCTTATCACACCTTCCAAATAAATAAACAGATAATACAAGTTCGCCATCATATGCAGGACAGAATGCACATCAACCTTTAGTTCTTCACAGTGGTGACGTGCCTCAGCAGCATCTGAATCACCTCTGGAGAGATGCTGGCTGCCTGCTGCTTGAGTTGTGCGATCTTTTCGTTTGTCTCCTGCTCAAGGCGCTTGACGTTTGCGCCAGAATCACCGCTAGTCTGGAAAGTGGAAATAACAGGAATTCAAATGAATCGAAACCCTGTAATATCTTTTAAACAAACAGGTTGAATGGCAGATGCACTGTACATACCTCTGCAAGCTTCTTCTGGAAATCAGCCTCCATCTGCGCACGGTACTCGGCTATTTCTCTCTCAGCCTCTTCCTTTGCTTGCCTAAGCCTTGCCGATTTAGCTGCCAAATACATCATATATTCAGTTTATAGACAAAAGGATGTTCTTTAATTTCAGCTTCATAGTTGACAATAAAAATCATACAGGATCAAGCCTGTCTATGGTAAACAATTGAATATATTTGGCCAATTAATAAGAAATAAGGGCAACAGATGTTTCACTTTCTTTTCATGACTTGTGGCTGTGTACAAATATGTAAAGTATACTTCTACTCAACAATGGAATTAGATGACACGAATATTACAAGGAAAGGAAAGTGGTTACAGAATGCCAACAAATGAACACTGCTACAAACAAGATGATGTTACAACGGAACAACAGGCACCATGACTTTACAGTACGATTCAACTAAGTATGGCAGGCAAGACATAGCAGATAAATCAGAAAAATGATATTACATCATGACAAATCCTACAAAAGCCGATGGATGAAATGAAGTATAAAATATTCATTTTAACCAACAGAAGCATAGCCCACACAAACAGGTCATTTGATTCATAACGAATTACACCAAAATAAGAGAAGTTTACCAGCCCTAGCAGTACTGATAATCTGCTGAGCCTCTTGCTCTGCAGCCAGCAATTGCTGAATTCCGCTTGGGCGCCTGCTTGCGTCCATCTTTTGGGCTGCCGGATCAAGAATCATGGTCAATCAAATGCAAAAGGTAAGGAATAGTGTTACTACATGGCTAGGTCGTCTACGAAATAGTAATGGAACATTAACATCCTAAAACTCCTAGCAAACTAATGCGAAGCTTATATCACTATACATTATGCCAGATATGTAACTACAAGAACTCGACAGTGGAAGAGAAATCCACAAATCTTCTCCTCACAATACAAGAGATTAACAATACCTTCCTCACGGCGAGCTACGAAACTACCACACAAGCAGTATTTCGCTTCAGCCGGCTTAAGTGTACAGCCGTACGCCGGTAACTACCTTGGAGTTGCAAACTAATCCGGGTAAATTTTACCGTACATACCAACAACGACTGCGGATCCAACCAAGCAGTTCGTCATAAGATTACATACCAGGCACCAGCTACTACCCCTCCCTCAAACTGCAAATCCAGATCAGATCAACCAAGATCCAGCAACAGTGCCTAGCTTCGCAACAAATCGGCGATTCCCCAATCTTTTAGGATATCCCCAAATCGATCGGAACTATGACACAGGTGTACTAAATGCACTCGCAGGATCGCATCAAGGAAACGACCCAATCAAGCGCGACGGATTGCAGCCCAGATCCGCCCAAACCGATGCTACACGGAAAAATAATTTCACGAAACGAAATCTGCTGGGAGGCGGATCGATCCATTACCTGGCGGAGAGGCGACAGGAATTCACGTGGAGGACGACGAGATGAGAACGATTCGATGGGGAAAAGCTGATCCTCCGCTCTGGTCGTGGCCCCGACGTGTGAGAAGCCTATTTATTACAGAATTGTCTTCTTGTCTTCTGCTGGGCTGGGCCGGGCCGGAAAGTCGCTGCTTATTGTACGTTCGAGAACTAATTCGTCGCGAAGAAGGCCCGGTAGGGGACGAGTCCCTTGGGCCGGCTCAGTACTGCACCTACTCCGGCGGCTGCAGTCTGTTCTCCCTCCGACCAACGTGGTCGTGCTTGTGCAGGTGTGCTCGCGCGCTGGGATGGTGGACATCGTGGTGCCGCCAATCTAGGGTCTTGGACGTCTAGATCTGGGTCTGGCAGATACCTCTACCAGCTAACACGTGGTTCCTGCGGTTGAGTTGAGTTGGGGCTAGCTCATAGTGTGACTTAGAGCATGTCTAACAGGCCCCGTATTTTTTCGCCCCTTAAAACACGAGTAGAGGGTCCTGTATTCACTTTTCGTCTGCCGAAAACTCATCCGAGCTAGCAGACCCCGTATACCTAAACTTTAAAAGGGAATATTCCCAAATATACTAAATTAATTTTTTTCCTCTTCTTCACCCTCTCCTTCTTCCTCCTATAGCCCCAGCCCCTTCCCCGCCCCATCCCGGCCGGCCCCCACCGCGCCAGCCCCGCCACGCCACGGCGCCCGCTCGGCGCCGTCGCCACGGCTGCGCGCTCGAGCTCGCCCGCGCCCGCTCCGGCCACGCGCCACTCGCTGCGGCCGCCGACGCCTGCGCCTCGCGCGTCGCCGTCCCTAGCCCCGTGCGGCCACCCTCGTCCGCAGCTCGCCGAATTTGGCGGATTCCCGGCGAGATTATGCGTTGTGACGGTTGCTATGTGCTGAAATTTCAGCCCGCCACAAGTGAGGGGTTGGCCATGTATTCAGCCTCCCGCCCCGTACAAGTAAGGGGCCAAAAGCCACCCCTTAGCCGAAACTGTAAAAAATCGACGTGGGGACCTGTTTTACGGGGTCGGGTCCCCACTCATTGTCTTTGACAATTGATAACCTTATATGTGGTTGAATTTATGGATCACCTTCACCTTGGATTGCTTCTTATTGTCTTATTTTATTTCCAACAAATCCTTGTTGCTCCCATGTGTCTTCCTTGTCTCTTTGAAAAATCTTTTGATAAATTATCTTGATTCATATCAAGTGTTTGTTTTGGAAGACAAACCTTTTCTTTATGGTACATTGTGCCATTGTGAAAGGTGTAGAGGGTTTGGTTTATTTGTTCGAACCTTGCTCTTTTGGGGAGTTTGCTATCTCATTCCTTCTTACATATTCTATTAGCTTGAATGAGATAAATCTTTGAGCATGTTTGCTTTATTTCATCCTCTATGCTCAATGGTTTCTTCTTAGTTCACTTGTTGAACTTTGTTGAACAAATCTTTTGTGATTTGCTTCTTAGATATAATTTGGACAACAAATTTGTTTTGTGACAGCTCTATGCCTTATTTAATTCCTTTGGTGTTTTGTCCAAAGTATATCTTTCTTGGATCTTTAAAAGTTTTGGTGCATGCTTATATGTAATTTGTTTATACTTGTAGCATGCTTGCTTTCTTTCGATCCATTATGTAGGATATACTCCATCAAATCCTAAATGGCTAAGATGTGCATGAAATTCAAACTTCATCTAAATATGCACATGTTTATATGGAGTGTGTCCTATATATTGTGGTTAGTCTAACCATGTTGGACCCAATAAGTTTGGGGACCAAGATGTACTTGAATAATGTTTTAGGTACATTGGAGATGCAATGGAGGCTTGTCTCATCTATAAGGAAGGTGTTGTCACCATATGAGAATTGGAGTCAAGCTAGGATGATCGATGAACTCTTATCTACTACATCAAGCCATTGCCATCTCGGTAAAAAGTATCTTATTCATGCACTCTCATATAGCATCCAACCTCTTGTAGGTTGTATCTTGGCATGAAATTATTTATTTCGAAAATATTGCGGTTCTTGAAAAACCCTTTTAAAGTAAAACTTCTTATTGAACACTTGAGTAATTTGAGAAGATGCATATGATAGGTTATATATATATATCATATTTTATGATTCACCTATCACAAATATGCCCTCTAGCAATTTATTGCATATCAATTCCTCAAAGAGCTCTTGTGTACAATATTGATGAAATTGTGAAATAAATCCGTATTTGTGATACTTGTTGCCTCTCTCAAAACATTCCAACTAGCTTTACTTCCCTTATTTTTAGTTGTGATGTTTTTGAGATTTCCTTGGTTGAAGCTCATTCATATACCACAAGTGTGTAAATTGGAGCCATAGGCTATATATGCTTTTTAAGCAAACATCCTTGGTATATTTTATGACTTCATCTTGGATATCATGTCTTATTTATTTTGTTAACCTCTTGTGTGTGCATGTTTCTTTATGGATCACTATGTCCACTTTAGAAACTTATATACATGAGAGTGTTAATCCATCAACTTGATATCCTTGTTCCTTGCCAATCATCTTTTACCCTTTTGCTTTTAGTGGTGTTGGTAAAGAAGATTTATGAGTGCTTGGTTTACTTGTTTTTCTTTATGCACTCATATCTCGTAATTGTTGGACTCAAGTTATTCTTGATAAGCATATTATTTTTATCTTGGGTATGTTCTAAATGATATAGAGGGAGTGAGGATTCCATGTTTGTGCATATTGTATTCAAATGCAAACATTATAAATTATGCACGAACCTTGGGGAGCTTTCTTACTTTATTTAGAGCACTATATCTCTCTTATCTTGATATCTTTGTTTGTCCAATTGGATCTTTGATTGCTTGCTTTATTTGTTGAAGCTCACTTCACCATGTTACCTTTATGCAATCTTTTGATCCTCAATATAGTTTGACTTCCTTCAAGTATTCGTCATTGAATATGTGCACTTGATTCCACTCAAATTATGAGAAAGTGCACACCTTGGGAAGGAACTCACATTATATTGGCTTTCTACATTTTTCACCCATTTTGGCACTCGATGCCAATGGGGGAGAAGTTTAGAGGGTTTAAGGGAATGGTTTTATACTTAAGCTTGGTTTGTGCTTAAGTGTTTTGCCTCTCATGCATTCCATATTTATATGTCTTGCATGGTTGTATATATATAGTGGAAACTATCCCAATGGTTAATCTTGACAATATATGCAATGAATTCATGTTCATCACACGTGCATACATTGTGGGGGAGTTTTCTCTATATATATTGGTTCTACTCACATCCATTGCATTTGTTGTAGTTGTGTGAGTAGAGCCGGTTTTGATATGGACTAGTTGCTTTGTGTTACTTGACCATATCAAATACAACCTCTTGTATACAACTTATTCTCGGATAAGTTGCGTACTTGTCACTAATATTCATTATTTAAACCCTCTTATTGTGGTTGTCATCAATTACCAAAATGGGGGAGATTGTAAGGGTACATTGCCCCTATGTGTGGTTTTGGTAATTAATGACAACCCCTATGGACTAATGTTTTCATTGAGTTTATATGAAGGAATATTCCATAGGTACTACTTGCTCTCCATGTGTTGGATTCAAGTATGGATGCCATGAAGATAAAGGTATACCTTGTGTATTGGCATCAAGATCATCGGTTTGAAGATACATATGTGATATGATCAAGAAGAAGAAATGAAGATGGAGGTCTTATGTGGAACTCAATATTAGCCATGCTCTATCTTATGAGAGTATGAGAAGGTACAAGGTTGAGTTTGGCAAGTTCAAGATGAGCATCTCAAGTGGATCACATGCTTGAAGTTTGCCGTCCATTTGGTAATAATGGACATGTGAAGATGTGCATCAATAGAGCTTTCCCATCATGGTGTATGGGGGAGCATTTGTGAGTCTTCACGAAGCGACGATGATCAAGTGAGGCATTCCGGCTTGAGTGGAGCTTGAAGAGCTATCATCAAGATCAAGCGGGATGCGCAAGGCAAAGGTATGGCCTTGCTAGGTTTTCCTTTTACCGGTCTCAAGGTGGTTGTTGGGAGACCGGATTATAGGATAGATAGCCGCACTATCAAGAGGGGCTTTCGGTTGGGTAACTTGATCGCATTGTCTTAGGGAGCTCAATACTTTGCATACTTTGCATATCCCTATTGCTTCTTGGTGTTTCTCTGTGTGAGGTTCTTGAGCTTGTTGCTAGCTTTACAACAAGCCCAAGTTCATCGAAAACGGAATCCGCATGCATCTTCTATTGCGTTTTCGAGTTTGGACGTCTTCACCGTTTCTTGACGGTGGGAGACTCCCTCTCTAAAATCATCTAAAATGTTCTGTGAGGAGTCTCCATATTTCCAACAAAATTGGTTTCATGTCAATCGGAGTTCGGGAGCAATAGTTATTAAAGAAAAAGGAAAAGGAGAAAATATAAAAGGAAAAAGAAAAAGAGGAGGAAGGGCAGCCGGTTGGGGTTCTATTCGTCGTTATCTTTCCAACAAAATTGGTTTCATGTCAATCGGGGTCCGGACACAAAAGTTATCACAGTTTTTGTATAACATGTTTTCCTGCTCTCCCGGTCGAGGTCCGGTCTGCCGCCCGGTTTGGACCGGCGGGTCCGGTCCCTGGCCCGGTCCGACCGGGCTCCCGACTGGCGCCAGCGCCAACCGAGCTCTGCGCTGACTGCAACCGGAGGGAGTACTGCGCGACACTTCGAGGGTCCGGTCATGATCCGGTCTATCGTCCGGTTTGGACCGGCGGGTCCGGTCCCTGGTCCGGTCGGACCGGCCCCTGCGCTGGGCTGTCCGGTCTGTGGTCCGGTTGACCGGGTTTCTCGGGAGAAAGCTGATGTGTCAAGTGAGCAACGGCCATATTTCTAGTGACACTATAAATAGCCCTTCTTCCACCTTGAGCAAGTTAGTTCTTCCCATTCTCTCTCCTCCATTGTTGCATTTGAAGAACTTGCTCTCCTCTTTGATTCCTCCAACCATTCTTGCTCATTCTTGAGGGATCTAAGAGAGGAGATCTAGATCTACACTTCCACCAATCCATTTCTTCTCTAAGTGAGGGAATCTCTTGGGATCTAGATCTTGGAGTCTTTTGTTGACTTTCCCCATTGTTCTTCCTCTCCAATCTCATCCTAGCATTTGTTGTTTGGGTGGGATTTGAGAGTGAATGATTTGAACACCTCTAGTGTTCTTGCTTTGCATCATTGCATAGTGTTGAGCTCTCCACCACGATTTGTTCGAGTGAGAGACCGTGGGCTTGTTACTCTTGGAGGGTGACCTCCTAGTTGGCTTGGTGATTGGTGCTCCGGTGATCTCTTCAAGAAGATTGTGAAGAGGCCCGGGCTTCTCCTTCGTGGAGCTTGTGAAGTGGTTGTGGAGCTTGCCATCTCCGGAGCGGAGGAAAAGCTAACCATAAGGAAAGGGCCATTATCCTTCGTGGGTGTGGTTCGGAGAATAGGGTGAGCCTTCGTGGCGCGGGGAATCCTTCGTGGGACCTCCACTCCTCCAAACGTGACGTACCTTGTTGCAAAGCAAGGGAACACGGGAATACATCCTCGTCTCCGCGTGCCTCGGTTATTTCTATACCCGAGCTCTCTTTCCTTGTGATAGCCATCGTGCTTGAAGTACATATATCTTGCTATCACTTGTGCTACATATATCTTGTGCCTATCTTGCTTAGCTCTAGTTGCTATTGTTACACTTAGTTGAGCTTAGCATATTTAGGGTTTGTGCTTGTAAACTAAACGATAGTTTAATTCCGCATTCATACAGGACAAATCCGCAAGAGTTTGTAATTGCCTATTCACCCCCCCTCTAGGCGACATCTCGGTCTTTCACCTACCCCGTATATCGGTGGTTATTATACGGGTTTGACCCTTTTAAGGGTCTGTTAGACATGCTCTTAGGTTGGAGGTGCGGCGGTGGTCTCCGCCTTGTTCGCTCTACGTCCTCGCGACGATTTTTATCTAGGTTTGGACCTCGGCGAAGCAGCACATGGTCCTGACCTGTGCCGGCGACGGCGTCACCTGCGGGTGTCGTTACCTTGTTGAAGGCGTCCCGATGATGGTCCTCTTGTTCGAGATGATGGACTCCATCCCTCCGCCTCAATCTGCGCCTCTTGGAGGCCTCGCTTCATGTAAGCCTCTCTAGTAGTGTCTTGTGGAGCACGGTGTGACCTCCCGCTGGTGTCGCAGCCCTCCCGCAACGTCGGCCTGGCTGCATTTACACGGTTTGCTGCAGTAGCTGATTTCCTTCCTAGCGCCTTGGGGGGCTTTGCTAGGTCGGTGTCTGGTCGTAGCTCTTGTCGGTGTGCCTATCCCAATGCCAGGGGATGATGTTGTGTGTTTGGTTTGGACCTAACCCGAGCTCCATGGGTGGTGGTTCTCGGGTCTGGGTGAAAACTTTGCAGGTCCTTCCCTGCCGACGACGATGACGCATTTTTGCGCCATTCACCTTTTTGGAGGCGTCGCCGCAAGACCCTCCCTCCTTTGGTTTCTCAAGCTCTGCTAGGTGGCCGGCCCGTCGTTGAGTTCCCCCTTGAGTTTCAGTCTTGGTGCGGTGGAGATTTGTTGGCGTGGACTCGGCTATGATTGCTCCGGTGCAACAGAAGACAAGGCTCTCTCTTCATGGATCAATCGGCGCTTCGGCTTGCTTTTCTGTGTTGTCTTTTGTTGTGGTTTGGATTGTGCGCTTGGCGCATATATGTTGTAACTCTTGGTGTAACTCCTAGCCGATTGATGGCTTCATTAATTCAAAACCGGGCTCACTTCGAGCCTTCCGTCTAAAAGAAGGCCCAGTAGCACCAAGGCCCAGAAGCTCGGCGGGCAGCAAATATCTTCTTCTTTGTTCCGAAACCCCCAATCAAAACCCCATCCATTCCGCCTCCGCTCGTCTCCTTCGCCAGCGCTGCTCCCTGTCCCCAGCCATGGCCACCGCAGCGCGCGCCGTCGCCGCCGCCGCCCGCCCGGCGCAGCCAGTGCTCCTGTTCAGGCGCGTCCCGTCCTCCTCCGCCCGCCCGGCGCGGCCTCGCGGCGGCGGCCGCGGCGCCATCCGCTGCATGGCGCGGCGGCCCGACGCGTCGTACTCGCCGCTGCGGTCGGGGCAGGGCGGGGACCGCGCGCCCACGGAGATGGCGCCGCTGTTCCCGGGATGCGACTACGAGCACTGGCTCATCGTCATGGACAAGCCCGGCGGCGAGGGCGCCGCCAAGCAGCAGATGATCGACTGCTACATCCAGACCCTCGCCAAGGTCGTGGGGAGGTAATTCGTGCGCGTTTGAATCGAAATTAGTCCTCCTAGCCGACGACGCTGTGTGAAGTGAGACTGATTTTGGTTGTGTTGTTGGTCGCTGGTGCAGCGAGGAGGAGGCGAAGAAGAGGATCTACAACGTGTCCTGTGAGCGCTACTTTGGGTTCGGGTGCGAGATTGACGAGGAAACATCCAACAAGCTGGAAGGTACACCTCCTAGAAATGTGTACTTATTCCATGTTTGATGCATACATTATAGCCTTAATTGGATTTGGGTACCAGCTTAGGTTTCAATTTCCAGTTGATGTACTGCAGTCATGTTTCAGTATTCAGTTGTCTAGTTGAATAACATGATAAAACATGCTTTTACTAGTCTAAAAATGTCAAGTGAACTCCAAGGTCCAAGAATTACTGACATGTCTAGCATAGGGCAAGTTGTAACATGCTTATCTTTGTCCTGTATTAGCAGAGGCTGAAATGTGTGTCACTAATTCAATCTGCGATCCTTTTGTGTTGGGTTCATCAGCTCATGTACACTGTAAATGTATATCTCACTTCGGTAGAGTGGTATGCTAGTACACTTTTGCCTATGTTGGTGCGTGTCAAGGATATTGTGTGGTGATATCTTGATTTAGAAGGTTTATTGTGTGGCTATGCGCTGTAACAGCATTAACCTTGGCATATCGTCGTTTCTTGAATGTTCAGTAGCTAATGTGAAGAGAAAATTCTCTATTAAGTACAGCTTCAGCGGTATGGTAGTTATATGCGTACATGCATATGCACATTTGTTTAATGTCAGTATCTAATCTGAAGGTATAAAAAAAATTAGGTACTCCCTCTGTTCCAAAATATAAGGCACGTTTTTTCGTATGGTCTTTGATGCTTGACTTTGACAACCAATATATACTAAATTATGTGGATGTTCCATTCATCTTGCAAACCTCTTTTATTTCATATATGTTTATACAAATTTTATGAACATGTTATTAGTTTAAATCATAGTCAAAGTTGTAAGGTGTTGACCTGCGAAATTTAAGGGCGCCTTATATTTTTGGACGGAAGGAGTATTGCTTTGGTGTTTTGTAACCATTGTTTGTATTTTCAATATACAGGCCTCCCAGGCGTTCTTTTTGTTCTTCCAGATTCCTATGTTGATGCTGAGAACAAGGACTATGGCGGTAAGCTTATTGCTTGTGTGCTCTGTATTCTGCTGTTTTGTCGAATTCTGGAACTGTTATGCTAGCTGTTGGTAGGCCATATGGGTTTTTTGCAAAATAATTTATGATTTTCCGTGAACTAGAATTGGGTTTGTGCTATATGATTCCAGGTGGTTATTTCCCTTCCAATTATTATTATCTGGTTGACTTGATTCTACATAATAAGCCTCTACCAATTCTTCAGTTGATGTGTTTGTTGCACAGTTGGATCAAATAGAATTCAATCCTGGAAAGAGCAAACCATATTAGGAGCAAGATGTATCAGTTTATTAATCCTTGTAATGGTTCCTATGCTCAAACCATCCTCTTAGAAAGACTGGTCCTTCATTCTATTCAAGGGTTTATACCACCCTCAAACTGTTCATACATCTCCTAAACCATTACTTGTACAACTACAATTGATCTCTTTAGACGTGAACTATATACTACTCCCCCCTGTACATGTGTTCTGCATCAACAACAGATGTGATAATCATGTCCTGATTTTCATCACGCTTCACTTCTTTGCAGCCGAGTTGTTTGTTAATGGAGAGATTGTCCAACGATCACCGGAAAGGCAGAGGAGGGTGGAGCCGGTGCCCCAGAGAGCTCAAGATAGGCCACGGTACAGCGACCGGACCCGCTACGTGAAGCGGAGGGAGAACCAGGCTTACCAACGGTGACATGTCCCCGCGGTTCTACTGCAAGGTGTCCCATGGCTATGGCTCTTGCCCTAGATGTAGCAACAAGCTCCGACGCCAGAAATGCCCCTCTTTGTGTTTGCTGCTCTGTAGCACCCACCACGTTTGGGCATTTATTTTCAGCATGAACTGTAGGTTAAGATTTTGTACGTGACTTGTTATGTTATTTTGGTCACGGAATCTGGTTTGCGGACTTAGTTTGAAAGAAAACAGAAAAGAAGTAAGTTCACTCCTGTAACAGGCTATTTCAACTCGATGAACTCTTCCTGCTGCTCTGTTTCTGCTCCCCTTGGCTCACGCTTGGGAGTTACTAGGAGTAATTTTTTTATTCCCAGCCGAGTAGCAAGGAGTTAACTTGCACAAATCATACATGCCTCTTGCATTGCACGAGCCATGACGAGGTGTTTCTGTTGAAATATTGGGCCCACTTTTAGTGGCCCAAATTAGATTTCAGTTTTTCCTATAAATATCAAAGCCCACATAGTGGCATCCTTGTGAGTTTGAACCCAAGTTGGTGGCAGCTCACTAGAGAGTGGCAAGAGGTGGGAAGTTTAGTCCCACATGGAAAGTTGGGAGGAAATTAGACCACCTTATAAGGTGGGTTGTTCCACCACTAGTAAGTGAGTGAGAATAGGAGTGCTACACGCGCGCTCCTCCTCCTCCTCGCTCGTCTCGACGCGACGCGCTCGTGGTGAGTGGATTGTAACCGACTCGAAACGTTCGTGCGATGTGGGCGTGGATACATCATATACACGAGTTAGGGTTTCCACCTCTCTCTGCTTGCGCTGCCATCGTAGCCTACTCCATCCCGCGCGCCGACGTGCATCGGCGAACGGGAGAGCAGGTCTCCGGAACCGCTCGTCCTTGCGATCATGTACGGGAGAGGGCGAATTAGGTTTTTGGGAAGCGCTCTGCGCGACTGCTCAAGCTCTTCATCACGGGTCGCCTTCCGTCCAAGTCGGGTGGTGCTGCCTACCGTCGTCTACTTCGACCCGTCGTCCCCGTCGTCAACAACGTTACTGCTGCGACATCGTCTGCTACACCTTCACCGCCACCTCCACCAGATCGGTACGTGCGACATATCTCGATCTGTTTAGCGATGGATGTTGTACTGGTTGCTCTGCTACTGTTCATGTTGATCACTGCATCTAGTATGTTCGAGTTTCACATGTTAGTAGTTACTGTCGTCATGCTTAATATTCTGGAATTAATCATGGAAATTGTGCCTAATTATCCAACAATCTAAAAACCTAATTGTAGGCAATTTCCTGAGTTAACAATGGCTGGTTTTGTCGATGCAATCGAGGCCGGATAAGTTTACCGGTGTGCACTTTAAGAGGTGGCAGTATAAGGCCATGCTCTGGCTTACTCATCTGAAAGTGTTCGAAGTTACTGATGGTTTACCTGAAGGAACTATATCTGACCAAGATCAAAACAAGTTCAAGGAAAACAATAATCTCTTCGTCGGATGCGTTCTAAGTATTCTTGCTGATCGTCTGTGTGATGTGTACATGCAGATAACAGATGGTAAAGAGCTCTGGGATGCACTGAATGCTAAGTTCGGTGCAACCGATGCGACGATGTTGTACATCATGGAGAGCTTCCATGACATGAGGATGGTTAACAACCGTTCTGTAGTCGAACAAGCTCATGAGATACAGTGCATTGCGAAAGAGCTTGAACTCCTTAAGTGTTCCTTACCTGACAAGTTTGTGGCTGGATGCATCATCGCTAAGTTGCCCCCTTCATGGAGGAACTTTGCCACAACTCTCAAACACAAGAGACAGGAGATATCAGTTGAAAATCTGATAGCATCTCTTGATGTTGAGGAGAAAGCTCGGGCTAAGGATAATGCGAGAAAGGAGAGGGTCGATCTAGCGCCAACATGGTGCAGAAGAAACCCTACAGCAAGAACAAAGGGAATAACAAGCCCTCCTTCAATAAGCCTATGAAGACTACAACCTTCAAGAAGAAGAAGATGATAAACAAAGCAGATCTGAGCTGCTTTACATGTGGAGAGACTGGCCACTTTTCTAAGGATTGTCCAGAGAGGGCAGACCGCAAGAAAAAGGCGAGGCAAGTCAACACGGTGACCGCTAGCAATACTGATGGGTACGGTAATCTCTTTACTGTTCTTTCGGTATTTCAATCTCCATGTTGGTGGATTGATACAGGTGCTAATGTTCATGTGTGTGCTGACATATCCATGTTCACTTCTTACCGTGTCGCCGGGATTCTTCCGTCTTGATGGGGAATGGGTCACATGCTTGTTCGTGGTGTTGGCACGGTAGATCTGAAGTTCACTTCGGGGAAGATCGTGCAGCTGAGGAACGTGCAGCATGTCCCTACTATGAACAAGAATCTCGTTAGCGGCTCGCTTCTATGCAGAGATGGGTTTAAGGTTGTTTTAGAGTCAAATAAAGTAGTTGTTTCCAAGTTTGGACAATTTATTGGTAAAGGCTATGAGTGCGGAGGCTTGTTCCGCTTTTCGCTTTCTGATTTCAGTAATAAGTCTGTGAACCATATCTGTGGCAATGTTAGTGATGATACCAGTGTTTGGCATTCTCGTTTATGTCACATTAATTTTGGTTTAATGTCTCGGCTATCCAGTTTAAGTTTAATTCCGAATTTCACTATTGCCAAAGGTTCTAAGTGCCATAGTTGTGTGCAATCGAAGCAACCTCGGAAGCCTCACAAGGCGGCCGAGGAGAGAAACTTGGCACCTCTAGAACTCATACATTCTGATCTATGCGAGATGAATGGTGTGTTGACAAAAGGTGGAAAGAGATATTTCATGACATTGATTGATGATGCGACTAGATTTTGCTATGTTTATTTGTTGCGAACTAAAGATGAAGGTTTAGACTACTTTAAAATTTATAAGGCCGAAGTTGAAAATCAACTAGAGAGAAAGATCAAGCGTCTCAGGTCGAATCGTGGTGGCGAATATTTTCCTAAAATCTTTGATGAATTATGTGAGGAACATGATATTATTCATGAGAGGACGCCTCCCTATTCACCCCAATCAAATGGGGTTGCCGAGAGGAAAAACCGCACGCTGACTGACTTGGTGAATTCCGTGTTAGCCACTGCTGGTTTATCAAAGGCATGGTGGGGGGAGGCTTTGTTGACTTCATGTCATGTCCTGAATAGAGTTCCTAACAAGAATAAAGATAAAACCCCTTACGAGGAGTGGGCTGGGAGAAAACCATCACTTTCGTATTTGCGCACATGGGGATGTTTGGCGAAAGTCAATATTCCAATTACTAAGAAGCGCAAACTTGGACCAAAGACAGTGGATTGTATCTTTCTAGGTTATGCTCCTCGGAGTGTAGGATATAGATTTTTAGTAGTTCAATCCGAGGTACCTGATATGCATGTTGATACTATTATGGAATCTCGTGATGCAACATTTTTTGAGAATATGTTTCCTATGAAAGATATGCATAGCATTGCTAGAATTTCTACTGAGATAATTCCTGAGTCCAGTATATCTAATGAGTATTTTGAACAATCACATGAGAATGTTACTGAGAAGGATGACAATGAAGCTCCTAAATGGAGCAAGAGACGAAGGATTGAAAAATCCTTTGGTGATGATTTCATTGTGTACCTTGTGGATGATACTCCCACGTCCATTGCGAGGCATATGCATCTCGGATGCGAGATGACTTGGAAAGAAGCTGTCCATAACGAGATAGACTCGATTCTTTCTAATGGAACTTGGGAGCTATCGAACGACCCCATGGATGCAAGCTTTGTGGGCTGCAAATGGGTGTTCAAGAAGAAGCTAAGACCTGATGGTACTATTGAAAAGTACAAGGCGCGGCTTGTAGCGAAAGGCTACACACAGAGAGAAGGCGAAGATTACTTCGACACCTATTCACCTGTCGCTAGACTTACCACCATTCGAGTACTACTATCCATGGCTGCCTCCTATGGTCTTATCGTTCATCAAATGGACGTAAAGACAGCTTTCCTTAATGGAGAGTTGGAAGAGGAAATCTATATGGATCAACTTTGATGGGTTTGTAGTAAAAGGTGAAGAAAGAAAGGTGTGCAAGTTGCTGAAATCTTTATATGGCCTGAAACAAGCACCTAAGCAATGGCATGAGAAGTTTGACAGAACTTTAACTTCTGTAGGCTTTGTTGTCAATGAGGCTGACAAGTGTGTTTACTATCGCCATGGTGGGGGCGAAGGTGTTATACTATGTTTGTATGTGGATGATATTCTGATCTTTGGTACAAACATGAGAGTAATACACGAGGTCAAGTCTTTCTTGTCAAAGAGCTTTGATATGAAAGATCCGGGAGAAGCTGATGTGATTCTGAACATCAAGCTGATTAAGAATGAGAGTGGGATTACTCTAACGCAATCTCATTATGTTGAGAAGATCTTGAGCCGGTTCGGCCATATTGATAGCAAGTCTTCTCCAACACCTTATGATCCCAGTGTGACACTACGCAAGAACCGGAGGATTGCCATAGATCAATTGAGATATTCTCAGATCGTTGGCTCACTCATGTACTTAGCGAGCGCGACTAGACCCGAGCATCTCTTTTCTGTTAGCAAGTTGAGTAGGTTCATGTCAAACCCGGGTACTGATCATTGGCATGCACTTGATAGGGTCATGCGCTACCTATGTGGTACAATGAGTTATGGGATTCACTATTCAGGGCACCCAGCTGTGCTTGAAGGATATAGTGATTCGAATTGGATCCCAGATGTAGCTGATCTGTACGCCACAAGTGGGTATGTATTTACCTTTGGAGGTGGCGCAGTATCATGGAGATCTTGCAAGCAAACCATATTGACGAGGTCAACTATGGAAGCAGAACTTACTGCTTTAGACACAACCACTGTTGAATCAGAATGGTTGCGTGAGCTCTTGATGGACTTGCCTGTGGTTGAAAAACCTGTTCCGGCAATCCTTTTGAATTGTGACAATCGAACTGTAATTGTCAAAGTGAACAATTCTAAGGATAACACGAAGTCATCAAGACACGTCAAGAGACGTTTGAAGTCTGTCAGGAAATTGCGAAACTCCGGAGTAATAACTGTTACATATATTCAAACAGACAAAAACCTGGCAGATCCCTTTACAAAGGGACTATCACGTAATGTGATAGAAAGTGCATCGAGGGAGATGGGTTTGAGACCCGTTGATGTTACACCATAGTGGTAACCCAACCTTTGTGATCGGAGATCCCGTGAATTAGGACCTGGGAAGAACAAACTAGTGGTTTAATTGAGGAGAGTATTATGTAACCCTCTCTATGTGAAGATGCACAACTCTCAATTGCTGTAAGGCAGGTTGGCAACAAGCCTTAATGTGTTTATGTTGGCTATTATAGCAAAGATGCTGTCCTACAGAGCATTCTTGAAATAACACACCTATATGAGTCCGATTGTTAAACGTCGCAATCTATGAGATTTGGGTGATCTCTAGTAAACTCATGAAGAGACCACGAAGTATGACGCATATGCTTCACCCGCGGGGTAGGCTACTGGCAGCCATGTACTGGTCATGACTTTGAGTGAAACCCTGTTGACGTGGGCACTACCCTTCGAGTAATGGACGTTGCCCTATCCTGTATTGACTAATTGGAGGCCCATGAAGACACCCGACGGCTAGATGGGCCACCTGGACAGCACATCGGAAGAAACCTTGGCGGGCAAGACAAGGAAGCGGACAACAAGGAAAGATTAGATCTAAAAGTACTGTAAACCTAGTCGTACTCGGTTAGGACCCTTGAGACCTGGCCTCCTATATAAAGGCCAGGAGAGGGGCTGCCGAGGGACACGAACAATCTTAGCAATCATAGCCAGAAAAAGCTTAGAGCTAGGTAACCCTAGCAGTAGTAATCTCGACGAGATCTCAGCCGAACTATTCGGCACCCCATTGTAACCCATTGTCATCATAATCAAGAACAGACAGGCAGGACGTAAGGGTTTTACCTCATCGAGGGCCCCGAACCTGGGTAAATCGCTCTCCCCGCTTGTCTGTGAACCGATGTCTCGAGTCAGCTTGCAGGATTCCATCAACCCTAAGCCCCTATCGGAGGGCATTGGCGAGGAGTACCCTCGACAATTGGCGCCGTCTGTGGGAAACCTGTCGGCGCAAGATCGGACATCGGCTGAACCCGTCATGTCATCGGCAGCTTCATCAACACCGTCATCACCTCATCTGGGAAGCCCGATCTGTTTCGGCTCCTACGAATTCACCCCGCATAGCGACTCGTCTCGCTCGACTTTCTCCAGTTTACAAGGCAACATGGAGATGACTTTCGGGAGTGTCCACTACAACGTCAATTCAGAAGGAATTCTTCGGCTGCTGGAATCTCCCATCTCCAGGTCGACAAGTCCAAGCGCATCATCGTCACTCGACCTTTCGGCTGGCCTCACAAGCCCGTCGAGTCCAACTCCGCCTTCGACTCCCCGTTCGGCATCCTCTATGTCGGTCGGATCAGATGACCTCGCATCCTCGGAGCTAACCTTGTATTACTGCATGAACTGCGACACCAGGCACGGACTGGGGTCAAGCGACACGCCGTTCATCTGCAATGCCTACTATTCATCGGGAGAGGACAACATCGGCAGCATCACCCGAGGAGACACCCGAAGAGTGGCGCCCCTCCAAGTTTATGTCGCTAACAGGGGAGACGAAGATCGCACCCCCCGTTCCAGCAGGCGAGCTAGTTTTGAAAACAGCGCCAGCAACAACAACAGCGACCATACCATCGCAGAGGAGGAGTAGGCAGCAGCCAAAGCAGCTGTGCTTAACAACACACCGCTTCCAGCAGGAACCACGGTTGGCACTCTCAATGCTTACCGCTCCATACTGGAGAAAAATCGGGAGCGCCTATCTAAGGAGCAAGCCACCCTCGAGAAACGCCTATCTGCAGCAGACCGATCTAGCGACCAACGGAGGGGCTCACAGGGAAGTGCCTCTCGAAGTACCCATGGAGGAGGAAAACACCGATCAAGAATGTCCAGGCTTTCGGAAGATGATGCAAGGGAGATAACGTCAAACTTGACTAAATCCTTTATGACTACAGACACCGCGGGCATGCCACGGCCAAAAACCGTCGCGAGAGCAACAGCCAACCTTGCAGCATACCTCATTAATCAGCGTCCCGAAGGATCCATGGCTCAGGCTCACCGTGGCGCCTTAGAAAGCCTTGCGATATTAGGAGACAATCTAGTACCAAGGAAGGAGAAGACCACGTTGCAGGCCAACGGCTCAAAGCACCGCGCAAGAGACGCTCGCGATGAAATTACTCAGAGTAGGATCGACAAGGCAAGGCGACGACGTGCCCTCAGAGAGGAATTTGACAGCGATTCTTCGGATGAGATCCAGGAGAACGACGGCGAACTTAGGGGGGCCGATTGTTTAAGCTACAAAATTCGGGAGGCGATGCCACCTAAGAAGTTCAAACCCACCCCTACTGACGCCGCCAAGTACGATGGGCAGCAGGAGCCGAGATCCTGGATAGAGGATTACCTGCAAACGGTGATTCTGCAAAAGGGAAACCAGATAGCAGCAATGCAGTGCCTGCAACTTTACCTAAAGGACTCAGCACGAGCCTGGCTGAGAGGTCTGCCGAAGGGTTCCATCAAGTCTTGGGACGACCTAGTAGAAGCCTTCGTCGCCAACTTCTAAGCAACCTACAAAAGGCCTGTCGGGATTGAAGAGTTACGGCACTGCCAACAAAAACAGAAGGAGTCAATGCGAGCATACATTGGGAGATTCACCAAACTCCTGAATGCTGCGGAGGACGTATCTGTCGACAGAGCAATCGACGCCTTCAGTGATGGCATCCGACGTGAAAGTTACATAGAAGAGCTTGGACGAAAGAAGCCGAAAACCATAACCAAGCTAATGGAAATCGCCAACAGCTGGGCCGATGGCGAAGACAACGTTCGTAAGCCACGACAGCGCAGCGACGACGAAGAAGATGACCAGCCAAAGCATGATTCGGGAGGTCGAAGGGATCGCAACAAGAGGAGGAAGAACCGCAGCTACGATGATAACAACTTGGTAGCTGCAGGATACTCTGATCGGCAGGATGATCGGTACGATGACAGGCGAGATGATCGAAATGACGGTAATTGGAGCAACTCTGGCAACCGTGGCAACTTTAAACCACGACAACAGAGAACTCCAGAACTACCCTACGCTAAGCAGATCAACGCCCCCTGCTATCTGCATTCGTATACCGATTCCAAGGATGGCAAAATAAAGTCTAGCCACCTGCTCAGGGACTGTCGGCAGTTCATCGATATGCATAAGCTCATCCAGCAGGCAGGCCAGCAACAGCTACCACCGCCACCACCACCACCCCCACCACAGCACCAGGTCCAGCAAGCTCAACCTCATCAACCCAACGAGGCATTTCCACCACCACGTGGGCAGATGAATATGATTCACAGGACAGTCGTCTCAAGGAGAGAAATGAAAAAGCTCACCCGAGAAATCAACCTGGCAGAAAGTGTCATGGCAAACATCCCTGAGTATGTCGAGTGGTCGTCTCAGAGCATCACGTTCAGCCGAGCGGATCACCCGATGACTATACCAAAACCAGGACACGCTGCCCTAGTGGTTGAAGCGCAGATAGGAGGGTTCAAGATGAGCAAAGTCTTCATGGACGGAGGAAGTGGACTCAACTTGATATTCCTTGACACAATTCAAAGCATGGGGATCACCATGAGAATGTTAGAAGAATCAGATACCCGCTTCCATGGGATCCTCCCTACTTCACCGGCGTACTCTCTTGGCAAAACGTACCTGAACGTTGTCTTCGGCACACCCGACAATTTTAGGAAGGAGAAGATCGAGTTTGAAGTCGTGAACTGGGAATCACAGTATCACGCTATACTCGGGAGACCAGCTTATGCCAAGTTCATGGCTGTGCCGCATTATGCATACCTCAAGCTGAAGATGCCTGGGAACAACGGGACGAACATCACAGTTTATGGAAGCTTTTCACGCTCGGACAATTGTGATCGTGATTTCCAAAGGATTGCTGCAAAGTTTGGGCCACAATGGGAAACTGTCGACCCTCCACCCAAACTGACGATACGAGAAATCAAGGAGGAAAAACTCGACATAAACATCAAGAAGAAGTCAGCCAACCTTGCCCTTCAAGCCTCGGTAGCAAAAGCGTCGGCAGTACAAGCTTCGGCAGTTGCCGATGCAGAAGATATAGGAGGTAGCAAGTCATTGACAATCGCTGCCCAAGCCCCTGACGAAATCAACAACGCTGTGATACGTCTCTGACGTATCGATAATTTCTTATGATCCATGCCACATTATTGATGTTATCTACATGTTTTATGCACACTTTATGTCATATTCGTGCATTTTCTGGAACTAACCTATTAACAAGATGCCAAAGTGCCGATTCTTTGTTTCTGCTGTTTTTGGTTTCAGAAATCCTAGTAAGGAAATATTCTCGGAATTGGACGAAATCAAAGCCCAGGGGCCTATTTTTCCACGAAGCTTCCAGAAGTCCGAAGGAGAGACGAAGAGGGGCCACGAGGGGGCCACACCCTAGGGTGGCGCGGCCCCCCCTTGGCCGCGCGGCCCTATGGTGTGGGGCCCCCGTGCCGCCTCTTGACCTGCCCTTCCGCCTACAAATAGCCTCCGTGACGAAACCCCCAGTACCGAGAGCCACGATACGGAAAACCTTCCAGAGACGCCGCCAACGCCGATCCCATCTCGGGGGATCCAGGAGATCGCCTCCGGCACCCTGCCGGAGAGGGGAATCATCTCCCGGAGGACTCTACGCCGCCATGGTCGCCTCCGGTGTGATGTGTGAGTAGTCTACCCCTGAACTATGGGTCCATAGCAGTAGCTAGATGGTTGTCTTCTCCCCATTGTGCTATCATTGTCGGATCTTGTGAGCTGCCTAACATGATCAAGATCATCTATCTGTAATTCTATATGTTGCGTTTGTTGGGATCCGATGAATAGAGAATACTTGTTATGTTGATTATCAAAGTTATATCTATGTGTTGTTTATGATCTTGCATGCTCTCCGTTATTAGTAGATGCTCTGGCCAAGTTGATGCTAGTAACTGCAAGAGGGAGTATTTATGCTCGATAGTGGGTTCATGTCTCCGTGAATCTGGAGGAGTGACAAGAACCACTAAGGTTACGGATGTGCTGTTGCCACTAGGGATAAAACATTAGTGCTATGTTCAAGGATGTAGTCACTAGTTACATTACGCGCAATACTTAATGCAATTGTCTGTTGTTAGCAACTTAATACTGGAGGGGGTTCGGATGATAACCTGAAGGTGGACTTTTTAGGCATAGATGCAGTTGGATGGCGGTCTATGTACTTTGTCGTAATGCCCAATTAAATCTCACTATACTCATCATGATATGTATGTGCATGGTCATGCTCTCTTTATTTGTCAATTGCCCAACTGTAATTTGTTCACCCAACATGCTGTTTGTCTTATGGGAGAGACACTTCTAGTGAACTGTGGACCCCGGTCCAATTCTCTTTACTGAAATATAATCTACTGCAATACTTGTTCTACTGTTTTCTGCAAACAATCATCTTCCACACAATACGGTTAATCCTTTGTTACAGCAAGCCGGTGAGATTGACAACCTCACTGTTTCGTTGGGGCAAAGTACTTTGGTTGTGTTGTGCAGGTTCCACGTTGGCGCCGGAATCCCTGGTGTTGCGCCGCACTACATCCCGCCGCCATCAACCTTCAACGTGCTTCTTGGCTCCTCCTGGTTCGATAAACCTTGGTTTCTTTCTGAGGGAAAACTTGCTGCTGTGCGCATCATACCTTCCTCTTGGGGTTCCCAACGAACGTGTGAGTTACACGCCATCAAGCTCTTTTTCTGGCGCCGTTGCCGGGGAGATCAATACACGCTGCAAGGGGAGTCTCCACTTCTCAATCTCTTTACTTTCTTTTTGTCTTGCTTAGTGACAAGGTATCAACTTGTCAATGCCTATGGATTGTAGGCTAGGGTTTAGTTGGAAGTAGAGGGTAAGTAGATCTCGAAGGTTTCAGCCGAAAAGTACTCGACGATTATGAAAACTAGGGTTTGTAGACAATGATTCGATTATTTCTTCGTCCCTCGGCTCCCCCTTTATATAGGAGGTGGAGCCGAGGGATTCGTGCTATACAAGTTACAGAGTCCGGGACGGTTTCTAACTCATCCCGCCAGATTACAAATAACACTTCCTATTACAACTCTTGACTTTCCTTGGTATATCTTGGGCTCCCGAATCTTCTTATTCTTCGGGTAGTGGGCCTTCAGTAAACCCCGGGTACTATCTTCGGCAGGCCCATTTGGGATGCCTATGTCAGTAGCCCCCGAGATTTTGCTTGAATCGTAGAATCAGGGAAAATCTCCACTGTTTATTTTTACTCGAAAGCTTTAACTTTTTTTATATTTCTTCACATAAAATTCTATATTGTACAGGGATAATGGTAGTTGGGGCTAGTTCATCTGACGGATCAGGTACTAGTTAACTGCTCTAGTGGCAATCCGCAAAAACCTACTTCAAAATCACGTCCCTGGACATGATCTCGGGATACTGGTGTAAACTTCGACAGGTGCCGCTTAAGGTCTTACCATTCTGTCGAGTCCCAGTCAAATTTATCGGGTACCTAACGCGTCCGTTAGGATTTTTCTTAAATATCTGTTGATACGGATAAAAGTAACGAGCGTGATCTTCGGCGATGCCACGCCCAGCGAAACGGATCTGGGGTCTGACCTTCGAAAATTAGCGTCATTACGAAATTGATCGCAACTTCGGCGTTCTGAGAATATATTGTCGAGTGCTTTTCCGGCTGTTGGAATGGCACATTTTATCGAGTCAAATATGACTTATATTGCTCTCCCGATGGGAGTATATGTAGAGTTAATTATAACTCGAAATATACTCTCTTGCTTTTCTATTTTTCCTTTGTTAATTCCATCGGGCACGCGAACAGCGTTCCCGATGGGAGTAGCCCCCGAGGCTACAACCAAGAACTTGTGCTTGGTTGTAGGCTCAACATTTTAGTCCACCTTGTCGCTATATTGTCATTATTTCCCAATATGATCTCTTTCTTCTTCTTTTTTTTTTTATCTCTCGGGTGCGCGAACAGCGCTCCCGATGGGAGTAGCCCCCGAGGCTATAGCCAAGGACTTGTGCTTGGTTGTAGGCTCCCGCAGTTTCTATATTGCCATACTCGAAATTTTGCTTTTTGTCGAAGTAGCCCCCGAGCGTTTGGGCAAAAACTTGTATTTGATCAAAAGCTCCCGAAGTATTTAATAATTCCTCCTGTCGCCAATCTTTTTTTTTTATTTTTCTTGTCGACATTCTTCCCTTGATGAAAAATGCTTCATCCCTGTTAGTAGTCTTGATTTTTCTGCCTTGTGGGTCCATTGTTTGTACCATGTTGACACGTCGGGCAAGTGGGGGACACACGTCCTCCGCTTTTTCTGGCGCACGTACGATAACGCCTATCTCAGTAAAAATACCTTTTTACCCTTGTATCTAGGAGATCTTTTGCACCACACGATTTCTTCATCCAACGGCACACTGCTTCACCCGATTCTTATATAAACCTTTCTTCAACCTCCGTTCATCCCCTCGCTTGCGCCGCTCATCTGTTCCTCTTCGCAAAAGCTTCCCCTGCGCCCAACTCTCTCTGATCTTCCGCACTTACGAGCATTGCTCTGCCCATTGCCGTTGATGCCACCGTGCACGCGACTCACTCGCCACAGTACTCCGGAATCCAAGATGGCCGCCGAGGATCTTGAGTGGGAGAGATCTAAAATCTCCAACCAGGACATCAACATGCTGAAGAGGCTTGGCCTCATGAAGAAGGAAGACGCCATCCGCTTTCCAGCGAAGAAAGCTACCCCAAGCCTCCAATGGAGTACCGGGTTAGTTTTGTTGATCACCTCATCCGCGGCCTTTCGGCCCCAATTCACGATTTCCTCCGCGGCCTTCTTTTCGTTTATGGGATTCAACTGCACCAGTTGACCCCCAATTCCATCCTTCACATTTCTATTTTCATCACACTTTGCGAATGCTTCCTCGGAATCCCTCCCAATTGGGCTCTGTGGAAACGCATTTTCTGCCTCCGCCGCAATGGCTCCCACAACGTCACTTATAACATAGGTGGCGTTGTTATCTGTGTTCGTGCGATGTCGATTACTTCGACGTCAAATTTCCTGATTCTGTCCAAGGATGGCGCAAAAAGTGGCTCTACATTCACGAAGAAAGCGCCAACTCGTTGAACACAACATAATTCCTTTCGACGGAAGTGCCGAATTCAGCGTCGCCGCTCTGGGATGCCGAAGCTTCCGAAGAAGAGAAAAAGGCGACAGAGGCACTCATGTCTCGTATTCATCAGCTTCAAAACACTCGAGGCAAAGAGCTGTACGGTGTTCAAATCATCGCCTACTTCCTTAGGATTAGAGTGCGGCCTCTTCGGGCTCGCAAAAATCCCCTTTGGACGTACTGCGCGAAAACGACGCCAACAGAATCTCCAGTGATCTTTCCTCAAAGGACTTGGAGAAGTTGATTCGAAGACTTTCTCGCCTGGGCAAGGACCCTATTCCTTCCTCTTGTCGCATGGAACCATACAGCTCCGCCAATCCACTCCCCGAGGTATTTTGTCTTCCCGAGTTTTTATCTTGTTCCGCACTTTCTCTGCACCTCATTGTATTGTCATTTCTTTAATTTTCCTTTTGTCACTATTTTTTACAGAACCATCCTACTATGACTTCCCTTCCTCCTCTTCCTGAGGGTGGAGAAGTCGAAGAACAGAACTATCATTGCCGAAGATACTCAAGGTTCTGCTATTCCCGAAAGTGAAGTCGCGGGTTCTCACAAATCTGCGGCTTCCGTGAAAAGAAATTGAGTCTGAAGCCAGTGAGTCGACACAATCCCTTCCTCCTGCTGTTTCCCCAAGGAACAAAAGGAAAAGGAATGATGCCGAGGATTCTGGCACCTCTAAGGCTGAAGAAGTTGTTCCTTCCCATCCGAAGGCAGCTTATGATCCTTATTGAATCCCTCGTCAGCTCGTAAGTCGTCTTTACTTCTCCCTCTTTTTGTACTCGAAATATTTATCTTGTCTTGTTTTTTATGCTGCCGATTTTTTGATCAACAGTGATGACGAGGAAGAAGTACCAACTGTTGACGTAGCTCCTCGAACGAGCACGTCACGCACTATACTTGCCTCAGACACACTAGTTGAAGGAGAAGAATCTTCGCCTCCTCAACAAAATGTCGTCACCACTACTCCACCATCAAGCCCCCTTGCTCCTTCACCAAAAAGGTCAAGGGTTGAAAAGATTGTTGAACCTGCCCCTCGGTTAGGCGGTTCGTCGACTCTGCTCTTAGATGATGTAAGTTTGTCGATATCTATATTTTTTATTTTGCTTTTTCACGCCTTCTCGCTCTTTTTCATGCCGATGTTTCTCTTGCTGTGTTCGTCTTGAACAGCCCATGATCAAAGAGCTTCTCCGCATCGGATCCCAATTTATTGGGTACCGTGAATATGCGAACAGAGCCGAAGGTAACGACTTCTATGCTTGCCGTTTTTCCTTGGCTTTTTGCTCCAGTTGTTTGTCGCGATTTTTGATCTTTCTTCTCTCTCTTTTTCATATCTCGATAGAGAAACTTGCAGAGGCCAACGAACGTGCCGACGCACTTGCTCAAAAACTTGAGCAAAGTGAGGCGGCTCGCAAGAAAGCCGAACTCGCTGCTAGCGAAGCCAAGGCCGAAGCTGATGAAGCCAAGGCAAAAGCTGCTGGTGTCGAGGAACTGCAGAAAAAACTTGAGGATGCTACATCTGCCTTAAACGAGCACAAAGCTGCGCAAGCTTCTCGTGAACAAGGAATCCTCAAGCGCCTGAAAACTCAAAGTCGCCGCACTTTCAGTAATTTTGCTGATCCCTTCTATTTTTATGAGAATCGTTGTTTCTTGTCTTTTGACTAATGCTTTGTTTTCTTGACAGCCCAAACAAACCAGGATTTTGATCTGACGAATCTTGTCGATGACCCGCTCCTTGACGCACTTTCCTATCTGGAGCTTCATGGGTCCGAGATTCGTGAAGGTGTGTCGAATGCTAACGCAGTATTGTCGGCATTGTTCCCCTACTTCTTCCCGAAGAAAGAGGAGCCTGCGACTTTCCTTAACCTTGCCAAGATGTTCAATTCACCGGAAGACCTTGGACTGAAGATGCGCCAAGAAAATATGAAGGTTGCCGTTGAGAACACTGTCGCGTTGGTTGCTGACAATCAACAGACTATTGACTGGATGAAAGTTGGCGACACCGAGCAGATAGAACAATCAAGGTGGAAGTCACTGATTAAGGCAGCCAAGCCCAACACAAAGAAGATCTTGGCCTATCTCGGGATTAGACCAGCGTCGACTCCTAGCTCGTCAAGGCCGGAGGTCTAGTTGCATGTCTCTGTTTTTCTTTCTGTTTCTTTTGCTCTTGTCGCCAAAGTAGTCATTTGGCGACACGTACTTCCTTAGCTCCACTGTAATGCCCTTGTAATTATTCCAAGAGATTAATGAAACCTCTGTCTTTGCTTGTTGTTTGATGTTGTCTTGTTTAAATTTCAGTTGATATTTGATAACTATACTCCATCTTCCGCTCCTTCCAATGTTTCGCCTTCTTCTTCTCGCGCGAGAGAGCTTTTCTTGACATCTTTGCACTGTCGACGATACCTTGTCGCAAGAACTGGATGAACTTCGACAGCAACTTCAGTATGCGAAGAAGCAAACACTTGTGATGATGGAGCAATCTCGTAAGTCATCTGAAGCCGAAAAAGTTGCTCTTCAGCAAGCTCGCGAGGCCGTGGCTGCTAAGGAAATTGCTGCTTCCGAGGCTGAAAAGGCGACTACTCGAGAAAATTTCATGCTCGAATTGATGAATGAAGCCAGCGCAGATATGTCGGGTATGCTTGTTTCATCCTCCGATATCTTTCATCTTCATGCTATGTCTCTTAAAGGTTTCTACTTCGTTGTTTTGATAGGTTCCTTTGCGATGCTGCAGCCGAGGAAGAGAGGGTAAATGCTAGGACGAACCTCCTTGTTAACCTTTCCCTGGACCATGGTTCTTTGTTTTGGGCTACCCCAGAGAGGACCCGCCAAATTGTCGGATTTCAGGATCGCACCTCTCAAACTCGTGATTTCCTTGACTTACGTACCAAGACCTTGTCCATGGTTTATAACTCCATGTTTCCTCGGAACATTCAACCAAAAACTCTTCCTGAATTGATGGAAAGATTCAAGGATGCTCGCAGTATCCATGATTTTGTCAAAGCTCAATTGGTAGCTGGCGCGGATTTGCTCTTATCATGCTCCAGATACGCCACTCAAATCTTGACCTTACCCAAGTTGTCGCGAAGGTTCATCAGAAGGTAAAACGTCGAAGAGTTGGTATTGACCAGATTAACACGAAGGTTTCGCCTATAGCCGAAGAAATGATTGAAGACCTTCTTCGGATGGACGCCGACTTTTTTGCCGATGGTCACTATGCCGATTTTCTTGGCGCTGCTCCTGAAGAAAACAGAGTTACCCTTGATGACATGCGAATCGAGACTAGTTATTTTCCTCTGTAGATAATTCTTCTTTGTGACCCATGACTGTGATTATATTGTGAAGCAATCATTATATTTGTATGTTTGTCTAGCCCCCGAGTATTTCGGTGACTCTTTACTGTATTTGCATATTGCGAGGTTTTGAACCAAGGCATTTATGTATTTATGTCGGATATGAGCCCCCGAGCTTCTTTATTGAGTACTATTTTGTATTTTTACTGACTCACGAGGTATTTTAATACCAAGGCAAGGTTTTTTCTTTTTTGATGAACTATATTGAAATTTGTCGGAGCGAAGACTTTGAACATGTCGATAAAGAGAAAGGTATATTGACACTATCTTTATTATATTGCAGCACCGCGAGCCCGCCTCATTAAAAACGTTCTCCGGCCCCACTCGGTGCCCCGAAAAAGGAAAAGAGTGCGTCTGAAAACTCGCGGGCGTTTCAGTACATTGAAGTTTTACAAGGACTATATTTCGACTCTAGGCGTAGAACCGCCTGAGTTGCGCCACGTTCTAGGGGTTTGGCTCCTCCACCCCTGTCTTCTTGTCCTTTATCCTGTATGCTCCTCCTCCGATTACTTCCGTGACAATGTAAGGGCCAAGCCATGGTGACTCGAGTTTTTCATGACTTTTTTGCGTGAGCCGAAGAACTAGGTCTCTGATACGTCTCCGACGTATCGATAATTTCTTATGTTCCATGCCACATTATTGATGTTATCTACATGTTTTATGCACACTTTATGTCATATTCGTGCATTTTCTGGAACTAACCTATTAACAAGATGCCGAAGTGCCGATTCTTTGTTTTCTGCTGTTTTTGGTTTCAGAAATCCTAGTAAGGAAATATTCTCGGAATTGGACGAAATCAAAGCCCAAGGGCCTATTTTCTCACGAAGCTTCCAGAAGTCCGAAGGAGAGACGAAGAGGGGCCACGGAGGGGCCACACTATAGGGCGGCGCGGCCCCCCCTTGGCCGCGCCGGCCTGTAGTGTGGGGCCCCCGTGCCGCCTCTTGACCTGCCCTTCCGCCTATAAAAAGTCTCCGTGACGAAACCCCCAGTACGGAGAACCACGATACGGAAAACCTTCCAGAGACGCCGCCGCCGCCGATCCCATCTCGGGGGATCCAGGAGATCGCCTCCGGCACCCTGCCGGAGAGGGGAATCATCTCCCGGAGGACTCTACGCCGCCATGGTCACCTCCGGTGTGATGTGTGAGTAGTCTACCCCTGGACTATGGGTCCATAGCAGTAGCTAGATGGTTGTCTTCTCCCCATTGTGCTATCATTGTCGGATCTTGTGAGCTGCCTAACATGATCAAGATCATCTATCTGTAATTCTATATGTTGCGTTTGTTGGGATCCGATGAATAGAGAATACTTGTTATGTTGATTATCAAAGTTATGCTATGTGTTGTTTATGATCTTGCATGCTCTCCGTTACTAGTAGATGCTCTGGCCAAGTAGATGCTTGTAACTCCAAGAGGGAGTACTTATGCTCGATAGTGGGTTCATGCCTGCATTGACACAGGGACGATGTGAGAAAGTTCTAAGGTTGTGTTGTGCTGTTGCCACTAGGGATAAAACATTAGTGCTATGTTCAAGGATGTAGTCACTAGTTACATTACGCACCATACTTAATGCAATTGTCTGTTGTTTGCAACTTAATACTGGAGGGGGTTCGGATGATAACCTGAAGGTGGACTTTTTAGGCATAGATGCAGTTGGATGACGGTCTATGTACTTTGTCGTAATGCCCAATTAAATCTCACTATACTCATCATGATATGTATGTGCATGGTCATGCTCTCTTTATTTGTCAATTGCCCAACTGTAATTTGTTCACCCAACATGCTGTTCGTCTTATGGGAGAGACACCTCTAGTGAACTGTGGACCCCGGTCCAATTCTCTTTACTGAAATACAATCTACTGCAATACTTGTTCTATTGTTTTCTGCAAACAATCATCTTCCACACAATACGGTTAATCCTTTGTTACAGCAAGCCGGTGAGATTGACAACCTCACTGTTTCGTTGGGGCAAAGTACTTTGGTTGTGTTGTGCAGGTTCCACGTTGGCGCCGGAATCCCTGGTGTTGCGCCGCACTACATCCCGCCGCCATCAACCTTCAATGTGCTTCTTGGCTCCTACTGGTTCGATAAACCTTGGTTTCTTTCTGAGGGAAAACTTGCTGCTGTGCGCATCATACCTTCCTCTTGGGGTTGCCCAACGAACGTGTGAAATACACGCCATCAAGCTAAATTTCTGGCGCCGTTGCCGGGGAGATCAAGACACGCTGCAAGGGGAGTCTCCACTTCTCAATCTCTTTACTTTGTTTTTGTCTTGCTTAGTTTTATTTACTACTTTGTTTTCTGCACTAAATCAAAATACAAAAAAATTAGTTGCTAGTTTTACTTTATTTGCTATCTTGTTTGCTATATCTAAAACACAAAAAAATTAGTTTACTTGCATTTACTTTATCTAGTTTGTTTTATTTACTGTTGCTAAAATGGCCAACGCTGAAAACACTAAGTTGTGTGACTTCACAACCACAAATAATAATGATTTCTTATGCACACCTATTGCTCCACCTGCTACTACAGCAGAATTCTTTGAAATTAAACTGCTTTCTTGAATCTTGTTATGCGAGAGCAATTTTGCAGTGTTAGTTACTGATGATGCTGCTGCCCATCTTAATAATTTTGTTGAACTATGTGAAATGCAAATATATAAAGATGTAGATGGTGATATTATTAAACTAAAATTGTTCCCTTTCTCATTAAGAGGAAGAGCTAAAGATTGGTTGCTATCTCTGCCTAAGAATAGTATTGATTCATGGACTAAATGCAAGGATGCTTTTATTGGTAGATATTATCCCCCTGCTAAAATTATATCTTTGAGGAGTAGCATAATGAATTTTAAACAATTAGATACTGAACATGTTGCTCAAGCTTGGGAAAGAATGAAATCTCTGGTTAAAAATTGCCCAACCCATGGACTGACTACTTGGATGATCATCCAAACCTTCTATGCAGGACTAAATTTTTCTTCGCGGAATTTATTGGATTCAGCTGCTGGAGGTACCTTTATGTCCATCACTCTTGGTGAAGCAACAAAGCTTCTTGATAATATGATGATCAACTACTCTGAATGGCACACGGAAAGGGCTCCACAAGGTAAGAAGGTAAATGTCGAAGAAACCTCTTCCTTGAGTGATAAGATTGATGCTATTATGTCTATGCTTGTGAATGATAGGACTAATATTGATCCTAATAATGTTCCGTTAGCTTCATTGGTTGCACAAGAAGAACATGTTGATGTAAACTTCATTAAAAATAATAATTTCAACAACAATGCTTACCGGAACAATTCTAGTAACAACTATAGGCCATATCCTTATAATAATGGCAACGGCTATGGTAATTCTTATGGTAATTCTTACAACAATAATAGGAATTCACCCCTGGACTTGAAGCCATGCTTAAAGAATTTATTAGTACACAAACTGCTTTTAACAAATCTGTTGAAGAAAAGCTTGGGAAAATTGATATACTTGCTTCTAAAGTCGATAGTCTTGCTGCTGATGTTGATCTTTTGAAATCAAAAGTTTTGCCTAATGAGAATCATCATAATAAAATTACTACTACAGCAAATGCCATTCAAGTTAGAATTAATGAGAATATAAGATTAATGGCTGAGCTGCGTGCTAGGTGGGATAGAGAAGAAAATGAAAAACTAGCTAAAGAAAAGAATATAGCTAAAGTTTGGACTATTACCACCACTAGTAATGCTAATGCTACACATGTTGCTGCACCTCCTACTCATACTAATAAAAGAATTGGTGTTAGCAATGTTTCCACTTCTAATGCAAAGCGCGAAAAACTGCTGAAAGCTAAAGCTGCTTAAACACTGTGATAAAGCTGCTGAAATTTTTTCCAACATTGGGGATGATGATCCCATTGCTTTAGATTATAATGGTTTGAATTTTGATGATTGCCACATCTCTGAAGTTATAAAGTTCTTGCAAAAACTTGCTAAAAGTCCTAATGCTAGTGCTATAAATTTGGCTTTCACGCATCATATTACAAATGCTCTTATAAAAGCTAGAGAAGAGAAACTAGAGCGCGAAGCCTCTATTCCTAAAAAGTTAGAGGATGGTTGGGAGCCCATCATTAAGATGAAGATTAAAGATTTTGATTGTAATGCTTTATGTGATCTTGGTGCAAGTATATCAGATATGCCTAAGAAAATTTATAATATGATTGACTTGCCACATTTGAAAAATTGTTATTTGGATGTTAATCTTGCTGATCATTCTACAAAGAAACCTTTGGGGAAAGTTGATAATGTTCGCATTACCGTTAACAATAACCTTGTTCCCGTTGATTTTGTTGTCTTGGATATTGAATGCAATGCATCTTGTCCCATTATATTGGGAAGACCTTTTCTTATTTGTTGGTGCTGTTATTGATATGAAGGAAGGTAATATAAAATATCAATTTCCTCTCAAGAAAGGTATGGAACACTTCCCTAGAAAGAGAATGAAGGTACCTTTTGACTCTATTATGAGAACAAATTATGATGTTGACACTTAGTCTCTTGATAATACTTGATACACACTTTCTGCGCCTAGCTGAAAGGCGTTAAAGAAAAGCGCTTATGGGAGACAACCCATGTTTTTACCTACAGTACTTTGTTTTTATTTTGTGTCTTGGAAGTTGTTTACTACTGTAGCAACCTCTCCTTATCTTAGTTTTGTGTTTTGTTGGGCCAAGTTAAGCCGTTGATAGAAAAGTAAGTACTAGATTTGGATTACTGCACAGTTCCAGATTTCTTTGCTGTCACGAATCTGGGTCCACCTCCCTGTAGGTAGCTCAGAAAATTAAGCCAATTTACGTGCATGATCCTCAGATATGTACGCAACTTTCATTCAATTTGGGCATTTTCATTTGAGCAAGTCTGGTGCCATTTTAAAATTCGTCAATACGAACTGTTCTGTTTTGACAGATTCTGCCTTTTATTTCGCATTGCCTCTTTCGCTATGTTGGATGAATTTCTTTGATCCACTAATGTCCAGTAGCATTATGCAATGTCCAGAAGTGTTAAGAATGATTGTGTCACCTCTGAATATGTCAATTTATATTGTGCACTAACCCTCTAATGAGTTGTTTCGAGTTTGGTGTGGAGGAAGTTTTCAAGGATCAAGAGAGGAGTATGATGCAACATGATCAAGGAGAGTGAAAGCTCTAAGCTTGGGGATGCACCCGGTGGTTCACCCCTGCATATATCAAGAAGACTCAAGCGTCTAAGCTTGGGGATGCCCAAGGCATCCCCTTCTTCATCGACAACATTATCAGGTTCCTCCCCTGAAACTATATTTTTATTCCATCACATCTTATGTGCTTTTTCTTGGAGCGTCGGTTTGTTTTTGTTTTTTGTTTTGTTTGAATAAAATGGATCCTAGCATTCACTTTATGGGAGAGAGACACGCTCCGCTGTAGCATATGGACAAGTATGTCCTTGGTTTCTACTCATAGTATTCATGGCGAAGTTTCTCCTTCGTTAAATTGTTATATGGTTGGAATTGGAAAATGATACATGTAGTAATTGCTATAAATGTCTTGGGTAATGTGATACTTGGCAATTATTGTGCTCATGATTAAGCTCTTGCATCATATGCTTTGCACCCATTAATGAAGAAATACATAGAGCATGCTAAAATTTGGTTTGCATATTTGGTTTCTCTAAGGTCTAGATAATTTCTAGTATTGAGTTTGAACAACAAGGAAGACGGTGTAGAGTCTTATAATGTTTTCAATATGTCTTTTATGTGAGTTTTGCTGCACCGGTTCATCCTTGTGTTTTTTTCAAATAAGCCTTGCTAGCCTAAACCTTGTATCGAGAGGGAATACTTCTCATGCATCCAAAATACTTGAGCCAACCACTATGCCATTTGTGTCCACCATAATTACCTATACTACATGGTATTTTCCGCCATTCCAAAGTAAATTGCTTGAGTGCTACCTTTAAAATTCCATCATTCACCTTTGCAATATATAGCTCATGGGACAAATAGCTTAAAAACTATTGTGGTATTGAATATGTAATTATGCATTTTATCTCTTATTAAGTTGCTTGTTGTGCGATAACCATGTTCAGCAGGACGCCATCAACTATTCATTGTTGAATTTCATGTGAGTTGCTATGCATGTCCGTCTTGTCTGAAGTAAGAGAGATCTACCACCTTATGGTTAAGCATGCATATGTTAGAGAAGAACATTGGGCCGCTAACTAAAGCCATGATCCATGGTGGAAGTTTCAGTTTTGGACAACAATCCTCAAATCTCAAATGAGAAAATTATTAATTGTTGTTATATGCTTATGCATAAAAGAGGAGTCCATTATCTGTTGTCTATGTTGTCCCGGTATGGATGTCTAAGTTGAAGAATAATCAATAGCGAGAAATCCAATGCGAGCTTTCTCCTTAGACCTTTGTACAGGCGGCATAGAGGTACCCCTTTGTGACACTTGGTAAAAACAATGCATTGTGATGATCCGGTAGTCCAAGCTAATTAGGACAAGGTGCGGGCACTATTAGTACGCTATGCATGAGGCTTGCAACTTATAAGATATAATTTACATGATGCATATGCTTTATTACTACCGTTGACAAAATTGTTTCATGTTTTCAAAATCAAAGCTCTAGCACAAATATAGCAATCGATGCTTTTCCTCTATGGAGGACCATTCTTTTACTTTCAATGTTGAGTCAGTTCACCTATTTCTCTCCACCTCAAGAAGCAAACACTTGTGTGAACTGTGCATTGATTCCTACATACTTGCTTATTGCACTTATTATATTACTCTATGTTGACAATATCCATGAGATATACATGTTACAAGTTGAAAGCAACCGCTGAAACTTAATCTTCTTTTGTGTTGCTTCAATATCTCTACTTTGAATTATTGCTTTATGAGTTAACTCTTATGCAAGACTTATTGATGCTTGTCTTGAAGTGCTATTCATGAAAAGTCTTTGCTATATGATTCACTTGTTTACTCATGTCATATACATTGTTTTGATCGCTGCATTCACTTCATTTGCTTTACTAATAGTATGATCTAGATTATGATGGCATGTCACTCGAGTTATTATATTTTTTATCGTTTTACCTGCTCGGGACGAGCATAACTAAGCTTGGGGATGCTAATACGTCTCCGACGTATCGATAATTTCTTATGTTCCATGCCACATTATTGATGTTATCTACATGTTTTATGCACACTTTATGTCATATTCGTGCATTTTCTGGAACTAACCTATTAACAAGATGCCGAAGTGCCGATTCTTGTTTCTGCTGTTTTTGGTTTCAGAAATCCTAGTAAGGAAATATTCTCGGAATTGGACGAAATCAAAGCCCAGGGGCCTATTTTCTCATGAAGCTTCCGAAGTCCGAAGGAGAGACGAAGAGGGGCCACGGAGGGGCCACACTATAGGCGGCGTGGCCCCCCTTGGCCGCGCCGGCCTGTAGTGTGGGGCCCCGTGCCGCCTCTTGACCTGCCCTTCCGCCTATAAAAAGTCTCCGTGACGAAACCCCCGATACGGAGAACCACGATACGGAAAACCTTCCGAGAGATGCCGCCGCCGATCCCATCTCGGGGGATCCGAGAGATCGCCTCCGGCACCTGCGGAGAGGGGAATCATCTCCCGGGAGGACTCTACGCCGCCATGGTCGCCTCCGGTGTGATGTGTGAGTAGTCTACCCCTGGACTATGGGTCCATAGCAGTAGCTAGATGGTTGTCTTCTCCCCATTGTGCTATCATTGTCGGATCTTGTGAGCTGCCTAACATGATCAAGATCATCTATACGTAATTCTATATGTTGCGTTTGTTGGGATCCGATGAATAGAGAATACTTGTTATGTTGATTATCAAAGTTATGCTATGTGTTGTTTATGATCTTGCATGCTCTCCGTTACTAGTAGATGCTTGGCCAAGTAGATGCTTGTAACTCCAAGAGGGAGTACTTATGCTCGATAGTGGGTTCATGCCTCGCATACTGACACCCGGGACAAAGGATGTAAAAGTTCTAAGGTTGTGTTGTGCTGTTGCCACTAGGGATAAAACATTAGTGCTATGTTCAAGGATGTAGTCACTAGTTACATTACGCACCATACTTAATGCAATTGTCTGTTGTTTGCAACTTAATCTTTGGAGGGTTCGGATGATAACCTGAAGGTGGACTTTTTAGGCATAGATGCAGTTGGATGACGGTCTATGTACTTTGTCGTAATGCCCAATTAAATCTCACTATACTCATCATGATATGTATGTGAATGGTCATGCTCTCTTTATTTGTCAATTGCCCAACTGTAATTTGTTCACCCAACATGCTGTTCGTCTTATGGGAGAGACACCTCTAGTGAACTGTGGACCCTGGTCCAATTCTCTTTACTGAAATACAATCTCTTGCAATACTTGTTCTACTGTTTCTGCAAACAATCATCTTCCACACAATACGGTTAATCCTTTGTTCTGACAAGCCGGTGAGATTGACAACCTCACTGTTTCGTTGGGGCAAAGTACTTTGGTTGTGTTGTGCAGGTTCCACGTTGGCGCCGGAATCCCTGGTGTTGCGCCGCACTACATCCCGCCGCCATCAACCTTCAACGTGCTTCTTGGCTCCTACTGGTTCGATAAACCTTGGTTTCTTTCTGAGGGAAAACTTGCTGCTGTGCGCATCATACCTTCCTCTTGGGGTTGCCCAACGAACGTGTGAAATACACGCCATTAGTCTCCCACCTGAAAAGATCTTGGCCGCAAACGTCGACTGTGGTAATTCTTCAAGTCCTGTTGGTATTTGGTTACCCGAGATAATACTTCGTCTCGAGCTTCATCAAGTGCGTCGACGTCGTCTTCTAGCGCTTTTCTCGACACTTCTTCGTCATATTCGACGACGCGTGGAGAGTTGTGCTCTATCTCGATTGGTAGTCTATACTGCTCCATGAACCAAGAAAAACGGAGTTTCCTGTGTTGCTGTGTTTGGTGTTGTTCGGATGCTCCACAACACACTTGGTAATTCTTCTGGCCAGGTATGCCGAGCTTTTTCCAGTGGTCCTAACAAGCGTTTCTTGATGCCATTGCAGATGATGCCATTGGCTTTCTCGACTTGCCCATTGGTTTGAGGATGTGCAACTGACGCAAAGTGCAACTTGATACCCACCTCTTCGCAATAATCCTTGAATTCGTGGGATGTGAATTCTTGCCGTTGTCTGTGACGATGCTGTGGGGCACTCCAAATCTGAAAACGAGGCCTTTTATGAATTTTACTGCGGATGCTCCGTCTGGTGAATTTATCGGCTTCGCTTCTATCCACTTTGTAAATTTGTCGACAGCTACTAGCATATACTCCTTTCCTCCTGGCCAGGATTTGTGTAACTTGCCCACCATATCAAGTCCCCATTGAGCAAAGGTCCATGACAATGGTATTGGTGCTAGCTCTGCTGCTGGAGAATGAGGTTTTGCGGCAAACCTTTGACACGCGTCGCAAGTTCTTACTATGTCCTTGGCGTCCTTGATTGCTGTCAACCAGTAGAATCCTGCCCGAAAAACCTTGGCTGCAATAGCTCGACTACTTGCGTGGTGGCCACATATTCCTTCGTGTACATCCTTCAGAATTATTCTTCCTTCTTCGGGTGTGACACACCTTTGCAAGACGCCTGAAATACTTCGTTTATATAATTCTCCTTTGACCACCGTGAAAGCTTTGGAGCGTCGAATTACTCGCCTTGCCTCAACTGGATCGTCGGGTATTTCTTTCCTGAGGATGTATGATATGTACGGCTGCATCCACGGTATCTGTATCACCATGACCAGGTCCTGATCTTCTTCTTCTTCCTCTTGCTTTTCCTTGGTAGCCCCCGAGGATTTCTTCTCCTTCTTTTTTGATTTTGTCGACTTAGTGGATCTTTCTGTTATCTCTTCCCAGAATACACCTGGCGGGACTGCAAGGCATTGCGACCCGATGTTTGCAAGAACGTCGGCTTCGTCGTTGCTCAATCTACTAATATGATTTACTTCGCATCCATCGAACAACTTCTCGAGCTCGTTGTACACCTCCTTGTATGCCATCATGCTATCATTGACTGCGTCACATTGGTTCATAACTTGCTGAGACACCAAAAGTGAGTCGCCAAAGATTTTTAGTCGAGTTGCACCGCAGGCTTTCGCCATCTTCATCCCGTGTATGAGAGCCTCATATTCTGCTTCATTGTTAGATGCGTTAGGGAACGTCATCCGAAGGATGTACTTCAACTTGTCGCCTTCAGGTGATATGAGTACTACTCCTGCGCCAGCCCCTTCTAGTCTCTTGGACCCATCAAAGTTCATGGTCCAGGTTCTCGATAAGTCTGGGGGTCCTGTGTTTTGCAACTCCATCCACTCTGCGATGAAGTCCGGCAGTATTTGCGACTTGATTGCTTTTCTTTTTTCATACGTGATGTCCCGAGGGGAAAGTTCTATTCCCCAAAGGGAGACACGACCCGTAGCTTCTGGGTTATTCAATATATTTGACAAGGGAGCTTCATTGACCACTATGATCGGGTGTGCCGAAAAATAGTGGCGTAATTTTCATGCTGTTGTGAACACTCCATATGCTATCTTTTGGTACTGAGGGTACCTTTGTTTTGAGGGTGATAAAACTTCGCTAACGAAGTATCTTTGGCCTTTGCACGCCGTGGAGTTTTCCTTCTTCTTCTCTTTCGACAACTAGCACCGTGCTCACCACTTGGGGCGTGGCTGCGATATACGACGGGAGAGGTTCCCTTTCTTTTGGCACCACCAAAATTGGTGGTGTCGAGATTGTGCGCTTTAAATCCTCGAGAGCTCTGTCGGCTTCTTCGTTCCATTGGAATTTATCTCCTTGCTTTATCAGAGCGTAGAATGGTAACGCTTTTTCACCCAGCCTAGCGACGAATCTGCTCAAAGCTGCGACTCGCTTGATTAGCTGTTGTATTTCTTTCAACTTTGTTGGCTTCCTCATTATTACGATAGCTTGTATTTTATCGGGATTTGCTTGATCCCTCTTGCTGAAACTAGAAACCCCGGAGAAGTTCTCCTATTTGGGACGCAGAAAGAACACTTCGTCGGGTTCGGTTTGAGGCAGAACTTATCAAGGATGTCGAAGGTTTGCCAGAGATCCTCCATCCGCGTTGCCCCCTAATTTGATGTTATGACGACATCATCGATGTATACTTGCACGTTCTTCCCAATACGTGTCGCCAAACACTACGCATCATCCTACGATATGTTGCTCCCGCATTTTTAGACCAAAGGGCATTGTTCTGTAGCAAAACACGCCGTAAGGTGTAATAAACGCAGTCTTTACTTCATCTTCTTCTTTCAATCTGATCTGGTTATAACCAGAATATGCATCCGGAAGGAATGACGTTCACATCCCGCCGTGGAGTCGATAATTTGATCGATCCTCGGGAGGAAAGTGATCCTTTGGACAATGTTTATTGAGACACGTAAAGTCGACGCACATGCGAAGGACCTTAGTGTTTTTCTTCGGCACCAGACAGGATTTGCTACCCATGTGGCTTACGTGAATATCTCTTTGATAAAACCAGCTTCTTGTAGTCGATTGATTTACGACAGCATGGCTTTGCGGTTTGGTTCCGAAAAACGCCGCAAAGGTTGTTTGATTGGTCTCGCTAGTGGATCCAAGTTTAGGTGGTGCTCGGCAAGTTCCCTGGGTACTCTGGCATGTCGGCTGGACACCATGCGAAGATTTTCCGGTGCTCACGAAGGAACTCGACGAGCGCGCTTTCCTATGCGATATCCATGTCGTTTGCGATAGATGTCGTCTTTTTCGGTCTGTCGGGTGAATCTGCACCTCTTTTGAATTTTCTCGGTACTGAAAGTTGATTCTTTGTTTGGCCTTCCAACGTACGGCGATGCGTCGTAATCAGTCATGCTTTTTGACGCCAAGTACTCAGCTTGCATCCCGAAGGTTTCGACAACGGTGAAAATCCTTGTCGCACTTATCGGCTAAGGCAAAGCTTCCTTTGTTGTGATTGGTCCCTTTGGTCCAGGCATCCTCCACAACAGGTATGTATAGTGTGGCATCGCCATAAATCTAGCATATGCTGGTCGTCCCAACAGAGCGTGGTATTGCGACGGAAAATCCACGACTTCAAATTCGAGCCTCTCGATTCTATAATTTTCTCGGGTCCCAAAGCGAACGTCGAGATTGATCTTTCCCAATGGATAACTTGGTTTCTCCGGTGTGATGCCGTGGAACCTTGTGTCTGTTGGTTTCAAGTTTACTAAGGATATGTACATCTTCCTCAATGTATCTGCATACATAAGGTTTAAGCTGCTGCCGCCGTCTATGAACACTCGAGAGACATCAAATCCCGTGATACTTCTTTGGCGAGAATAAGTCTTGACTGCCACAGTCGAGGAACTGCTGCGGATGATCTGCTATTGTGAAGCCGATATCTTGTCACGACCAATTAAGGTACTCAAGCTGTTGGTGGAGGCATTTTCTACGCCATAAACACCTGTCGTGAGATTACTTTACGAGCTCTATTGGACGGCCTTCCTTTACGAATCATCGACACTTTGCTCCGTTGGAGTTAGGATCAACATAAGGTGGTGGTGGAGGTGCTGCCGCTAATACGAGCTGATGCCGATTGTCGTCAGAATCGCGGGAGGAGGCGGCAAGTGAATCTCGCCACGGGTTCTCGAGGATTTCTCTGTGCTGCCCGCGCATTAGCGTTCTACGCATACCGCAACATTGCTTGAAAATTTCGACAGGTCTTTACGCAAGTGCCCTGACTGTCTTTTACCGTTGCTATCGAGGAAAAAGTGCATACGGCACGGTCCATTCATCATCTCTTCGGGGGACACGAAAGGCCTTGGGAACCTAGGCCCGCTATTTTTACTGTTGCGTGAATCATCCCTGTTATCACCTCGCTGTTCATTGCTTCTCCGGTAATCATCTCTATTGCTTCCTCCTGTATTTGTCAGAAATCCTGCCGAAATTTGTCCTGGAGCGTCGTAGTTACAGTGCTGCCGAGGAAATCTTCGCCTCGGTTGATAGTTTCGACCACGGTCCTCCTCTGGCGACCTGTGCCGTTTGTTGTGGACAGCGTCTTCTCCATCTGCCCATTTATTTGCTATCTCCATTAACGCGGATACTGTCTTTGGATTGGTCCTTTCCAAGTCCTCGACAAAATCTCCACGCCTGACTCCTGCGACAAACGCATCTATTGCTCTCTCGTCAGATATATTTTCTGCCGAGTTTTTGATGATATTCCACCTTTGGATGTACTTTCTCATTGGCTCATCTGGCTTTTGTCGACATGCTCTCAACTCCTCTAACGACGCGGGTTTTTTGCACGTGGATCTGAAGTTCTTGACGAATACATCCTCGAAACTTTCCCAGCTGTCGATGGATCCTGGAGCGAGTTTCTTTATCCAAGATCGTGCGGCTCCACTTAAATGTACCTGGATGCTTTGCATAGCTGTTGCCCTGGTTCCTCCTGTCAGCTTCACCGTCTCCAGATAGTCGACTAGCCAATCCTCTGGATCTTGGAGGCCGTCGAACTTTTTGAAATTATCGGGTAACTTGATGTAGGATAACGTTGCATAGAAAACAAAAATTTTCCTACCGCGAACACGCAATCCAAGCCAAGATGCAATCTAGAAGACGGTAGCAACGAGGGGGTATCGAGTCTCACCCTTGAAGAGATTCCAAAGCCTACAAGATGAGGCTCTTGTTGCTGCGGTAGACGATCACTTGCCGCTTGCAAAAGCGCGTAGAAGATCTTGATCACGATCGGTTCCGGCGCCACGAACGGGCAGCACCTCCGTACTCGGTCACACGTTCGGTTGTTGATGAAGACGACGTCCACCTCCCCGTTCCAGCGGGCAGCGGAAGTAGTAGCTCCTCTTGAATCCGACAGCACGACGGCGTGGTGTCGGTGGCGGTGTAGAAGTCCGGCGGAGCTTCGCTAAGCTACGCGGGAAATATGAAGTGGAGGAGCAAAGCTAGGGTTTGGGAGGGGGTGGCCGGCCACTCAAGGGGGGCGGCCAAGCTATGGTCTTGGGGTGGCCGGCCCCCTCCCTTGGCCCCTCATTATATAGGTGGATCCCAAGTGTTGGTGTCCAAGTCTTCGAATAAGACCCGAAACCAAAACCTTCCATAGGAGGGGGCAAACCTAGCCCAACTAGGACTCCCACCCAAAGGTGGGATTCCCACCTCCCATGTGGGGGGTGGCCGGCCCCCTATGGTGGAGTCCACTTGGGACTCCTCCCCCACTAGGGCTGGCCGGCCATGGAGGTGGAGTCCCTTGTGGACTCCACCTTCCTTGGTGGTTTCTTCCGGACTTTTCTAGAACCTTCTAGAACCTTCCATAGAACCTTCCGCGACATTTTATTCACATAAAATGACATCCTATATATGAATCTTATTCTCCGGACCATTCCGGAACTCCTCGTGATGTCCGGGATCTCATCCGGGACTCCGAACAAATATTCCAACTCCATTCCATATTCAAGAACTACCATTTCAACATCCAACTTTAAGTGTGTCACCCTACGGTTCGAGAACTATGCGGACATGGTTGAGTACTCATTCCGACCAATAACCAATAGCGGGATCTGGAGATCCATAATGGCTCCCACATATTCAACGATGACTTTAGTGATCGAATGAACCATTCACATACATTACCAATTCCCTTTGTCTCACGATATTTTACTTGTCCGAGGTTTGATCTTCGGTATCACTCTATACCTTGTTCAACCTCATCTCCTGACAAGTACTCTTTACTCGTACCGTGGTATGTGGTCTCTTATGAACTCATTCATATGCTTGCAAGACATTAGACGACATTCCACCGAGAGGGCCCAGAGTATATCTATCCGTCATCGGGATGGACAAATCCCACTTGTTGATCCATATGCCTCAACTCATACTTTAGGATACTTAATCCCACCTTTATAGCCACCCATTTACGCAGTGGTGTTTGGTGTAATCAAAGTACCTTTCCGATATAAGTGATTTACATGATCTCATGGTCATAAGGACTAGGTAACTATGTATCGAAAGCTTATAGCAAATAACTTAATGACGAGATCTTATGCTACGCTTAATTGGGTGTGTCCATTATATCATTCACACAATGACATAACCTTGTTATTAATAACATCCAATGTTCATGATTATGAAACTAATCATCCATTAATCAACAAGCTAGTTTAAGAGGCATACTAGGGACTTCTTGTTTGTCTACATATCACACATGTACTAATGTTTCGGTTAATACAATTCTAGCATGATATATAAACATTTATCATAAACATAAAGATATAAATAATAACCACTTTATTATTGCCTCTAGGGCATATCTCCTTCAGTCTCCCACTTGCACTAGAGTCAATAATCTAGATTACATTGTAATATACCTAACACCCATGGCATTCTGGTGTTGGTCATGCTTTGCCCTAGGGAGAGCTTTAGTCAACGGATCTGCTATATTCAGATCAGTGTGTACTTTGCAAATCTTTACTTCTCCATCTTCGATGTACTCGTGAATCGAGTGATAACGCAGCTTGATATGCTTCAGCCTCTTGTGTGACCTTGGCTCTTGTGCATTGGCGATGGCACCCATGTTATCACAGTAAATGATTAATGGGTCCAATGCACTAGGAACCACACCGAGCTCTACAATGAACCTCTTCATCCATACCGCTTGATGAAGCCTCTGAAGCCGCTATGTACTCCGATTCTGTTGAAGACTTCGCCACCGTGCAATCGCTTCGAGCTTGCCCGACTTCTGCAGCACCATTCAATATAAACACGTACCCAGATTGTGACTTAGAGTCATCAGGATCAGTGTTCCAACTTGCATCGGTGTAACCGTTTACAACGAGCTCTTGGTCACCTCCATAACAAAGAAACATATCCTTAGTTCTTTTCAAGTACTTCAGGATATTCTTGACCGCTGTCCAGTGTTCCATTCCTGGATCACTTTGATATCTGCTAGTCAAACTAACAACATGTGCTATATCTGGTCTAGTACATAGCATGGCATACATGATAGATCCTACTGCCGAGGCATAGGGGATGTTACTCATCCTTTCTCTTTCTTCTGCCGTAGCCGGTCCTTGAGTTTTACTCAATACCTTGCACAGTTAACATAGGTAAGAACCCTTTCTTACTTTCGTCCATTCTAAACTTCTTTAGAATCTTGTCCAGGTATGTACTCTATGATAGCCCTATTAGGCGTCTTGATCTATCTCTATAAATCTTGATGCCTAATATATATGATGCTTCACCAAGGTCTTTCATTGAAAAACTATTATTCAAATAACCTTTTACATTGCTTAATAGTTCTATATCATTCCCAATCAATAATATGTCATCTACATATAATATCAGGAATGCTACTGAGAGCTCCCACTCACTTTCTTGTAAATACAGGCCTCTCCATGACCTTTGTATAAACCCGAAGTCTTTGATCACCTTATCAAAGCGTCGGTTCCAACTTCTTGATGCTTGCTTCGGTCCATAGATTGAACGCTGAAGTTTGCATACTTTGTCGGCATTTTTAGGATCGACAAAACCTTTGGGTTGTACCATATACAACTCTTCCTCAATGTCTCCATTAAGGAACGCCGTTTTGACATCCATCGCCAAATCTCATAATCGAAAAATGCAGCTATTGCTAACAAAATCCTCACAGATTTTAGCTTCGCTACGAGGTGAGAAAGTCTCATCGTAGTCAACTCCTTGAATTTGTCGGAAACCCTTTGCGACAAGTCGAGCTTTATAGACAGTAATATTACCATCAGCATCTGTTTTTCTCTTGAAGATCCATTTATTCTCGATAGCCTTTCGGCTATCAGGTAAATCTACTAAAGTCCATACTTTGTTATCATACATGGATCCCATTTCGGATTTCATGGCTTCTTGCCATTTGTTGGAATCTGGGCTCATCATCGCTTCTTCATACGTCGCAGGGTCCTCATCATTGTTATCTACAATCATGACATTTAGACAAGGATCATACCAATCAGGAGTGGCACGTTCCCTTGTCGATCTGCGAGGTTCAGTAGTTTCCTCGTTCGAAGTTTCATGATCATTATCATTAGCTTCCTCTGTTGCCGGTGTAGGCGGTATGCAGTACAACTTCGATCTTGCGCTACTCTGATCAACGAGTATAGATTCATCAATCTCATCGAGTTCTACTTTTCTTCCAGTCACTTCTTTAGTGAGAAATTCTTTCTCAAGAAAGGTTCCGTTCTTAGCAACAAAAATTTTGCCTTCGGATCTGTGATAGAAAGTGTACCCTATAGTTTCCTTAGGGTATCCTATGAAGACACATTTCTCCGCTTTGGGTTCTAGCTTGTCCGGTTGTAACTTTTTTACATAGGCTTCGCAACCCCAAACTTTCGAGAACGATGACTTAGGTTTCTTATTAAACCATAATTCATACGGTGTCGTTTCTACAGTTTTGATGGTGCTCTATTTAAAGTGAATGCGGCTGTCTCTAATGCATAACTCCAAAATGATAACGGCAAATCAGTAAGAGACATCATACTACGAACCATATCTAAGAGAGTTCGATTACGACGTTCGGACACACCGTTTTGTTGAGGTATTCCCGGCGGTGTCAATTGTGAAAGTATTCCGCATTTCTTTAAATGCATGCCAAACTCATAACTCAGATATTCACCTCCACGATCAGATCGTAGAAATTTGATCTTCTTGTTACGTTGATTTTCTACTTCACTTTGAAATTCCTTAAACTTCTCGAAAGTTTCGGATTTATGTTTCATGAAATAGATATACCCATATCTACTCAGATCATCTGTGAAGGTTAGAACATAACGATAACCACCGCGATGCTACGCTCATTGGTCCACATACATCGGTATGTATGATTTCTAATAAGTCGATGGCTCGCTCCATCATACCAGAAAATGGAGTCTTTGTCATTTTTCCCATTAGACATGCTTAGCATCTATCAAGTGACTCAAAGTCAAGTGATTCAAGTAATCCATCGGTATGGAGTTTCTTCATGCGTTTCACTCCAATATGACCAAGACGACGATTACCACATATAAGTAGAATTATCATTAAGTTTAATTCGCTTAGCATCAATGTTATGTATGTGCGTATCACTACTATCGAGATCTAACGAGAAATAAGCCATTCTTTTGTGGTGCTCGACCATAAAAGATATTATTCATAAAAATAGAACAACCATTATTCTCGGACTTGAATGAATAACCGTCTTGCATTAAACAAGATCCAGGATATAATGTTCATGCTCAACGCAGGTACATAATAGCAATTATTTAGGCTTAAAACTAATCCCGAAGGTAGATGTAGAGGAAGTGTGCCATTGCGATCACATTGACCTTGGATCCATTTCCAACGCGCATCGTCACTTCATCTTTCGGCGGTTGTCGTTTATTCTTTAGTTCTGTTTCGAGTTACAAATATGAGCAACCGAACCGGTATCAAATACCAGGTACTAGAACGAGAACTAGTGAGATAAACATCTATAACATGTATATCAGATATACCTTCTTTCTTCTTCTTGACAAGGCCGCTCTTCAGATCTGCCAAATACTTGGAGCAATTACGCTTCCGGTGTCCCTTCTCCTTGCGATAATAGCACTCAGCATCGGGCTTAGGGCCGTTCTTAGGTTTCATAGGAGGCGTGGCAGCTTTCTTGCCACCGTGCTTGACGTTTCCCTTAGCCGTGCCCTGTTTCTTGAAGCGGTGGTCTTGTTGACCATCAACACTTGGTGCTCTTTCTTGATCTCAATCTCAGCAGCTTTTAGCATGCCAAAGAGTTCAGGTAATGCTTGTTCATGTTACGCATATTGTAGTTCATCACAAAGTTCTTGTAACTTGGTGGCGATGATTGAAGGACACGATTAATCCCAGTCTGTTAGGAATCACTATTCCCAAGTCATCGAGTTTCTTCGCATGCCCGGTCATGGCGAGCATGTGCTCACTAACGGAGCTGCCTTCTTCCATCATACAGCTGAAGAAATGTTTCGATGCTTCATAGCATTCCTTTGCCGCATGAGTCTCGAATATAGCTTTCAGCTCATTCATCAACTCATGAGGATCATGGTGCTCAAAACGTTTTTGAAGATCGGATTCAGTCGCACGGATGGCTGCTGAACTTGAGAGTACCGAGTTTTCCAGTCGCGTAAACAGCTTTTACTTCATCGGATTCATCTTACGGGAGGGTCACCTAGCGGTGCATCAAGCACAAATTGCAGATTTCCGCTAGAGAGGAAGATCCTCACATGACGGAACCGATCGGTGAAGTTGCTACCGTTGCTCTTAAGTTTCTCTTTCTCTAGGAACTGATTAAAATTGATTGGGGACGCCATCTCTACAACATATATTTGCAATAGTTTAGACTAAGTTTATGACATATTGAGTTCAAATTTTAATTCAACATAATTAAAAACCTAAGTGAACTCCCACTCAAAACAATATCCCTCGCATTGTCTTAGTGATCACACGAACCAAATCCACCGCACCTAAACCCGATCATCACGAGAAAAGGTGTGATTTCAATGGCGAACACTCAAAGTGTTCATCATATCAACCATATGATTCATGCTCTACCTTTCGGTATCACGTGTTCCGAGACCATGTACGTACATGCTAGGCTCGTCAAGGCCACCTTAGTATCCGCATGTGCAAAGCTGTCTTGCACCCGTTGTATGTACTTATCGAATCTATCACATCCGATCATCACGAGATGCTTGACGATAAGACTTGATAACGGTGCTACTAAGGATGAACACTTTATTATCTTGAGATTTTAGTGAGGGATCATCTTATAATGCTACCGTCGCGATCTAAGCAAAATAAGATGCATAAAAGGATTAACATCACATGCAGTTCATATGTGATATGATATGGCCCTTTTGTCTTTGCGCCTTTGATCTTCATCTCCAAAGCACGGACATGATCTCCATCATCTTCGGGCATGATCTCCATCATCGTCGGCGAAGCACCAAGGTCAATGGCACCATCTTCATGATTGTCCTCCATGTAGCAACTATTACAACTACTTTGAAATACTACTCAACATGAAATTTAAAGACAACCATAAGGCTCCTGCCGGTTGCCACAATACAATAATGATCATCTCATACATATACATCATCACATTATGGCCATATCACATCACCAAACCCTGCAAAAACAAGTTAGACGCTCTCTAATTTGGTTTGCATATTTTACGTGGTTTAGGGTTTTCGATATAGATCTAATCTACCTACGAACATGAACCACAACGTTGATACTAATGTTGTCAATAGAAGAGTAAATTGAATCTTTACTATAGTAGGAGAGACGAGACACCCGCAAAGCCTCTTATGCAATACAAGTTGCATGTCGAACGAGGAACAAGTCTCATGAACGCGGTCATGTAAAGTTAGTCCGAGCCGCTTCATCCCACTATGCCATAAAGATGCAAAGTACTCAAACTAAAGATAACAAGAGCATCAACGCCCACAAACCATTGTGTTCTACTCGTGCAACCATCTATGCATAAACCTGGCTCTGATACCACTGTAGGATAACGTTGCATAGAAAACAAAAATTTTCCTACCGCGAACACGCAATCCAAGCCAAGATGCAATCTAGAAGACGGTAGCAACGAGGGGGTATCGAGTCTCACCCTTGAAGAGATTCCAAAGCCTACAAGATGAGGCTCTTGTTGCTGCGGTAGACGATCACTTGCCGCTTGCAAGCGCGTAGAAGATCTTGATCACGATCGGTTCCGGCGCCACGAGCAGGCAGCACCTCCGTACTCGGTCACACGTTCGGTTGTTGATGAAGACGACGTCCACCTCCCCGTTCCAGCGGGCAGCGGAAGTAGTAGCTCCTCTTGAATCCGACAGCACGACGGCGTGGTGTCGGTGGCGGTGTAGAAGTCCGGCGGAGCTTCGCTAAGCTACGCGGGAAATATGAAGTGGAGGAGCAAAGCTAGGGTTTGGGAGGGGGTGGCCGGCCACTCAAGGGGGGCGGCCAAGCTATGGTCTTGGGGTGGCCGGCCCCCTCCCTTGGCCCCTCATTATATAGGTGGATCCCAAGTGTTGGTGTCCAAGTCTTCGAATAAGACCCGAAACCAAAACCTTCCATAGGAGGGGCAAACCTAGCCCAACTAGGACTCCCACCCAAAGGTGGGATTCCCACCTCCCATGTGGGGGGTGGCCGGCCCCCTATGGTGGAGTCCACTTGGGACTCCTCCCCCACTAGGGCTGGCCGGCCATGGAGGTGGAGTCCCTTGTGGACTCCACCTTCCTTGGTGGTTTCTTCCGGACTTTTCTAGAACCTTCTAGAACCTTCCATAGAACCTTCCGCGACATTTTATTCACATAAAATGACATCCTATATATGAATCTTATTCTCCGGACCATTAGGAACTCCTCGTGATGTCAGGATCTCATCAGGACTCGAACAAATATTCCAACTCCATTCCATATTCAAGAACTACCATTTCAACATCCAACTTTAAGTGTGTCACCCTACGGTTCGAGAACTATGCGGACATGGTTGAGTACTCATTCCGACCAATAACCAATAGCGGGATCTGGAGATCCATAATGGCTCCCACATATTCAACGATGACTTTAGTGATCGAATGAACCATTCACATACATTACCAATTCCCTTTGTCTCACGATATTTTACTTGTCCGAGGTTTGATCTTCGGTATCACTCTATACCTTGTTCAACCTCATCTCCTGACAAGTACTCTTTACTCGTACCGTGGTATGTGGTCTCTTATGAACTCATTCATATGCTTGCAAGACATTAGACGACATTCCACCGAGAGGGCCCAGAGTATATCTATCCGTCATCGGGATGGACAAATCCCACTGTTGATCCATATGCCTCAACTCATACTTTCCGGATACTTAATCCCACCTTTATAGCCACCCATTTACGCAGTGGTGTTTGGTGTAATCAAAGTACCTTTCCGGTATAAGTGATTTACATGATCTCATGGTCATAAGGACTAGGTAACTATGTATCGAAAGCTTATAGCAAATAACTTAATGACGAGATCTTATGCTACGCTTAATTGGGTGTGTCCATTATATCATTCACACAATGACATAACCTTGTTATTAATAACATCCAATGTTCATGATTATGAAACTAATCATCCATTAATCAACAAGCTAGTTTAAGAGGCATACTAGGGACTTCTTGTTTGTCTACATATCACACATGTACTAATGTTTCGGTTAATACAATTCTAGCATGATATATAAACATTTATCATAAACATAAAGATATAAATAATAACCACTTTATTATTGCCTCTAGGGCATATCTCCTTCACTTGAATCCTGAGGGGACTCGAGTTTTTCGGACTCTCCTCGTGAAGCATGGTAAGCCGCACATATCCTCGTCATTAAGTTCTGGAGATTGCCGATGATCCCTTCTGCTTTGCCGCGCTCTGTCGACCCTTGCTTGTGCTGCTGTGTCTCTTGCTCCACTTGGTCCTTGGTCTTTGCTGCCGTTGCTTTGCTGCAGTCGTGGACTATTTTGCCTTGCCGCTCCTTCGGGAGGCGTTGATACAAACGTTGTCCCCATAGCTCCAACTCCTGCTACCGCCATATTGTACAGTGTTTCCCTTGGATCACCTGGAGGTGGTTTAGATGCAAGGATAAAAGCATGTGTTGCCATATACCCAGCCTCTGGTGTCTTAGGGATGATGTTTCCTCTTGTATCTATCGACATAAAGGGCATGTCGAGGTTTTGGACCAAGTGCTCTCTTTCTGCTTCGGGTATGTGTTGCAGCCTTGATCTTGCTCTGTTCCGCGCCTCCCGGTGGCTATCACCCGTAGTTCTAGATTATCGACTTAGATCTGCCCTTCTCCTGCTGGATGCAGAAGGTGCCTCCTTTCTCCTGTTCAACTCAGCTGTCTGTTTCTCCAATTCCCTGGCAGCTCGTGCGAGCCTATATTGATATGCTTGTAATTCCTCTGGTGTGGCCGTGGTAGCCATTGGTTCTGTACCGTTCATAGCTCTCGCGGCTCTGTCCCACGCTGCTTGTGAAAGTTGAGCTCTATCTCGCGGCTCTGGCCCGACGTATTTGTTGCCCAGGCCTTGGTGCAGATTGGAGGGATCGACGTATGGATTTCCCAAACTGTCGAAAGCCTCAGATGTTTCCTCTTGATCTTCAATGGCATAAATCTGATGATACTTTGTACTCAGATCTATGTTGGGTTTGGTGACATCATCGTTGAGATTGATGAAGACCTTGCCCACTGTGAGAGATTTGTCGATGAAGTCGTGACTGTCGACATCGCTTGAGCCATCGCTTATATATGAGTCCGCAGATGACTCAAATGACATGTCGTTGAAGATCTTGGCGAGTTTCTCTCTTGCTCTGGTGCTGACGTAGCGTGTCGCCGAAGTTTCTTCTTCTCCTGACTCGGTTGACGATGCATAGCTTGAAAAATCAGAATCGACCGCCGACGATCCCGACGAAACCGGAATCTCGACACGATACGATCCTTCCTTCTCGACGCGAAAGTGAAACCTTCCGAACGTCATCTCCATGGGCTCCGCCAGATACGCATATGCATCCAAACGGGAGGGTGGGTGAGGAACAAAATCGACAAGACCAGCAGCGATCTGTTTACCTCGATCCATTGTGTTGCTTGCGGTTGACGATGTCGAAGATCTTGAACGTGCCATCGAGATCAGATCCTTACGCCTCTAGTTCCCACAGACGGCGCCAATTGACAAGGTATCAACTTGTCAATGCCTATGGATTGTAGGCTAGGGTTTAGTTGGAAGTAGAGGGTAAGTAGATCTCGAAGGTTTCAGCCGAAAAGTACTCGACGATTATGAAAACTAGGGTTTGTAGACAATGATTCGATTATTTCTTCGTCCCTCGGCTCCCCCTTTATATAGGAGGTGGAGCCGAGGGATTCGTGCTATACAAGTTACAGAGTCCGGGACGGTTTCTAACTCATCCCGCCAGATTACAAATAACACTTCCTATTACAACTCTTGACTTTCCTTGGTATATCTTGGGCTCCCGAATCTTCTTATTCTTCGGGTAGTGGGCCTTCAGTAAACCCCGGGTACTATCTTCGGCAGGCCCATTTGGGATGCCTATGTCACTTAGTTTTATTTACTACTTTGTTTGCTGCACTAAATCAAAATACAAAAAAATTAGTTGCTAGTTTTACTTTATTTGCTATCTTGTTTGCTATATCAAAAACACAAAAAAATTAGTTTACTTGCATTTACTTTATCTAGTTTGCTTTATTTACTGTTGCTAAAATGGCCAACCCTGAAAATACTAAGTTGTGTGACTTCACAACCACAAATAATAATGATTTCTTATGCACACCTATTGCTCCACCTGCTACTACAGCAGAATTCTTTGAAATTAAACCTGCTTTCTTTTGAATCTTGTTATGCGAGAGCAATTTTGCAGTGTTAGTTACGATGATGCTGCTGCCCATCTTAATAATTTTGTTGAACTATGTGAAATGCAAAAATATAAAGATGTAGATGGTGATATTATTAAACTAAAATTGTTCCCTTTCTCATTAAGAGGAAGAGCTAAAGATTGGTTGCTATCTCTGCCTAAGAATAGTATTGATTCATGGACTAAATGCAAGGATGCTTTTATTGGTAGATATTATCCCCCTGCTAAAATTATATCTTTGAGGAGTAGCATAATGAATTTTAAACAATTAGATACTGAACATGTTGCTCAAGCTTGGGAAAGAATGAAATCTCTGGTTAAAAATTGCCCAACCCATGGACTGACTACTTGGATGATCATCCAAACCTTCTATGCAGGACTAAATTTTTCTTCGCGGAATTTATTGGATTCAGCTGCTGGAGGTACCTTTATGTCCATCACTCTTGGTGAAGCAACAAAGTTTCTTGATAATATGATGATCAACTACTCTGAATGGCACACGGAAAGAGCTCCACAAGGTAAGAAGGTAAATTCTGTCGAAGAAACCTCTTCCTTGAGTGATAAGATTGATGCTATTATGTCTATGCTTGTGAATGATAGGACTAATATTGATCCTAATAATGTTCCATTAGCTTCATTGGTTGCACAAGAAGAACATGTTGATGTAAACTTCATTAAAAATAATAATTTCAACAACAATGCTTACCGGAACAATTCTAGTAACAACTATAGGCCATATCCTTATAATAATGGCAACGGCTATGGTAATTCTTATGGGAATTCTTACAAAAATAATAGGAGTTCACCCCCTGGACTTGAAGCCATGCTTAAAGAATTTATTAGTACGCAAATTGCTTTTAACAAATCTGTTGAAGAAAAGCTTGGGAAAATTGATATACTTGCTTCTAAAGTCGATAGTCTTGCTGCTGATGTTGATCTTTTGAAATCAAAAGTTTTGCCTAATGAGAATCATCATAATAAAATTGTTACTACAGCAAATGCCATTCAAGTTAGAATTAATGAGAATATAAGATTAATGGCTGAACTGCGTGCTAGGTGGGATAGAGAAGAAAATGAAAAACTAGCTAAAGAGAAGAATGTAGCTAAAGTTTGGACTATTACCACCACTAGTAATGCTAATGCTACACATGTTGCTGCACCTCCTACTAATACTAATAAAATAATTGGTGTTAGCAATGTTTCCACTTCTAATGCAAAGCGCGAGAAAGCACTGAAACTGCTAAAACTGCTGAAACTGCCTGTGATAAAGCTGCTGAAATTTTTTTCAACATTGGGGGTGATGATCCCATTGCTTTAGATTATAATGGTTTGAATTTTGATGATTGCCACATCTCTGAAGTTATAAAGTTCTTGCAAAAACTTGCTAAAAGTCCTAATGCTAGTGCTATAAATTTGGCTTTCACGCAACATATTACAAATGCTCTCATAAAAGCTAGAGAAGAGAAACTATAGCGCGAAGCCTCTATTCCTAAAAAGCTAAAGGATGGTTGGGAGCCCATCATTAAGATGAAGGTTAAAGATTTTGATTGTAATGCTTTATGTGATCTTGGTGCAAGTATTTCTGTTATGCCTAAGAAAATTTATAATATACTTGACTTGCCACCGCTGAAAAATTGTTATTTGGATGTTAATCTTGCTGATCATTCTACAAAGAAACCTTTGGGTAAAGTTGATAATGTTCGCATTACCGTTAACAATAACCTTGTTCCCGTTGATTTTGTTGTCTTGGATATTGAATGCAATGCATCTTGTCCCATTATATTGGGAAGACCTTTTCTTCGAACTGTTGGTGCTATCATTGATATGAAGGAAGGTAATATAAAATATCAATTTCCTCTCAAGAAAGGTATGGAACACTTCCCTAGAAAGAGAATGAAGTTACCTTTTGATTCTATTATGAGAACAAATTATGATGTTGACACTTCGTCTCTCGATAATACTTGATACACACTTTCTGCGCCTAGCTGAAAGGCGTTAAAGAAAAGCGCTTATGGGAGACAACCCATGTTTTTACCTACAGTACTTTGTTTTTATTTTGTGTCTTGGAAGTTGTTTACTACTGTAGCAACCTCTCCTTATCTTAGTTTTGTGTTTTGTTGTGCCAAGTTAAGCCGTTGATGGAAAAGTAAGTACTAGATTTGGATTACTGCGCAGTTCCAGATTTCTTTGCTGTCACGAATCTGGGTCTACCTCCCTGTAGGTAGCTCAGAAAATTAAGCCAATTTACGTGCATGATCCTCAGATATGTACGCAACTTTCATTAGATTTGAGCATTTTCATTTGAGCAAGTCTGGTGCCATTTTAAAATTCGTCAATACGAACTGTTCTGTTTTGACAGATTCTGCCTTTTATTTCGCATTGCCTCTTTCGCTATGTTGGATGAATTTCTTTGATCCACTAATGTCCAGTAGCATTATGAAATGTCCAGAAGTGTTAAGAATGATTGTGTCACCTCTGAATATGTCAATTTATAATGTGCACTAACCCTCTAATGAGTTGTTTCGAGTTTGGTGTGGAGGAAGTTTTCAAGGATCAAGAGAGGAGTATGATGCAACATGATCAAGGAGAGTGAAAGCTCTAAGCTTGGGGATGCACCCGGTGGTTCACCCCTGCATATATCAAGAAGACTCAAGCGTCTAAGCTTGGGGATGCCCAAGGCATCCCCTTCTTCATCGACAACATTATCAGGTTCCTCCCCTGAAACTATATTTTTATTCCATCACATCTTATGTGCTTTTTCTTGGAGCGTCGGTTTGTTTTTGTTTTTTGTTTTGTTTGAATAAAATGGATCCTAGCATTCACTTTATGGGAGAGAGACACGCTCCGCTGTAGCATATGGACAAGTATGTCCTTGGTTTCTACTCATAGTATTCTTGGCGAAGTTTCTCCTTCGTTAAATTGTTATATGGTTGGAATTTGAAAATGATACATGTAGTAATTGCTATAAATGTCTTGGGTAATGTGATACTTGGCAATTGTTGTGCTCATGTTTAAGCTCTTGCATCATATGCTTTGCACCCATTAATGAAGAAATACATAGAGCATGCTAAAATTTGGTTTGCATATTTGGTTTCTCTAAGGTCTAGATAATTTCTAGTATTGAGTTTGAACAACAAGGAAGACGGTGTAGAGTCTTATAATGTTTTCAATATGTCTTTTATGTGAGTTTTGCTGCATCGGTTCATCCTTGTGTTTGTTTCAAATAAGCCTTGCTAGCCTAAACCTTGTATCGAGAGGGAATACTTCTCATGCATCCAAAATACTTGAGCCAACCACTATGCCATTTGTGTCCACCATACCTACCTACTACATGGTATTTTTCCGCCATTCCAAAGTAAATTGCTTGAGTGCTACCTTTAAAATTCCATCATTCACCTTTGCAATATATAGCTCATGGGACAAATAGCTTAAAAACTATTGTGGTATTGAATATGTAATTATGCACTTTATCTCTTATTAAGTTGCTTGTTGTGCGATAACCATGTTTCTTTGGGGACGCCATCAACTATTCATTGTTGAATTTCATGTGAGTTGCTATGCATGTTCGTCTTGTCTGAAGTAAGGGCGATCTACACTGAGTTGAATGGTTTGAGCATGCATATTGTTAGAGAAGAACATTGGGCCGCTAACTAAAGCCATGATCCATGGTGGAAGTTTCAGTTTTGGACAAACATCCTCAAATCTCTAATGAGAAAAGAATTAATTGTTGTTGAATGCTTAAAGCATTAAAAGAGGAGTCCATTATCACATTTGTCTATGTTGTCGGTATGGATGTCTAAGTTGAGAATAATCAAAAGCGAGAAATCCAAATGCGAGCTTTCTCCTTAGACCTTTGTACAGGCGGCATAGAGGTACCCCTTTGTGATACTTGGTGAAAGCATATGTATTGCGGTGATAATCCAGGTAGTCCAAGCTAATTAGGACAAGGTGCGGGCACTATTAGTACACTATGCATGAGGCTTGCAACTTATAAGATATAATTTACATGATGCATATGCTTTATTACTACCGTTGACAAAATTGTTTCATGTTTTCAAAATCAAAGCTTTAGCACAAATATAGCAATCGATGCTTTTCCTCTATGGAGGACCATTCTTTTACTTTCAATGTTGAGTCAGTTCACCTATTTCTCTCCACCTCAAGAAGCAAACACTTGTGTGAACTGTGCATTGATTCCTACATACTTGCTTATTGCACTTATTATATTACTCTATGTTGACAATATCCATGAGATATACATGTTACAAGTTGAAAGCAACCGCTGAAACTTAATCTTATTTTGTGTTGCTTCAATGCTTTTACTTTGAATTATTGCTTTATGAGTTAACTCTTATGCAAGACTTATTAATGCTTGTCTTGAAGTGCTATTCATGAAAAGTCTTTGCTTTATGGTTCACTTGTTTACTCATGTCATATACATTGTTTTGATCGCTGCATTCACTACATATGCTTTACAAATAGTATGATCAAGATTATGATGGCATGTCACTCCAGAAATTATACGTGTTATCGTTTTACCTGCTGGGACGAGCAGAACTAAGCAGGGGATGCTGATACGTCTACGGCGTATCGATAATTTCTTATGATCCATGCCACATTATTGATGTTATCTACATGTTTTATGCACACTTTATGTCATATTCGTGCATTTTCTGGAACTAACCTATTAACAAGATGCCGAAGTGCCGATTCTTTGTTTTCTGCTGTTTTTGGTTTCAGAAATCCTAGTAAGGAAATATTCTCGGAATTGGACGAAATCAAAGCCCGGGGCCTATTTTTCCACGAAGCTTCCGGAAGTCCGAAGGAGAGACGAAGAGGGGCCACGAGGGGCCACACCCTAGGGCGGCGCGGCCCCCTTGGCCGCGCGGCCCTATGGTGTGGGGCCCCGTGCCGCCTCTTGACCTGCCCTTCCGCCTACAAATAGCCTCCGTGGCGAAACCCCAGTGCATCGAGAGCCACGATACGGAAAACCTTCCAGAGACGCCGCCAACGCCGATCCCATCTCGGGGGATCCAGGAGATCGCCTCCGGCACCCTGCCGGAGAGGGGAATCATCTCCCGGAGGACTCTACGCTGCCATGGTCGCCTCCGGTGTGATGTGTGAGTAGTCTACCCCTGGACTATGGGTCCATAGCAGTAGCTAGATGGTTGTCTTCTCCCCATTGTGCTATCATTGTCGGATCTTGTGAGCTGCCTAACATGATCAAGATCATCTATCTGTAATTCTATATGTTGCGTTTGTTGGGATCCGATGAATAGAGAATACTTGTTATGTTGATTATCAAAGTTATATCTATGTGTTGTTTATGATCTTGCATGCTCTCCGTTATTAGTAGATGCTCTGGCCAAGTTGATGCTAGTAACTCCAAGAGGGAGTATTTATGCTCGATAGTGGGTTCATGTCTCCGTGAATCTGGAGGAGTGACAAGAACCACTATGGTTACGGATGTGCTGTTGCCACTAGGGATAAAACATTAGTGCTATGTTCAAGGATGTAGTCACTAGTTACATTACGCGCAATACTTAATGCAATTGTCTGTTGTTAGCAACTTAATACTGGAGGGGTTAGGATGATAACACGAAGGTGGACTTTTTAGGCATAGATGCAGTTGGATGGCGGTCTATGTACTTTGTCGTAATGCCCAATTAAATCTCACTATACTCATCATGATATGTATGTGCATGGTCATGCTCTCTTTATTTGTCAATTGCCCAACTGTAATTTGTTCACCCAACATGCTGTTTGTCTTATGAGAGAGACACATCTAGTGAACTGTGGACCCCGGTCCAATTCTCTTTACTGAAATACAATCTACTGCAATACTTGTTCTACTGTTTTCTGCAAACAATCATCTTCCACACAATACGGTTAATCCTTTGTTACAGCAAGCCGGTGAGATTGACAACCTCACTGTTTCGTTGGGGCAAAGTACTTTGGTTGTGTTGTGCAGGTTCCACGTTGGCGCCGGAATCCCTGGTGTTGCGCCGCACTACATCCCGCCGCCATCAACCTTCAACGTGCTTCTTGGCTCCTCCTGGTTCGATAAACCTTGGTTTCTTTCTGAGGGAAAACTTGCTGCTGTGCGCATCATACCTTCCTCTTGGGGTTCCCAATGAACGTGTGAGTTACACGCCATCACGCTGCAGCAACCACTAGCATGACGAAGAAGTCGGAAGATGCTGCTGAAGATGAGAAGAATCCCTTCCTTGATAAAACACTTCCTTAGTCTTTAAATTTTTTCCCTTTACTTTACACAGGGCCCTCCCTTTTTCGCCCTCTAGTTTCGTATTTACCCCATCAATGAGCATTTAAGTTTCGATTCTTGTTAAGCATTGCAGTAATTTAAAGCATCTGTGACCACGCCACCGTGAACCTTGCTCACAAGTAACGGTACAACATAACGCGTGGCAGAAGATCGCGCCACGAGGGAAAAACTTCTACGAGTGCTGCTAAGCAAAACAAGGACATTAATCCTTACCTCTGCTTTAGATGCCTCTACGAGTGCCACAAAAAGCAAGAGTTCGGAAAATATAAAACAACCCACGTTCGATATTTCACTTATGGAAATATCAAAGAACAACGGGCTCATTGGCAGAATCATTGCACCCGAAATATTCGGGAGTGACTGTCGAAATTCACAATCGGTTGAAAGCAAAGTTGCGCATACAACAGGTTTAGCAAAACCTGCAACACGAGCTGATCACTCATAATGATTTAATGACCAACTAGTATACAATGGGCAATTAAGATTTGCTCCTTCAAAATTTTGCCAACGGCACCGTAAAAATACATATTCATGTATCTACCAAATAACAAGTTTCGGCTTAACAATCCTAACATTTAGATGGATTAGCCAATACAATTCATTTTACAAAAGATAACTTTACACCCTAACGTCACCCTTGCGGAGTTTCCTTTTTCTTCAGGTGCATTTGACTCCTCCTCAAGCCTGTCGACAATTATGTTGGCAGGCACTAAAACCTTCGGGTACAGTTCTTCAAAATCACCAGTTGCGTTGGCGATAGATAGCAAACATGCTGAGGGATAACGAGCAAGCACAAGGGCAAGCGTACACTTGGCCCCCACGAAAACTTGAGCTCGCACCAAGTCCCGAACCTTCTTGGCGTTTCCAAACTCGGACATCAAAGTTAAAAGCGTGGGGGGAACTGGATTTAACGGAAACATTGTCTTCCAAACCACCCTCATAGCTTTGTAGCACTTATCAAAGAATTGATGGACTTGTTGGACCCGATCTTGGAATTTTGCAACAGCCGAAGCCTTCGAGTGATCCCGCCAGAAAATCTCTTCGGATCAGGAAAGTTGGGTCAAAGCATGCACCCGCTCATGTATCCGTTTGTTCTCTTCCGCACGGTTCAACGCTATGACTGGCAAAAGAATCAGTAAAGAGTCAGGCAAGGTGTTGTTGGCAAAAGGGCAAAGGAATCAGGAAACTTACAGTTCAAACTCTCAGTAGCTTTATGCAGCTCCGCAAAAGTGTACCGTTCCACGTCGGCTGCAATCTCACTCTTCTTATTGACAATAGCAGCTAGGGCATAAGTGCTCGCAGGTCCTTTTCCATCTGCGTAATCCGATCCTTCATGTGCTGGATCCGATCGCTTTCAGGAAGGACACCCGAAGAGTCGTCAACAAATGAGGACACTGGGAAGACCTGCAGGAAACACCGTTACAAAAGAATGATGGACATGATACAACTGAGCATCCGAAATAACTCCCATCGGGAGAAGTATGAGAAGAAACATCATAACAAAAGGTGTGCTAACAACATTGCTAGCACGGAGTTTATTACAAGCGTAAGTTTTGCGGCAGAACAATGTTTCACAATAGCTTAAGCATAAGCTTGCTACAAGAATCAAGGGGCTAGGGTCTGCGTCGATAAACTGGGTCCAGCCGACGATTTCCTTGATGAAACCAGTTCAAGAAGCTGGCGGGCACAAGTAAGGGCAGATGCTTTAAAGGCGCTTAAATCAACAAGCTGCCCGTCTTGCTCTTTCGGCAGCTCCTTGGTCATCCCTTCAATGTCACCCTTAAAGCCGTAACCCATCATAAGCTGGAAGGCAAGGACAGCACCATAAGTGCGCGATGTACGCTTGAATACCTCGATAACCTCCTTGGTGTCAACCGCGAAGGTATCAACCAGCTGCCCCAGGGTCTTCTCCTGCTTGATCTTGGGGAAAATCATCGAGTGCATCCGCGCCAGGGCACCCTTTGAAGGAGATATGCCCTAGAGGCAATAATAAAGTGGTTATTATTTATATCTTTATGTTTATGATAAATGTTTATATATCATGCTAGAATTGTATTAACCGAAACATTAGTACATGTGTGATATGTAGACAAACAAGAAGTCCCTAGTATGCCTCTTAAACTAGCTTGTTGATTAATGGATGATTAGTTTCATAATCATGAACATTGGATGTTATTAATAACAAGGTTATGTCATTGTGTGAATGAGGTAATGGACACACCCAATTAAGCGTAGCATAAGATCTCGTCATTAAGTTATTTGCTATAAGCTTTCGATACATAGTTACCTAGTCCTTATGACCATGAGATCATGTAAATCACTTATACCGGAAAGGTACTTTGATTACACCAAACACCACTGCGTAAATGGGTGGCTATAAAGGTGGGATTAAGTATCCGGAAAGTATGAGTTGAGGCATATGGATCAACAGTGGGATTTGTCCATCCCGATGACGGATAGATATACTCTGGGCCCTCTCGGTGGAATGTCGTCTAATGTCTTGCAAGCATATGAATGAGTTCATAAGAGACCACATACCACGGTACGAGTAAAGAGTACTTGTCAGGAGACGAGGTTGAACAAGGTATAGAGTGATACCGAAGATCAAACCTCGGACAAGTAAAATATCGCGAGACAAAGGGAATTGGTAATATATGTGTATGGTTCATTCGATCACTAAAGTCATCGTTGAATATGTGGGAGCCATTATGGATCTCCAGATCCCGCTATTGGTTATTGGTCGGAGTGAGTACTCAACCATGTCCGCATAGTTCTCGAACCGTAGGGTGACACACTTAAAGTTGGATGTTGAATTGGTAGCACTTGAATTATGGAATGGAGTTCGAATATTTGTTCGAGTCCGGATGAGATCCCGGACATCACGAGGAGTTCGGAATGGTGGAGAATAAGATTCATATATAGGATGTCATTTTATGTGAAATAAAATGTCGCGGAAGGTTCTATGGAAGGTTCTAGAAGGTTCTAGAAAAGTCCGGAAGAAACCACCAAGGAAGGTGGAGTCCACAAGGGACTCCACCTCCATGGCCGGCCAGCCCTAGATGGGGTGGAGTCCCAAGTGGACTCCACCATAGGGGGCCGGCCACCCCCCACATGGGAGGTGGGAATCCCACCTTTGGGTGGGAGTCCTAGTTGGGCTAGGTTTCCCCCCTCCTATGGAAGGTTTTGGTTTCGGGTCTTATTCGAAGACTTGGACACCAACACTTGGGATCCACCTATATAATGAGGGGCCAAGGGAGGGGGCCGGCCACCCTAAGACAATAAGCTGGCCGCCCCCCCTTGAGTGGCCGGCCACCCCCTCCCAAACCCTAGCTTTGCTCCTCCACTCCATATTGCCCGCATAGCTTAGCGAAGCTCCGCCGGACTTCTACACCGCCACCGACACCACGCCGTCGTGCTGTCGGATTCAAGAGGAGCTACTACTTCCGCTGCCCGCTGGAACGGGGAGGTGGACGTCGTCTTCATCAACAACTGAACGTGTGACCGAGTACGGAGGTGCTGCCCGTTCGTGGCGCCGGAACCGATCGTGATCAAGATCTTCTACGCGCTTTTGCAAGCGGCAAGTGATCGTCTACCGCAGCAATAAGAGCCTACTCTTATAGGTTTTGGAATCTCTTCAAGGGTTAGTCTTGATCATCCCCTCGTTGCTACCGTCTTCTAGATTGCATCTTGGCTTGGATTGCGTGTTCGCGGTAGGAAAATTTTTGTTTTCTATGCAACGTTATCCTACAGTGGTATCAGAGCCGTGTCTATGCATAGATGGTTGCACGAGTAGAACACAATGGTTTGTGGGCATTGATGCTCTTGTTATCTTTAGTTTGAGTACTTTGCATCTTTATGGCATAGTGGGATGAAGCGGCTCGGACTAACTTTACATGACCGCGTTCATGAGACTTGTTCCTCGTTCGACATGCAACTTGTATTGCATAAGAGGCTTTGCGGGTGTCTGTCTCTCCTACTATAGTGAAGATTCAACTTACTCTTCTATTGATAACACTAGTATCACCGTTGTGGTTCATGTTCGTAGGTAGATTAGATCTTACACGAAAACCCTAAACCACGTAAAATATGCAAACCAAATTAGAGACGTCTAACTTGTTTTTGCAGGGTTTGGTGATGTGATATGGCCATGATATGATGATGAATATGTATGAGATGATCATTATTGTATTGTGGCAACTTAGCGGGGAGCCTTATGGTTGTCTTTAATTTTCATGTTGAGTAGTATTTCAAAGTAGTTGTAATAGTTGCTACATGAGGTGAACAACCATGAATACGGCGCCATGAACCTTGACGCTGCGCCGACAATGATGGAGATCATGCCCGTTGATGATGGAGATCATGTCCGTGCTTTGGAGATGAAGATCAAAGGCGCAAAGACAAAAGGGCCATATCATATCACATATGAACTGCATGTGATGTTAATCCTTTATGCATCTTATTTTGCTTAGATCGCGACGGTAGCATTATAAGATGATCCCTCACATTAATATCAAGATAATAAAGTGTTCTCCCCTCGTATGCACCATTGTAATAGTTCGTCGTTTCGAAGCATCTCGTGATGATCGGATGTGATAGATTCAACGATTCACATACAACGGGTGTAAGCCATGTTGCACTGCAGCGGAATACTTGGGTTTGCTTGACGAGCCTAGCATGTACAGACATGGCCTCGGGACAACGGAAACCGAAAGGTTGAACACGAGTCATATGGATGATATGATCAACATGTTGATGTTCACCATTGAAGCTACATCATCTCACGTGATGATCGGTTTTGGTGTAGTGGATTTGGATCGTGTACCACTTAACAACTATGAGGGATGTTGTATTAAGTGGGAGTTCATTAGTAATTAGATTAAAACATGAACTAATTATCATAAACATAGTCTGAGTAGTATTTTGAATTAATTTTGTAGAATTGGCATCCGTTTTCTACTATGCGCTAGTCTTGTTATTGAGATAGAAATACTGTTAAAATCTGACAAGAAACTTTACGGATTGGTACCGTATTGTTAAAGAATCAAGAATTGATTAAGTCCTATTGCAAACTTTTAGTAAACCTCACATTGTTGATTCAAAGAGCTATGTTTTCAATTAGTACCTAAAGTTATCTTGTCTCCGTCAAACTTGAAGTTCAAATTCGTTTGAAAAGTAAGGAGCTGAAAATTTAGTTTTCAGAAATAATCAAGGTATGAGATATATGTGATATCTAAGACCTTATTACAAGATAATAGAATATAATTTGGTGAGACTACATAAACTCATAAGTTTTATGGGAATGTATGAAGGTTGAAGACGCCAGGCGTCACAATCCTCCAACTATTGGGGCACTAACAATATTCGCATATCCATGAAGTGACCATCCTTAATATGCACCGTTATTAAGACTCGTCGTTTCGAAGCATCACGTGATGATCGGGTGTGATAGATTCTACGAGTGCATACAACGGGTGCAAGCTAGATTTGCACATGCAAATACCAAGGTTAAACTTTATGAGCCTAGCATGTACAGACATGGTCTCAAAAAGTTGTCATGAATTGATGGATAAAATTATGAGTGAAATTGTTCATCGTATTACAAAGTTACTAATAAGTGAAATCTAGAACACCTGTCATATGATGATCAACTTCAAAGTAAGAACCTCAAGGTTATTGGTATTAGACCAACAAACCTAGAAGTTATTGATGTTGAAGTGTTTTTCTGAATAATGAGGAAAGCTAAAAGAGAAACTGCAAAAGATATTTTGGCAAAAAGAAAAGAAAAGACTAGAAAGTCTAGCTCAGGTGTATATAAATGATATACATGTTATGGTTGTATTCCTAGTTAAGTCACACTATGAAAATTCTTGGGTATTAGTACCATATTGGTTGGTATGAAGTGTCATACAAAACAACGCAATACAAGAATACAATGGCCTAAGTGGTGACTATTAAGGAATATGATAGGAATGCACGTCTGAAACAAAATAAAGTGTTATTGTGTTCGTCGTTGGCATTCTATCTACCCCTTAGAATTTATAATAAAGAACTTAATAATTGTTATTTTGCTCTGGTCAAATGAAAAACAATGAGTTGTTCAAATTATGACATTACTCCATGTACGATGGATAAGTTATTATAAATCTTAATGGTGAAACACACATACATAACACTGACGCTAAAATGCCATAAGGCAAATGATTTGAATTCCACTTATTTGTGGAACCGCTATTTAGGTCATGTTAGAAAGGAACGCATGAAGGAACTCCATGTAAATGGATTTTTGGAGTCATTTGATTTTTGAATCATTTGGCGCTTGCAAATCTTTTCTAAAAAGAGAATGACTAAAATACCGTTCATAGGCCAAGAGTTGAACGGGCAACTAACTTAGTGGAAAAATACATGATGATGTATGTGGTTCACTGGGCATAGTTGTGTGCGGGAGATTCTTCTACTTCATGAAAACTTTCAACAATGAATTGAGTATATATATATGGATATATTCAACAAGGAAGAAGTTTGAAACATTTGAATGGATTCAAATAAATTTTAGCATGAAGTGGAAATCATCGTAATAGAAAAGTCAAATATCTATGATTGGATCATAGTGGAAATATTTGAATTACTAGTTTTAGCGAACATCTAAGAGAGTTATGAAATTGTTCTACAACTCACGTTTCTTGGAGTATCATAGTGATGATGAAGTATCCGAGAGATGTATCCAAACCTTGTTGGGTCAATGATGAGATAAAATATTAATGCCATTATATTTTTTATGGATTATGCTTTAGAGACTACCGCTTTTACACTAAATAGAGCATCATCATGATCCGTTGAAATGACACCATACAGGTTATGGCATGGGTATAAACCCTAATAGTCCTTTCTTTAAATTTTTGTTCTAAACCAAAATCGGATGAATGTCTTTGTTGGTTATCCCAGAGATTTAATTGGGAATTCTTCCCACGAGACAAAGACAAAAGTGTTTGTCAATGTTTCTTATTTCCGAGAAATTGTTTCTAGTGAAGTATTTGAGTGGGAGGACAATATAATTTGGTAAGGTTTATGAACCTGAGCATAATGATCAGAGTAGCGCAGCATCGGAATTGGTTTCAGAAGCGACCGCGACGATCATGGCTCCCATGACTACAAAGTGTTTTTAGCCATGGAGATCGAAGTACATATTGAACCTTGTAGGTATGGTTTACTTTGTGATCAAATAAATGATTTGTGGACAAAGGATTGATTTTGAAAAATAATAAACCAACTACAAACAAAGAAGTTATGATGGGCCCTGACTCCGTTAAAATGGCCTTACGCCATGAAATCCATAATAGATGAATACTTTTTGAAAGTAAATGGATCTATAGACTTGGATGAAATATCCTTAAAGAAGCTCGACTTGTCAAAAAATTGTTTACGACAAAGTTCAAAGAGTTGACTACGATAAGATTAGATCTTCCGTAGCAATGCTTATAGTCTATGTGGATTATTCTAGTAATCACTACATATTTCTTTTATGAGATATGCTAGTAGGATGGCAAAATACACTACTTAACAGAAGTATGTATACAAGATACAACCAATTATTTTGCTAGTCCGTAGAATACTAGATAGGAATATGAACTTCAATTGGATGAAGTGAGTATTACGGAGTTGGAATCTTCACCAGATGAAATAGTCAAAGAGTTTTTGATTTCATCAGAAATGATGAAGAGGCTTGCATTTGCAAGAAATTAAGTGGGAGCGCTGAGACATATTTATAATACTTATGTAGAAGACATGTAGTTGGTTATAAATAATGTAATTATATACTTGATTAAAAGGTTTCATTGAAAAATTAACTTCAATGAAAGGATATGAACTGAAACAAATTTTGTGTCAAGATCTATGAAGATAGATTGAAACACATAATATGTTCAAGTCAAAGTACATAGAATGGATATTGAAATAGTTCAATATAGAAATATTAAGAAAATGTTCTTGTCATGTGAAGGTTTAACAAGACTTGAGTGTATCTGACACTCGATGAGTAAAAACACATGAGTGATTTTAAATCATGAATAATATGTACAAAATCAGATATCTTGTGCTCTAAAAGGTTAGGAGCATATAACAGAATGATTCATGTGATAATCATTGAAAAACAGTAAGAATATTCTTGGAGTACTTAAGAAGAACCAAGAATATATATATATATATATATATATAGTTTTTGTATGGAGGAATGACAAACAAATCGCTGTAAAATGTTGCACCGATATTAGTTTTGTCACATATGAAAATAAAATTTCAAATCTCAAATTAGACTAAGTGTTGTTTAAAAGGTAGCACAATGAGCTAGAAGTTGTCTATGCTAGATTTAGAAGAGTTCTAAATATTGTGACGGATTCTACAAAAGAAGGCAGAGTATGTCATTATTTTGACAATGACAAAAGATGTTAAGTCAAGAGGTTCTTTGAGAACTTGGTGTAGTTAAAATGAGTCGAGAACTTTGAAGCTATATTGTGTGTGACAATATTAGTGACATATTTCAGACCGCGGAATTAAGGTTCCACCAGAAGACCAAACATATTTAATGCCGACTCATTTGGAAATGAGTGATGCGTTAAGACGCAAATGAATTACAAAATACATACGGTTCTGAGCATGTCAGATCCGTTGACTAAAACCTCTCCTGTGAGCAAAACATGATAAAGCACCAGAAGGCCAAGATGTTATATCTTTACAAATGTAAACTAGATTATTGACTCTAGTGCAAGTGGGAGACTGAAGGAGATATGCCCTAGAGGCAATAATAAAGTGGTTATTATTTATATCTTTATGTTTATGATAAATGTTTATATATCATGCTAGAATTGTATTAACCGAAACATTAGTACATGTGTGATATGTAGACAAACAAGAAGTCCCTAGTATGCCTCTTAAACTAGCTTGTTGATTAATGGATGATTAGTTTCATAATCATGAACATTGGATGTTATTAATAACAAGGTTATGTCATTGTGTGAATGAGGTAATGGACACACCCAATTAAGCGTAGCATAAGATCTCGTCATTAAGTTATTTGCTATAAGCTTTCGATACATAGTTACCTAGTCCTTATGACCATGAGATCATGTAAATCACTTATACCGGAAAGGTACTTTGATTACACCAAACACCACTGCGTAAATGGGTGGCTATAAAGGTGGGATTAAGTATCCGGAAAGTATGAGTTGAGGCATATGGATCAACAGTGGGATTTGTCCATCCCGATGACGGATAGATATACTCTGGGCCCTCTCGGTGGAATGTCGTCTAATGTCTTGCAAGCATATGAATGAGTTCATAAGAGACCACATACCACGGTACGAGTAAAGAGTACTTGTCAGGAGACGAGGTTGAACAAGGTATAGAGTGATACCGAAGATCAAACCTCGGACAAGTAAAATATCGCGAGACAAAGGGAATTGGTAATATATGTGTATGGTTCATTCGATCACTAAAGTCATCGTTGAATATGTGGGAGCCATTATGGATCTCCAGATCCCGCTATTGGTTATTGGTCGGAGTGAGTACTCAACCATGTCCGCATAGTTCTCGAACCGTAGGGTGACACACTTAAAGTTGGATGTTGAATTGGTAGCACTTGAATTATGGAATGGAGTTCGAATATTTGTTCGGAGTCCCGGATGAGATCCCGGACATCACGAGGAGTTCCGGAATGGTCCGGAGAATAAGATTCATATATAGGATGTCATTTTATGTGAAATAAAATGTCGCGGAAGGTTCTATGGAAGGTTCTAGAAGGTTCTAGAAAAGTCCGGAAGAAACCACCAAGGAAGGTGGAGTCCACAAGGGACTCCACCTCCATGGCCGGCCAGCCCTAGATGGGGTGGAGTCCCAAGTGGACTCCACCATAGGGGGCCGGCCACCCCCCACATGGGAGGTGGGAATCCCACCTTTGGGTGGGAGTCCTAGTTGGGCTAGGTTTCCCCCCTCCTATGGAAGGTTTTGGTTTCGGGTCTTATTCGAAGACTTGGACACCAACACTTGGGATCCACCTATATAATGAGGGGCCAAGGGAGGGGGCCGGCCACCCTAAGACAATAAGCTGGCCGCCCCCCCTTGAGTGGCCGGCCACCCCCTCCCAAACCCTAGCTTTGCTCCTCCACTCCATATTGCCCGCATAGCTTAGCGAAGCTCCGCCGGACTTCTACACCGCCACCGACACCACGCCGTCGTGCTGTCGGATTCAAGAGGAGCTACTACTTCCGCTGCCCGCTGGAACGGGGAGGTGGACGTCGTCTTCATCAACAACTGAACGTGTGACCGAGTACGGAGGTGCTGCCCGTTCGTGGCGCCGGAACCGATCGTGATCAAGATCTTCTACGCGCTTTTGCAAGCGGCAAGTGATCGTCTACCGCAGCAATAAGAGCCTACTCTTATAGGTTTTGGAATCTCTTCAAGGGTTAGTCTTGATCATCCCCTCGTTGCTACCGTCTTCTAGATTGCATCTTGGCTTGGATTGCGTGTTCGCGGTAGGAAAATTTTTGTTTTCTATGCAACGTTATCCTACACCCTTCCCCTTTACAAGAAGCTCCCGCGTAAGCTGGTGTGAGGCAAGAATCATCGACACAGCATTCGCTGGAGAGTTGTTTGGAACTTTGTCCAGGGCATCAAGAGGGATATTCGCCGCTTCTGCAGGGAAAAGAAGGAAACAAGTACATTGGCAAAAGGATCGAATCCATAAGCACATCAATTGACAGAGGTGTATAAAAATTACCAAGTAAGGCTAAAGAAGACTGGCGAAGGACTTCATCCTTTTCGGCTGAACGAGTTTCAGCCATCAGCCTGGATGCTTCCTCCTCCTTCAACTTCTCTTTCAGCTTGCTCAGTTCTGCCTTCAGAGAGTCAACCTCTTGGCGAGCCTTAGCAGCTATCTTGACCACGCCATCCAATTTCAAGGAGGAAGATTTGACTTCCTCTTGCAGCCGAGCCTTGTCAGCTTCCAGAGAGGTGAATTGGGAGGCGAAGGCCTCCAAAGAGGAAATGACGCCTCGCAAGTCCTTAAGAAAGAAGATATTTTACTAGAAATTGTCAAGCAGAGCACGCTCCAAGAGATTTGCATAACAGTTAGAAAAAGGCTTACAGAAGGAGGAGTTGCGGTGGCAGCAGTTGGAGAAACACCTTTCCCTTTGGAAAGGGAAGAAGCAGTCGATGCTTGAGCCATAGGGGCAGCCTTAGGAGTCGAAGCTTTGGAAGCCGCTACGACTGGCGAGGCAGCATCAGATTTGGCTTTTTTAGATGGGGGCTCAATAAACCCTTCGTCGCTGCAAAGGTGAAAAGTCGACAATGGTTATAAAAAGAGTGAGAAAAATAAAAGGGGCAAAATATAACTTCCGAAAAGAAACTACTTACATGTCGAAGAGATCATCTTCATCGGCAAAGCCGCCGGTCGATCTCTTCACAGGTGAAGCCCTGGCCTCCTCTGCAGCTGCATCAACAAAGGTATCATGGTCAGCGTTGTCATTACGCGTCGATCCATCCGCGACACCAGCATCATCGGCTGAGGAGGGAAGGTCGGTGTGGGCAGCATCAAAATCTATCGGACCATTGCATTCGTCCTCTGGGCCTGCATGCTCGACAGTGTGGAAATCTACGGGGATTGAGGAGCCTCTCCCTTCAGAAGTGTCATCTGGAGAATCATGCATATCTCCAGAAACTATGGGGATCTGACGAAGAAAATAAAGAGTAAGAACAATGGAAATTGTGTCGACTAAGAAAAAACGGCATAGTAAAGACATGAAGAAAGAAAAATACCTCTGATGGTGGATGATCCGCATCAAGAGGAGAATGAGAAGAGATCAGTGGAATCGAATCTTCTTGGTTAAAGGAAGTAAGGCGTCAAACTTCATCAAGCAACTCCTTTTCCGACAGGTCGACAGCATTAATCCTGGTTTCATCCTTTGGACCTGAGTACAACCACATCGGGTGAACTCTGGCCATGACTGGTTGGATTCGGCGCTTCAAGAATACCGCTGCCACCTCCGTACCGATCATAGTTTGGCCGTCGGCCTCTTTGATTCGAAGAAATTTGGCGAATAATTCTTCGGCTGATGCTCTCTCATCAGGTGAGAGAATGTTCTTCCAAGAGTTCTTGGGTTTGGCTTCGGAAACATCGGCATAGCAAGGAAGCCGAGATTCGGGTGACAGGGAGTCCTTGACGTAAAACCATTTCAGCCTCCATCCTTGCACGGACTCTCTCATTGGGAAATTAAAGTAATTGACCTCTGAACGAGCGACAAAACCTACTCCTCCGGTGATAAAGTACCCATTGCTACTGCTGTATCTCTTCACATAGAAGATCTTTTTCCACAGCCCGAAATGAGGTTCAATACCTGGAAACGCCTCGCAAAGGGTGATGAACACAGCAATGTGGAGGATTGAGTTGGGAGTAAGTTGCCATAGTTGGATTTCGTACGTCCGCAAGAGATGGAGGAGGAATCCATGAGTGGGGAGTGAAAGGCCTCGGTGAAGGAAAGATAAGAACATCACAGTAAAGCCAGCAGGAGGATCAGGCCGAGAAATCGCACCTGGAAGGATCACATTTCCCGCATCGAAGGATATCAATCCTAGGCTTCGGGATCTCTTCTTGTCACGCTTGGTGACGGTTGATGCTACCCAGTCCCCGGGCTTGACCATTGAGCTCGACGGCGCTGGCGGCGCCAGAGCTGGGGGAGGAGCGGTTGGAGCGCTCCCCTTCGGAAGAGAAGAGGAGGACTTGGCGGCGGCACCGCCGCTGGTGGAGCTGGCGGCGGCGGCAGGATTATTCTTCTTCACCATTGTGGGATCTGAGGAAGATTGGAAAAGCTGCGGTGGCGGTGCGACAACGACGAAGGAAGGAAGAAGGGGAAGAATGAGGAGATACTGCGGGAACCGTAGAGGAGATTAGGAATTTTTCGCCTTTTGGAGATTTTGAGGAGGAATTAAGAGTTAAGTAAGCACGTGGCGCTTGAAGGAGGGGAGGAACCGGCGGCCCACTATGTCCACGTTGTGCGAAAATCGAGGAGGCACCTCGGTCACCACGCGTGCAATGATCAAGCCCTAAAAACTGTCCGCGCAGAGTTAGGATGGGCCCGTCAGGTCAAGTCCTGTCAATCAGCCCACAGCAGTTATACGTCAGCAGTGACGTCATAAAAAAACAACCCTTGAGGCATTCGAAGGAGAAATGAAAAGTTATCGGGTGAAAGACTTGAGTCTACGCACAGATTGCAAGCATCTGTACCTAGACTCGGGGGCTACTCCCATCGGGAGCGCTGACGCGCACCCGATAAAATGACGACTCGATAGCATGAGCAGTCGAAGGAAGAAGGATTGAGTCTGCACTCGGTTACAAGCGCTTGCACCTAGACACTCCCATCGGGAGTGCATGATGCACACCCAATACAAGTTTTTTGCACTCCAGGATCATGCCCGGGGACTTGATTCTGTGTAGGGTAACGTTATTTTGCCATCGGCAGTTAACCAACAAAAGTTGGGCACGTTACTCATTATCCTTTGCATAAAGAAAATATATCGGATGACCTATGAAGACCTGTGGAAAACATCGACAGAGGAAAATATTCGAGTGGTACAACTTGAGTCTACGCACGGATTACAAGCATCCGTACCTAGACTCGGGGGCTACTCCCATCGGGAGCGCTGACGCGCACCCGATAAAATAAAGACGGAGCAAATTCAAGATAAGCAAAGAACATCAGGAGAAGACATGCATTAGTCTCTACCCGAACTATCTTCGGCTAGACACTCGGGGGCTACTGACGTGGGCACTACCCTTCGAGTAATGGACGTTGCCCTATCCTGTATTGACTAATTGGAGGCCCATGAAGACACCCGACGGCTAGATGGGCCACCTGGACATCACATCGGAAGAAACCTTGGCGGGCAAGACAAGGAAGCGGACAACAAGGAAAGATTAGATCTAAAAGTACTGTAAACCTAGTCGTACTCGGTTAGGACCCTTGAGACCTGGCCTCCTATATAAAGGCCAGGAGAGGGGCTGCCGAGGGACACGAACAATCTTAGCGATCATAGCCAGAAAAAGCTTAGAGCTAGGTAACCCTAGCAGTAGTAATCTCGACGAGATCTCAGCCGAACTATTCGGCATCCCATTGTAACCCATTGTCATCATAATCAAGAACAGACAGGCAGGACGTAAGGGTTTTACCTCATCGAGGGCCCCGAACCTGGGTAAATCGCTCTCCCCGCTTGTCTGTGAACCGATGTCTCGAGTCAGCTTGCAGGATTCCATCAACCCTAAGCCCCTATCGGAGGGCATTGGCGAGGAGTACCCTCGACACCTGTTCACGCAAAACTTGCAATTCAAGGCTTAGTCCATTGTTCAAGTGTGAATGGATGTAGCTTAAGGTTCTAGGCGAAAGTTCAACTTAACAGTCTCCGCTGAAACACTGGTATATAAACAAGCAGTGAGTATTGGTAAATCTCTAAATGAGATTTGAGATCTGGTGGGGGATTGTTAAAATATTGGGCCCACTTTTAGTGGCCCAAATTAGATTTCAGTTTTTCCTATAAATCTCAAAGCCCACATAGTGGCAGCCTTGTGAGTTTGAGCCCAAGTTGGTGGCAGCTCACTAGGGAGTGGCAAGAGGTGGGAAGTTTAGTCCCACATGGAAAGTTGGGAGGAAGTTAGACCACCTTATAAGGTGGGTTGTTCCACCACTAGTAAGTGAGTGAGAATAGGAGTGCTACACGCGCGCTCCTCCTCCTCCTCGCTCGCTCGTCTCGACACGACACGTCACGTCACGACACGACACGCGCGCCGCGCTCGTGGTGAGTGGATTGAGCCTCGAGCCGAAACTTTCCTTACTTTTTGCAGCTCAGGAAAACGAACAGAGTCCTAGACGGACGCGTCGCAGTTAGTCGGTTCGGGTCGCTCCCGGATCGTGGGCTATCTGTAACCGACTCGAAACGTTCGTGCGACGTGGGTGTGGCCCACGTTGCCTAGGGTTTTCCGAGCCTATATAATCTCCTGCCCGGCTACCGCAGAAATACATCATATACACGGGCTAGGGTTTCCACCTCTCTCTCTGCTTGCGCCGCCATCGTAGCCTACTCCATCCCGCGCGCCGACGTGCATCGGCGAACGGGAGAGCAGGTCTCCGGAACCGCTCGTCCTTGCGATCCTGTACGGGAAAGGGCGAATTAGGTTTTTGGGAAGCGCTCTGCGCGACTGCTCAAGCTCTTCATCACGGGTCGCCTTCCGTCCAAGTCGGGCGGTGCTGCCTACCGTCGTCTACAACGCCGTCTATTTCGACCCGTCGTCCCCGTCGTCAACAACGTTGTCATCAACAACGTTACTGCTGCGACATCGTCTGCTACACCTTCACCGCCACCTCCACCAGATCGGTACGTGCGACATATCTCGATCTGTTTAGCGATGGATGTTGTACTGGTTGCTCTGCTACTGTTCATATTGATCACTGCATCTAGTATGTTCGAGTTTCACATGTTAGTAGTTACTGTCGTCATGCTTAATATTCTGAAATTAATCATGAAAATTGTGCCTAATTATCCAACAGTTTCTGCCGGCTCGGTAAGAACGTGGAAAGCCAATCGGGGACGCGGAGGAAGTACCCCGCGACGCGACGCTTTGCCGGCAAACGTGTGGTGCCGGTAGACAGGGGAAATGCCTGATGCTGCCGTGCATGTCTGTGATTGGCTGCCTTATCCTGAACCCTGTCGTTGCATGCCATGCGCACAACACAGGCACCAGCCAGCCCCGTGACTGAGAACGCTCAAGTCTAACGGAGGAAATGGCGGGTGCGACCTTCCTCTCGGCTCCGGTGCTGCTCCGCCTACCGTCGTCCTCTTCGTCCCCGGCACGCGGCAGGCATGCGCAGGTACGTGTATGTCGACCCTGCGATTCTTCTTGGTTTTTAGTTTTTCAATGCTGTTAGTCTAAAAACATGGTGAGTAACGCTTGCTATTTCTGTGCAGATTCAAGTGTGCTGCAGGGTCACACCTGAGGGTTCTGAGGCCGGACAGCCTCTGCGATTCCACAGAAGGGATCTTATCGGAGGCTGCTTCGGCGCCACCGTTGGATTGGTACGTGCTTTACACTGCTGTTTCTTTTTAATTTCTTACAAGAAGAAGCAATGCACACTGCAAGTCTGTATCATTACAGCGCAATTCTGTGTTAGCAGGACACATCTGACACAAATGTAGCTTTGGTGGAAGATGGTTCCATACTTCTATTTTCATCATAGTTGCAAAATTTTGCAGCTAATTCTATATGCTATGCGTGTCCGTTAGGAAATTATCGAGGGTTCGACAAGGTTCACAGGAGAGGCTGCTGCAGCTGATTTGATCGAACGCAGACAGCGCTCTGAGTTCCAATGTAGGTTGCCTCAGGTCCTTCTTTCCCCTTGAAATGCTAGTACAAGCTCCCTTTTTTTCGATAAAATTGTACAAGCTCTTTACCATCACGTCAACTGAATGACTAATGCACTCTGTTCTTTCCTCAGCAAGCATCAAAGGCACCCTCACAGCAGCCATAGAGGTGAGACTGCAGACTATGCACACTCACAATTTGCTTTCCATTTCACCTATCTGTTTCTTTTGTAGGCTCAAACTTTCAAAGTCTTTTGTTGCAGGCAAAGCCAGAGCTCGTCTCATCTCTTTTGACCTTGGCGCTGAATGATGCTATGACATATGACAAGGTCTACTCTCCACAAGGCTTCCTATAATTCTTTACCAGTTGGATGGAGCCTCTATACATGTCACAATATGAAAATATCCTAAACCTGATGTACTGTCTGTTTATAACTCTTTTCTATAGGCCACAAAGTCAGGAGGGCCAAATGGATCGATCAGGCTAAGGTAGCAGCTTGTGTCTCTACATCTTTGTGTTGATGTTGCAATTATGATCTGCAGATGACATCCTAACAAGTTGCTCGGTCCTGTTGTTTGATCAATTCCTGTTATGTAATAAAGTGCAGAAATAAGCAGACCTGAAAACAGTGGGCTTTCTGCTGCTTTGGATCTACTAGTCGAAACAAAGAAAGAGATAGATTCCTACTCCAAGGGAGGTCCCATCTCATTTGCAGATTTGATCCAAATAGCAGGTGCGATAATTTGCACAATTTAGTTAGCAACATTTTATTTTTGGTAAACAAGGAGAGTGTAAGCACTAGGATCTTTGTGGGTACTCCTGTATGCTCAAATCTACTTTTACCTGCAACAGCACAACAGGCACTCAAGAAAACATTTCTTGATGAGGCCATCGCCAAGGCCGGTGGGAACATAGATAAGGGAAGAACCCTATACTCAGCATACGGGTCAAGTGGGCAGGTGTTCATTCGCTCCGCCAGACCAGAGTTTCGCTGCTCATTTTTCTTCTCTACATTTAGGCCTAGTGTGCTAATACAAAGTCATATGCATTTCAATACATCTACTACTGCAGTGGGGTTTTTTCGACAAAATATTCGGGCGAGATGACGCCCAAGAACCTGATCCAGAGGGCAGGGTGCCTGAGTGGGGCAGCGCTTCTGTGCAGGAAATGAAGGACAAGTTCATCGCCGTTGGTCTCGGTCCTCGTCAGGTCACTAGTCACTACTAGTCAATTATATCTTCATGAACTTTTTTTTTTTGGTATCGATCACTTTTTCTCTAGGTCTCCAGAACTGTGATTAAACCACACCAATGTCATGAAAATTCTATTGTAGGTTGCTGTGATGTCAGCCTTCTTTGGGCCTGACCAAGCTGTCACGGAGGCGAAACTGATCGTTGATCCAGACTGTCGTCCGTGGGTCGAGAAGTACCAGCGTAGTCGCGAGACGGTCTCCAGGACTGATTACGAGGTACGGAAGATCCGACAATTTGTACCTGCTGGCAATGCCAATGCTGCAGGATGTATGGTTCTGAAATCTTCAACTGGGATTTTTTTTTTTTTTTTTTACTTCTCAACGTATATATCGCAGGTTGACCTGATAACCACGCTCACGAAGCTGAGCTACCTTGGGCAGAAGATAAATTACGAGGCCTACACATACCCCAAGCAAAAGATTAACTTGGGCAATCTGAAGCTGTGATTGATGATTTCTCTGGGCATAATACCTGCGAGCCATGGCATTCATGAACCGAGAGCTTCACCAGGTGACCATGTTAGGTGTCTACGGAGAGTGACTTTGATTCGGCTTTGTGTTTTAGCCGTGCCAGCAGGCCTTGTAGTTTATCACGAGGAGTACATATTTTCGTCCATGGCAGGAAGGGCGACTAGATGGTTTGTTTGAAGTAGTGACCGGCATGATATTGAATGTTCTGTAACTTACGAAACAAGAGATGAAGTGGTTTGAAAGAAGAAAGATTATCTCACGGGATAGTTGGTTGATGCAAAAGATAACAGCATAAAAAAAAACGACGCGCCCGAAAGCCCTAATTCGTCAGTTAAAAACTCCGTCGATCCATCGTATCAAACCAGATGCGGCATCGATGATCGATCACATGGAGGGGCGCGGGCTGGACCGCATCAGCGGCCTCCCGGACGACCTTCTGCAGGAGATCCTCCTCCGCCTCCGCTCGCTCCCCGCCGCCGCGCGCACCAGCCTCCTCTCCCGTCGCTGGCGCCGCGTCTGGACCGGTCTCCCCGAGCTCGTCCTTGCCGGTTTCCACGCTCCGAGCACCTTCTTGCGCGCCGTGAACGGCACCCTCGCCGCCTACTCTGCCCCGACCGTCTCCGCCCTCACCATCACCGTGCCCGAGGTCGAAGGTTTCCACGTCCCCTACTGCCCCACTGCCGCGTGGCTGCGCTTCGCCTCGCGTCGCGTCGCTGGCACGTTCTCTCTCACCCTCACCAATTTCCCCTCTCCCGTCACTATTAATGCGCTCAAGCTGCCCCCGTGCGGGAGAGCGACGAGCATCACGCTCTCCCTCGACTGGTTCACACTCAGACTCCGGCCGCTGGGTTCGTTCCCGGCGCTCACCGTCCTGACGATACAGTGGGCCGTAGTGGACGCCCAGGAGCTCGGAGAACTCATCTCCTCCATGTGCCCGCGCCTCACGGACCTTACCCTGCGCGTCCAACCCCTCACCGACCGAGCCGTCTCCGTCTGCTCCACCTCTCTTAAGCGTCTCAAGTTCCAGCTCAACGAGTCCGCCTGCCCGCTCGAGGTCGTAGCCCCTGTGCTCGAAGTGTTTGTTCTGGGTTGCCCCTTCATCGAAGCTCACATCTCGGCCCCGAAGCTCGCCGAGGCTAACGTCCCGGGCCTTAACCGGTGCCACTTCGCGGACGATGTGCCTCGCCGTCTCCGGCGGCTACAGACCACGCGATACTACGGAGATGGAACACCTCCCCTCAGTCCCCTCAAGATGCGGCGGTTCGATGCAGTCGACGAGCTGAGGCTGCGCGTCTGCATTGTACGCACACGTCTAGCTTCCAGAAAAACCACTCGCATTATTATTTGGTCAAACTATTAGTGTTAATTCTTCTCATTGGCTTTCCAATTTTTGACAGGAAGTGGAAGGATACAGTAACTTCTTGGATGATCTGGACAAACTTCCAATGTGTGAAACCTTGTCGGCAAACGTAACAGGGCGTCACTATGGCTATTTTCCAAGCATGCCACTTCTCTTGAGGATGCGCAACAGTTTAAGGAAGCTTGTGTTGGAGATATATGAGATGGTAATTTCTTCAGTTTTTTCTTAGGCAGTGAATATTTCCCTGCCTACTTAAATTTTTTTCTTTTATATAGCATAATAAGAACCTCCTAGTCGAGATCTAATATAAGTGTTTCAATTTTTTCTAGATATGGGTGTATCTGCAACTAAAACGAGTCAAGGATACATCCACGTCTAGGCAAAATTAAAACACTTATTTTAGTAGGGAGGGAGTATAAATCTAGCATGTTGTATTTTGTTTACGAATGTGACTAAAATACTTCATGTGCTTCTTTATCAGAAAAATATATGCTTGTTGGATTGTCCGTGTCGTTTGACGGCGAGTCACCAGGCGGATAACAGTACCCTTGATTCACTTGAAGAGATAGAGATCCGTTCATTTAAGGGAACAGATGACCATGTGGAATTCCTAAAGCTGCTTCTGTCCAAATGCAGTCCAACAAAGCTGATAAATGTGGAAATTAATATATCTTACATCTATGAACCGTACCTTGATCTACCTGCTCCAATTGAGGAGGTGGTCGACAAGGTCCGCGCTATTTGTCGTCCAAATCTTAAAGTCAGAGTACATATCACTTCCAACAACGGGATTTCAGAAATAGTATTGTGAGAACTGGATACTATATATGCATGCCGAGTTGGGCCCATATTCAGAGTACATTTGGCGTCATGAACGTGCGTGGGTTTTATTTCTGTAACCTAAATCCTAGACAGTACAAGTTTTGAACTTTTGGTTAGTAAATGTTTGCCTTATAAGATCTATAGTGCTGAATTTCATATCGACATATGTAAGTCTTAAAATAATGGCTTTTCTTCTAGTACAATTGCTATCTTTTTCATGGTGTTCACAAGAAGATCACCACATGGTCTCCATGTTGAAAATATGCACTATAGTCGATCATGTATGGTGGTATTTTCGAAGTGTATTCATAAGTTATAAGTTATGCAATTGTGCTTGAACATTATCAATGATATGTATCATTGAATATATGATTCGGTTGTAAAACTGTATGGGGACTATACAACTCGGCTAATAACCCGGTCCCACTAGTCATGGCCATGGAGATGCTAATCCAATAGTATTGATTCTGGTAAAGGGGTTTAACGAGCCGAACAAACCCACTTTGAGATGCAAAGAGCATATTATCATTTGTTAGTCTCAAACTATATATATGTCATGACCTTAGATCTAAGGTCTTCAAATGATCCGAGTTGTGGATATGTGAACTTAGGGCCTATCAAATGGTACTTAGTAACTGGGTAGTAACTGTGAAGCAAGTTGCGTGGCGTGGTTGATTAAGATGGAACTTACCCCAGCCCCTTCCCTTGCCGACATGGAGAAATATTCTCTGGCCCTGTGATTGATTCAGAAAGCATGTCCATGCAACTCGACTAAAAGTATCAAGGAGTTGGACTAAGAGTTAGTCCGGTGAATCCCTATCATGGGATTGAGAAGACAGTAAAGCTATTAAAAGGATGACAAGAACTCATCTATAGCTTTACAAGGTATATAGTGAGGCAAAGTGAATGAGGCATACGACTCATTGTAAAGGTTGGTGGTGATGACTTTACGACACTTGGAAATCGGCATGTTCTGCTAGGAGCTGCTACTGACTATCGACTTGAGATTGAGTGTTCATGGGAGCGAGTTGGACTTAGAGTGATGGCAGGGACTGGAAGGCTAGGGCAGCTCTAGTTGTTTAACTGGTCGTAAACCTGCAAGTTCACACATTTAAGGACACGAAACTAGTCGGATGTGATCCGACTTAAACTAGGATGACTAGGTTGGAATCGAGTCGAACGAGGACAGAGTCATGCTTGAATTGGATTTGTGTTGCTCTCATATAAGGACTTGGTTTTTTTTTTGCACAGAATTGGGGTCAAAAGACCCCGGTGGAGCAATTATATTATCACACGTGGCAGGTACATCTTACAGAAAAGCCCCTTAGCATCTACTGCCATGATAAACCTAGAATTTGAAGAAGAGGCCTTCCACTTTGCAAAAAGCACCCTGACTAAAATGAAGAAAAAGCAATCAAGTCCAAGTGCTCCTCGGCCACCCATCGCCGGTGGACTCAAGGCGTCGCCGCCGAGTCCCGAGCACAGGACACTCGAATACTCTTGTCCGGCGCGAAGATCAGGCCCCTGGCTACCACTTGAGAGTCGGGGACGCACCACTTGACTCCCCCGCGGCGTCGAGCTCCAGCAGCCGACCATGAGGGCCTCCGCCATGGAGGTTGCAGATGGGCCGCCACTACGTCCAAGGATCACAACGACGGCCGTCGCTGTGTGTTGCGCCCAGGTAGAAGCTCCGAAGCAGCAAGAATCTCCCCACCACCAAGCAAGCGGAGCTCGGCTACCTCCTCCTCCACCATGACGACGAGAGTAACAGCAGAGCCGATGAAAACCTTGACGGAGAAAATTTCTGCGGCGATTATTGAAGAAGATCTCGCCAGATCTGCAGCTCCCACCACGCCTCCACCTTGGAGAGTCGTCGGAGCGCCTCACCGGAGAGCATCCATTGCCTCGCCAGGACATCGACTCCTTCAGAAAAGAAGGACAAGGGGGAAAAGGAGAAAAGAGAGCCGAAGCTACTCTTTGCCATGGATCCAACCTGGAGGAGTCAGCCAAGGAGCAAATCGCCACCTCATCCCCACTAAGAATGGCAAGAGGGGGAAGAATATAAGCTCCAGATCTGACCTCGAATTTATTCGCCGGGGAGGAAGTTAACACTAAGAACCCTACGACTACTTGGAGCTAGACCCCTCCCCCACCCAACGCCGGCCACCATGGCCGCCGGCGGCGAGGGGGAGAGAGGCCGGCGGTGGTTTCACAGGCCAAGGTCAAGGGCGAGAGAGATCCACAGGGATATTCTCCACGATGGGTATTGTAGAAGGCTTATAAGGACTTAGTGGGAACGCGATAGTTATAGGCTTGGATGCTTATATAAGATGGAGGCAAGGGTGACCAAGGCTAACACTTGACACAAGTTCCAAGTGTTGGAAACCATAGCCACCATAAAGACCTAGGACATGCGATCAGATCTAGAAATCAACCGCTCTACCTTCCTTCTCGTACAAGTCGATACCGACAAAATCGTTGTAGTCAAAGGATAAATGCGAAGGAGTTTGTGGGATCCACCGAAGCTATGTGAGGGACCAGACGAGTTAAACTACACTGCCCGACACACTTTATTAACTTTTGCACCTTCACGTCTATTGGCAAACGCACAAACTAAACCCTAGACATAGATCGTGTTGTTGCACGGTGATTTTTTTAATTATGCAGACATTGAATGCTGTGTGACCCAACACTGCCCTCTTGATAGTCACACAAAGCTACAATCGATAAAGGTTATAGAACTCAGATTTTTCAAGGATTACATTCTGAAGGATCTCTCCCCACGAGGGAGGTTTTTTCTCTTGCTTTGGCTCTTTCAATGAAAGTACTATTCTAGGTAACAAAGCCACTGGTAGTCATCGAGTTTCAAGTCTACAAAATCTCATATTTTTCTTTATGTCAAAGTTTCTCCTGAACTTTAGTTCTTTTCGAAGAACTTGATGCCGCGTATTTGAGATTCTTCCAAATTATGCACATAAAGATTTGTAAGGGGAACAAAGGCGTGCTCATAAAGTTCTTAAAGAGAGGTAACGACGACCTCCCCCCCCCCCCCCCCCCCAACACACACAATATGAGGGACTAACATGACTATCACATGGGGCAGGCAGAGAAAATGTGCTCGGTAGTATCGCATAACTCTAATGATGTGTATGGAAGGATATGCCTTAAAGAAACACGTTGGACATGCAACAACAATTGCTAAGCCATAGGAACAATTAAGGGTGAGGACGAAAGAGTCCCAAATCACGGAATGGGAGCAGTGGTGGACCAAGAAAACTTTTAGAGTCTAGGCATATTTTTCTGCCTCGGCTAGCTACAAGAGATGAAGTGTCGAACATATGAAGTGAATGGATTTCACTCTTGTCTAACTTCCCAAGTTCCCAAACGTGAGTAATGGCCTAAGTATGGTCTATGGAATGCAATGGGCCATGTTGCGGAACAACCGAACATGCCCGAGTTAGCCATCTTAAAATGACAAACCCTACTTTTCAGCTGATTCTTCTCTAAAACAAAATTTTCAGTTGAATCTTGCTGCTCCAGCTATGTACGATGTCTAGGAAGCTCGTCGGAGTCCGTATAAGCAGAGGTGATGAGACCAGTCATGTGCCCATGATGCCCGGATGATAAATCCGCCCTTTGAAGGCATCGATGGAGCTAGCTGATGTTAGCGATGTAGGGGTCAAGAACGGAGAAGCCAACAACTAACACTATGAGGAATCACATGGTTGGAGACAAAAAAAATAAAGTGAGACGGATACCAAGCTGGATTGGGAGATATCCACACACATGAAAAAACCATGTTATTTCAAGAAGTAATTTTTGAAGCAATACCGACAGTAAAATAGGTAGTTTCTATTATTTTTGGTACCAAAAGTTCAGGCTGGTCTTGTATATGATACTATTTCTATAGTGGGTAGTATGATCCAGTAGTATCATGGTAATGCTATATTTATTGCTTTTTAAAATCTCAATGCAAATTTGTGTACAAGATTTTTTTGGCACTAACTTTTCTCGTGGTATGCGCTATGATACGTGATGCATGTACAATGCATACATGAACTTTGTCCTTTATCATATTGAATTCCCATATATTTGCAACATATATGATGATAATACCATGTTTTACATTGATTTATGGAGATTTACCAATGATCCCATTTATTTGGTTTATCACTCTGCAGAACGGGAAAGCCCTGTTTTGTATATTTTTCACTTTCAAAGACCTATACGGAGTCAAATTGATCTGAAATTTTCAGAGCGTCACTTTTCATTGGGAGAAGCCCCCTGGAGCTTTCAAGGACACCTAGATGGGCCTGAGGCCCGAAAGACCTCAGGTGGCGCGCCCAAACACTTAGGGCGCGCCACCTGTGCTCTTTCGGTCGTCGATCGTCAAAATCGCGTGATCTTTTCGCCCACCGACGTATTTTGACCTCGCAGAGTTATCGGGAGGGGAGCGCCGCACAAACACGGAAACACGAAAACAGAGGCTGTATGAGAGAAGATTGGAGGGGGAAACTCCACCGGGATCACCGCCGAAGGGATCTCTACCTCATCCAACATCTTCATCATCATCACCATGATCAAGGGAGAGTAGTCCACCTCTAGAGTACGGGTTTGTGGCAGTAGCTTGATCTATTTCTCTCATGTTCTTCATAGTTCTTAGTGCCATATGAGCTGCCTCACATGATTATGGCCATATTTGTAATACCAATGTGGTGGATCCTTATTTTATGATATTGTGCTATGCGATCTGATCATATTATGTGTAAGATGTATTGATAGATGCATGTTATATACCCCATTCTTAAGTATTTGTTCTGATCCAACATCTATGCAAGAGCGTGCGTGGGGTGATGTGTGTATTAGATGGAGTAGCATGGTTTTAGTGATTGGATAGTGACAATATATTTATGATCTATTATGGCTTTGCCTTTTTCTTTTGCTACCTCACTAGGGATAAAGTGAATGCATGTGCTATGTTCATCACGTGACGGTAGTGATAATCTTGTTTGTTCAAGGTAGCATATTTGATATTCAAACATCATGTTAAAGTACTTATGGCTATGCTCTGTTAATTCTTAATACAAGTTTGCATGAAGTTTTCCCTTTCTTGTGGAGTATATGAGGAGATGTGTTGCATCATCTCTATGTTAGGACGTGATGTCCATATTAATTCTGATCTTATGCATACTATTATTTGCACCCTCATATCTCATTGATGAATTACTATTTGTCCACCACAACTTAAAGAGAAAATAGTCAAGTGAACCCATGAATCCTGGTCCACTTTTTATCATAAGAAACACTTTTATAATGCTTTTACCTTGTTTTCTATTTGATGCACTATTTTAATCCGAAAATACAAAAATATTTACTTTTCTTATTTGCATCCAAAACACCAAAAACAATCAACTCTTTACAGTCTTTACTTAGCTATTTTATTTAGTCTAGTTTTACTCACTTTATTTTTAGTTGTATTATATTACTTACACGAAACCTTGTGCTTGACAACCACACGGTGGAGTTGGGGACACAAGGCTTTTATTTTATTTGTAGGATTGCTAGAAGAAGGGAGAAGAGATAATCTTTGTCTAGTTCCCTGAGAGTTCGATATAAACCCTCGAGTCACCCTGGTGGGGAAAATACTCTGCTGATAAAACATTCTGCACTTGGAGTTCCAATGTCATCAAGACATTTTCTGGCGCCGTTGCCGGTGAGTAATCAAGACACTCCATCTACCCCCATCAAAGTATTTTCCGGCGCCGTTGCCGAGGAGCTAAAAGGAGTTTCATCATAGTGGTTGTTGCGTGAGAGGTATTCCCTACAAGAATCTTCTTACAACTGTGTCTCACCAAAGCTTGGGGAGGTAATACTGATGTGAGCTCTCTTATCTCTTTTAGATTTTGCATCGTATTTTATTTATCTTGTTTTTAGTCTTTATTTTCTTGTTAGATCTTTCTCTTAAAAATTGAAAAACACATAAAAAGTAGTAGTAACTATCATCTGAAAATCACGGGGAAAGAAATACTAAATTGTGTGATTACACAAACACTCCTAATGATCATTTTATTGCTAATACTATCACTACACCTCAGATAACTGCTGAAAGTTTTGAAATAAGTCCTAGGTTATTAAATCTTATAACTAGGAAACAATTTGGCGGTAGTGCTAGTGAAGATGCCCCTATGCATTTACATGATTTTTGCAAAATTTGTGATATGCAAAAGTTTAAAAATGTGTAAAATAATATTTTCAAGCTAAAATTATTCCCATTTTCTCTTAGAGGAAAATCGAAAGAATGGTTATTGTCATTACCTACTGCTAGTATTAATTCTTGGGATGATCTTAACGAGGCTTTCATTAAAAGTATTACCCACATGTTAATATTTTACAAAATCAAAATAGCATCTTGTCATTTAGACAAAATGATAATGAACATGTAGAAACAACGTGGGAAAGAATTAAAAACATGCTTAGAACTTGCACATCACTTGGAGATAATGAATGGACTATCTTACACTCTTTCTATAATGGGTTAAACATAATGTCTAGAAGCATGATAGATTCCGCTGCGGAAGGTGCTTTTATGGGTAAAACTGTGCTTGAAGCTAAAACCATATTACAAAGCATGTTACATAATCATAGTCAATGGCATACTGAAAGAGCACATAATCCCACTAAGAAAGTGCATTCAATTGAAGAAGAAAATCCTTTATCCAATAAAATTGATGCCATACTTGCCTACATAGCCAAACAAAATAATGACAATGTCCCTTTACAAGAATTAGTTGGAAACAACAATAAAAATGTGGATGTTAATTTTATAATAAACTTTGGCAACAATGGGTTTGGAAATAACAATAATTATGGCCGGCCACCTTATGTGCCAAACAAACATGCTAGTGGTAGTAACTCTAATGAACTAGAAAACACCATTAGATCTTTTATTGCTTCACAAAAAGAGTTGAATAAGGAATTCATAGAATGAAAGATGCATTGATTGATAAAGTTGAGCTCTTAACACAAGAAGTTGTGTCTTTCAAAAATATCTTACAACAAAAGAGCCATGAAGAAACAATTAAGTGTGTGCAAGAAGTTATAGATAAATCTTGGGAGACTCTGAATGTTATGGATGAAAAATAAACTCTTATGATTGCTAATGATAAACATACTGAAGAAGTTAAAATGCATAGTGAAACTAGGGAACCACTCTTGGATCTTCATAAATTTAGCTTGTATGAATTGATTGCTATACTTGACAAATTTGCTAAAGATCCCACTATTAATGTTAATCAAGTTGGTTTTGGTTCCTATATTTCTAACTATGTCATTAAAGAAAAGATCCAGAGGTACAATAATGAGGCTATGATACCACCTAAGCTTGGGGATGCGTGGATCCCCAAGATTTTAATATCTATTGATAAAGAAAACATCATGCCATTCTATATTTAGGATCTAATGTTTCTGTCATATCAAAAGAGCTATATGAATTACTAATCTCGAAAATATGGAAAATGCTCCATTGCTTTATTAATTGCTGATGATTCAACCAAAAAGGGTTTAGGCAAAATAAATGATGCAATGGTTGAATTGAATATAACATATGTACATGTTGATTTCATTTTTATTGACATGCGAAGAAATGCCTCTAGTCATATAATAATCCTTGGAAGACCTTTTCTGAGAACAATAGGAGCTATCATTGATTCTAAAGAAGGGAATGTCAAATTTCAATTACCAAACAAGAACTATCTGCAACACTTTCCAAGGAATAAGGAGGTAGCATTCATGCTACCACATAATTTCCATGACACTTGAATCAAGTAAGTAAGCCTAACTATATGGCTATAAAGAAAGCACTTTACGGGAGGCAACCCGATATTTTCTATATTTGGTTTTATTTTTCATACTTTTTGTATCCATGTTAGTTTTCTTTTAGTTTACTCTATAGTTTTTAAATAAAGTATCAAGTTTTCACCCATTTGGATGTTTAAAAGTTGCAAACATAATATGGAGTTGTTGATTTCTGCGTTGCACTTTTTGGTACACAATTTTTGTATTTTTTGGTAACTCCTAAAATCTTCATAAAATTAAAGAAGCTGTAACTTTCCATCCTCTATATGCACGTAAATTGAATAAATTTTCTGAGGTGCCTAAGTCGTGCCAAAAATTCAGTTTTGCTAAAAATTCTGGACATGCCTTACTTTGTTAGATCCATTCTTTTGAGTATCAAAATGATTTTTACTTGAAACTTTTGATATACTAGAATGATTAGAACATTATGTTCTCTCTGGTTAATGAAGATATAATTTTATTCTTGATTAAAATAGCAGCAACTATGAATTTTTTGTACCTCTAACATCACCCCATAGAAAATAATGGTCAGAAAAGTTTGTGTTGAAGTTTTTTCACAGGGAATAGAAGAATATCACACCAAGATGATTCAAGTATGATGACTATCATAAGCTTGGGAATGCCCATAACACCCCACGGGACTCATTCAAAAACTTCTGGTTTGAGCATCTCTAAACTCTGCTTTTTGAGCAACATAAAATTTTCGCAAAAACTTGAAGCGTACTTGTTTTATCTGTGTCTAGTTTTATTTTTTAAATGAGAAGATCATAATATTGAGTGTTGATACGTCCAAAACGTATCTACTTTCCCGAACACTTTTGCTATTGTTTTGCCTCTAATTTGTGTGTTTTGGATGCAACTAACACGGACTAACGTTGTTTTCGAGAAGCTGCTCACGGTGTCTCGTTTTTGTGCAGAAATCCAACTTTCAGGAAAATCCTCGGAATTTATGCAGAAGGTCCTATTTTCCCAGAATATTGGCGGAGCCAGAAGGGCAAGCCAGGTGGGGGCCCGAGGGCCCCACACACTAGGCCGGCGCGGCCCAGGAGGGGCCCTCGCGGCCCTAGTGTGTGGCGGCCTCGGTCGGCCCCCGACGCCCTCCTTCGGACTACTTATTGCCTTCGACCTAAAAATGCACGGAGAGGAGTCGAAGTCGCCAGAAACCCTCCAGAACGCCGCCACATCGCGAAACTCCGTCTCGGGAGCCAGAAGTCTCCGTTCTGGCACTCCGCCGGGACGGGGAATTGGAGGAGATCATCGCCGCCATCACCACCGACGCCTCTCCATCAACCAGCAATGTTTCCCCCATCCATGTGTGAGTAATTCCCCCGCTGTAGGCTGAAGGGGATGGTAGGGATTGGATGAGATTGGTCATGTAATAGCATTAGATTGTTAGGGCATAGTGCCTAGTGTCCGAAATTGGTACTTTGATGATATTGTTGCAACTTGTTATGCTTAATGCTTGTCACTAGGGCCCGAGTGTCATGATCTCAGATCTGAACATGTTATTGTTTCATCGTGATATTTATTGTTTATGATCTTACCTGCAAGTTGTATACACATGTCGCTGTCCGGAACCAATGGCCCCGAAGTGACATAAATCGGGACAACCGGAGGGGATGGTAGTGATGTGAGGATCACATGTGTTCACGGAGTGTTAATGCTTTGCTCCGGTACTCTATTAAAAGGAGTACCTTAATATCCAGTAGATTCCCTTGAGGCCCGGCTGCCACCGGCTGGTAGGACAAAAGATGTTGTGCAAGTTTCTCATTGCGAGCACGTACGACTATAATTGGAACACATGCCTATTGATTGCTTTGTACTTCGACACCGTTTTATTATTATCTGCAAATGCCCTGCTATGATTGTTACATGAGTTTCTCTCATCCATGCAACGCCCGTTATCCGTCCCCGTGCCTACAGTATTTTAATCCTGCTGTTTACTATAATTACTACTGCTATCTTTGTTACTCTGCTTTGCTTTGTTATTCTACTACTGCTTGTTATAAAACTGTTACTAGTGATAAACTCTTGCGAGCAAGTCTGTTTCCAGTGCGGCTGAATTGACAACTCATTGTTAAGGCTTTCAAGTATTCTTTGTCTCCCCTTGTGTCGAATCAATAAATTGGGATTTACTTCCCGCGAAGGCTAACTGCGATCCCCTATACTTGTGGGTTATCAAGGCTGTTTTTACGGCGCCGTTGCCGGGAGCATAGCTTTATTTGGAAGTTCACTTGGATTGATATTGTTCGCTGCAAATTCTCCATCATGGGTAAATCTCGCGATCCAAAAGTCGCCATATTACCATCCACTACAAGAAAAGGTACAACTCTGAGTACCTCTGCTACACTTGATTCACCATCTGTGATAAGTCAACTTGTTTCACCGCCGCAAGCTTCACTTGCTGGTACTTCTGCTGAATCTGAAAACTCTCATAATATTGATAATGTTTCTGCTGTGCTTGATGATAGTGGTTCATTGGGATCCTTTCTAGATGCTACAATTGCTAGGTCTAGACAAATTGAAAATGCTGAAACTCCTAATCTTTACTACGCTTTGTTAATTCACACGAACTTGATTATTCTAGTGATGATCTGATGAGGATTATGTGGAGCTTAATGATGATTTTATTAATAGATGCAATGCCACTGCTGATGCAAGAAAAATTAAAAAGTTCCTCACACAATATACTGTTAGACATAAGTTATCTCATGATCCTAAATTTGCCACATCTCCTATATGCATTAAGGATAAAGATTATGATTTTTCTCTTGATCTATCTCATATAGCTATTGTAGAGAAAGCACCCTTTTGTGGTACTGAAAAATAAAGTGCTGTAGAACACATGATTGAACTTTCTTCTATGAGTAGCTTGTTTTCTGATGATGTCAAAATGCGTACTTACTTTGTTGCTAAAAATTTTCCTTTCTCATTAAAGGATGATGCTAAAACTTGGTATAATAATTTGCCTCCTGGCTCTATTAAAAGTCCAACTGAGCTGCGTGATGTTTTCTTTCGAAAATACTTTCCTGCTAGTGCTCAACATATTGCTTTACAGAAAATTTATAGGTTTGACCAGGGAGATGAAGAGAAATTGCCTGAGGCTTGGGCAAGATTTTGTTCTCTTATCAGAGCTCGACCTGGACATGATTTAGAAAAGAATGATCTACTTGATATATTTTATAGTGGACTAACCATTGAGTCTAGAGCATATTTGGATAGTTGTGCTGGTTGTGTTTTCAGGAAAAGAACTCCAGACAAAGCGGAAGAATTATTGGCTAGAATAAGCCGGAATCATGATGATTGGAATATACCTGAACCAACTCCAACGCCAATATTGAAGAAGAGGGGTTTAATTGAATTGAATGATGAAGATATGAGGGAAGCTAAGAAGTCTCTCAAGGAAAAAGGTATTAAATCCAAAGATGTGAAGAATCTACCTCCCATAGAAGATATATGTGAGATAATTCCCCCTTCATCCATGATCGAGGTAAACTCCCTTCAACGCTTTACTAGGGAAGATATTCCGTATTCAAAACCTCCTGCTCAATGCTTAGATGAGTTTGATAATTATATTGTTAAGCAATAAAATTTTAATATGAGAGTAGAGAATCATCTAATGGAAAATTCTCAAGCTATTAGCAATTTGCATGATATTGTGGAGACAACCTCCAATGATGTTAAGATGCTTGTTAAACATTTTCAAATGGTTCAAACTCAAATTGATCAACTCACTAAAGTTCAAAATGACTTGTTAAAAAATAATTCTAAAGAGAAACATGCTTATGAAGTAACAACTAGAGGCGGTGTCTCTACCCAGGATCCTCTATATCCTGAAGGGCATCCCAAAAGAATTGAACAAGATTCTCAACGAATTGAACCTAGTGCTCCTTCTAAGAAAAAGAAGAAGAAACATAAAAAGGTTGTAGAATCCTCTGAACATGTTAATGATCCTAATAGTATTTCTATTTCCGATGCTGAAACTGAAAGTGGTAATGAACATGATAATGGTAATGATAATGATAAGAATGACGCTTCTGATAAAGAAGAAGTTGAAGATGAACCTGGAAAGCATGCTAAAAATAAAAGGTATACTAAAGAAGATTTTATTGCTAAGAAACATGGTAATGAAAGAGAACCTTGGGTGCAAAAGCAAATGCCTTTTCCTGCTAAGAAACTAAAATCAAAGGAAGAAGAACACTATAATAAATTTTGTGATTGGATGAAACTTTTATTCTTGCAAATCCCTTTGACTGATGCTATTAAATTGCCTTCTTATTCAAAGTATATGAAAGATATTGTTACTAACAAAAGGAAAATCCCCAATGAGGAGATTTCCACTATGCTTGCTAATTACTCTTTCAATGGTAAAGTTCCAAAGAAGTTGGGCGACCCAGGTATACCTACTATTCCTTGTTCTATTAAGAATAATTATGTTAAAACTGCTCTATGTGACTTGGGAGCCGGTGTTAGTGTTATGCCTTTTTCTCTTTATAAGAGACTTTATTTAGATAAGTTGATACCTACTGATATATCTTTGCAAATGGCTGATAAATCTACTGCTATTCCTGTTGGTATATGTGAGGATGTTCCTATTCAAGTTACTAATACCTGCTTGATATTAACTGATTTTGTTGTGTTGGAAATGCCTGAAGATGATAATATGTCTATTATTCTTGGGAGACCTTTTCTTAACACCGCAGGGGCTGTTATTGATTGCAACAAAGGGAAGGTTACTTTCAATGTTGATGATAAGGAGCATACCGTCTATTTCCCCAAGAGGATTGATAAAGTATGTGGAGTTAATACTATCTCTAATGTGAGAACTATCAAAGTTGGAACTATTGATTGTCCAATATATGAGCCTAAAGAAGAATATCAAACTCTTATGATTGGGTCCATATCAATACAATTCAAGGTAACATGATTGATTTGAGGTTTATTTCTTCTTATGCTATGTAAAATTTATTTGGTGGCAAGACTTGATCAACCTTGTTAACAAATACTTTTTATATGCATAGAGGGGGTAAACAACATCTCTTTCTTCCTCCACTTGTTTTACTTGCTGTAGCACTTTTGTTTTCCAAAGTTTTTAGTTGTATAGAGATTTCAAAAAAATTCCTGCCCAGTAATAATAAAATTAATACCCAGAAATGTGCATTTTTCAAAGTTCTCAAAAATTCACAAAAATTATACCATTGGTCCTATTTTCGAAGACGCACCTGGGAGTACCTGGGGATGACCAGTGGGGCACCCCAGGGTGGCACACACCTGGCTGGCGCGGCCAGCAAGGGGGGCGCGCCACCCTGGTGTGTGGGCCCCCCTTTGCCCCACTTTTTCATCTCTTCCTCCCACACTCTTCTCTCTCCCAAAAAAATCAACACCAGCTTCCTCTCACTCGCGTTTCTGCTCAAGAACTCCAGATTTTTCGATCTCCTTGCTCAGCCCAGATTTCTTGCTGAAATTTGGCACATTTGCTCCTTGAAAATGGAGTGGAATAGATATCAACTAAACCAACAAGAATTGGAGGTACAACAAGTCATGAGAGTGAACCGCGAAGAGGGAGTATACCCCTCTTACTACCCGTGCACAGATTTCATGAGAAGTGCGGGAATATTGGAAGATGTTCAGAATCTAATTTCTCGTGCAGGGTTGGGTAATTTTGTTGATGATGAACCATGCCAATATGCCAAACTGACTATGTCTGTAGTGCAGGACTTTGAATTCAATTGGTCTCAATCTAACCCCATGGTTCGGTACAAAATCTATAACAAAATTGTCAACTTGCCTTTCAATGATTTTTGTGCAGCCATTAGAGTGCCACAATGGGGATCGTGCGAGAAGATGAGGGGATCGCCACAAGAGCTCTTGAATCTCTACAAGATGATTAGTCATGGAAGAAGCTTCTCAGAGGATAGTGGTAAAATTAGTAGCATTCAACTCCCAGCTATACGCTACTTTGCCTACTTCATTACCAAGTGCATTCTTGCTAGAAAGAATGGTAGTAAGCTATCTATTCAGGATTTAGCCTTTCTAGCTGCTGCATTACGAGGTGATAGGACTTATAATTTGGGAGCTTTGATAGCATATAGACTTGCTACTAACCGTGAGAAGGGAGGAATTTGTGGAGGTCTCATCGCCTCCCATTTATTAGCTATGCATGGTGTAGAACCTCACCATCTTGATATTCCGCTCTCCATAGAGAAACTTGACATAGTCTCCATGATTAAGCATGAATTTGTTTCTGATTCATCTAATTTGAGTAACCTGTCTTACAAGATAACATTTTACAAGAAAACTTGGAGTACAACTAAGAAAACTAAAAAACTAGTAGGATTGCCTGCACCTGCTCTGTTTAACTTTGATTCCAGGAAGGATTGGTCAGTCACAGAAGGTGAACTGAATGTATACTTGGAGGGAGATGGCCAGCATGCAAGAGGTGGCACGGAGGAGGCCGAGGAACACCTCGACTCGTCATCCGATGCAGCAAGTTCTTCGCATCAACATTTTGGGCATGTGGAGCCTCCACGCTTTTCTTCTGCATAGGGACCTTATTATGACTACGCCATGTATGATCCACCGGCGTGGAACAGCGATCCTCGTTGGGGTTGAACTCCACTTAGGCCAAAAGCCTAAGCTTGGGGGGAGGTATACCGGCATCACTCATTCTTTGCATATTATGATTGCTGGATACTTGTATATACTTGTTTTGCTTCTTTGAGTGGTTTTCTAATGAGAGGAAGATGATATTTGGGGAAGTCCTGCCTAAAAACAGATTCTGGACTGTCACCATAAAAATTCTCAAAAACAGCCAGAACGTTATTTTGCGAAGCCAATTTTTGAGCATGTTCCCCAGGTTGTTATCTAACTTTCATTAGTTGAACACTTTTCGATTTGAGCAGTGGAAGAATTTCTTAAAAATCGAGTACTGTACTTCTGTCAAGTTTGACGAATTTCTGCTGCTTTGTGTTTATGTGACTCTTCTAGTTTGCCATTTCTTGTTTTCGCTTTGTTTCTTTCCTAAAACCCAAAAAGACCAAAAATATTTCTGTTGTTTCTCTTCACCATTTGTTTGTTTTGGTTTCTTGCATTTATCTTGCTTTATTAGCTATCGTTGGTTTGCTATAAGAAAATCCAAAAAGATTTTGCTTTGTTCGCTTGTTTCCTCTTGTTCTTGTTTCCAATTCGAAAACACCAAAAATATTTGCTGTTCTTCTTTGGTTTGTAAAGTTCATTTTGAGTTCAATGGTCTTCGGTGGCTGGAGCATGGTTTTCATTTCATATTATCCAAGCTACACAAGTGAAAGGCAATAATGACGATCTACGACAATTGGATTGTGGTGAGAGGCTGGTATGAACTCTATTTGTTTTCATTTTTGTACATATACTCATCCATGTGAGCATGCTTAGTTGGTTCATGTGAGGTATATGTCATTTGAGAAAGTCTAGTAGTTCATGATCTCTCGTGCTTAGCTCCAATTTATTAATATGAGTAGCATGTCATGGATGTTTGCTTGCATTGTTTTATTCATAAGTAGGTATGGTATTGTGGTATCCTCCTCTGAATAATTCATTTATATCGACTTGGCACATGCTCACGCATGCATATGACTGAACAAAAGTCAATTAAGCCTCGATGATTTACACTGCTTCAGAGTTCTTGTATCACTTTTATGCCTCCGTTAATTTATTTTGCCGCAAGCATGATTATGACAGTTACTGCTCTCTTGATTTGTCACTCCCCAGTCTATTGCTAGCCTTCATTTGTACTGAGCGGGAACGCTGCTCGTGCTTCCAAACACCTGAAAACCAAGTTGTTCCAAAGTGTCCACCATAAATACCTATGCATGGCATTTCAAACCATTCCAAGTAAATTCTCATGCGCTACCTTTAAAACCTTCAAAATGCTTCTCAATTTGTGTTAATGTTTCATAGCTCATGAGGAAGTATGTGGTGTTTAACTTTCAACCTTGTCATTTACTCTTGACGGACTTTCATTATGGACTAGTGGCACATCCGCTTATCCAATAATTTTGCAAAAAGAGCTGGCAATGGGGTTCCCAGCCCCGATTAATCAAACTTCATTAATAATTCTCTTCACATGTTTTGCTCTGATTCATCAGTAAGCAACTTAATTTTGCAAATAGACACTCCTCCATGGTATGTGATTGATGGAAGGCACCCGAGGATTCGGTTAGCCATGGCTTGTGTAAGCAAAGGTTGGGGGGAGTGTCACCCATAATAAAACTAAAATACGTGTGTAAACAAAAGAGAAGAGGGATGATCTACCTTGCTGGTAGAGATAACGTCCTTCATGGGAGCCGCTCTTGAAAGTCTGGTTGGCGAGGTAGTTGGTGTACCCATTACCATTCGTTGACAACAACAAACACCTCTCAAAATAATTTTACTCCTATTTTAAAAATGAAAAGCTCTAGCGCATGTTAATCCCTGCTTCCCTCTGCGAAGGGTCAATCTTTCACTTTTATGTTGTGTCTTCATCCTTTCTTTGAGCACTTTCTTGAGAGCACAACTGTCATTCTTAGTACAATATGCTTGTCTCAAAATATGATTGATTGTAGTATAACTTTGATGCTTTTATCTTTGACAATCACTACTTCTAGTCTTTCTATGAACTTCAGAGGTGCCTGAGCATTTATGTTTTGCTGATCAAATATGGGCAAGCGAGATACCACGTTATCATACTCTTTTATGAACATTGCAATCCTGCTTATAGACATGATTCATGATGCTTATTATTAATTGTTGGTACCTCTCCATGATTGACATAGCTGTTAGATGATCTTATTTGCATGCACCTTATTATGAACTACCTAAGTGTTAGCCATAGCATGAGAATATTTACATCATATAAACAAATGTGTTCGTGAAAGTTCTTTTATCGCTCAGTTGTTAACTGAATTGCTTGAGGACAAGCAATAAGCTAAGCTTGGGGGGAGTTGATACGTCCAAAACGTATCTACTTTCCCGAACACTTTTGCTATTGTTTTGCCTCTAATTTGTGTGTTTTGGATGCAACTAACACGGACTAACGCTGTTTTCAGCAGAACTGCTCTGGTGTCTCGTTTTTATGCAGAAATCCAACTTTCAGGAAAATCCTCGGAATTTATGCAGAAGGTCCTATTTTCCCAGAATATTGGCGGAGCCAGAAGGGCAAGCCAGGTGGGGGCCCGAGGGCCCCACACACTAGGCCGGCGCGGCCCAGGAGGGGCCCGCGTGGCCCTAGTGTGTGGCGGCCTCGGTCGGCCCCCGACGCCCTCCTTCGGAGTACTTATTGCCTTCGACCTAAAAACGCACGGAGAGGAGTCGAAGTCGCCAGAAACCCTCCAGAACGCCGCCACATCGCGAAACTCCGTCTCGGGAGCCAGAAGTCTCCGTTCTGGCACTCCGCCGGGACGGGGAATTGGAGGAGATCATCGCCGCCATCACCACCGACGCCTCTCCATCAACCAGCAATGTTTCCCCCATCCATGTGTGAGTAATTCCCCCATTTGTAGGCTGAAGGGGATGGTAGGGATTGGATGAGATTGGTCATGTAATAGCATTAGATTGTTAGGGCATAGTGCCTAGTGTCCGTAATTGGTACTTTGATGATATTGTTGCAACTTGTTATGCTTAATGCTTGTCACTAGGGCCCGAGTGCCATGATCTCAGATCTGAACATGTTATTGTTTCATCGTGATATTTATTGTTTATGATCTTACCTGCAAGTTGTATACACATGTCGCTGTCCGGAACCAATGGCCCCGAAGTGACATAAATCGGGACAACCGGAGGGGATGGTAGTGATGTGAGGATCACATGTGTTCACGGAGTGTTAATGCTTTGCTCCGGTACTAAATTAAAAGGAGTACCTTAATATCCAGTAGATTCCCTTGAGGCCCGGCTGCCACCGGCTGGTAGGACAAAAGATGTTGTGCAAGTTTCTCATTGCGAGCACGTACGACTATAATTGGAACACATGCCTATTGATTGCTTTGTACTTCGACACTGTTTTATTATTATCTGCAAATGCCCTGCTATGATTGTTACATGAGTTTCTCTCATCCATGCAACGCCCGTTATCCGTCCCCGTGCCTACAGTATTTTAATCCTGCTGTTTACTATAATTACTACTGATGTCTTTGTTACTCTGCTGCTGTTATTCTACTACTGCTACTGTTATGAAACTGTTACTACTGATAAACTCTTGCGAGCAAGTCTGTTTCCAGGTGCAGCTGAATTGACAACTCCGCTGTTAAGGCTTTCAAGTATTCTTTGTCTCCCCTTGTGTCGAATCAATAAATTGGGATTTACTTCCCGCGAAGACTGCTGCGATCCCCTATACTTGTGGGTTATCAAGTGTTTATAATGAATATGAATGAGCTACTGGACCAAAATATTTATCTCTGAATGTTCAAAGTAAAATAAGTTGCATGCTTATAAAAGAAAAGGACAAATGCCTAAAAGCTAAAATTTATTTTGTGTATGATATTTCTAGTTTCACATGCTCTATTGAGTGATGATTTGTTATGTGCCTTATTCGGTGCTACTTCTTCCTAGTACACATAGATGTTTAATTTTAAGTTTCATTGATTGATGATGAATGAATAGTCTATGAATTCTATTGCATGTTTTTAGACCTCTTGCTAGCCAAAAGATTTAAATTCTTACACAAGCATAGACTTGTTTCCAATCTCAATTCAAATCAAATGTCTATCATACCTACCTATATAGCACTTGCTATTCCAAGTATAATGTGTGTGTTTTTCCTCCAACCTTTTCAAAATTTCCTTTGTGTAATTTAAAGCTCATAAGAAAGTAAGGTTTGGTAGGAAAATACCACTATGCATGTTGTTGGTTTGACTAATTATGAGTAATGAGCTAGACCGTAACCATGTTTACTAGGGAAGTCTTTCAACATTGCACTTTTCCGGTATTGCACCCTGCATTGATCATCATTTATTTTGTTTTGTTGATGGATATCTCTTGTGGAATGAATGGAGGTTATTTTAAGCAAGTAGGCATGTATTGTTAGACAAGAGCATGGGCTGCTAACCAAAGCCATGCCTAATCATGGTGGAAGTTTCATCAACGAGCATCCTCAATAGGAAGAGTGAAAAAAGTAAGAGAAAAAGAGTTGTGAAAAAAAAAGTAGAAAATAAAGAAAAAAAGAGTCTAAGAAAAAGTGAGAGAGAGTTAGAGAGGATGCTCAACGTCTGTTGTTATGTTTTCACGGTATGGATGGCCTATAGTTGAGATACACATCTACTTTGGTCCTTTACTCCTTTGTACATGCAGCATGAAGGTATCCCATTGTGATACTTGGTTGAAACATGTATGTTGAAAGGTCTTAGTAACCCGAAGTTCTAAAATGAGAGGTTTAGTCCTTAGCATTCAAAAAAGTGAGGCAACACTTACTCATAAGAGGTCAAACCCATGACACATAGATATCTTCATACATGAGATACTTGGTACCCCATCCTTATTATTATTGTTGACATGAATTGCATAGCTCAAAACCATATTTTATGCTCTCTACTTTTTATTTTGTTCGAGGTTTAGAACATATATTTTCTGCTTACTTTCTTGTGTTCGAGTAAAAAGAAATATTCCTGAAAAGAGAGAACAAAAGCCTCCCAACAATTCTATATGATTCCCCTAAGGATGTTTTATGATTCATATCACTTATCATTCATGTTTATTACAATGTTATTTACTATTATGCATGCTTTGTAGAATGTAAGATTTATCACTTGATGAGTTCATATTACTTATTGTCATTCTTTATTGACTGAACCTTGTGATACTTAGCATGATTATTTAGAAGCTATGTATATTATAAACTCCGAAGTTCATGTTAGGTTTAGCACCTTCATGCTCGGGACGAGCATATGTTAAGCTTGGGGATGTTGATGCATGTAAAATGCATACATGAACTTTGTCCTTTATCATATTAAATTCTCACATATTTGCAACATATATGATGATAATATCTTGTTTTACATTGATTTATGAGGATTTACCAATGATGCCTTTATTTGGTTTATAACTCTGCAGAACCGAAAAACCATGTTTTGTGTATTTTCACTTTCAGAGGCCTATACGAAGTCAAATTGACTGAGATTTTTGGAGCGTCACTTTTTCATCGGGAGAATCACCCTGAAGCTTTGGAGGACACCTGGATGGGCCTGAGGCCCGATAGACCTTAGGTGGCGCGCCCAAACACTTAGGGTGCGCTACCTGTGCTCTTTCGATCGTCGATCGGCATTTTTGTGAGACCAATCTACATGATACTAGCTAAAATACAAGAACTATGGCTAACTTCAGAGGTGGAGAAAGAAAATTTGCCATAATAGCATTCTAGGATGATGGTACAGTCAATTCGTAGAACAAAAACGACGGCGGGTCCGCACCTCACCCTAACTAACTCGCGCGCATCCTAACCAAGCAAGGCAAGGCTGCCAAACTCGCTCTTTTATTTTACCTTTAGTAATCAGAGATGTGACTCTGTTCGTTCTAGGTTTTGTAGCAGCGCATTTTTTTTCTTCCGGGATACCGAAAGGGATTAAAAGATTTTTAATGAAGCACTTGCTTACCTAATTTTTTTTTCAAAAAACAAAAAAAAAACTCGCACGGACCCAACCAAACAAGGCAAGGCCACCAAACGAATCCCATAGTCTGTTCAACTTGACCACAAGCCCTAATTTGTCAACATCGATCAACTCGGCGCCGCATCAACGATCGGTCACATGGAGGACCGCATCAGCGGACTCCCCGACGACCTTCTGCACGGCATCCTCCTCCACCTGCACTTCCTCCCCGCCGCCGTGCGCACCAGCCTCTTCTCCCGCCGCTGGCGCCGCGTCTGGGTCGGTCTCCCCGAGCTCTTTCTCGCCGGCCTCCACGTTCCGGGCCAGCCGCCGAGCACCTTCCTGCGCACCATCGACGGCGCCCTCGCCGCCTACTCTGCCCTGAACGATCACGTACCCGCGCTCACCATCACCGTGCCCGACGTCGGAGGCTTCCACGTCCCCGCCTGCCACGTTGCCACGTGGCTGCGCTTCGCCTCGCGTTACGTCGCCGGCACCTTCTCCCTCAGAGCAATTCCAATAGTATAGCCAACTGTTGGCTATAACAAGATGTCATATCATTTGTAGTCATCATATAGCTAACATGTACAATAGTTGGCTATAAGAATGTAGTATTTTACTAATATATGGCCCACATTTCACTCTCACAAGGTGTCTAGAAGCACGTGCAAGAGCTGGCTATTGCATAGTAGCCCACCTCTCTTCTCTCTCATTTTCTCTCTCCTCCAACTCATCTAAAATATATTATTTAATATCTTATAGTCAGCTGACTGGACTCTATTGTACTTGCTCTCACCGTGCCCCCACTCCCTCGTGAACGTCAACGATACAATGAGCTCCATCTGCTCCTCCCGTGCGGGAGAGCGACGCGCGTCGCGCTCTCCCTTGGCGGGTTCGTCCTACGGCCAGCGGCTCCCTTCGCGGCGCTGACGAACCTGAAGATAGAATCTGCCGCCATGGTTGGCCGCGAGCTCGGAAACTTCGTGTCCTCAATGTGCCTGTGTCTGACGGATCTTACCCTCCTGCGCAACCAACTCGTTGGCAGCCACGACGTCTCTATCTCACTAGTGGAAAAGAGGCCTTTCGTCCCAACCTTTAGTCCCCGTTTTGAACCAAACCGGGACCAATGGAGGGTATTGGTCCCGGTTCATCATGAAAACCCTTTAGTCCCGGTTCGTTTGGACCCTTTAGTCCCGGTTGGTAATACAATCCGGGACTAAAGGGTGGTCTATGGGGCAAAAGTCTTTAGTCCCGGTTCGTATTACCAACCGGGATTAAAGGTCTACCCTTTAGTCCCGGTTCGTATTATGAACCGGGACTAAAGGGCTTTTTGCCTCCCCATGCACCTCCACCCCCCCCCCCCCCCCCGTGGATCGCCTTTTTTAGCACTGTAAAATAGAAGAAAAAATGATACAAAATTCAAAAAATAAAATGTTTTCGGATTCTTGTATGTTATGCAACCTACTATTAGGGAAAATTAACAAATTTGAATTTTCACTTTTTTTGCAAAAATGTTTTGAAAAATGGTAAAACCGCAATAACTTTTGCATACGACGTCGAAAAAAACCGTATAATATATCAAAAAATACCTGGGAAAAAGTTACATCCGAATTCACCCGGGTTTACCCGGTTAGCCAATTTTTAGATTCTCAAAATTCCAAATGAAAATATGAAAGCAGGAAGATTTTAGTTTTTGTCAGAAATTTGGAATTTTATTTTTTTAATTTTTTAAAATAATAATTACATCATGCATAAAGATTACTATTACTTAACCATAAAGTTAGCCAATTTTTTAGATTTTCAAATTTTCAAGTTTGGCAAAAAAATATTAAAAAATAATAAATTAAAAAACAATTATAATACAAATTTTAAAAATTATAATTATAATACCATTACCACAACATGTTATTACGTTATTAGTTTTGTTTATTAAAATAATTATTTGGAATTCAAATAATAAATAAGTGTGACATCGACCAACATGTTAATAGGATTGATATGATACTAGTATCACAACATGCGCGCGAAGCACTTGGAAGCGGGATGGGAAAGGAACTTGGAAGTTAAGCGTGCTAGTGCTGGAGTAGTAGGAGGATGGGTGACCGAGCGGGAAGTTGGACCACGGGTAAGTAATTTGACTAGAGATTAAGCGTAGTTAGAGATTAAGTGGAGTTAGAAACTAAACTAGTTAAATAACTGAAATAGTAGAAATTCTGAAAAAATAGGAAAAAAAAGAGGAGCGAAAAATAATTGGGAACCAAATAAAAAAAATAACGAAATAACCTTTAGTCCCGGTTCGTGTTACAAACCGGGACTAAAGGGTTTTTCCTCGACGCGCGCCAGCAGCCCACGTGGCGGGACCTTTAGTCCCGGTTTGTTTTACAACCGGGACTAAAGGGGGACCTTTAGTCCCGCCTAATTGGTCCCGGTTTGAAAACCGGGACTAAAGGCCCAAATGAACCGGGCCTATAGCCCCGTTTTCCACTAGTGTCTGCTCCTCCTCACTCAAGCGCCTAAAATTCAATGCCACACACGTCAATCGGCTCGAGGTCGTTGCCCCAATGCTCCAAGTGTTTGCCGCGTCTTCCTTCGGGCAAGCTCACGTCTCTGCCCCTAATCTGGACGAGGTCGAGGTTCAGAGCCTCTACCAGTATCGCTTCGCCGACGATGTGCCTCGGCGTCTCCGGCGGCTAGACATGGCGGAGTCTTATGTCGGTGCAACACCTCCCCCGAGGATGCGGCGGTTCGATACGGTTGGCGAGCTGAGACTGTATGCCTTCATCGTACGTGCGTCTTGATTTCTACCCGTATGGTTATGCTAATTCTTGCGTCGCCCTTCGATGGTTAATATGTGACTATGTTATCAACTTTGTCAGGGGATGGAGGGATACACTACCTTCTTGGATGGTGTCAACAATCTTCCGATGTGTGAGACATTATCATTAAGCTTAGCAGGGCATCACTACTACGGCTGCGTGCCGATCATCCTACATGTCCTGAAGAGGCACAACGGTATAAGGAAGTTTGTCCTGCTCAAATATCCAACTATGGTAATTTCTGCGATCTTAAATCTAATTTGCAGTTCTAATCTAGTCATTGCTGTACCTCCTATCCAATTTAATCGACGTGAGATTGTACCTAGCATTGTTCTTTTCCGCGTCGATCTTCTGATCGGAGGGAGTAGATCGCAGCTCGATTTGTTCTTCAAGTACAGAGCATTGCATGTTTTCTCATTAAGATTAGGAGAAAATAATGTATTGTCTCCGTTTCGAAATGTATGCCTTTTTAGGAAGTACTAATTAAGGTACTTCATGAAAGTAAGGTCACACACGGTTGACCCGTCGGCCCATACTTAAGGCTACACACGTACGCCATGAAGAAATGGCTGATATGTTTAGTCACTTTCTAGGACATTTGATTTGTTTCCTTGGGCATCACTAGTTCACTACACAACGCCACAATATTATGGTAAACAATCTTTCTTTACTATTAAATACGAGTTGGTCGTTTGACACTCAACGCACTTTGGTGGTCGTCATTGGAAGCATCTTGTTCGTCCAATCATCCCACCTCAACACCTAGCCCACCTAAACCGTCCGATCGCTTTTTTGCTAACCAACCCAGGCCCCGCTTCACAATGAAAATCGGAACAAAATCCCAACCTTCCTATTGGGCACAATCTGAAATAATTTGGGACGTGATTCCCGGATGCAGATTACGTTGAATAATCCCATTATTACTCGCTCCCCTTCATTGTGTTTCCCTACACAAAGAAAGATAATGGAGTACCAAGAACATTGCGAGACGAGAGCAGCTGGGGCAATGGGTGGCGTCTTGCTTCCGATCTGTGACTTGAGGAAGAGATTGAGGGGGGATAGTTGGAGCTCGGCCATGGGGACGGGTTGGAGAGATGAAGTAGGCTCGGTGGAGGATAGCCATAGTGGCAGGGACGTGTCTCAGAGGTTCGTGAACGCGAGTTCTCTTCACCGTTTCTCGATTCCGTCCAGATCAACCAGATCAACCTTAGCGCTGGCTCTTGTCCGAATGCAGGGTGGAAGCCCTCGAGATCACGATCAAGCAGAGATGACGATGTTGCCTGGTAGCAGGGATGATCCATCGTAGACACCATCGGCGAGCCCACCATGTCGGGGCTGAACCGGCAGGGGCTGAGGGGAGCCGCGATGGCTACCTTCTTGAATTTTGATGGAGGTGCGACCACGAGCTCTTGCCCTCAACTCTCAACAGCATCGTCCCAATCATGCACGTCGCCGCCTCTGAGATCGAACACGAGAGTGTTGGGGCTGTCCGCGGTCATTTTGGGCGATTTTGGTCGCGGTTTTTGTACAGGTTGGTGAGATTCGAATCCGGGATGTTTGGTGGAGCGATGCTGCTCTATAATATACCTCAGGAATTTGGCTATTTTCAGTAAAACTTACAACGCGAAACTTGCAGTTTACTAACCAATAATGTTTATTTCTTCTTCACATCTCCTGCAGTTTACGAATCTGGGAGGTTTGGTGGAGCGATGCTGCTCTATAATGTAGTAAATTATCTGCAGTTTGTCATTAATGTTTTTGGTAATTCACAAGGTCGGCTTTTTGAGGAATTTCATTTCGCTGTATATAGTTTGGGCACTGCAAATTCATTCATGTAAGATTTGGCAATTTAACTCCAATGCATTATTTAGTGAGAACGTACTCTCATTGATGGTTTTACTAATGATAAAAAAATGTAGCAAATTATACTGCTGCTAGGATCGTTCTTGCAACATCAGTTGGTTACAATTGCGGAGCCACCCTCTTTCAGAACTTCCTGGTGTGACATCATGAACAATCAAAATCAATATATTTGGGAGGGGATGCTTCTAAGTAATGCTAATGAAGGTAATGATGTTGGTGAAGACTCTGATTCAGATAATCTGGGAGATTCAAAGTGAGTATAATATCTCGATTTTTTAATGAATTAAGTTCTTTTCGTGCCTCATCTTTTAACCTGCACAGAAGATGAAGCAAGAAGATAGGGTCCTCAGTGTGTTGATATAAGCAAAGGGCGAAGGGGGCGAGGTGGTGGAGTCGAGGGCGGTGGTGCTATTCGACTGTGCATGCCAGTCGCTGCCTGGTCTGAGTGGCACCACAGCTGCGGTATGCAAGCACCTCAGGTGTGTCAACGTTCCTCAACATTTTCATTGATGCCCGCCTTGATTTCTGTATTCATACATGTCATTTCTTGGTTGTGCATATGATTGAAATTATATTATCAAGCCTGCGAATTTATCACCCGCTATTTCAATAATCCCATATTTAGTGCTTCTAACTTAGCTTTCTTAGCTATTTGATGCATGTATAAATGAACTTCATTGAATCGTTTTCCTGGGTTTTGTAGATGGTGAATATCTACTATATTAAAGCTTAACAACTTCGATTTTTACTAGAATTTTGAGGCCTTGCTGATTTTTTTCTGTGTACACTGGTTGGGTGGATCTAGCTGCGTGACCGCGTGCACCGCTTTGACCAAATGTTGCTTTTTGTCTTTGGCACGGGCTCTTCTGGAGAAATGGTGTCTGGCTCTGTCTTCCCACCGCCCCATTTCCTGTCGATTCATCCGCCACTCCTCTGTACCTCGCCCAATCCTGATTTGCCGCCGTTCTCAGCCGGCGGCGAGCCACGACGAGTGATGGAATGATGCTGCGGGAAGCCACAGAACAAGTGATGGAGTCATGTCTCATCTCCTCTTTCTTCTCCTGCTTTGGCGACCCCGTCCCTAGCCACCGGAATTTCTCGAGGCTCCCACAGCTGCTCGGCTTGGTATGTCGCCGATGCCACCATGGTGGGGAGGGCGACAGCCTCCAGCTACTCGCGGCCCTCCTCACCAAGCACACTCAACCTCACAGGGTGACTCCCTCGGCTCTCCTGTCCCCCCTGCTCCAAGCGCATCAGCGGCCTCCTCGCTCGCGTCCCTACTCAGCCTCGTGGCCGCCGCCCCGGTGCTCACCGCTTCGCCAGATGGAAGCTATGGATCCCGGCTCCTGCCGTGCGTTGATCCCCAATTTTCGGATCAAACTGTGCAGACATGTCAGCGAAGCCACCAGCATGGTCTGGCTCGCACACCGGAGGCTGCCAGCGGCAGCGTGGCAAGCGGCGGCCAGTTCAAGGGACATCGTACTCATCCCTCGATGGTCATCATCCTCACTCTTCCCTCTCTCCTCCTTTTCTTCGTCGCCACCCCTACCCCTGCCCCCTGTGCACTCCGTCCATCCCAGCTTGCAACCGCCCGGCTCCTCCCCAACCGGCGCGACGCCGCCGTGCTTCCCTGCTCCTCCCCAGTGGCGTGAGGTTATAGCGACATCCGTGCAGCTCCTCATCGACATGAGACCACCGACAAGGTACCCGTGCACCATCTCCTCCTCAAGTGGCCCGTCTCGGCAGCCTCCCCGGGGTCCTCAGATCTGCCCGCTGCCGGCCGCGCATCGTGTCAGACTCCCGAGCAGGCCGTCCCGAACCTCCATCGAACGCCGATGCCGGCAAAGACCTCCGCGAACGCTGCCCCCAGGTATCCCGTCTCCTATACTTTGACGCGCAGCGATCGACAGCACGGCCTGCTGATGATCCATACTATTGTCTTCCTCCTGTGTGTTTACGCCCGCATGATGGCTTGCAGGGTCTGCTGCTGCGCGGCGACCTCGGCCACGGTACTGCAACAGCACACGCAGGCGGTCAACGAAAACTACCAAGGCTCCGACGGTGATGAGACGATTACAGAGGATGGCGTCAATTAGATCGGTTGATCTACCTTGCCCCTCCTCTCCTAGGAACGGGTCGATTAACTCTGCCATTTATTTCCATTTTTATTTATTTTATTCAGTGATTTCATCTTTCAGTAACTTAGATTCTTATTTGTGAATGCGCCAGGAGGTCAGGCGTTCAGGTTGTCTATGTCGAGCCAACGGCGTATGCGGGAAGAGTAGGAGGAGGTACTGATGCCAGCGGGAAGCCACAGAACAAGGTGTATAGTGGGTCTCCTTGCTAATTCAGGTTTGTGCCCTTCCTATCATCCCTTGCATTCATTGTTCTTACTCAAGGTTTCAAATTTCTTGAAGGTTTCAGTATAATCTTTGTTCCTTTTAGGATCGAGGAATTAGGATCGCATTATCTCCAAAGGATGTTTGACTAATATGTAGTGCAACAATCTGGTAGTGTAGTAGCGGTTTTGTATTGTACTATTCACATACTTCTGCTGATGCTGGTTACAAATTATAGGCAAGAATAATTAGGTGAAGTACCTGCCTAAATTTACTGCATTGTCTAACATGGATAGCGCAGGGCTGGTGCAGAAGTTTTGTGTAGAGATAACATTACATAATCCAATTGTCTATTATATTGAATTATTAATAGAGCTTCTCTAAAAGTGCATGTTCACACCTGCTGCTGTAGCAGGGATATATGGCTAGCGATTTTAGAGCCATTGACAAGGGAGGACAGGTGGCTTCAAAGCTGAAATGTATGGATTTTGAGTTAACTCCATCATTAACATAAAAAATGCTAGCTCTTCTCTCTGAAGAAAATATTATTGAAATCATCAAATGGGATATAGTTCTTGCTGCCCAATATGAGCACTGATAGATCTTATGATAGCTTTATTTTCTATTCGATGGACTCACTGATTTGATACTAATATAGACAACTAAGGGATTTGTTTAGTTAGTCCTCAGTACGAGAAGGAGAGCATTCAAGGCACGGTAGAAAAAAGAAGAAATTTACCAAGAGGGACAAGAAGAGCTGTTTGGAAAACCCAAAGCTGGCATCAAGATCAGTCTCCCCGTGAAAATAATTTTCAGGGATATAGTTCTTGCTGTCCAATATGAGCATGGCTAGATCTATAGCTTTATTTTATATTCAATGGCTTTCTGATTTGATACCAATATTAGTTCCATGAAAACTAATCAATATGCAGTGAGAACAATCCCAGTGAGGTTAATGCAAGCGAATGATATCTGGGTCATGCTAATGCTACAATGGATGAGACATGACAATGGTTTTGCATGATTGCCATATACTGTCAGGACCCTTCTCCATATCTGATGCTTAGTCCTTGAACTATCGTTTAGAATTCAAAAGTGCATCTGCTAAGTGTTGTTACTTGACTGTTTGAGAGGAATGAAACATAGCGAGTAGTCAAGATGGTTGATATGTCAATGAATTTTTGCAATGTTATCATAGACACATCAAATATTCACAGCAGGCGGGATCTACAATGTGGCTTAGGCCAAACAGCCAATTTCCTGTGTACATGTAGTTCTTTTGATAATTTCTTAGTAAAAAAAGTTACATGCCTAGCATAAGCATGCCTAGGATCCCTCCCTAATTTTGGTCTGCTATTTCCCATCTTTGTCCGACTGCATGTTCAGTCACTCACTCTGAATGGGAGGGGTATATTAGTGTCCTACACAGGAGCAGTATCAGTACGTTTATCTGAAACTGGCAGTATGTGCTGCTTGAGTTGGCACTTCTATGTGGCCTCTATCTGAAACCGACAGTCTGTGCTGCTTGAGTTCGCACGTGTACGTGGTGTCAGCTGAAATCTGCATTACAAAAGAAGCGTGTGCAAGATATATGTCACCACAAGAGAACGTGAGTAGTGAGTATTGCATAATCGATTGTATCTGGACTATTTGATCTATTAGTTCTCCTTGCAGTCTAGATAGGGTTATCGATCTCTTTTGTTTAGGCATGCAGGATGGAAGGAGCACTGAAAATTGATTCTACAAAGGTGATGCATCCTGGTGCTTGGGGAAGGTCAAGTCTCTTGTTTGCCCTCCATATATTAGCTAGGCTAATGAATTTTCTGATAAAGCAAACAGTTTGTTTTCAGGAAGCTGTTTTAAAGTGATCTTTGTAGTATGCTTGGATGCTGGTCAATATATAAGCTATCTGGAAACATATTTGTAGTGATCATGTCAGTGTATCCATTATTTAAACTTATACTATTGAAGTCTTTGTATGCCTGACTAGCGTATTTTCCCTTGAAATCATCTATTTTTTTCATTATTGTTTCTTTGTTGACAAAGCCTTTCTACTGTCAAAGATATATGTTTGTTGTTCATTCGCAGTCTTGCTCTTTTTTCAAGGATATCCATGCTATATTTCCTTCCCTCTATAGTAGAGTTGTAGATAGTGCAGTGTCTGATTAGTTTTGCACTTGATGAGTTCATAGCCTAGATGATTGCAGAGCAGTCACTTTTAATGATAACCAGTCCATGTACCCAGGCAGTAGCAAGATTGACAGCATCAAGACAGGCTTGGGCGTCAGATTCTTCAACATCAAACAAGACGTCCAGTTGAACGCTCTTGCGGTAATCGTAAGCCAGCAGGCCAATGGCCGCATCCCCTGTCTGCTCAAAAAACACGACATCATCAACATCAATTTATCTTTCATTGTTTAGCTCCTGGGTACCTTGATGGCACGGCGTGCCGCCGTGCCGGCCATTGCTAGTACACTTTAAAACCGATCCCTTTTAAAGATAATCTGTACTACAGTTTACCACTGATCCTTTTTGAATGGAAGTGTGCAAAGTAGAAGCAGTAAATTACCATGATATGTGCTTGTGCATGAATACGTTCATGCGAAAATTTAGCTTCATGCATGTTATTTGAGTTACTATTTTTCCTTTCATTTATTTTCCATCCAATCCAATCTGAAATTATTTTTATGTGTGTTTGATGAAGAATGTCTGAATGTGGTAATCTAAAAGGAAATGGGTTTGATTATCATTAGATTTGTCTATGGAGTTATGCAACAATATTTGGCAACGAATTAGACATTATACCAAATATCAACCATACATAAAAATTAAAGATGAGCTGCAGATCAGTTACCAGACCAGATATAACTCCATACTATAAGATGCTATTATGCTATATCTTTATAAGAGTAGTTTTAGTCTCTTCGGTTCCAACCCATGCTTTATCATATAAACGTAGTTTTCTGAAATTGTTGTTCCTTTGTTGATGTGAACATTTCAGCCGTCCTAGACCATGATGGACCACTCCTACGATGCATTGAGGTGCAAGGGTACCAACGGTAACTGGGTTCACAGAACACACCGCAGTGGCAGGCACAAATGTTTTTATAGTTATTCAATTGAACAACAAAATTATTACGTAGTATATATGGCACTAAGCCGGCAAATATAGTTGTCCTTTCTGTCCTATATCCACTTAACATTTTGTCTCTTGTAATAAAGAGAGGTCTCCAGGCTCGCTCCAGCCTCCAATGAAGGATTCACTAGCGGCGCCCAGTGCAGCAACCCCATCGGAAAGGGCCGGCAGGAAGCTGATTTTTTAAAATTTGGATACCCATTTTCAGAATCCTGTGCCTGCCCATGACACGTCTTCAACACCAGCTGCATCGCCAAGACCTTCCCCATGCGGTGACACGCTGTTGCGGCGCATGTAAGATTATCATCACAATTCATTGTTATATCTTCACAATGACATCAAGCTAGACAACTTCCTTATGGGCTTAAGCTGAAAAGCTAATCAGGTGTGCTTTGTCGAAAAAGGTTATCCGATTCATGTTATCTACTAGAGTTATTTTCGGTATAAATTTGACATCAGTGTTAGTTATTTAATATGCAACATCTAGCAAAACCAAGTTCTTTATCCAGACATGAGCAGAACATAGACCTGTGCTCTTTTTCATCTGTAGGTCTATATAATCGAATATGTGCTTGCTAAGAAATACAAGGATCTCCATACTCATAAACACATACCTTAGAGGTGATAAACTGATTCATGGAGTTTGATTGAAAATTTTACGTGAAGCTATCTTAGCAGTCAAATTTGACATAGATTTTATTCTGTTAAGTATTTTTGCCGTACCGTATTAAATTTTCCCATGTGCTTGTCCTATTATTCTACTAAAATGAATTTTGCTGCAGGAGCTGCTAATTAAAACATGGACTTTGATTGATAATTATGCCCAATGAAGATTGTATATGTATATTTGTGTTGTTGCAGCGTTAGAGGTACCAAGTCATCAAAAATCTAGATGATATGACAGGCTTGAACGAAGGTGACAATTGAACTAATATATATCCCTTCATGAATTTTGTACATACGGTTAAATCACTAACCAGATGTATAAACATAATACGTATTGCCCAAGTGGAACACATGGGCCAATTTCTTCTATTAAAAAAGGTTCACTTTAGTCTAACTTCTAGATCCAGTATGGAAGAGATTTCACAGAAGATCTACGCATTATGAGTGGACATGGTCAGAGAGCTTAAAGTACTCCTCAAACGAACTCTATGGAGTAGGATGTGCCGAAGATAATATTTACATTGGTCCTAGATTTCTGAATGTGACCTTGCTTCACACTGGTAATGAGGTGATCACTACGACATCATCTAACCACACGCTCCTTCTACTGAGAGTTCATGCCAACAGGCATCCAGGGAGAGCATCCCACCGATGAAGTTCAAGTCAATAGAGTATGTTTTGTTGAAATTGAGTTTGATTGTTGCCTATGAAAGATATGTGTATTTTGTTTGAACAGTTGGCTGGTATAAAAATAAATCTTATGTGATCACATTTATATTGTTAGGTTGTTGACTTAGGCCGGTGTTGATTACAGTACATGCCAATAGATCTCTGCTCAAAATTTGGACAATGATGATTGATATGCACGAGAATTCTACATGCTTAACAGTATTAGAATATGTATGCTCCGTAGCAACGCACGGGCATTCAACTAGTCTGCTGAAAAAAGCAGTTTCTAGAGGCAACCTATCTGGCTGCAGCAAAACTATTAGCTGGTAGTAGCATGCCCAAGAAAACACTGACGGAACAATATATATATATTCCCTGTCACAAAATTCTGTGCAGAAACCATGATATCAATTTTTTATTCCCTTTATATGTTTTCGAGCTGGCTTGGCACTAGTACGTATTTCAATCTTCCTATTCTATTTTGTTTAAAAATATACTCTTACTAATTTTATATTTTGATCAGATAAACCTATGCCGGTTCCCTTGTCCCTGCCAGTTGACGGAGAGTCATGGGGCAGGCAATTTTACCCTCGATTCACTTGAAGAGATAGAGATTAATTCATTCACAGGAGCAGACCACGAGGTGCAATTCCTAAAGCTGCTACTATCCAGATGTAGTGCAACAAAGCTAAAAAATGTGGATATTAATACAGTATGACTTACCATGGTCGACCTCCTCCAATAATTGAAGTGGCCGAGAAGGTCCGCCTCATTTGTCGTCCAAATCTTAGAGTTAGACTACATGCCACTTCCAACAACGGGATTTCAGAGTTGGTAATTTAAGAAACGGATTCTACATGTGCATATCGAGTTGGATCGATACATGTTTAGAGTACATTTGGCGCTTCAAGAATCGTTGGTGGCTGTGGGTTTATTTTTTCGAGCTTAAATAATGCGCTTATGGCCAGTTAATGATTTGTAAGAACATTTATGTGAACAATGTAAATCATGGAGTTATTTTAGTTATAAGTTACTATGATGGTTGCTACAAAAAAGAGTGAAAAGTGTGGGTTGTTCCTGCTTCTCGCCCTTTTGGCCCTCCATTATTCTTCATAATTGGCAAGTGTGTGTGCCAAAGCATGATGAGAGTACATCTTGCACTTGCATGAAGTTTTGACTGATCAATAAAAAAACAACAAGGAGTTAACTAACCGTTTGGGTGTTCTAGGTTTTAGTTCCAATGCCTTAATGTAAAATGGGCAACTTGGTTTGTAAGAGAATGTTTTCATCGGAAAATTCTCAAAAAAACTCCTAAATAACCCAAATGTTCCACTCAATTCATACTTTGTTCCTTTACTAAACGAGAAACTTGCCGAGATGATCCACAGCAGCATTTGTCATCCAAATCTCAGAGTTAGTTTATATCAAGTTTCCAGCGAGAGGTTTTTAGTACTATAAGCACTGGATCCTATGCATGACCTATTGGTTAGTTAGTGGTCGTCTCAAAAAATGCTGAAATTCATAATCATAGGTGTGTGCTCTAAAATCTCAATTTAACGCCTAGAACAGATGATATCTTCTGCAGAACGTTTCCAAGCAGACCGCCTCGTGGTCTCTGCACTCTCGACATCAGCCACTGGTAGTCACCCAATGCTTTGTCCGAGAGAGGTTCTAAGAACTCGCATTTTTCTAGGATTTCAGGGGGAGGTACTCCCCTGACAAGATTACTTTCCAGCTTTGGTTTTTTCTTGTTTATATCTTGAGGAACCTCTGGTGCTGGGTTCTCGAGGAACAGCGGCGATGCTCCTGGGATGATCTCTTGGCGAAAGGGTAAGCTTCTGGCACTCTGCAAGCAGAAATCAAACCACTGGTGGATGAGTGGAGATGGGCCTCTAGTTCTGCCACCAATTCGGTCAGTCTGAAATCCTGTCGCACAAGGTATCGCCTGTGGTGCATAAGACCAACACAGCTAATAAGACACTAGTCTCATATCACAAGGAAGCAACGGCATATATACTCATGGATTCAGTCACATAGTAATTAAATTAAGCGTGAGAAAATCGTAACGTACCCATAGATCAGCCCAGAGGCTACTGCCTGACTTTGGAACAACAATAGCAACATTAGACATTCGCTTTGCAGCAGGGATGACATCACTGCTCCAGCCCACTGTGACCCAAACATCCCCAACTCCAAACGATTTGAGATAGTTCATGCTGTCAAATAGCTGGACCTACAGAAAAACAGACTAAAATTAAATTCAACGCAACACATTATAATTCAAGACTTTTTTCTTGTTGTTCCTGATATACAAGGTGCATGTTGTATTTTTCGCAAAATCATTTTGCGCTATCGTCAGATGGAATGCAAGAAATATACAGAGAAGATGAGTCATTTGGTGCAAACCTGCTTCTGTAGCTGTGTAAAGCTGTTTAAGACTGCTTCTCTACCACCACTAACTTCGGTTTCCATGTCAATCGTGTTATATGATGATCCCAACTGTTTAAGAACTGCACCAATGACCTCTCTAGGAGAATCAATCATTGAAATCTTCCCGGCAAGTTCAGGCCTCCACAAATCCTCCCAATCCTAAAGATAGTACATCCATATGAGTAAGTAAAACCAAGTACCTAACAGGTGATCACGTTGATGTCTGGCAGCACAATGCCATCTATATATGTGTGTTTACTCACAAAGAGAATATAAACCACAAGATAGTCAACCTTAATCAATACTACCAAAAGGCATGTTTCGGTACTATGTTACATCTTTTCATTAACGCCAAAGTACATGTTTTAAGAAAAAAACTTAAACTACTGTATAGTTGACCTTGTATCTTCAGCATAATTTTACATGTTCTCAGAAGGAAAAGGTTTACCTGTATTGGCTTCAAGTTGTGCTGCTTAAATTTGTTTTTCTTGTAAGCAATGACCACAGTGCCCCATCTGTATGGAACACCCCATACTGAGCCATTAGAATCCGCCTCTCCATTCTGGTTCCTGCACAAATGAACCTGATAGACTATAATGAAAATGGAAGCTACACCTTGAGACATCTTCACTTGGATTGACTACTTCAGTTCACATGTTCCAGAGGAGTACATCAATATTTACACTTCACGAATATAATATTTCTAGAAGAAAATGAGCATGACCTTAGAAAATAATGGGCATTGCAGATGTTATTCCAGTTAAGAATATTGCACTAGCATCCAGTGAAAAGAGAGACCTACGTGCCATTGCAATCCACATGATAGAATATTTTTCTTATAAATGAGCATGATCGGAGTAGACAGTTTTAAGCCGTCAGCATGTATTATCACAGCATACAAGCAGTGCGAGATTAACGACAGGGGCCAGCGAACTATCGGAACTGTTAATAGAGAAGGGAGGCTTCAACTGTCAATTCTCACCTTCCATCTGTCACTTAGGCTCTTATACCAATCCTGTTCTTCAGCATTCTTGATAGGTTCTACCAGTCCCTTACGGATGGCGTAGCCGAGCCAAGAGTCCCCGATCGAAACTACATCAGCCGCCATGGCGGATTTCGGCTGAACTTGACCTTTGTCCACACACTGCGACAGCTCGGAGAAGAGGGCGTCAATGCTAGGGCGGAACTCGGGGCTGAACTTGAGCCTCTTTCCCTGTACTTCAACGAAATCCTACAAACACCAAACCAAAATCAGCTCACACCATTCCATGCTACCTTGCTGTTCAACTCGTCATCTCTCAGATAGTAGGCAAAGCAACTGGTGTATAAGTGAAGGAAATGTTTTGCCTGTAGCGAGGAGGAAGGGCCAGACCTTGATCCATGTGGGAGGGAAGGAGCCGCGGAGCGCGACGACCCGGAGGGGCACGGAGAGCGCGTAGGTCTTGGACTTCCACTGCTGCAGCGCCGCCTCCCACTCCTCGTCGTCGTCCTCCTCCTCCTTTGCCTCCACGGCGGCGGCGGCGGGAGGAGGTGGGTGGACGCAGGCGCGTGCGGAGGTGGGGGAAAGGATGAGGAGGGAGCAGACGGCCAGATGGAGCGCCAGGGCAGCCGCGGAGGCGCTCCGCGCCAAATCCCAGCCTCCGCGGCCGGGCGTGCCCAATTGGCTGTCGCGCGGAGACGGAGGCTGCCGGGAGAAGGCGAGCTGCTTCGCCTTCGGCTTGCGGTGGCGGAGGCAGAAGCGGAGGCGGGACGCGGGGAGGTGGTGGTCGGGATTGTTGGGGAGCAGGCCGGGGAATGAGCGGCGAGGGTTGGGGAGGAGGAGATGGAGCGGCTTCCCCTCCATCGCCGATCAGGCTGCCGCCGCCGGTGGGCTTATCCGGTGGCCTGGCCTAGTAGAACGTGTCAAGTGGAAGTACCTGCGGCTCTCAAGCCTGAACCCAGCCAAACCTGTGCCTTAGAAGTTAGAACTCGTATGGAACTGTACTTTTGCAGTGATTCCTACGATAACTGGAAATGTCTGTTTTCGAAATTCAGGTGTTCCAAGTTTATGTTAAAGCTTCAACAAAAGAATAAAAATGAATTTATGTGTTTTAAAAAAACACATTTAGCTACATGTAACATACTGTCACAACACAAATTCACCACTGCAGTAGCAGCAACATAAGGTACCACGCCATGAAGACGCTGGAACATCACGATTTTCATGCAAGGACTGCTGGCTGAAAGCCTGAAACTCTAAAATCTCTGAAAATCGCACAGATGAGTAGATCACCTATATCACGTCTGATACTTACATGACTAATAGATAAATTAAGATTACTTGGCTGAAATAAAAAAAATCGGAAAAGAGTCCTACAATGCTACAAGAATCATTTCTTCTGGACAACAACATGTGCAAGAGCTAAAAAGAATCGATGAAACACGGTGAGAAAAAAAATGGTGTCTAGTACATTATCTATCCGCTGACAAAGAAGCGCAACGCGCCTTCTACAGATCTTCATGCAAGAGTTTGTTCAACAGGGCGGTCATGAGCGAATCCCTTTTCTGAGCTCTTGCTTCTTCTCTCATCCTCCGCTGTTCCTCCCTCTGTATCCACTCATGCTCCAACACCAGCCGCTCCTGCTCAAGCCTCCGCATCGACTGCCTCCATTCTTGTTCGAAAACGAGCCGCTCCTGCGCACGCCGCTCCATCGTCTCGTGCCACTGCATATCCATGTGCTGTTGCTGCACCAGGAATTCCTGCAACAGATCGTGGATGCTTGAGCTGACCGCCCTTGAGTTCGTTCGTTGCGATTGCTGCCCCTTATCACCGCCAGCCTTCCACTTTTTGGTTCTAATTGGTTTCTCGTCCTCGGTTGCTTCAGCGTCATCTTCCTCGTCATCAGACTCCCCAGGTGACCGGTCACCACTAGGCCTCTTTAGTTTCTTTTTAACTGAAGCTCCTGATTCAGACTGAAGGAGTTGGCGTTGCATGTTTCTAGCACGTTCAGTGAAGACTGCATGTAATTCTTCGAAGAAGGGGCAGTGTCTACCGTTTTCTGGATCAGATGTTTCTTTCCCCTGATGAGAAATAGAATGAGTTATTGCTCCATAAACTAAACAATGGAGGTTACTATATCAGTAAAGATATAATGAAACAATTTAGAAGCCATTTTGGAGTAAATTTATGTGTACAAGTGTCCAGGAACATTTCCACATGGAAGCTTGAAATTGGTCCCATCACCCAAGCAAACCCAACAGCAGGGTCATTCTAAACCTAACATCAAAATTTTAAACCCCATCTGAACTAATCGCAGTACTTGTCTATCTCCTTCAAAGCTCTTTGTATAATTCTTAAGTTCAAGTCTTGTACATTCTTGTGATCCGTTAGACATATTTTCCCTAATTCTCTCACTAAACCTAATTAAACCATCTGACTATCCACACCCTTTTCTGCCAGAGTTTAACTTCATTATCCCTTTCTGTGAAATGCCAAACGTTTTGTTATCCTAATTTTAGCCCTTATTTTGAAAAAAAAAATACTTTTCAAAGTAAAGGATGGAAAATGTCACATACTTAGCCACTACCATTGCGGTTTATCCGATAGAGTCATATATGGTGGAGTCCAGTGTGAACCCAAAGAAAATGTTAGCATCCTTTTTCTGAAGAAACTTCCTAAGTGCTCATACCGGCTCCATACCATCGTAGAAATAGAAATAAAATATCTATTCAACCTCCAATTCTGGATGGTTTGCCACTGAGCTTTCCCTAAAAGCAGAGTGATTCCACCTTCACTTTCCTTTGCACTTTACTATCACACATGGCACCATATTCACCTGAGCTGACAAGTTTTCCCCTTTCTATCAGGAGCCATTATTCATTCCCCTTATATTGTTGAAACTTCCTTTAATTAACCTAACCGCAAAACAGTTGTCTCATGTTGGATTAGCTTTTACCCCAAATTACAACGAAGTGGAATAGACTCACAAAGCATCACTTGTCTAGCACTAGAGCATATCAGTATGAAGAATATGGAAAGCTTGAACTGTGCTATGGTGGAGAAAATCAGAAACGAAACTACCTTGAATGTTTAGCATTACAGAAAACTGCATTAGACCGGCATGTACTTCGTAATTTTGAGCTGCAAGTTTATACGAAATCTCTGCCGACACTTGAACATTTGCCATTGAACACATCATTTCTCAAATCATGATATCAAAGTGCAGTCTAGATTATTGTTTTATAGACAAATAGGGGTTGCCCCCCTTTCAAACAGCAACTGAAACATTACTCCTGATAATATCAGAATGAGCTCCCAAAATGAGCTCCTGATATAAACCATTTGGTGACCCAGAGCCTAAATATGGTAGCGGGGCCATGCGTTGGAAATTGCCATCAACGTAAGGGCAACACGTGAGGAATCGTTTTTTTTAGGATAATCCAGAACGCAGTGGTTATCCTAGCAAGGTGGGGGTGGAAGGGAGAGGCAGGCAGGGACGCAGGGTATACAGTTACCTTATAGCGGTTGACGAGGTTCTTCCACTTGCACTTGCACTGGTCGGCGGTGCGGCGGTACCCGCGCGCCCGGAGCGCGTCCGCCACCGCCTCCCACAGCGTCTTGGCGCTGCGGCCCGTGGACGCGGCGGCCTCCCGCTCCAGCTCCCCGCGCGCCGCGATGAGCTCCCGCGTCTCCTGCGCGCCCCACTGCGGCACCCTCTCGTCCCTAAACCCGCCGCCCGCCTCCATCGCCCCGCCGCCCCCTCCCGCCCCGGCGCCGCCGCGCGCCTATCGACACCAACGCGGCGGTGCAGAGCAGGCTCCGCGGGCGTTCCTCGCTCTCTCCGCGTTGCTCGATTGGCTTGCTTGCTCTGCCACGCGACCCGTGGCCTCGCGTCGCTTTTCTTCGCGTCTCGCCGGTGGATGCTGCTGCTGCAGCTGCCTGCCATTTCTTACTTTTCTGCGCATTCACACGCCTCACTCTGCGCTCCGAGAGGAAGATGGGCCCATCCCGTTCACACTAGCTGTAGGCACATCGTTTCTATAGTTTTAATCATCGTTTTACTGATAATTTTATTAGGTTGGACTTGACTGGACTGGACTGGACCGGGCCCGGTGCCGCCCACCCCACTGGCCTTCCATCACCAAGGATCCAAGAACAGTTGATATTCCTGCCTTTTTTCCTGTACAGATTACTCAGCTCTAGGAGAAAAACAAGAATGCGCACCAGACCCAGTTGTTGGACAACCTTCAATTGCATATATTTGCATACCAGCATGAGCTGATGAATTTATTCAATAGGATATGTAGAAGAAACACAAACATTTTTCTTACAACGAATAGATCTACTCCTGCACTGTACCCTTTCTGCCGGATGCGCAAGCTGTCCGCCAGTGGTCACACGGTAGCTTCTGTTACCACGTGAAACTTCCATGGCGCTTTCTGTGAGCTGGGGGGTCGGGGACTCTCGTTTCACCACAGCCTTCAGTTCATCAGGGTTGTCGGCCACAGCGTTTCTTTCACCTCTATCTACCTCTACCAATATTTTACCACGGCTCGGATCTTGCCAAGTCACCGGGAAGTAATTATTACGGGAGAGCTTCCTACACCTGAATAGTCAGCTGCTTCAAGTGCTTGCAAGAAATGGTCTTCACTTTCCGAAGATCAGCTCCTTCAGAGATGTCACAGGTGAGCTGTTGCCGTAGGCGCCGGTATCTCTCCAGAAGGTGAAACCTGAGCAAGCAAGGTGATTTTCACAGTTAGGAGACTAATTCTGAAGAGTGGCAGTTCATTAAAGAAATATAGGTGTGGTCTTCGCTCCTCTGAATACGGAGGAATGGTTGGGGTGAAGACATTTTTATTTTTGACTGAAACTCCACTAGGAAAGTAACAGATTAATTAGAGATGAGTAGGAAGATAACCTAGCCATAGAAACAATCCAAATGTTGTTGCGAAGAAAAATTCTCTGCTGATGCTGTCGCAGCTGGAATTGGAAACAATTCAGGGGTTAATCGTCTTGGAGAAGAAATGTTTCTAAAAAACAGCTATTAGTAACAAGTCAGGGCTGTCATAGCTGCAGCAAAAACATACCAGTACATGCAGGCCAAGTTACCCCAACCTTGTAGGATAGATGCCCAAATAGAACCAGTGAACCTAATGGATTAAAAGAAACGAGATTGAGAGAGGTCATAGAGGAACACTGACACAACATATGCAACCCACATTTTGTTGACTATGGGAAAAAACACCCATATAAAACTACACTCAAACTCTGACAGTGTCATGTTATTTGCTTTTCAGATGACACTTCACGAGAATGAAAATTAGGTTAGACATGAATGAAAAATATCCAACCTATGTCGGTGAGGTAATTGTATGAGGATGTAAATGAAAAAAAATCTTATTGGATGATTTTGGTACAGCCTCATAGACAGAAAATAATTAGGTTGGCAATCTTGCCATACAACCTCATCTACTCTATTTGCCACAACAAATAAATAAAAATTATCTCTCTTATAGTAGACATTTTTCAGGAGTATACTATGTCATAAGACAGTAAGACCTCAACAACATGACGAAACATATTTCACTACTGATTGGACCATTGGAGTCCTGCTTCAGATACTTTAGCATTACTCCAGTTCACAATGCCAAATCTGATTAATCTATGTTAAACTATAAGTGGACTGCCTACCTCTTTCCATTAGATCGGTCTTTTGGAATAGTTGGTTAGTGCATGAAGCTTAATATGGTATCAGAGCCAGGGTCTTGAGTTCGAGTCCTGGTTTTCACAATTTATTATATAAATTGCTGTTACCCCCCCTCTTGTCTACGTACTGGCTTCTAGGGCCATACGCCTCTGTTTACACGTGTTGACTTGTCTCCGCCGCGTCACACGTGAGGGGGGATGTTAAACTATAAGTGGACTGCCTACCTCTTTCCATTAGATCGGTCTTTTGGAATAGTTGGTTAGTGCATGAAGCTTAATAATCTATAAGCTAAGCAAATCTCTTTTCCATGTGTAAGCATGCAAAACACTTAAAATGCTGATTAGGAATAAAATGATTGTTTCTGTGGCATCAGAGTAGAAAAGGAAGTTGTGAGTTGACTCGTCACATGAAAAAACAATTTTCTTCTTAGATTCTCATATAGTTGTGCTCAAATTTTGAAAAGAGGCGGCTGAAATATATAATACCACATTAGATCTCTGATAAATACAGCACGAGGAATCATAAGTCCATTTCCAATCATTGCAAGCAACATTGAGAAAGATGATAACCCTTCGATGTTACTTGGGTTGAGGTAGTTTGTCCACTGCACAACCCACCAAACAAATTATAAGTGAATGTCTCGTGTTAGGTGATTCTAAATTCTCAAGTTTCGAATGCTGCAAGTGTAAAAATTTGAATACCATTTGTGCAACTGGCATCCACATGAATAGAAGTGTGGCAGTCCAACCAGACAATGATCCCACAAGCTTAGTCCCTCCCTCGGAAAGCTTGCCCATCCTGGCCTGAATTGAATGCACCAGCAAATCAAGAGCTAATATAAGCTAGGACAAATGTATTAAAAAAGATATGGTGTCATGAGAAATTGAGAAGACAATCTACTTTTAGCCCTAGATTGATTAATCAGCACGAACGATCTATTATAAAGGCATGTGAACAGAAACAGAAAGGATATAGCAGAGTAAATACAATGTACAGCCTTATACCTAGATTTTTTTAATGGTCACTGGGGGGAAGATACCTATAATATTAAGAAGCAAAATAAACTCTATTGAAAAAAAATTCCTGATGAAGCAAGTGGACCTAAAAGACAGATTTAAATAGATTGAACTACTACTAAGTAAAGAATCATTGGTCAGATTTGTACTGCGCTAAAAAAGAGGGAAAAAACCTACCAGGTACAAACAATATAAAATGCCTGAAATAAGAACTCTGTCCAGATTCCTAATATGGAACTGGAATTATTATCAATACATCTATATTTGCAGAAAGTCGTTCTTAAATTCAGAGGCTACTTTACCGCCTAAAATTGGCATGGGCTACTAGCAAAAGTCATGCAAGTGATGGAAGATTTGTCTATAATTACCTATTGGTGCAGTACAACTTAGATCTTATAGTGCTTTTTTTAGTTTTCCTCCAGGCATTGAGATGGTAACAGAGCACAGCCACACATGCATACTTACTATGCTAAAGGAGAAACAAACCTACCACGCTACAAAGAATATAAAACGTTTGTAATAAGAACTCTATCCTGATTACTAATATGGATTCGATTATTATCCGCGCAACTATTTTGTCTTTCTTAAATCCACGGGCTAATTTACAACCTAGAATTAGCATGGGCTACTATTCAAAGTCTTGCGAGTTATGAAAGATTGTCTATAGTTACATTGCATATTGGTGCAGTACAACATAGATTTTCTACATTTTCTAGTTTTCTTCGAGAGATTTAGATGGTTCACTACAAAGCTTAAACAAGACTACAAGAGGAAGCATCATACCATGACAACAGCAGCAACAGCCAGAGAGCCACAGATAATGCCAGGCAGCACGCTATTGGGGATGAAGGGAACAAATGTTGACCACATGACCTGCATTTTGAATTCACATTGTGAGAGAGAGGGAGAGGAGATACATTAATCATATCTAAGATCAACATTGGACGGCATAGCATTAGCATCAACATTGCAAGATGAGCAGTAATTGTGACCTGAGGGAGCACGGCGAGGCCACCGATTGTCATGAAATCCTCCCAGAGCTGCCAGAGGGTTCCAGGGAGCCAGCCAAGGTAATTGAGCAGGTTGAGGAGCAGCCCGGCCGCCACAACAGCGGAAGTGGCGAGAAACTGCGGCATGGGCATGGAGTCGGCCATGGCGAGCTGGACGATGACGATGTAGGTGGAGATGCTGCCGAGCGTCTGCACGATGACGGCCTCCGTCTCCCTCTTCTTGGCGAAGTAGGACATGAGCGACAGGTTGCCGAGCAGGCCCGTGAGCATCCCCTGAAGGAAGCAGGCAGCCAATGCTCGCCATCAGAGCATGATAAGGAACTGGGGATGGGAAGTGTGAGAGGGGGGGTGGGGGCGTACGAGCCAGGGGACGGCGAAGAGGGCGGCCTTGTTGCCGGCGAGCAGGTTGCGGGAGTTGAGGATGATCTGCGGGAGCTGGAGGAGCAGGAAGGGGAGGTTGGCCCCGCCGGCGAACTTGGCCGTCAGGGAGTCCCATTCCTGGTACTGCTTCGTGACCTGCGCGGCAACGGACACCACCGCGAATCGAAATATCGTCAGATATTCGGACAGCGGCTAAGAATGTCGGGAGGAGGAGAGCGAAGCAGACCTTGGGGATCGGTGCGGGGGTGATTGTCACAGCCTCGGTGGCGTCGGGCAGCGCGTGCCGGCGGCGGCGGTGGAGGAGGAGCGCGGAGCGGTAGGAGCTGGACGCGGGCGCCGCGGAGACGAGGGGGTCGAGGAGGGCGAGGGCGGGGGACGGCGGCGCGAGGGAGCGGAGGACGGGGCCGCGGCGGGAGAGCGGCGTGGTTGTCGCGGGAGGGGACGGGCGCAGCGGGAGGCGGACGGAGGGCAGCGACATGGCAGCGGAGGTGGGGAGGCAAGGCATGATGGGACGGTGGGAATCGCGGGGAGCGAGCGAGTGAAGTAGTGAGAGGGAACGTGAGGAGGGGAGGATGGGGAGGGAGCCGCGGGGGACGCGCGCCGTGGTTGCGCCGGGTGCCCAGGGGAAGGGGCAGGGCACTCGATCCGATGGACCCGGGACCCCGCGCCGCCGTCCGTTCTTTCTTGTCCCCGTCCGTAACCTTCTCCCTCTTCTCTACATCCGCCGGGCTCTACGGAATTGTAGCCAGTGGTTTTCTTTTCAAAAAAAAGGTAAAATGCAACCACAGTGCCGAAAGCTGGGAGCTAACGGCATCTCCAGCCGCGTCCCCAAAATGTCCCCAAACACCGTTAGATCCAGCGTTTAAGAGACGTGTTTTGTTCTTATCGTGTTTGGGGACGTCGCTCCCCAGCCAAGTTCCCCAAACAAAATTTCAGAAATTCACAATTCGAGCGAATTCATTCAAATTTGCTGTATATTACATAGATTCGAACGAAATTCGATTAAATTTAAACTAAATCCTAATCTAGAAGTACTTGCGGCGGCTAGAGGCGTCGTAGTACTGGTGGAATGTACATGTCGTGCTTGACGCGCTCGTCGGACTTATCGACGGGCTCGTCCTTCACTAGGCCGCTTGGCCCAGCCTCGCCGTCATCGGTGAGGTCCACGGGTGGCTTGCCGGTGTCGCGGATGGACATGGCGATCGCCCTATCGAGGTCGCCCCTCCAGGCGTCCTTGTCGTTCAGCGACGCCGCGAACGCCGCGTGCAGCCCTGGGCAGTCCTCGGGGTCGTCGCTGCTCGCGATGAGTTGATGTTGCCGCTCGTACTCCGGCAGCAGCGCCGCCTTCCCGGCTGTCTCGTCGTCCTGCTCCTCCTCCTTCACCTCCGGCTTCGGGATGAGGAGGGCGCCACCGTCGCGCCTTTGTTGTTGTCGTTGCCGCCGCACCTCGGATTGACGGGCGGTGTCGCGAACTCCGGCTCCTCCTTTACCTCGCGCTTGGGGACGGTGTAGGGCGCGGCGTGGTCCGACGAGGATGGCGTCGATCGCGCTGGCCTGCCGAGGAAGAGTTGGAGGAGGACAAGTGTAATAACCCAGAACATAGGAACATCGAAGGGTAGATTTAGAATTGGGATGTGCATTTCATCGCAAAACGAGGGAAATTTTCGCGCTTTATTGCAACTAAACCTAAGAGGGATCGAGGTTCTCTCTCAATTGCAATTAGGGTTAGGCAAGGTGAGTTAAGAATTTCGACATGATCTCTTTTGTAACTTGTGTATTTGCGAGTTGATTTTGATTTGACAAGTCATATTGAATTTAAAACTAAAAAGGTAAAAGATAAACAATATAGAATATGAAATATGAATTCATAATTCAAATACACTTCATAATTGAAATGCATTTCATAATTCAAAACATTTTGAATTTCAAATTGCAATATAAAATACACATCATTGATAAGTAAATGATATAAATGTAAATTGAGCTCATAACGAAAATTTGAGCTTTATTGATATTCATACACACATACAATATCTTTACATTATTCTTTATACAAGAATTGGATGAATAAAAAGCCAAATAAAAAGAAGATTACATGAATTTGAATCTATACTAAAATCCGAAACTAATGTCTTGGAAGAAGTTGACCTAGATCCTATCCATCCTTGAAACCTGCAAAACAGAGAGAAAGCACTATACAGGGGGTTAAAAGCAAGACAGTAACAAGCCAGGTGTGAAACCAAGTATCAATGACACTTGTGCTTGTCCAAAACTTGGACAGCATAGGATAAGTCACACCAGACGAAACCTGAGCCTCACCACAGGGGCTCAAGTTTCACCAAAGTGGTCACACAGCTCATGGAGCTGATGTGCCACTGATGCGTGTAGTTGATACGTCCGTTGGGAACCCCAAGAGGAAGGTGTGATGCGCACAGCGGCAAGTTTCCCTCAGTAAGAAACCAAGGTTTAATCGAACCAGTAGGAGTCAAGAAGCACGTTGAAGGTTGATGGCGGCGGGATGTAGTGCGGCACAACACCGTAGATTCGGCGCCAACGTGGAACTTTGCACAACACAACCAAAGTACTTTGCCCCAACGAAAGCAGTGAGGTTGTCAATCTCACCGGCTTGCTGTAACAAAGGATTAACCGTATTGTGTGGAAGATGATTGTTTGCAGAAAACAGTAAAACAAGTATTGCAGTAGATTGTATGCGATGTAAAGAATAGGACCGGGGTCTACAGTTCACTAGAGGTGTCTCTCCCATAAGATAAACAGCATGTTGGGTGAACAAATTACAGTTGGGCAATTGACAAATAAAGAGGGCATGACCATGCACATACATATTATGATGAGTATAGTGAGATTTAATTGGGCATTACGACAAAGTACATAGACCGCTATCCAGCATGCATCTATGCCTAAAAAGTCCACCTTCAGGTTATCATCCGAACCCCCTCCAGTATTAAGTTGCTAACAACAGACAATTGCATTAAGTATTGCGCGTAATGTAATCAGTAACTACATCCTCGAACATAGCACCAATGTTTTATCCCTAGTGGCAACAGCACATCCATAATCTTAGAGATTTCTGTCACTTCCCCAGATTCACGGAGACATGAACCCACTATCGAGCATAAATACTCCCTCTTGGAGTTACAAGCATTTACTTGGCCAGAGCATCTACTAGTAACGGAGAGCATGCAAGATCATAAACAACACATAGATATAAATTGATAATCAACATAACAAGTATTCTCTATTCATCGGATCCCAACAAACGCAATATATAGAATTACAGATAGATGATCTTGATCATGTTCGGCAGCTCACAAGACCCGACAATTAAGCACAATGGGGAGAAGACAACCATCTAGCTACTGCTATGGACCCATAGTCCAGGGGTAGACTACTCACTCATCACTCCGGAGGCGACCATGGCGGCGTAGAGTCCTCCGGGAGATGATTCCCCTCTCCGGCAGGGTGCCGGAGTCGATCTCCTGAATCCCCCGAGATGGGATTAGCGGCGGCGGCGTCTCTGGAAGGTTTTCCGTATCGTGGCTCTCGATCGGGGGTTTCGCGACGGAGGCTTTAAGTAGGCGGAAGGGCAGGTCAGGGGGCCACACGAGGGCCCCACACCACAGGTCGGCGCGGCCAAGGGCCAGGCCGCGCCGCCCTAGGGTTTGGCCACCTCGTGGCCCCACTTCGTCTCCTCTTCGGTCTTCTGGAAGCTTCGTGGCAAAATAGGACCCTGGGCGTTGATTTCGTCCAATTCCGAGAATATTTCGTTAGTAGGATTTCTGAAACCAAAAATAGCAGAAAACAAAGAATCGGCACTTCGGCATCTTGTTAATAGGTTAGTTCCAGAAAATGCACGAATATGACATAAAGTGTGCATAAAACATGTAGATATCATCAATAATGTGGCATGGAACACAAGAAATTATCGATACGTCGGAGACGTATCAGCCACCAACAGCACATCAAGCATAGCTGAGTCACAAGCCAAGCCAGGCTTGTGTGTCACAGCCAGAGGAGAAGCACAGCAGAGATAAATAGGGTAGAAACCCTAGAAACAAGACATCAGTCGACCAGGTCACCATTCATCAAGTAACCAGCCAAGAACAGTAAGAGTTCATCATGTTCTTGCTCAAGAACAACACCAACAACCACTGAACCCATTTATCTATTCAAATTCACCAACCCAAAACTCAACGGAAGTCATGGGGACATAAACAAGATCATCAGGAGCTATGAGGAGAAGGACAAGTAACAAGAACATCAAGCAACTGCTCAACAGCAGTTGATCTTAACCATCTAGGAGCTGGAACAAGGTATACTTGATACCTGGAGAGGATCCAGTGGATCCAATCCATCATTTCTGCATGACACCAGTCATGGGTTGAGCAGATGCTCAAGGGTGATCATCACTTGGTGTTGACCAAGGATCACTGGCAGTAAAAAGGAGCTACTAGAGTCTAAAACCATCCAGACACCATTTTCTGCATATAAGAGGGAATAGATGCACAGAGCTGCACACAAGTAAGAACACATGCACATATAGCACCAGTAGAAGGTTTACCAGTAATAGCACCTACCAAGAACCACCTAGTGAAAACCCTAGCCACTAAACCATCAGAAAACCCTAGATTTCTTCACAGGCTAGCATAATGGCTTTCATATCAATTATGATTCCCTATTATGCAAGCAAAGGTGAGCAGCCAACAAGAACTAGCCAAATGTGTGAGCAACCAATCAGTAGCAAGGCTACTGAGGTCACATCAAACACAAAATCATCTAATTAACCAAGAAAATAAGTCATCATCATCCAGTAATGGATTCAGACTTGGATTATTTCCAAATTGAGCATGGAAATATCAAACCATGCATAGCAAGGAAATTAATCAACACTGCATAAGCAGTTCATCAATAATTAATCCACCCAGACATGAATACATCGCAAATTCATGCATGAATCATGCTAGAGCATCACTGTGAGACAACAGCAGCACACACACACATGCATAAGCATCATAAGCATACATCAGTGACAACACACTACAAGAAAAGTTCTGATAGACAACGTCTCAAAATCGTCCGCTAAGGGGTATTTTTCGTCGCCTATGGGCCTAACCCGACGATATGGGTTCTGTTGTGGAAACTGCGTCAGGCAAAGTCCTACGACGATTTTTTCGGTCCGTCGCGCTTGGGCGCCCTTCCGCCACGGAAAATCGGACCGTTGCCCAAGTGTTTCCGGGAGCCCATTGACTGCTGACGTCATGCAAACTGACACGTGGCAGACGCCGTTAACTGGCAGTTAACGGCGTTAACCGGCTGAAACCCCGTGGTAGATGGTAGGCCCACACGAGGCCTACCACGTCTTAAGCGGGCCGGCCCATTAAGTTTGCGGGCCGGGCCAGCTGACTTAGTTTGACCGGTCAACTATATAGCTGGGCTGGTCCATTAGTTACGTGGGCCGGGCCTAACCTCTAAGGTTGACTGGTCAAAACTTTAATGGGCCGGCCCACTAAGTATGTGGGCCGGGCCGAATGCACTCGTTTGACCGGTCAACAGGCAAAAGGGCCGGCCCACAAGACATGTGGGACCCACTTTCCTGGTATCGGGCCGGCCCATTTACAAAGTGGGGTCCACATTAAAGCAACTGGGCCGGCCCAAGAAGTTATTGGGCCGGCCCAATTAGCATGTGGGTCCCACTTTCCTGCTATCTAGGCCCATTTAGTACGTGGGGTCCACATTTGATCAAATGGGCCGGCCCAACAAGCTGGGTCGGGCCAAAAGCACCGGTGGGTCCCACTTTCCTGTTAAAGGGCCAGCCCATTTAGTATGTGGGGTCCACCATATAGCAAGTGGGCCGGCCCAACAAGATAGTGGTGGGGCCAAAAACACAGGTGGGTCCCACTTTCCGATTAAAGGGTGGCCCATTTAGTATGTGGGGTCCACCATATAGCAAGTGGGCCGGCCCAACAAGATAGTGGGCGGGCCAAAACACCGGTGGGTCCCACTTTCTGTTAAAGGGCGGCCCATTTAGTATGTGGGGTCCACCATATAGCAAGTGGGCGGCCCAACACGCTAGTGGGCCGGGCCAAAAACACAGGTGGGTCCCACTTTCCTCTTAAAGGGCCGGCCCGTTTAGTATGTGGGGTCCACCATATAGCAAGTGGGCCGGCCCACCAAGATAGTGGGCCGGGCCAAAAACACTGGTGGGTCCCACTTTCGTCTTAAAGGGCCGGCCCATTTAGTATGCGGGGTCCACCGCAAAAGCAATTGGGCTGGCCCAACTAGTTAGTGGGCCGGCCCAGTAGTGGGTGGGGTCCACCTTAAAGCAAGTGGGTCGGCCCAATTAGAGTGTGGGGTCCACAGTAAATCAAGTGGGCTGGCCCAATAAGTAAGTGGGCCAGCCCGTTTAGTTGCTGTTTATATGCCGGCGTAAAAGGCGCTTTAGGATTTTGCGGGCCGGCACGTATGTGATTTCGCTTAATTGGGCCGTTTAAGGGATAGGAATTCGTGATTTAGATATCGAGAATATTTACGCAGCATTGATTTCTGTCGGATAGCCTCACTTACCACAAGCACCAAAGAAAAAATGCGCGAAAGAACTATAAAAACTAACTAAATATTACATCAGCTGCAAGGCTTTGAAAAAATATTACAGAACCAGAGAAATTGAATGGTAATTAAACCTAGCAATACAATGAAGCGATCCGGCAATCTTTTAAGTTGTCCATGCAGCACCTATATCTGAAACAAAGACATTACAAGTTAAGACAATGACAACAATGGAAACGCAAAGACAACTGCAATATTGTTTGCCAAAGAATTTGGAACTCATCATTTCGTCGTTATAACAAGATCATTGTAATGCGCACAATAAGCAAACAAAGAGTGCATGCCGCATACCAACGTACCAATATAACGAGCATGTTAGAATGAAACGATAGACTTACTCTTGTCGAGTCCCATGCAAACCAACATGTTCGGGGAGTACAAAATTGGCATGAACAACATAGTAGCAGGCTATAAATTTTGTAACAACGACTGAGCAAGATGAAGTTATGATGGCTACATCTACAGAGCATGGAATGTAAACCAAAAATAGAAGTTACGATGGCAAAAGCTAAAGAGGAGGGAATGTGAACCAACATGTGCCAAGTGCAATTACTTCATTTTGGCCGTGAACTAAATAATACTCCTGAACTTATAGTGAAGGGGATGCAAATCAAGATGTTTCGGGATATAAACTTGTAATGAGCAACACATAGAGGATAGTTAATGCTGGAGCTTAGGATGGACCGGATACGAGAATATAGTGGGATCACCTGTGAACTTGTATAAGAGGGAATGCAAACCAATATGTTCAGCTTTCCATCTGTGAGCGTCATGCCAAGTCAGAGAAACAAGTCAATAATGCAGCTTTTGAAGAACAAGATGGCACGCAAAATTATTATCTAGTAGTATGACAAGTTTATTTGTACTACAGGCTAGATAGCAGAGTGATAGCATGCCAAACTAAGTCCTTACTTTGTTAGCTTACAATGAACTAGATACAAAAAATGGCATCACCTCGTAGTACGGGGAATGCAAGCCAACATGTTCATGGAGTAAAAAATTGGCACAAACAACATAGTAGCGAGGCCATAATTTTTGTAACAACGATCGAGCAAGATAAAGTTATGATGGCTAGATCTACGAGGAGGGAATGTAAACCAAATATAGAAGTTACGATGCCAAAAGCTATAGAGCAGGGAATGCGAACCAACATGTGCAATTACTTAAAATTGGCCATGAACTAAATAATAGCAGGATGTTACTATAATACCTATAATTTTTGTAACAACGACTGAGCAAGATAGAAGTTATGATGGCTACATCTACGGAGCAGGGGAATGCAAACCAAAATGTTCAATCGCTTAAAGTTAGCAATGAAGTAGAAAATAGCAACGTGTTACGGTCATAGCTAGGAATGAACTAAAAGAGCTTCGAGACAAACAAGCATACGAACCCAGAACATGGCGCTAAAACAAGGGACTTACATTAGGAGAAGCACTGCGTGGGAGTCACGTGAGATCTTCCTGGGGTTGATAGATCCGGTGATGAAGTATGCTACATGTGCTACTTGGGGTTGGAGAGACGGCCATTACACTTCATGATTACTCATCTCATCTGCAAAAACGTAACAGCGCGTCGTTAGCACAAACAGGTTCCCCCAAGATTAAACAAGAACTTGCAGGCAAGTAATAGAAAAGCGACAGTAGAAGAGTTTAGATCATGCAAGGCGCCGGTGAAGCAGATCCGGTTCATGCACAGCGGTGTCGGTGAGCAAGATCCGATGCGGTGGACGACGGATCCGGCGAAGCGGCTCCGGCGGGGTGGACGATACCGCAGCTGAACCGACTGCGGTAGACTGGCGGATGAGCATATGGTTTCGAGGTACGGCGGGGATGATCCGGTCCGGTTGATGACGGCGTCGATGAAGCGGCTCCGGCAGGCAGCGGATGACGAGGATCGCGAGGGCTCGGGTAGGCCAGGGAAGTCCGGCGGGGGATGTTCGGTGCGGTGGTCGTGGAGGTGGGAGAGAGGGACTTGGGAAGTTCCGGTGGGTGGTCTGAAGGAAATGTATTTTTTTTGGGAGGGTTTCCGGGCTAGGGAGGTGGTGATCCAAAAAATGACGGGCAGACCCCCCCACCAACCGACTTTGCTGCCATCTCCACAGGGGTAGAATGGGAATTTGGAAGCGTGTGAAATTTTTGTATTTTGTGGGTGGGAAGTTTTGCCGCTATGAGATTTTGAATTTGGCCACCGTCCAAGTATAATGATAAAAAATTGTGAGACCGTACTAGTACCTCTGTTCAAGGCCGAGTGCAAAATCAAATCATCATCACGTTGAAAATTTGTTACCAACTTACCATGATCATGATCTACCTACGAAAATGGGCGCATCCACTAAAACTTGCAAAGTATAATGATACAAATTTGTGAGACCGTACTAGTACTTATGTTCAAGGTCGAGTGCAACATCAAATCATCATTACATTGAAAATTGTGTTACCATGATCATGATATTTCTCTGAATTTGGCGCATCCGCTAAATCTCGCAAAGGATAATGATAAAAAAAATGTGAGATTGTACTAGTTCTTATGTTCAAGGCCGAGTACAAGATCAAATCATCATCACGTTGAAATTTGTTACAATGATCATGACATATCTCTAAAATTGGTGCATCCGCTAAATCTTGCACGTGGCGCATCTTGGTGCGGAGCAACTGTCGGTGCTATCAAGGTTGAGGCGTCGGTAGCGTCATCGGGCTCTCCTCTCTTGATAGATCTTCTACATGGCGCGGCGCACCACCCGCCGATAAGCGATCACATGTGAGACCGAGGTGGAGACGTCCCCGGCATCCTCGAGGCGCGGCCGCCCTTCTACGAGCCGGCGTCGACTCAAGGTATGAATCCATGTGGTGCCTTAGATTTATTGTTCTTCTCTTATGATTATTTTGAGCCGAACATGTGTGCTCTTTCTCTGAATATATTGCTTGAAAAGCTTACCAAGTTACTTAAATTCACTTCGTTCTTAATCTTGCAAGCTAATATTGTTATTTTAATGAACGGTGGTGCACGCAAGCAGAATTATTTGTGGGTGTGTTGAGCTGTTAGGCATAAGTCGAAATCCTCATCTAAACGAGGCCTCAGCTTAACACATAAAAAAGGTGTTCAATCTCGCCCACAATACCCTCTTCTTTCCTCTCCCTTTATTGGAACTTGTTTTGAGACAAGGAAAGTGGCACGTGTAATGTGAGTAAAACCCTCTTAGCCAAAATCATCTACGAGCAAGATTTTCTATATTGTAGATGCCCCAATTGACTCTCATCCCCAAAGTAGTTTTTTTATGTCAGTATAGACTTCTTTACTGGATGTATACTATCGTACATGGCATGCATTTGCCTAATGAGCAGCATTGTATTGCTATTCTAGCCAACTTTGATCGATATGTCAAGCTTCATGCACGAGATGCCATGTTTAATTTACTCCCTCGCTACGATCCATATTTCTTGATGTGAAATGAATGTGAATCGGAGGGAGTACTTTTCTTAGATAGTACTATATCATTTCAAAAAAAAGTACTACTACATCACAAATGCATCAAAAGAGTACTACATCACAAGACCACCACGGTTGTACTAGTAGAGTTTAATGCTTTGAACTTCCAAAGGGATTAAGATTACACATATGAACTTTAAACATGACCAGGAGCATGAGGGCCAGCAGCAGGGCGTTGACGTGGAGCAAGCTAGGCAAGACGTAATTACGGAGGAAGAGGCCATATGATGCGTGCTTGGCCTTGGTTGCGGGCGGTGTTTCCCCCTATGTACTTAGGCCTACACCCATCGCATGTTGGATCAGGTGTGGATGTCCTTCTAGAGAAATTTGCCACATAATGGGCAAAATAGCTCCCGCGCATGCGAAACGAATTTCACCACCCTTCGACCGCTTGAGAACATAGCGGCTTTTCCGGTCCTGCGCACCTTGTTGTTGTCCATGTCATCGAGAATACTCCTATGAATTATTAAGTACTACATAATCAGGTTTTTTATGACAGATCGAATAAATACTCCACTAACATAATCGAACCTTAGAAACCCTAAAATTAAATGTGTAGAACAAGTAAATGGCAGAAGAAATCGTAATAAATCATGAGAAACCCTATGAACAACCATGAACATAAGCCACAACAATTGCAAGTCCACTAAGTATGAACACATAAATTGATTATATGACTACATGGCAGATTAGTCGAAATTAAACTAGAATCTGATCTTACGAATCGTAGAATCAATTACATCTACAAGAACAAGGTAGGATATCAAATCAATCAAGAACCAGGCTCGTGCAAACCATGTGAACAGCAATATGACACAAAGAGGGTTGGGACAGGTTTCGGTAAAAGAGAAGTACCTCCTCGTCATCACCCTCAACATCCTCCTGGGCCCGAACGTTTGGGCCGAAATCGTCGAAGGGGTCGAGGTTCGCGTCCGGCATCGGGCCTAGGAAGACCTCGCCGTGGTGGCACTCGCAACGCCGTGCACATCTTCGGCGGGATAAACAACATTGGTATCCACCTTACGCTCGACGGCCGGGACGCCCGTTTCGACCGAGGTCGAAGAACCGGACAAGCGAGAGGAGACGAGCGGCATGGGTGCCGGTGAAGCCTCACCCGTCGTGATGGCCGGGACGCCCATTTCGGCCGAGGTCGAAGAATCCGACAAGCGAGAGGAGACGAGCGGCCTGGGTGCCGGTGAAGCCTCACCCACCGCGATGGCCACTACCGTAGAGGCATCCTCTGCGTGGGCGGTCGCCTATTGCTCCGCCTCGTATGCAATACCTATCTTCATCTGCTTTGCGGTTGGAAACGGGAAAGTCGATGCCTCGGAGGTGCGGTGAGTGGATGGGGGTTTTCACGGTGTGGGGGGGCCAGATGGGGGAGTGGAGAGGACGAGCTCGCGAGAGATGATGAGACCGATTATGTTATAGCCTACGACTCTCGTATCCGGTGAGTGGACGCGTGAAGTCATGCATGTACTCGACTTTCCACTTTACGGGAGACGTGTACGAAACTTTTTTGGACCATTTAACTTCATGTGGGACTCATGTATACCAATACTTCCAAACGTCATAAGTAATTCAAAATCATTCAGAATAATATGAGACCTTAACATTTTATTTTTTGTGTCGGATATTGTCTATGAAAAATAACATCCTTCAAAAAATAAATCCCCTATGCCAATCCGATCATGCCCGTCTACTCCAACTAGCTTCCTCGAGTAATTTGTCACCTTACATTCTTAAAATGAACCAAAATTTGGCACAGGGGTGCATCATCACATGGAAAATGATGTTACCATTATTTGTCTTCCCATTTTTTGAATTTTTCAAAATTGTCATGCCCTAACGGAAAAAATGTGCTCCTTCTAAGAAGCATGTATCGAATGGCATTACCAAAACCTAGGGGTGGGGTGGGGGGAGGGGGGCACATGGTGGTGTGATGATACATCACATTTGGACCACACAACACCATTTGGACCAACCAAAAAAAAACCACCCTACACAAACCCTGGTCAAAACTAGTTTGACCAATATTACAAAAAGTTGTACGGAGTACATAATTCAGAAATCGTCGAAATATACGAAGCATTCAGGAGTCCCCAAAGTCGGTGACTTTGAGTCACTTACAACTGTGGTCCACATATCGGTCACCCAAAGTCATGGCAAAGTCAGCTTGGCAAAGTCATGACAGACAAAGCAAGCGATGAAACAGACAACTCCGTAGCCTTTGAAAAGACATCTCACGAGAAAAGGCTAGTACTACCTTTTCTTCCCGGATAAGCAAAAATAGCTGATCGGTGCGACGAAATGCACCAGGTCCGCAATGTACTCCAGCTATAAGTGAAGCATGCCTACCACCGAAGAGGAAATTCAAGATTCCACCGAGATCCCCATATCACTCTTTTGCATAAAACACGGACATATCTTTTGCACAATTCACCACTTGTTGGTCTAATCTATCGCAGCTTCCATCAGTTGGTCATCCAATTAACGATTTAACGGATTAGAAAAATAAGCGGTGGAATTAGAAGTACTAGTAGCGAAATGTGCAAAATATACCGTCCTTCCCGAGGGGTTTGTCCAGGAAGAGGGCCGGATGACAATGTCCCGGGTGCATCCGAAACGAGAGGGGTAGTTTCTAATACATGTAAGAAATTATTTTACAAAAAGGTACATATTAAGTAGTACAACTATTAGTACAGTACTACTATTTCGAGGGAAAATGCCATGTCGTGCGACCTCTAATCAATGAGTAGAAGTTGTTGGTGCGCATAACATGCATTCCGAAGCTGGTTCCGCTGGAATTTGAGCTCAGCCGGGGCGGATTCTGCGAAGTTCGCCCGACGTCACTCATGTATCCCACCAAACTGCTCACTTCTTTCAATGTCTCTTCTCTTTCACTGCAGCTCTCCAACATCAGGTGCATCAACTTATCTTGTGCCTTCTGCCTCTCGAGAAGGGCAAGGATGGCGATGTCGACATATTCAAGGTTCAACTTTTGGAGCTGTACTTTATCTGAAGAAGGATTTTGTACTCTATATTAGACTTGTCTCTTTCGAGGCACACAGTCTTGAGTATCTTCTTGGCTTTCTCCGACATTGATGCAATGTTCCTCTCTTTCTGCTTAATCAGCTCGTTCTTCAACATATCGCGCTCATTGCGAAGGCTGCAAATGAGCTCCACAAGAGTTTTCGAATTCTTCTTCTTGGCAGCCAAATCGTCTCGGAGGCGATCATACTCTAAGCTGAGCTCCTCATTTTTTTCCATCAAGATGGCGACAGTGGTGTCGATAGTCGGCGCCGCTTCCTTCAGGGCGAAATCATCGGTAGCAAGTAAGCGCAAAGGAAGAAGAAGAAGAAGAAGAAGATAACTACACAGTGCTTGGTGCTACCTCATTTCGCTGGGGTAGGGCCGGGTTGAAATCATCGGACGACGATGATTCCTTGGTCGTGGAAGTTGGTGCGATACGGGCGTCGTTGGAACTTCCAACCCTTTAAGATGTATAACCATAGAGACTCTTAAAGAGCTTGAGCAGGAGCAAGAAGAAACGAAAGTACATGGCGAAGGAAACTAACCCGGTGAGCACAGCACGGACGCGTTTCGGCGACGGCGGCAGCGGCGGCGACGGCGAGCCCACTTGGTTTCTGGAACCGTCTCTCGAAATTTCGAGCCGGCGTTTTTTATCCGCGTACTTGACCGCCGGCGACCTGAAGTTTGAACACATTAATTGTTGGAGGAGAGAGCGACGAAAGAAACGAAAGTACATGGCGAAGGAAACTAACCCGGTGAGCACAGCACGGACGCGTTTCGGTGGCGGCGGCGGCGACGGCGAGCCCACTTGGTTTCTGGAAGCGTCTCTCGAAATTTCGAGCCGGCGTTTTTTCTCCGCGTACTTGACCGCTGACGACCTGAATTTTGAAGACATTGCTGGAGGAGAGAGCGACGAACAAATGTTTGTTAGGTGGAGAGAGGAAGAAAGTGAATGGAACGAGAGAGTTTAGCGTTTTGCCCTTATAGTCATAGTCGCTAACCGTGACGCGGGAAGGTTGGTCGTCGGCGTTTAATGGTCTCTCGCGTGGAAACCGAGGCGGCCACGAGGCAGTGGCTGGCCACGCGGCGTCCAGTCGCCTACGCCGCCGTAAATGAGGGTAGTTGCCTACCACCACCAGGTGACATGCACCTTTTGCATGTCACCGTGTGACATGCGCCCTAAATTCAAATTTAAAACATTGCGAAAAAAATCATGCATCCGGTGACATGCCCATGGCATGCCACCGATGAAGAGTTCCGTGCCATGCACTCTGGCACTCTGCGCCGTCTTGGATCAGAAAATGAGCGAAGAACGAGGACGAGGCACTAGTTCAAATTCAGGATGAAGTTTAAGTTTTATTTTGGTTTAAATTAGATTAGAGGGAGTAGTACTCTTACTTTATTACTCGTACTTGTGTTAATGTAGTAGTATTATTATGGTGGTGTACTTGCGTTCATGTACTTGTTTCAGCTGTTTTGGTGAAGGAGACATGCATCACCTTTTTTGGTGATGTATCTAGTCGTCATGTAGCCCTTGTCAAATTCCTAAGATATCTTGATGGGAGGGCTTGTTCACCCCATGCCGATGGGAGCCCTTGTCAAATCGTAATCATAGCCAAAAGGCGCATTTTTCCCGATATTACTCGATGCTTAAGGCGCGGGTGGTTGTGGTTCGATTATCTCCCTAATTTGCACCTGCTTTCCCGTTTCCACTAGTCGAAAGTCGAAACCTGGCCACATTAACCCAAGATCCTGAAGCCGCCGCCTCAACCCTAGCCGCCTCCAGTTCTTCCTCCTCCATAGATTGGTTCCCCCTCCTCCGCTTGGCTTCGCCGGTGTCAGGAGGAGTGGGGAACCCGATCTATGCGTGGAGTTTCGAATAAAAGTATTGTTTTCATTAGATTATATTAGATTATGTTAGGATTTTGGTAGCCGCCTTCTTGTTGGTTTCCCCTCAATGGAGATGGCATCGTCTGCAATAAGTGATCTTCGGCCTTTCGTTCGGCGACGAGATCTTCTTCCCGGCGTCAATGGTGGTCTTGAACGATCACAATTTTCTAGGTATGGGCCTTTGGATCTTGCTTCGCGGATCGATTTTGGATCTTTTGTCTTTGTTGCCGTGGGGAGGATTATCCTCGCAGTTTTTGTCCCGGCTGCTACGTCCTCGACAATGGTGATTCGTACTCTCGGCTCTCCATCGACGATGACAAAGCTAGTCGGTTATTATTCACGATATCTTTGGTGTTGGTACTCTTGCCGATGTTGTATGACTGCTTTAATGGTTGCGTGCGTGCACGCAGCTTTGGCATTGCGGCTCAAAAAATTATGGGAGAACTTTCATCGGTATCTACAGGTCTATGGTTAGTTATCTATTTTTGGCTGCCTTCAGAAAAGTACAAGATTGTGTTACGGAAGAAGAAAAAAATTGAAGACCTCGAAGATTTGTTACTATCTTTTAGACTTTATTTTGTAATCGTTGGAGTCGGTTCATGTATCTCTACCATGTACTATTTGTTGCTATGAATATATGTGGTATTGATTGTCAAAAAAAAAAAACCCAAGATCTGAAAAAGCTGTTGGTCTATCCCGAGAAACGAGGAGGTTTAAGGAAACGAGGAGTCCGGCGCGTGCGGAAGGAGCTTTAATCGTGCGAGCATGCAGGGGCAAAATGAGGAAACTAGCGATTACTTTCTCTCTGCCGGTCTTATACCTTAATAAATGGGCAAGCTGAGCACGTTGTAGCTAATCCTTTTATTAATTAAGCAGCTATATTAGTCAATAAGATTGCCTTATGTTTTTCCTCGGTTTCGCCAAGCCCTTATTTGTAACCCGCGAGAAGGAGCTCGGACGGGAGGATTCCAGTTTAGTTGACCATTCCGTGCTGACGTGTGGGGCTAGTAGAAAGGGACCGCGTGGGACGGGACGAGACCGCGTTTGGTTGTACGTGAGCGGAGCTGGGTTCTGTCTCTCTCGGCGCGAATTGGCATTTTTAAGAGCACCTTTTCCCCCTCTGTCTCTTTGTCTTTATTAACCAAATTAGTATCAAATCTAGAGAAGCTTGCATTTCTGTCTTTCTTCAATTATTTGTGCCTTTTGGCCCTCGTTGTTTGCCCAATATGGCAGCAAATCTAGTACTCCCTCCGGTCCATATGTATGTAGTTAAATCTAGAAACAAATCTCCAGGGTAATGTACTCCGTACGACAAATTCACGGTAATAGTAAATCGAGAAAACAAAGTAGGGCCAACAAAATATACTCCGAGTAGAATAGGGATAGATAATAGGGATCCCTCCCTAGATAATAAGCTGCATACACAGCAGCCAACAGGTTCGAGGTTCTTCACAACACCATCATACTAACAACATAACAACAAGGGATCCCTAGCTAACAACAAAATAGAAGGCTGCTTTGCAGCGAAAGACACGTCCAAGACTCCGCCTACCCCATCCGCCTCTGCCTCCACTTGTTGCTCCCCTTGGGAGCCTTGGGCTTGAGCGGAGGCATGCGCCGGCGGAGATCTCCACCCGGCCCGGATCTTTGCGAGAGGTGCATGCCGAGCGCCATGTGCTTGGCGCGGAAGGAGTGGGGGTTCACCGACGCGCCGACCTTGGGGTTGGTGTTGCCGATGTTCTCGGCATGCGTGAGGAGGCAGTTGAAGTCGGTGCGGCCGAGCCTCCTAGTGCGAAGGGGCACCTATAGAGCACCCTTGGCGAAGTAGAGACGTCTTGGCCGACCTGCAGCCTCCGCAAAGACTGGCGAGTCTTGACGTCATGGTGCTCGTCGTCGCCGCCGACGTCGCCGCAGACAGCTGATCCATATCAAACGGGAACTATTAGTGAATGAGATGCAACGATGACTAACGTGCATGATAACAAAGTAAGGAAAAACAGAGCCAGCCTCGGTTAGAGTGGACACGATTATATGTCTGAGGGATGGTGTTAGCGAACCATAGCTCATGCACAACAGATTTGTACACGGCAATGGTTCGCTGAACCCACTACGTAAAAATTTGTGCCCAACGATTCATCATAGGCAAAGAAACAGATTCGAGATCTGATTTTGAACGAGATTCCCGAGAATATTTGCAAAATTAAACGGTTGATATCTTTTGATTCGTGCATAAAATAAGCGCGAGATCCCATAAATTAAGCGATTGAGATCCCATTATTACTTGCATAAATTAACCGAACGGCCGAACTCCAAATCTTAAACGAAATCAAGAAGGGATCAAAGCAAAATGGAATAAAATCGGCGCAAATATTAACCCAATACTCAACCATCTACAGATCGGCACTAATAGTTACTAGGGAACCAGCAAAAATAGGGTTCAAAAAGGAATGGGGAACAAAAAAGGGAGCAAACCATAGTTACCTCGTTCCATGGGTCGTCCCATGCAGGGTGTCGTAGGGGTTCGGAGGCGAGATGTACGGCACCGGCTCATAGGGGTCCCATCCCGGCGGGATACGACCGCCACCGGCGGCGGCGACGGCCTTTGAGGGGACGACGTCGAAGAGGGAGGCGTCGCGCTTGGAGCCGATGGCGTCATGGACGATGGGATTCGCATTCTCCATGTCCATCTACGCTGCAGAGAGGGAGAGGGTTTTTTGCTTTGGAGAAGATGATGGGACGTGAGAGGCGGCGTTGCATGAGCGAGTGAGAGTGACGAGAGATAGTGCGAGGAGGCGTCTATAAAGGCGAGGGTGGTTAATGCGACCCGCGTCCTACGCGTCCACCATTTAACGTGCGCACGTCTTGGAAGCTTCGCAACGCGACACGCGTCCACGATTGCACGTCTTCGACTTACGCACCGCGACTCGCGTCGATGCCCGTCAACAATTGCACGTCTTCCACTTCGCACCGCAACACGCGTACTCGAGTCTAACCACGGAAATTTAGATATACTCACGAGTCCTATACTTTGTAGCATTTTTTGTGTGCTCAGTTTTCCCCTTGAGTACTAATACCGGCTAGTGCAATATACTCAGTTTTACCTCAAGTGCCTGGTCCTTGAGAGAGTCAACAAATGGGATTAACTAGTTAAATGAGTCAACAAATGGGATTATCGGTTCGTTTTCACGTGTTAAACTTGTCTAAATATTGGTCAAACCTAGGATTTGACCAAGATTCAAATGGGCGAGAAAATTAAAAAAAACAGAAAAATGAAAAACCAAAGCACATAGTCTTCTTATGTCATATAGTAAGCATTAAAGGTGATAAACAAGGTCTAGACATATTCAAACCATACAAATCATGTATCTACCCTCTAACCCCTAAACTCTGTCTTATGAAGTCAAGCATGAAGAGAAGTGGTTTTGGGTTTCAAACATGGAAATTTCAAAAACCTCCCAAAAACTTCATTTTAGAGTGACTAAGAAGGATACATGCTTCCCTTTTCATTTTCATGTTTTAAACTTGTTTAAATCTTGGTCAAACCTAGGATTTGACCAAGATTCAAATGGGCATTAAAATTTAAAAATCAGAAAAATGAAAAACCAAAGCACATAGTGTTCTTATGTCATATAGTAAGCATTAAAGTTGATAAACAAGGTCTAGACATATTCAAACCATACAAATCATGTATCTACCCCCTAACCCCTAAACTCTGTCTTATGAAGTCAAGCATGAAGAGAAGTGCATGTTTTTGGCTTTCAAACATCGAAATTTCAAAAACCTCCCAAAAACTTCATTTTAGAGTGACTAAGAAGGATACATGCTTCCCTTTTCATTTTCATGTTTTAAACTTGTTTAAATCTTGGTCAAACCTAGGATTTGACCAAGATTCAAATGGGCATCAAAATTTAAAAAAATCAGAAAAATGAAAAACCAAAGCACATAGTTTTCTTATGCCATATAGTAAGCATTCAAGTTGATAAACAAGGTCTATACATATTTAAACCAGGACAAATCATGTATCTATACCCCTAAACCTTAAACTCGTCTTATGAAGTCTAGCATGAAGAGAAGTCGTTTTGGGTTTCAAACATGGAAATTTCAAGAACATCCCAAAAGCTTCATTTTAGTGTGACTAAGAAGGATCAAGGCTTACCTTTTCATTTTCATGTTTTAAACTTGTTTAAATCCTGGTCAAATATAGGTTTGACCAAGATTCAAATGGGCATAAAATAAAAATATAGAAAAATGAAAAACCAAAGCACATAGTCTTCTTATGTCATATAGTAAGCATTAAAGTTGATAAACAAGGTCTAGTCTTATTCAAACTAGACAAATCATGTATCTACCCGCTAACCCCTAAACTCTGTCTTATGAAGTCTAGCATGAAGAGAAGTCGTTTTGGGTTCAAACATGGAAATTTCAAGAACATCCCAAAAGCTTCATTTTAGTGTGACTAAGAAGGATCAAGGCTTACCTTTTCATTTTCATGTTTTAAACTTGTTTAAATCCTGGTTAAATCTAGGATTTGACCAAGATTCAAATGGGCATAAAATAAAAAAATAGAAAAATGAAAAACCAAAGCACATAGTCTTCTTATGTCATATAGTAAGCATTAAAGTTGATAAACAAGGTCTAGACTTATTCAAACTAGACAAATCATGTATCTATCCGCAAACCCCTAAACTCTATCTTATGAAGTCAAGCATGAAGAGAAGTGCATGGTTTTGGGTTTCAAACATGGAAATTTCAAAAAACTCCCAAAAAATTCATTTTAGAGTGACTAAGAAGGATACATGCTTCCCTTTTCATTTTCATGTTATATACTTGTTTAAATCTTGGTCAAACCTAGGATTTTACCAAGATTCAAATGTGCATCAAAATTCCAAAAAAATCAGAAAAATGAAAAAACAAAGCACATAGTTTTCTTATGTCATATAGTAAGCATTAAAGTTGATAAACAAGGTCTAGACATATTCAAACAAGAAAAATCATGTGTCTACCCCCTAACCCTAAACTCTGTCTTATGTAGTCAAGCATGAAGAGAAGTGCTTTTGGGTTTCAAACATGGAAATTTCAAAAACCACCCAAAAGCTTTATTTTAGAGTGACTAAGAAGGATCCATGCTTATATTTTAATTTTCATATTTTAAACTTGTTTAAATCATTGTCAAACCTAGGATTTGACCAAGATTCAAATGGGCATAAAATTAAAAAAATCAGAAAAATGAAAAACTAAAGCACATAGTCTTCTTATGTCATATATATAGTAAGCATTTAAAAGATGATAAATAAGGTCTAGACAATTCAAATAATACAAATCATGTATCTACCCCTAACCCTAAACTCTATCTTATGAAGTCAAGCATGAAGAGAAGTGGTTTTTGGTTTCAAACACGAAAATTTCAAAAACCTCCCAAAAGCTTCATTTTAATTAGACTAACTTATTAATTATGAAGGATCCAGGATTGATTACCTTTTCATTGTCATGTTTTAAACTTGTTTAAATCTTGGTCAAACCTGGGATTTGACCAAGATTCGAATGGGCATAGAAATTAAGAAAAAAATCGTAAGAATGAAAAACCAAAGCACATAGCCTTCTTATGTCATATAGTAAGCATTCAAATTGATAAACAAGGTCTAGACATGTTCAAACCAGAAAAATCATGTATCTAGCCCTAACCCTAAACTATGTCTTATGAAGTCAAGCATGCATGAAGAGAAGTGGTTTTGGGTTTCAAACATGAAAATTTCAAAAACCTCCCAAAAGCTTCATTTTAGAGCGACTAATAAGGATCGATGCTTACCTTTTCATTTTCATGTTTTTACTTATTTGAATCTTGGTCAAATCCTAGGTTTGACCAAGATTTAAACAAGTTTAAAACATGAAAATGAAATGGGAAGTGTGTATCCTTCTTAGTCAGTCTAAAATGAAGCTTTTGGGATGTTCTTGAAATTTCCATGTTTGAAACCCAAAACCACTTAAGACAGAGTTTTTGGTTAGGTGTAGATACATGATTTTTCTTGTTTGAATATGTCTAGACCTTGTTTATCAACTTGAATGCTTATGACATAAGAAGGCTATATATGTGCTTTGGTTTTCCATTTTTTTCATTTTTATGCCCATTTAAATATTGGTCAAATCCTAGGTTTGACCAAGGTTTAATCAAGTTTAAAACATGACAATGAAAAGGTAAGCATGAATCCTTTCTTAGTCACTCTAAAATGAAGGTACTTGAAATTTTTATGTTTGAAACACAAAACCCCAGTTCTCTTCATATGTTTGACTTCATAAGACAGAGTTTAGGGTTAGGGGTAGATATGATACATGATATTTCTGGTTTGAATATGTCTAGACCTTGTTTATCAACTTGAATGCTTACTATATGACATAAGAAGGCTATATATGTGCTTTGGTTTTTCATTTTTTTTTTATTTTTTTTGAATTTTTACGCCCGTTTGAATCTTAGATTTGACCAAGGTTAAAACAAGTTTAAAACATGGCAATGAAAAGGTAAGCATTGATCCTTCTTAGTCACTCTAAAATGAAGCTTTTGGGAGGTTTGTGAAATTTCCATGTTTGAAACCCAAAATCACTTCTCCTCATACTTAACTTCATAAGACAGAGTTTAGGGTTAGGGGGTAGATACATGTTTTGTGTGGTTTGAATATGTCTAGACCTTGTTTATCAACTTGAATGCTTACTATATGACATAAGAATACTATGTGCTTTGGTTTTTCATTTTTCTGATTTTTTTAATTGTTAAACCCATTTGAATCTTGGTCAAATCCTAGGTTTGAGCAAGATTTAAATAAGTTTAAAACATGAAAATGGAAAGCTAAGCATGAATCATTCTTAGTCACTCTAAAAATCTTTCGGTCTGCAGAAGAGTCGAATCTGCAATCAGTAGTTACAAAAGCGACCCACCTTAGGGATGGATAATAAGACTTGGGCAATATAAACGTTGATACTTACTTTGTGATACTAAAATATATGTATCTAGACATATTTCAGTTGTAGATACATCCATTTTAACATCAAGTAATATGGATCGGAGGACTAGCTAAAGAACAATGAGAGGCAGTGTTTCTCTCCCCCAGCCTACTTGGCGGAGTGGCCCTCCATCAGGACAGGTGGTGATTCCGCTTCTCACGTTGGAATTCCTTATCCCCCAGCCTAGTCGGCGACGTGCGCTCCTCAGTGACCTGCGCGAGGGCGCCTCGGCGACCTACGCAAAGGTGGCTGGACTCGGAGCGCATCGACTTCCTTCTGCGGTGCCTGGATTGGATCGACCATCCCGCGCGTGTCCTCCACCATATTGTTTTTCTTCAAGATGCTGTCATCCATCATCTTCTTCACCGCATCATGTTGGGTGTTGAGGCTCCCGTTGAGAGCTTGAACGCACCTGTTTGATAGCTCGATGTTTTCTTCGCGAAGAAAGCCGCACTCGATCTTAAGCATCAAATTCTCGCCCTTGAGCTTCTTGATGATAGAGTTCGTTTCCTCACTTGATGGAACGCTCACATCATGCAGCTTGCCCCGGCCGGTGACCTCGTCCTTCAAAGTATCGACATCATCGCAAAAGTTGGAGGCGAGTTCCACGAGAGTTTTAAGCTCATCTCTGAAACACGCCGATGCTTCCTGCATGGCAATATCATTAGTACCGAAACAAAGTGACGAGAGGAAGACGAAAATGTCCAATCAGTGGTAACCTCTAAGCGCAGGAGACAGGGGTTGAAGTCGTCATGAGAAGATGTCAGGGTGCGTCGTGGGGCACTGAGATATGTATAAAAAGGATTAATACGGAATAAAGAGTTGGGACCTCCGGGCCAGGAAGAATCAAGAAACATGGCGATGGAAACCAACCAGGAATCTTCGACCGCACGACTGACGCCGTTCCGAGACGAGCGCGAAGCAGGGCCTTCGTTTTCTGGCGGGCCCCTTCTCGCGGCCAGCATCTGGATAGACCGCCGGCGGGAACTCTCCGCATCCTTGGTCAACACTAGATGGTGCTTCTTCAAGCGAGATGGTGGCCTTGACTTCGGAGGCATCGCTGGAAGTGGAAGGAGACTGGAAGTGAAGTAAGAAGGGGATGGAAGAAGTACTCCCCCCTATTAAAACCAGACAACCGTCTCCTGCCCTCGCTTCGAGCAACCTGGTCCGCCCATCCTAAATCAACGGCCGAGAGGGCTCCCTTGCGGCGAGATCCGATGACTTTACCCAACGAAGTTACCATGAACTTTACCTATACGAGCCATCAGGTTAAGATCCAACGAACATGGTCGATCTAAAATTTGAAATTAAAATTTATGTAGCTCGAGAAAAAACAGAAAAACTTTACATTAAGACGTATTCTCGGAAAGTTCCAGTCCATTTAAAATATTAGTTTAGTTTAAGTTCGAAATTTGGATCAACCGCGAGCGTTGGATCTTGATCGAATGGCTCACGTGTGTAAATTCGCATGGTGACTTCTCTTAGTGAAGTCACTGGATCTCAGTCCGCGAAGGGTCAGGACGCGGGAGCAGAAGCAAATGAATCGAGAGCGGTCCGGAGTATCCTATCCGTCCACCGTAAATCAATGGGACAGTGCGGCTACCTTCTCTTCGAAGGCTCTGGCGCGCAACCCGAGGAATGGACATCTGTCGGCTAGTATAGAATTTTATAGCACGCCATTAATCGAGCTAGCGATCTTGACACTCTTGGAGTACAACTCGATGGACGTCCAAAGCTACGAATAGTCGGGGAAACAATGAATGCGAGCCAGGGTAGTACGGTACTACCGTAGTAGTGAAGCAATGGGGATTATACGGAGCAAGTACGGAGTACCGAGTACAAAGATTACAAAAGTCTTCATTCGTTGTTTTCGCAGTTCATTTTAGCGTAACGTCCAGGTTGTTGTCGAACCAGCTGTTAGATTTTGGGTAATTATTGTTAAGTTGCTGCTTCTTAATTAAAATTTATCAAAGTCATGTAGACTAGATTGATTTGTGAGAACATCCCAAAAGCTTCATTCATTTTAGAATGACTAAGAAGGGTCCATTCTTACCTTTTCTTTTCATGTTTTAAACTTGTTTAAACCTTGGTCAAACCTAGGATTTGACCAAGATTTAAATGGGCATAAAAATTCAGAAAAAATCAAAAAATGAAAAACCAAAGCACATATATAGCCTTCTTATGTCATATAGTAAGCACTTGAGTTGATAAAAACTCTGTCTTATGAAGTCAAATATATGAAGAGAATTGGTTTTGGGTTTCAAACATGGAAATTTCACAAACCTCCCAAAAGCTTCATTCTACAGTGACTAAGAAGGATCCAGGCTTACCTTTTTCATTTTCAATTTCTTAACTTGTTTAAATCTTGGTCAAACCTAGGATTTGACCAAGATTCAAATGGGTATAACAATTCAAAAAAAACGGAAAAAAACCAAAGAACATAGTCTTCTGATGTCATATAGTAAGCATTCAAGTTGATAAACAAGGTCTAGACATATTCAAACCAAACAAATCATGTATCTACCCCCTAACCCTAAACTCTGCCTTATGAAGTCAAGCATGAAGAGAAGTGATTTTGGGTTTCAAACATGGAAATTTCAAAAACCTCCCAAAAGCTTCATTTTAGAGTGACTAAGAAGGATCCATGCTTACCTTTTCATTGCCATGTTTTAAACTTGTTTTAACCTTGGTCAAACCTAGGATTTGACCAAGATTCAAATGGGAGTAAAAATTCAGAAAAATTCAAAAAAAATGAAAAACCAAAGCACATATATAGCCTTCTTATGTCATATAGTAAGCATTCAAGTTGATAAACAAGGTCTAGACATATTCAAAGCAGAAATATCATGTATCATATCTACCCCTAACCCTAAACTCTGTCTTATGAAGTCAAACATATGAAGAGAACTGGGGTTTTGGGTTTCAAACATAAAATTTTCAAGTACCTTCATTTTAGAGTGAGTAAGGAAGGATTCATGCTTCTTTGTTTCATTTTCATGTTTTAAAGTTGTTTAAACCTAGGATTTGACCAAGATTTAAATAGGCATAAAAAATTCGAAAGAAATCAAAAAATGAAAAACCAAAGCACATATATAGCCTTCTTATATCATATCGTAAACAATTCAAGTTGATAAACAAGGTCTAGACATATTCAAACAAGAAAAATCATGTATCTACACCTAACCATAAACACTGTCTTAAGTGGTTTTGGGTTTCAAACATGGAAATTTCACAAACCTCCCAAAAGCTTCATTTTACAGTGACTAAGGAGGATCCATGCTTACCTTTTGGCTTAAACGTTTGAAACCAAAAACCACTTCTCTTCATGCATGCTTGACTTCATAAGACAGAGTTTAGCTAGGGTTAGGGGTAGATACATGATTTTCCTGGTTTGAATATGTCTAGACCTTGTTTATCAACTTAATTGATTGCTTACTATATGACATAAGAAGACTACGTGCCTTGGTTTTCATTTTTTTTTTTTTTGAATTTTATGCTCATATATTTGAATCTTGGTCAAATCTTAGGTTTGACCAAGATTTAAACAAGTTTAAAACATGAAAATGAAAAGGGAAGCATGTATCCTTCTTAGTCACTCTAAAATGAAGCTTTTGGGATGTTCTTGAAATTTCCATGTTTGAAACCCAAAACGACTTCTCTTCATGCTAGACTTCATAAGATCAACAGGGGGTAGATACATGATTTGTCTGGTTTGGATATACCTAGACCTCGTTTAACTTGAATGCATACGATATGACATAAGAAGACTACATGCTTTTGTTTTTCATTATTCTGATTTTTTTGAATTTTGTGCCCACCCATTTGTATCTTGGTCAAATCCTAGGCTTGATAATGATTTAAACAAGATTAAAATATGAAAATGCAAAGGTAAGCATGGATCCTTCTTAGTCACTCTAAAATGAAGCTTTTGGGAGCAAAACCACTTCTCTTCATATGCTTGACTTCATAAGACGGAGTTTAGGGGTTAGGGGGTATAGATACATGATTTGTCTAGTTTGAATATGTCTAGACCTTGTTTATCAACTTAATTGGCTTACTATATGACATAAGAAAACTATTTGCTTTGGTTTTTCTTTTTCTTGATTTTTTTCAATTTTGATGCCCATTTGAATCTTGTCAAATCCTAGGTTTGACCGAGATAATTTAAACAAGCTTAAAACATGAATATGAAAAGGGAAGCATGTATCCTTCTTTGTCACTCTAAAATGAAGTTTTTGGGAGGTTTTTCAAATTTCCATGTTTGAAACCCAAAACCACTTCTCTTCATCTGCTTGACTTCATTTTTTTTTGAGATCATATGCTTGACTTCATAAGACAGAGTTCAGGGGTTAGGGGGTATAGATACATGATTTGTCTAGTTTGAATATGTCTAGACCTTGTTTATCAACTTTAATGCTTACTATATGACATAAGAAAACTATTTGCTTTGGTTTTCTTTTTTTACGACTTTTTTTCAATTTTGATGCCCATTTGAATCTTGTCAAATCCTAGGTTTGACCAAGATAATTTAAACAAGCTTAAAACATGAATATGAAAAGGGGAGCATGTATCCTTCTTAGTCACTCTAAAATGTAGTTTTCGGGAGGTTTTTGAAATTTCCATGTTTGAAACCCAAAACCACTTCTCTTCACATGCTTGACTTCATAAGACAGAGTTTAGGGGTTAGGGGTGTAGATACATGATTTGTCTGGTTTAATATGTCTAGACCTTGTTTATCAACTTTAATGCTTACTATATGACATAAGAAGACTATGTGATTTGGTTTTTCATTTTTCTGTTTTTTATTTTTCTGCCCATTTGAATCTTGGTCAAATCCTAGGTTTGACCAAGATTTAGACAAGTTTAACACGTAAATGAGTTAACTTGGATTTCCTACCCTTGAATCCATAGGAAACTTTGTTCTAATGCACTATTATAATCAACCGAGTTTTTACACCAACAGGCCTGTCACTTACGTGTGGTGCCCACGCTTGAGGTCCCACACTTCAGTGAGCACAAGTCACGTGCAATAGGTACGCAAACTCCCAGCCATCTTCTTTGTCAAGAGAAGATGCATCAGGATGCGTATTGGAAGTCTGTGGGTCCTTACGGATCCTTCCGTTGTCCCTCTCACAAAAAAACAAATCTCTCTCATTCTCGGCCTCGCTCGACTCGCTCGCTCGCACCTCCTGCTCACTGACAAACCCTGCACAAAAGTCAACATCATCACCCGAAAAAGGGGAGACACCATAATGCTCTCCCTTCTTCTCTCCTTCCGAGTGATCCCTCTTCCTCCGAGTTTCACTCGACGGGCAAACACCCATGTGCTGCATAGTAATAATAAAAAGGTAGTACTCGTAGAAAAATCGATATACGAATCTGTAATTAAATAGGTTAAACTAGGGTTTTGCCCAGTTCTACAGATCAAGGGTTCAAAAAAATCCAACTACGGGGTTCGAACAACACGATTCTAATCCAAGAATTTTTCGACCTAGGTCACCCAAATGGCCTCAAACTATAGGGTTAGCATCTAGTGCAGTATGTGTGAAAATGTATGCACTATGTGTGCTATAACTTGTATGTCTTTCATATTTGAACCAAATTTGAATAAGTTTGAAATATTTGAAAAGGGGCTTTTGGCTTAAACGTTTGAAACCAAAAACCACTTCTCTTCATGCATGCTTGACTTCATAAGACAGAGTTTAGCTAGGGTTAGGGGGTAGATGCATGATTTTCCTGGTTTGAATATGTCTAGACCTTGTTTATCAACTTAATTGAATGCTTACTATATGACATAAGAATACTATGTGACTTTTTTTTATTTTTTGATTTTTTTAAAATTTTATGCCCATTTGAATCTTGGTCAAATCCTAGGTTTGAACATGGTTTAAACAAGTTTAAATCATGAATATGAAAAATTAAGCATCTATATATCCTTCTTACTCACTCCAAAATGTAGCTCTTGGGAGGTTTTTCGAAATTTCCATGTTTGAAACCAAAACCACTTCTCTTCATGCATGCTTGACTTCATAAGACAGAGTTTAGGGTTAGGGGTAGATATATACATGATTTTCTGGTTTGAATATGTCTAGGCCTTGTTTATCAACTTGAATGCTTACTATATATATGACATAAGAATGTTATGTCCTTTGTTTTTTCATTCTTTTGATTTTTTATGAATTTCCATGCCCATTTGAATCTTTTGGTCAAATCCTAGAGGTTTGACCAAGATTGAAACAAGTTTAAAACATGAAAATGAAAAGGGAAGCTTGTATATCCTTCTTAGTCACTCTAAAATGAAGTTTTTGGGAGGTTTTTGAAATTTCCATGTTTGAAACCCAAAACCACTTCTCTTCATGCTAGACTTCATAAGACAATTTAATTAGGGGTTAGGGGGTAGATACATGATTTGTGTGGTTTGATTATGTGCAAACCTTGCTTGTTTATCAACTTGAATGCTTACTATATGACATAAGAATGCTTACCATATGTTTGAATTTTAAAAGCATATAGTCTTCTTATGTCATATAGTAAGCATTCAAAAGTTTTTCTTTGAGAGAGTAGCATGCATTCAAAAGTTGATAAATAAGATTTGTACATATTCAAACCAGACAAATCATGTATCTACACCCCTAACCCTAAACTCTGTCTTATGAAGTCAAGCATGAAGAGAAGTGCTTTTGGGTTTCAAACATGGAAATTTCACAAACCTCCCAAAAGCTTCATTTTACAGTGACTAATTAAGAAGGATCCAGGCTTACCTTTTCATTTTCATTTTTTAAACTGCTTGTTTAAATCTTGATCAAACCTAGGATTTGACCAAGATTCAAATGGGCATAAAAAATCAGGAAAAAATGAAAAAATGAAAAAACAAAGCACATATATAGCCTTCTTATGTCATATATATAGTAAGCATTCAATTAAGTTGATAATTTTAAACAAGGTCTATACATATTCAAACCAGAAAAAAGCATGTATCTACCCATGCATATATATATAACCCTATACTTTTGTCTTATGAAGACGTCAAGGATGAAGAGAAGTGGATTTGGGTTTCAAACATGGAAATTTCAAAAACCTCCCAAAACATGTATATATCTACCCCTAAACCCTAATCTTTGTCTTATGAAGCCAAGCATATGAAGAGAAGTGATTTTGGGTTTCAAACATGGAAACTTCAAAAACCTCCCAAAAGCTTCATTTTAGAGAGACTAAGAATGATCCATGCTTACCTTTTCATTGCCATGTTTTAAACTTGTTTTAACCTTGGTCAAACCTAGGATTTGACCAAGATTCAAATGGGAGTAAAAATTCAGAAAAATTCAAAAAAAAATGAAAAACATAAGCACATATATAGCCTTCTTATGTCATATAGTAAGCATTCAAGTTGATAAACAAGGTCTAGACATATTCAAAGCAGAAATATCATGTATCATATCTACCCCTAACCCTAAACTCTGTCTTATGAAGTCAAACATATGAAGAGAACTGGGGTTTTGGGTTTCAAACATAAAATTTTCAAGTACCTTCATTTTAGAGTGAGTAAGGAAGGATTCATGCTTACCGTTTCATTTTCATGTTTTAAACTTGTTTAAACCTAGGATTTGACCAAGATTTAAATAGGCATAAAAAATTTGAAAGAAATCAAAAAATGAAAAACCAAAGCACATATATATAGCCTTCTTATATCATATAGTAAAAAATTCAAGTTGATAAACAAGGTCTAGACATATTCAAACAAGAAAAATCATGTATCTACACCTAACCATAAACTCTGTCTTAAGTGGTTTTGGGTTTCAAACATGGAAATTTCACAAACCTCCCAAAAGCTTCATTTTACAGTGACTAAGGAGGATCCATGCTTACATTTTGGCTTAAACGTTTGAAACCAAAAACCACTTCTCTTCATGCATGCTTGACTTCATAAGACAGAGTTTAGCTAGGGTACGTTAGGGGGTGTAGATACATGATTTTCCTGGTTTGAATATGTCTAGACCTTGTTTATCAACTTAATTGATTGCTTACTATATGACATAAGAAGACTACGTGCCTTGGTTTTCATTTTTTTGTTTTTTTTGAATTTTATGCTCATATATTTGAATCTTGGTCAAATCCTAGGTTTGACCAAGATTTAAACAAGTTTAAAACATGAAAATGAAAAGGGAAGCATGTATCCTTCTTAGTCACTCTAAAATGAAGCTTTTGGGATGTTCTTGAAATTTCCATGTTTGAAACCCAAAACGACTTCTCCTTCATGCTAGACTTCATAAGATCAACAGGGGGTAGATACATGATTTGTCTGGTTTGGATATACCTAGACCTCGTTTAACTTGAATGCATACGATATGACATAAGAAGACGTACTATACGTGCTTTTGTTTTTCATTATTCTGATTTTTTTGAATTTTGTGCCCACCCATTTGTATCTTGGCCAAATCCTAGGCTTGATAATGATTTAAACAAGATTAAAATATGAAAATGCAAAGGTAAGCATGGATCCTTCTTAATTAGTCACTCTAAAATGAAGCTTTTGGGAGCAAAACCACTTCTCTTCATATGCTTGACTTCATAAGACGGAGTTTAGGGATTAGGGGGTATAGATACATGATTTGTCTAGTTTGAATATGTCTAGACCTTGTTTATCAACTTAATTGGCTTACTATATGACATAAGAAAACTATTTGCTTTGGTTTTTCTTTTTTCTGATTTTTTTCAATTTTGATGCCCATTTGAATCTTTGTCAAATCCTAGGTTTGACCGAGATAATTTAAACAAGCTTAAAACATGAATATGAAAAGGGAAGCATGTATCCTTCTTTGTCACTCTAAAATGAAGTTTTTGGGAGGTTTTTCAAATTTCCATGTTTGAAACCCAAAACCACTTCTCTTCATATGCTTGACTTCATAAGACAGAGTTCAGGGGTTAGGGGGTATAGATACATGATTTGTCTAGTTTGAATATGTCTAGACCTTGTTTATCAACTTAATTGGCTTACTATATGACATAAGAAAACTATTTGCTTTGGTTTTTCTTTTTCCTGATTTTTTTCAATTTTGATGCCCATTTGAATCTTTGTCAAATCCTAGGTTTGACCGAGATAATTTAAACAAGCTTAAAACATGAATATGAAAAGGGAAGCATGTATCCTTCTTAGTCACTCTAAAATGTAGTTTTTGGGAGGTTTTTGAAATTTCCATGTTTGAAACCCAAAACCACATCTCTTCATGCTTGACTTAATTTATAAGACATAGTTTAGGGGTTAGGGGGTAGATACATGATTTGTATGGTTTGATATTTCTAGACCTTGTTTATCAACTTTAATGCTTACTATATGACATAAGATGACTATGTGATTTGGTTTTTCATTTTTCTGTTTTTTATTTTATTTTTCTGCCCATTTGAATCTTGGTCAAATCCTAGGTTTGACCAAGATTTAGACAAGTTTAACACGTGAAAACGAATAAGTAAGCCTGGATCCTTCTTAGTCACTCAAAAATGTACCAATCGATAGATGTGTTAACTTTGCTTCATGGAAATAATAATGTCATGTAAATGAGTTAACTTGGATTTCCTACCCTTGAATCCATAGGAAACTTTGTTCTAATGCACTATTATAATCAACCGAGTTTTTACACCAACAGGTCTGTCACTTACGTGTGGTGCCCACGCTTGAGGTCCCACACTTCAGTGAGCACAAGTCACGTGCAATAGGTACGCAAACTCCCAGCCATCTTCTTTGTCAAGAGAAGACGCATCAGGATGCGTATTGGAAGTCTGTGGGTCCTTCTGGATCCTTCGGTTGTCCCTCTCACAAAAAAAACAAATCTCTCTCATTCTCGGCCTTGCTCGACTCGCTCGCTCGCTCGCTCGCACCTCCTGCTCACTGACAAACCCTGCACAAAAGTCAACATCATCACCCGAAAAAGGGGAGACACCATAATGATCTCCCTTCTTCTCTCCTTCCGAGTGATCCCTCTTCCTCCGAGTTTCACTCGACGGGCAAACACCCATGTGCTGCATAGTAATAATAAAAAGGTAGTACTCGTAGAAAAATCGATATACGAATCTGTAATTAAATAGGTTAAACTAGGGTTTTCCCAGTTCTACAGATCAAGGGTTCAAAAAAATCCAACTACGGGGTTCGAACAACACGATTCTAATCCAAGAATTTTTTCAACCTAGGTCACCCAAATGGCCTCAAACTATAGGGTTAGCATCTAGTGCAGTATGTGTGAAAATGTATGCACTATGTGTGCTATAACTTGTATGTCTTTCAAATTTGAACCAAATTTGAATAAGTTTGAAATATTTGAAAATGGGCTTTTGGCTTAAACGTTTGAAACCAAAAACCACTTCTCTTCATGCATGCTTGACTTCATAAGACAGAGTTTAGCTAGGGTTAGGGGGTAGATGCATGATTTTCCTGGTTTGAATATGTCTAGACCTTGTTTATCAACTTAATTGAATGCTTACTATATGACATAAGAATACTATGTGCCTTGTTTTTTTATTTTTTGATTTTTTTAAAATTTTATGCCCATTTGAATCTTGGTCAAATCCTAGGTTTGAACATGGTTTAAACAAGTTTAAATCATGAATATGAAAAATTAAGCATCTATATATCCTTCTTAGTCACTCCAAAATGTAGCTCGATCTTGGGAGGGTTTTCGAAATTTCCATGTTTGAAACCAAAAACCACTTCTCTTCATGCATTCTTGACTTCATAAGACAGAGTTTAGGGTTAGGGGTAGATATATACATTATTTTCTGGTTTGAATATGTCTAGACCTTGTTTATCAACTTGAATGCTTAATTACTATATATATATGACATAAGAATGTTATGTCCTTTGGTTTTTCATTCTTTTGATTTTTTATGAATTTCTATGCCCATTTGAATCTTTTGGTCAAATCCTAGAGGTTTGACCAAGATTTAAACAAGTTTAAAACATGAAAATGAAAAGGGAAGCTTGTATATCCTTCTTAGTCACTCTAAAATGAAGTTTTTGGGAGGTTTTTGAAATTTCCATGTTTGAAACCCAAAACCACTTCTCTTCATGCTAGACTTCATAAGACAATTTAATTAGGGGTTAGGGGGTAGATACATGATTTGTCTGGTTTGAATATGTCCAAACCTTGCTTGTTTATCAACTTGAATGCTTACTATATGACATAAGAATGCTTACCATATGTTTGAATTTTAAAAGCATATAGTCTTCTTATGTCATATATATAGTAAGCATTCAAAAGTTTTTCTTTGAGAGAGTAACATGCATTCAAAAGTTGATAAATAAGATTTGGACATATTCAAACCAGACAAATCATGTATCTACACCCCTAACCTTAAACTCTGTCTTATGAAGTCAAGCATGAAGAGAAGTGCTTTTGGGTTTCAAACATGGAAATTTCACAAACCTCCCAAAAGCTTCATTTTACAGTGACTAATTAAGGAGGATCCATGCTTACCTTTTGGATTAAACGTTTGAAACCAAAAACCACTTCTCTTCATGCATGCTTGACTTCATAAGACATAGTTTAGCTAGGGCGTTAGGGGGTAGATACATGATTTTCCTGGTTTGAATATGTCTAGACCTGGTTTATCAACTTAATTAATTGATTGTTTACTATATGACATAAGAAGACTATGTGCCTTGGTTTTAAATTTTTCTGTTTTTTTTGAATTTTATGCCCATATATTTGAATCTTGGTCAAATCCTAGGTTTGACCAAGATTTAAACAAGTTTAAACATAAAAATGAAAAGGGAAGCATGTATCCTTCTTAGTCACTCTAAAATGAAGCTTTTGGGATGTTCTTGAAATTTCCATGTTTGAAACCAAAAACGACTTCTCTCTTCATGCTAGACTTCATAAGATCGACGGGGGTAGATACATGATTTATGCCGGATTGGATATACCTAGACCTCGTTTATCAACTTGAATTCATACGATATGACATATGAAGACTATGTGCTTTAATTTGTTTTTCATTTTTGATTTTTTGAATTTTGTGCCCACCCATTTGTATATTGGTCAAATGCTAGGCTTGATAATGATTTAAACAAGTTTAAAATATGAAAATGCAAAGGTAAGCATGGATCCTTCTTAGAAACTCTAAAATGAAGTTTTTCGGAGGTTTTTGAAATTTCCATGTTTGCAACCCAAAACCACTTCCTCTTCACATGCTTGACTTCATAAGACAGAGTTTAGAGGTTAGGGGGTATAGATACATGATTTGTCTAGTTTGAATATGTCTAGACCTTGTTTATCAACTTTAATGCTTACTATATGACATAAGAAAACTATTTCCTTTGGTTTTTCTTTTTTCTGATTTTTTTCAATATTGATGCCCATTTGAATCTTGTCAAATCCTAGGTTTGACCAAGATAATTTAAACAAGCTTAGAACATGAATATGAAAAGGGAAGCGTGTATCCTTCTTAGTCACACTAAAATGAAGTTTTTGGGTGGTTTTTGAAATTTCCATGTTTGAAACCCAAAACCACATCTCTTCATGCTTGACTTAATTTATAAGACATAGTTTAGGGGTTAGGGGGTAGATACATGATTTGTATGGTTTGATATTTCTAGACCTTGTTTATCAACTTTAATGCTTACTATATGACATAAGATGACTATGTGATTTGGTTTTTCATTTTTCAGTTTTTTATTTTATTTTTCTGCCCATTTGAATCTTGGTCAAATCCTAGGTTTGACCAAGATTTAGACAAGTTTAACATGTGAAAACGAATAAGTAAGCATGGATCCTTCTTAGTCACTCAAAAATGTACCAATCGATAGATGTGTTAACTTTGCTTCATGGAAATAATAATGTCATGTAAATGAGTTAACTTGGATTTCCTACCCTTGAATCCATAGGAAACTTTGTTCTAATGCACTATAATAATCAATCGAGTTTTTACACCAACAGGTCTGTCACTTACATGTGGTGCCCACGCTTGAGGTCCCACACTTCAGTGAGCACAAGTCACGTGCAATAGGTACGCAAACTCCCAGCCATCTTCTTTGTCAAGAGAAGACGCATCAGGATGCGTATTGGAAGTCTGTGGGTCCTTCTGGATCCTTCCGTTGTCCCTCTCACAAAAAAACAAATCTCTCTCATTCTCGGCCTCGCTCGACTCGCTCGCTCGCTCGCTCGCACCTCCTGCTCAGCGACAAACCACTGCACAAAAGTCAACATCATCACCGAAAAAGGGGAGACACCATAATGCTCTCCCTTCTTCTCTCCTTCCGAGTGATCCCTCTTCCTCCGAGTTTCACTCGACGGGCAAACACCCATGTGCTGCATAGTAATAATAAAAAGGTAGTACTCGTAGAAAAATCGATATACGAATCTGTAATTAAATAGGTTAAACTAGGGTTTTGCCCGATTCTACGAGATCAAGGGTTCAAAAAAATCCAACTACGGGGTTCGAACAACACGATTCTAATCCAAGAACTTTTTCGACCTAGGTCACCCAAATGGCCTCAAACTATAGGGTTAGCATCTAGTGCAGTATGTGTGAAAATGTATGCACTATGTGTGCTATAACTTGTATGTCTTTCATATTTGAACCAAATTTGAATAAGTTTGAAATATTTGAAAAGGGGCTTTTGGCTTAAACGTTTGAAACCAAAAACCACTTCTCTTCATGCATGCTTGACTTCATAAGACAGAGTTTAGCTAGGGTTAGGGGGTAGATGCATGATTTTCCTGGTTTGAATATGTCTAGACCTTGTTTATCAACTTAATTGAATGCTTACTATATGACATAAGAATACTATGTGACTTGTTTTTTATTTTTTGATTTTTTTAAAATTTTATGCCCATTTGAATCTTGGTCAAATCCTAGGTTTGAACATGGTTTAAACAAGTTTAAATCATGAATATGAAAAATTAAGCATCTATATATCCTTCTTACTCACTCCAAAATGTAGCTCTTGGGAGGGTTTTTCGAAATTTCCATGTTTGAAACCAAAACCACTTCTCTTCATGCATGCTTGACTTCATAAGACAGAGTTTAGGGTTAGGGGTAGATATATACATGATTTTCTGGTTTGAATATGTCTAGACCTTGTTTATCAACTTGAATGCTTACTATATATATATGACATAATAATGTTATGTCCTTTGGTTTTTCATTCTTTTGATTTTTTATGAATTTACATGCCCATTTGAATCTTTTGGTCAAATCCTAGAGGTTTGACCAAGATTTAAACAAGTTTAAAACATGAAAATGAAAAGGGAAGCTTGTATATCCTTCTTAGTCACTCTAAAATGATGTTTTTGGGAGGTTTTTGAAATTTCCATGTTTGAAACCCAAAACCACTTCTCTTCATGCTAGACTTCATAAGACAATTTAATTAGGGGTTAGGGGTAGATACATGATTTGTCTGGTTTGAATATGTCCAAACCTTGCTTGTTTATCAACTTGAATGCTTACTATATGACATAAGAATGCTTACCATATGTTTGAATTTTAAAAGCATATAGTCTTCTTATGTCATATAGTAAGCATTCAAAAGTTTTTCTTTGAGAGAGTAGCATGCATTCAAAAGTTGATAAATAAGATTTGGACATATTCAAACCGGACAAATCATGTATCTACACCCCTAACCCTAAACTCTGTCTTATGAAGTCAAGCATGAAGAGAAGTGCTTTTGGGTTTCAAACATGGAAATTTCACAAACCTCCCAAAAGCTTCATTTTACGGTGACTAAGAAGGATCGAGCTTACCTTTTCATTTTCATGTTTTAAACTTGTTTAAATCTTGGTCAAACCTAGGATTTGACCAAGATTTAAATGGGCATAAAAAATCAGAAAAAAACGAGAAAAAATGAAAAACCAAAGAACATAGCCTTCTTATGTCATATAGTAAGCATTCAAGTTGATAAACAAGGTCTAGACATATTCAAACCAGAAAAAGCATGTATCTACCCCTAACCCTAAACTGTCTTCTGAAGTCAAGCATGAAGAGAAGTGGTTTTGGGTTTCAAACATGGAAATTTCAAAAACCTACATGAAAGCTTCATTTTAGAGTGATTAAGAAGGATCCATGCTTACCTATTCATTTTCATGTTTTAAACTTGTTTAAACCTTGATAAAACCAGGATTTTACCTATTTAATCATAGATTCATAGGTCGATTTTTTACTTTTTTATTATTACTATGCGGCACATGTGTGTTTGCCCGTCCGGTGAAACTCGGAGGAAGAGGGATCACACGGAAGGAGAAGAAGGGATAGCGATCACGGGGCCCCTCTTATTACTTATGGTGTATATCTTTTTCTCGGTGATGTTGACTATTGTGCGGCGTTTGTCGGTGCGCGGGAGGTGCGAGGCTGCGGCGAGCGAGTCGAGCGAGGCCGAGAATGAGAGAGATGTTTTTTTCTTTTTCTTTTCCGTGAGAGGGACAACAGAAGGATCCAGAGACGACTTCCACTACGCATCCTGGTGCGCGTCTTCTCTTGACAAAGAAGATGGCTGGGAGTTTGCGTACCTACTATAGTACTACTACACAAGAACCATATACATGTCAAACTTTTCAATCATGAGCCACATGCATTTTATGTATATATTCACAACTTTTAATGCATGCATGAAAACTCAGCAAAATATGTGCATTTTGGGTTGTCGCACATAAATGTGCTTTTACTTGTCTGCCACCAATCCAATTTTCATGTGAGGGGGAAACATGACACACGATGGACATTTCTAATGTTTCACGAATTAATTATCTCAATTTGCATCCATATATATATGCGCACAGTTCTTGAAAGATCGAACCAAAGGTGAACTTGAAACATTTTCATTTTCATGTTTTAAACTTGTTTAAATCTTGGTCAACCCTTGGATTTGACCAAGATTCATAAAAAATTCAAAAACATAGTCTTCTTATGTCATACAGTCAACATTCAAGTTGATAAAACAAGATCTAAACATATTAAAAGAAGAATCATGTATCTACCCCCTAACCCTAAACTCTGTCTTTTGAAGTCAAACATGAAGATACGTGGTTTTGGGTTTACAAGATGGAAATTTCAAAAACCTCCGAAAAGCTTAATTTTGGAGTGACTAAGAAGGGTACATGCTTACTTTTTCATTTTCATGTTTTAAACTTGTTTAAAGCTTGGTAAAACCTAGCTAGCTAGGATTTGACCAAGATTCAAGTGCGCATAAAAAATTCGAAAAAACCCCCAAAAATGAAAAACCATAACACATAGTCTTCTTGCGTCACATATATTGTAAGCATTCAAGTGTTGATAAACAATATCTAGACATATCAAACAAGAAAAATCATGTATCTATACCCCTAACCCTAAATTTGTCTTATGAAGTCAAGCATGAAGAGAAGTGGTTTGGGTTTTCAAACATGGAAATTTCGAAAACCGCCCAAAAGCTTCATTTCGGACTGACTAAGAAGGATCCATGCTTACCTTTTCATTTTCATGTTTTAAACTTGTTTAAATTCTTGTTCAAACCTAAGATTTGACCAAGATTCAAATGGGCATAAAAACAATCGAAAAAATCAAAAATGAAAAACCAAAGCACATAGTCTTCTTATGTCACATAGTAAGCCATTCAACTTGATAACAAGGTCTAGACCTATTCAAACCAGAAAAATCATGTATCTACCCCTAACCCTAAACTCATATGTCTTATGAACGAAGTCAAGCATGAAGAGAAGTGGTTTTGGGTTTCAAACATAGACATTTCAAAAGCCTCCCACACTACAAGAAAAGTTCTGATAGACAACGTCTCAAAATCGTCCGCTAAGGGGTATTTTTCGTCGCCTATGGGCCTAACCCGACGATATGGGTCCTGTTGTGGAAACTGCGTCAGGCAAAGTCCAACGACGTTTTTTTCGGTCCGTCGCGCTTGGGCGCCCTTCCGCCACGGAAAATCGGACCGTTGCGCAAGTGTTTCCGGGAGCCCGTTGACTGCTGACGTCATGCAAGCGACACGTGGCGACGCCGTTAGCGCGCGATTAACAGCGTTAACCGGCTGAAACCCCATGGTAGATGGTAGGCCCACACGAGGCCTGCCACGTCTTAAGCGGGCCGGGCCAGCTGACATAGTTTGACCAGTCAACTATATAGCTGGGCTGGTCCATTAGTTACGTGGGCCGGGCCTAACCTCTAAGGTTGACTGGTCAAAACTTAAATGGGCCGGCCCATTTAACATGTGGGGTCCACCTTACAGCAACTGGGCCGGCCCAAGAAGCAAGTGGGCCGGGCCAAAACACAGGTGGGTCCCACTTTCCTGTTAAAGGGCCGGCCCATTTAGTGTGTGGGGTCCACCATATAGCAAGTGGGCCGGGCCAAAAACACAGGTGCGTCCCACTTTCCAGTTAAAGGGTCGGCCCATTTAGTATGTGGGGTCCACCATATAGCAAGTGGGCCGGCCCAACAAGATAGTGGGCCGGGCCAAAAACACAGGTGGGTCCCACTTTCCTGTTAAAGGGCCGGCCCATTTGGTGTGTGGGGTTCACCATATAGCAAGTGGGCCGGCCCAACAAGATAGTGGGCTGGGCCAAAAGCACAGGTGGGTCCCACCTTCTGTTAAAAAGTAGGCCCATTTAGTATGTGGGGTCCACCATATAGCAAGTGGGCGGCCCAACAAGATAGTGGGCGGGCCAAAAACACAGTGGGTCCCACTTTCCGGTTAAAGGGCCGGCCCATTTAGTATGTGGGGTCCACCATATAGCAAGTGGGCCGGCCCAACAAGATAGTGGGCCGGGCCAAAAACACAGGTGGGTCCCACCTTCCTGTTAAAGGGCCGGCCCATTTACCATGTGGGACCACCATATAGCAAATGGGCTGGCCCAACAAGATAGTAGGCCGGCCCAATAAGCATGTGGATCCCACTATCGTGTAACCGGGCCGGCCTACTAAAGAAGTGGGCTGGCCCAAAATGAAAGTGGGTCCCACACTACTGTAAGTGGGCCGGCCCAATCTGTTGTAGTGCCCTACTTGTTTGACTAGTCAACTTGCATTAAATTTCATGAGCCTAAAATCTGATATCAATGATACACACAATTACATACACAAATAAAACAAGTAGGAAAATTACAAGGCAATTAATGTGCCCAAATAAAAAAATTACATAGAATCATTGAGGACTTCTATTAGCATCATCAATAACACGTTGACATTTGGCAATCGCCTTGATTGAATCTTGTGTACTCTTTGTCAACATATCAGCTACAGATCTTAAGCGACAATACCATGTCTTTTATAAAGTCTGACCTTGAGATATTTCTTGTTTGATGAAAGCAATGGTCTAGGTTGACGGCTATGAGAAGATGCATCGAAGAAATATCGAGAACTTTTTGTGGGCCTCACTTCTAATGAAGATTGCTTCATCACAAGCGCATTACGATAATAATGCAAAAAGAGTTAAACGATGAACTATGCAAACATTTATTATGCAATGTAGATATAAGATAATAACAAGTTGCATAAATAAGACAATGTATGGAACTTGTACTAAGCACAAACTTACATCATAATGTTGCACGAGTCGCTACGGATCCTTTTGGCGACTATCTTCTAATGATGACTGCTTCATTAAAGCGCATTACGGTAACATTGCAAACATAGTTACAACAATTAACTATTCAAACATGTATTACGCAATGTAGAGATCAGATAACGACATGTAGCGAGAAATAAGCACAAGATAAGATAAGATGCATGTACTAAGCACATCTTGGCTCATTGCAGGTCCTTCTCTTGCGTGCACTAGTCGTGGTCAACATGCTGTCATTTTAGGTTCAGCCATCAAGTGAAATGCTAATCCTCCTGCTCCATTGTCCTTAATCTGTGTTTAGATATCACATTTAAGACCAAGTCACCTGGTTTCAAATAACAAAAAACTTGAGCTGCCAAATGAATAAGCCAATATTTACCAGATATCGATTAAAACCAACTAGATGTTGCTTTGCATGAGATACGAATTTGAGACATTCAGATTTAGAGTAGGGTAATGCCAAGGTTTTCCACATAAAGTAAAGCGGCATTAAGAATGACCAAATGTCGAGTTCAAATCACCTTCGCAGTTTCTCCAAGACAAGCATATCAAATAGGCGAAACATAGTAAAGCATGAATGGCATTGCTATGGCGGGGTTCCAAGTGTTAATCTCTTGCATAAGGAACAATGCATATAGGTTATAGATAATAACGGAAGTAAAGCGCCAAAATTACCAACCAAGAACTCGAGATTCCAACCTTCCCTAGCGTCCCAGCTGTTAATGTTGGATGTTCTAATAAGTGGTTCGCATGATCAATCCCTAGGAAAAATAACATTGACAAGTCGGTCTACGATAATACAAAAGACCGAGACATGCACGCAGCAATAACTATATAAGCTAAAGACGAGGTATAAGAGCAAGCGATTGGAAATGCACATAGCATGATTATAAAAGCGGTGTGAGAATAGCAGACACGAGAAAACAACTAGCAGCTAGCGGTGAGCTAATGACGTGGTATAAGAACAAGCAGATTGGAAATGCCCATAGCATGACTATAAAAACGATGCGACAATAGCATGCGGTACAAAAACAGTTGGCGACAAATGAATGGGTATAAGGCTATAAATATGTGGATGCACACAGTGTCGATAGAATGAACAGGATGGTAGCGACCGGATAATGCTTTTGTCTTGTACAATATTTAAACAAACTTCATGCGAAGCAACACATCAAGAAAGTTAACGGCATATGAGATACGCAAATAACTACACAAAACATGGCTAAAGAAACACCGCGATCTAACGGGCCAGCGTACTAACCAAGGCTGCGGCGGGGTGGACGGGGGCGGCAACTTGCATTCAGGCGGCGGCGAACGCGGGAGACGATGAATCGACCTGTTTCGATAGAAGCGGGCGTTAGTGAGGCAGATCTGGTTGGCTGGCAAGGGATTCGGTGAAGTTGATACAGCCGGCTTGCGCGAGGTAGTCGGTGGCGAGGTCGGCGGTGAAGCGAGATCCGTCGGTGGCGAGTCGGCGGTGAAGCAGATCCGTCGGTGGCGAGGTCGGCGGTGAAGCGAGATCCGTCGGTGACGAGGGCGGCGGGGAGCGGATCAGGTGGGTGGACAGCCAACACGATCAAGGCTACGCCGTGGAGGAGTATGCCGGCGGCGAAGCAGATCTAATCTTGTAGAGAGTCGAGCTTTGGCGTGTGAGAGTATTTTTGAGCTAATGGGGCGAATGGTTGGTGGGTGGGTGTGGGCCTGTGGGGAGGGTTCGGGATCTAGGCAAGATATTTCATTGTTACCGAATGAGCCCTCCATGGTCGGTGGGTTGTAGCTTAGGACCAGGGTTAAAAGGGTAAAACTGGTCACGGGATTTTCGAATGGATGCGGCGGGATGATTTGGCGCGCAGCCGAAATTTTCAGTTTCAAGCTACGAGCGTAACGACAAAAATAATGTTCTTCCCCGGGAGCTCTCATTTCTTCCTCTTCTCTTTCTCTCTCGAGTCTCTCCCACTCCCCGACTCCTCTCCCCCTTCTCTCAGGCGGCCTCGCCGGCCGGAGACGATGCCGACTTCTCTATTTATATAATACAACCTCCGAACTAAATAACTTGATACAACTTTCCTTAGACGTGTATGTATCTAGATTAAAAACATGTGTGGATACATCCATATTTAGATAAGCAAAGTTGAGTCAGCTAATTTGGATCCGAGGAGTTAGTGTTGTTGTAAGCTTAGATCCGGTGTTTCCCATGAGCGAGAATGGCGCAATGGAGTCGGGGATCTCGTCATCGGCTTTAGATCTGGCCTATGGTGAATACGGCGGATCTTGCCGGCCAAACCCGATCTGGTGCCATCAATGTGATGGCGCTAACGGTGAGGCTTGCTTTGGTCGGAGCTTCAGATCTGGCCAATGGGGAAGTCAAGCTGCTAAAGTTCACAAGCTCGGGGCATACGACGGCGTCATCCGTCTTGCCGTGCACATCTTGGCCTTTCGGCGGCCCTTCTCGAGAGCCAATATGCCGTTCTTGAGGCCCTTCTTCTCCTTCGTCCTGGCGACTACCGGCGACACCGTCCCAAGTGGTGCGTCCCCGGCGACGGAGTTCTTTGGAAAAGGATGCGGAGCAGAGATCCGATGTGCGGTCGAGAAGGACTCGATTGATTTTCTTCTATATGTTTTGGGGTCCTTTTTGTAAAGTTGCGGGTTCTATTAGTTATTGTCTAGTACTTTTGGTCCTCTATGTAATTTTTTGGACTAGTTTCCATTGGCACTTGATAAACTTGAATTTTGACAAGTTCACGGGGAAAAAATTCCTTTGCACATATGGCCTATCATGTATAAACATTCTTGAGATTTAAACTATATGTAATGTGCCATGCATTAACCCTAAACCATATATATGTAACTAACCCTAGCTGATCAAACCCTACTTAATTAAAACAAATAACCCTAAACTATACGCATGCACTTTATGCGCAAAGGCGCTCGTGCCTCTAATAATGTGTGTGCGCAATCGATAGATGATCCCTAAACCTAATACAACCACGAAACCCTAATCCCTAATCCCTAAACCCTAAACACCCTAAACACTAAACCCTATACCCTAAACCCTAACCCTAACCCTAAACCCTAATTAAACCCTATATATAGGCCAACGACACTTAATTGTGCATCAAGCGAGGCCGGGGGTGCCTCGCGGTCCTCTAATTAAATTAAATATGCCATGCATTAACCCTAAACCATATATATGTAACTAACCATAGCTAATCAACCCTACTTAATGAAAACACATAACCCTAAAGTATACTAGCTATAACCCGATCTAATAAAAACATGCTCTATATATAGCAGCTAGCTAGCAAACCTTAGATTAACACCAATTAATATATACATGGCCTATATCGATCATGTTGTATAACATATCCCTGAGATTCACTAATTAATTATATAATTATCGTGATAAATTAATTAACTCTAATTTTGACAAGTTCTCTCGAATGAAAACACATTTGATTAAGTTGCCTCATAATATATATATAATTAGTGTGCATGCATGGCCTACCATGCATTCGTGCATATATTTTAATGTATATTTGAACATATTCTTGGGGATTTCAATCTCTCTCTCTCGATCATCTATATATCGTTGGTGGCCAAAAAACACACATATATATGCATGCAATTTATGCGTAAAGGCGCGGGTGCCTCTAATAATGTGTGTGCGCACTCGATCGATGATCCCTAAACCTTAAACAACCCTAAAACCTTAAATCTCTAATCCCTAATCCCTAAACCTAAACACCCTAAACACTAAACCCTAAACCCTAGACCCTAAACCCTAACCCTAACCCTAACCCTAACCCTAAACCCTAGCTAACCCTAAACCCTAATTAAACCCTATGTATAGGCCAACGACACTTAATTGTGCATCGAGCGGGCCAGGGGTGCCTCGCGGTCCTCTAATTAAATTAAATGTGCCATGCATTAACCCTAAACCATATATATGTAACTAACCCTAGCTAATCAACCCTACTTAATTAAAACACATAACCCTAAACTATACTAGCTAGCTATAACCTGATCTAATAAAAACATGATCTATATATAGCAGCTAGCTAGCAAACCGTAGATTAACACCAATTAAAATATACATGGCCTATATCGATCATGTTGTATAACATATCCCTGAGATTCATTAATTAATTATATAATTATCGTGATAAATTAATTAACTTGAATTTTGACAAGTTCTCTCGAATGAAAACACATTTGATTAAGTTGCCTCATAATATATATATAATTAGTGTGCATGCATGGCCTACAATGCATTCGTGCATATATTTTAATGTATATTTGAACATATTCTTGGGGATTTCAATCTCTCTCTCGATCATCTATATATCGTTGGTGGCCCAAAAAACACACATATATACGCATGCACTTTATGCGTAAAGGCGCGGGTGCCTCGATCTAATAATGTGTGCGCGCACTCGATCGATGATCCCTAAACCTTAAACAACCCTAAAACCCTAAATCCCTAATCCCTAATCCCTAAACCCTAAACACCCTAAACACTAAACCCTAGACCCTAGACCCTAAACCCTAACCCTAACCCTAACCATCTGCCCTAGCTAACCCTAAACCCTAATTAAACCCTATGTATAGGCCAACGACACTTAATTGTGCATCGAGCAGCCCAGGGGTGCCTCGCGGTCCTCTAATTAAATTAATTAAATGCGCCATGCATTAACCCTAAACCATATATATGTAACTAACCCTAGCTAATCAACCCTACTTAATTAAAACACATAACCCTAAACTATACTAGATATAACCCGATCTAATAAAAACATGCTCTATATATAGCAGCTAGCTAGCAAACCGTAGATTAACACCAATTAAAATATACATGGCCTATATCGATCATGTTGTATAACATATCCCTGAGATTCATTAATTAATTATATAATTATCGTGATAAATTAATTAACTTGAATTTTGACAAGTTCTCTCGAATGAAAACACATTTGATTAAGTTGCCTCATAATATATATATATAATTAGTGTGCATGCATGGCCTACAATGCATTCGTGCATATATTTTAATGTATATTTGAACATATATATTCTTGGGGATTTCAATCTCGATCTCTCTCTCTCGATCATCTATATATCGTTGGTGGCCCAAAAAACACACATATATACGCATGCACTTTATGCGTAAAGGCGCGCGCGGGTGCCTCTAATAATGTGTGTGCGCACTCGATCGATGATCCCTAAACCTTAAACAACCCCTAAAACCTTAAATCCCTAATCCCTAATAATCCCTAAACCCTAAACACCCTAAACACTAAACCCTAAACCCTAAACCCTAACCCTAACCCTAACCCTAACCCTAACCCTAAACCCTAGCTAACCCTAAACCCTAAACCCTAGACCCTAAACCCTAGACCCTAAACCCTAACCCTAACCCTAACCCTAACCCTAACCCTAAACCCTAGCTAACCCTAAAACCCTAATTAAACCCTATGTATAGGCCAACGACACTTAATTGTACGTGCATCGAGCAGGCCAGGGGGTGCCTCGCGGTCCTCTAATTAAATTAAATGTGCCATGCATTAACCCTAAACCATATATATGTAACTAACCCTAGCTAGCTAATCAACCCTACTTAATTAAAACACATAACCCTAAACTATACTAGCTAGCTATAACCCGATCTAATAAAAACATGCTCTATATGTAGCAGCTAGCTAGCAAACCGTAGATTAACACCAATTAAAATATACATGGCCTATATCGATCATGTTGTATAACATATCCCTGAGATTCATTAATTAATTATATAATTATCGTGATAAATTAATTAACTTGAATTTTGACAAGTTCTCTCGAATGAAAACACATTTGATTAAGTTGCCTCATAATATATATATAATTAGTGTGCATGCATGGCCTACAATGCATTCGTGCATATATTTTAATGTATATTTGAACATATATATTCTTGGGGATTTCAGTCTCGATCTCTCTCTCTCGATCATCTATATATCGTTGGTGGCCCAAAAAACACACATATATACGCATGCACTTTATGCGTAAAGGCGCGGGGTGCCTCTAATAATGTGTGTGCGCACTCGAACGATGATCCTAAACCTTAAACAACCCCTAAAACCTTAAATCCCTAATCCCTAATAATCCCTAATCCCTAAACCCTAAACACCCTAAACACTAAACCCTAAACCCTAGACCCTAAACCCTAACCCTAACCCTAACCCTAACCCTAACCCTAAACCCTAGCTAACCCTAAACCCTAAACCCTAGACCCTAAACCACCCTAGACCCTAAACCCTAACCCTAACCCTAACCCTAACCCTAACGCTAAACCCTAGCTAACCCTAAACCCTAATTAAACCCTATGTATAGGCCAACGACACTTAATTGTGCATCGAGCAGGCCAGGGGGTGCCTCGCGGTCCTCTAATTAAATTAAATGTGCCATGCATTAACCCTAAACCATATATATGTAACTAACCCTAGCTAATCAACCCTACTTAATTAAAACACATAACCCTAAACTGTACTAGCTAGCTATAACCCGATCTAATAAAAACATGCTCTATATATAGCAGCTAGCTAGCAAACCGTAGATTAACACCAATTAAAATATACATGGCCTATATCAATTTTAATATATATTTGAACATATTCTAGGGGATTTCAATCTCTCTCTCTCGATCATCTATATATCGTTGTTGGTGGCAAAAAACACACACGTACATATATACGCATGCACTTTATGCGCAAAGGCGTGGGTGCCTCTAATAATGTGTGTGCGCACTCGATCGATCGAGCCTACACCTTAAACAACCCTAAAAACTCCCTAAACCCTAAACACCCTAAACACTAAACCCTAGACCCTAAACACCCTAAACACTAAACCCTAAACCCTAGACCCTAAACACCGTAAACACTAAACCCTAAACCCTAAACCCTAAACACCCTAAACACTAATTAAACCCTAAACCCTAGACCCTAAACACCCTAAACTAAACCCTAGACCCTAGCTAAACACCCTAAACACTAAACCCTAAACCCTAAACCCTAGCTAACCCTAAACCCTAATTAAACCCTATATATAGGCCAACGACACTTAATTGTGCATCAAGCAGGCCAGGGGTGCCTAGCTCGCGGTCCTCTAGTTAAATTAAATGTGCCATGCATTAACCCTAAACCATATATATAACTAACCCTAGCTAATCAAACCCTAGTTCATTAAAACACATAACCCTAAACTATACTAGCTAGCTATAACCCGATCTAATAAAAACATGCTCGATCTATATATAGCAGCTAGCTAGCAAATTAAACGGTAGATTAACACCAATTAATATATACGACATGGCCTATATCGATCATATGTTGTATAACATCTCCCTGAGATTCATTAATTAATTATATAATTATCGATGATAAATTAATTAACTTGAATTTTGACAAGTTCTCTCGAATGAAAACACATTTGATTAAGTTTCCTCATAATATATATATAATTAGTGTGCATGCATGGCCTACCATGCATGCATTCGTGCATATATTTTAATATATATTTGAACATATTCTTGGGGATTTCAATCTCTCTCTCTCTCGATCATCTATATATCGTTGTTGGCCAAAAAAACACACACATATACACATGCACTTTATGCGCAAAGGCGCGTGTGCCTCTAATAATGTGTGTGTGCGCACTCGATCGATGATCCATAAACCTTAAACCCTAATTAAATAAACCCTAATCCCTAATCCCTAAACCCCTAAACACCATAAACATTAAACCCTAGACCCTAGACCCTATACCCTAACCTCCTAACCCTAAACCCTAAACCCTAATTAAACCCTATATATAGGCCAATGACACTTAATTGTGCATCAAGCAGGCCAGGGGTGCCATAGCTCGCGGTCCTCTAATTAAATTAAATGTGCCATGCATATATATATGTGTTTAATTTGGGGATTTCAATCGCTCTCTCGTATGTAGATCTCTCTCTCTACCTCTCTCTCTCTCTCTGTCTCTCTCTCTCTCTCTCGTTAATTGGTGGCCAACAACACACACATGCACTTTGTGCGCAAAGGCATGCGCCTCTAATAATGTGTGCGCAGTCGATCAATCTAGTTTTGATTAATCATAGCACACAAATAAAGAAGTTGTATTTGAATCCACACAACCTAATCTAAAACACATAACCCCTAACATGGCCTAATTAATTAACCCCTTCTCTCTACCTAATTAGTGGAAATTGCACAAAATCAAAAGGGGTCCCTCACTAATTGTGCATATCTGCTAGATTGTGATAAAATTTTGCCCCATATATATTTGGTGGATGGGTGCATCTTGGCATGTAAAACAATTAGTGTTTGCAAATGGCGTTGTCAAAATTTATGTACAAATGATTTCTTTCCATCCAAAGTGCATAAAATGGGAGTTTTAATGAAGAAAGTACAAATAAAACAGCTCAACATGCTTCCACACCCCGATTTCCACACGAAGTAGAGCATATTTAAAGGATAATTCCAGAGTTTTACTATTTTTCAAGCAACTTTGCTAATTTTCCCCCACTCACATGACTTTATGTCGATTTAACGAAAATATGGCGAATTTAAACTACATGGGCGGGATAGTTTGAATTGTGCGCGCGGCAAAGGGAACCGCCTATTCCTCAACCTTGTGCACGGCAAATTACACACGCAACTCCATTAAACGCCACCTACCGACCTTAATTATCACCCGGCGGCCCGGCCGCATGACCCCCACCCACCCCTACACAACTTATCCCCGTCCGTGCGAAGAGCTTCCTCCCCGTCCCGTCAGGTGCGAAGAAGAAGCTTCCCCTCCCGTCGTTCTTCTCGAGGCACCGGCGGTCAAGTTGATCCACGGTAGGGCTGCTATCTCTAGCTCAATCATGTATCGGGCAAGACGGCCTAACGATTTATATTATCTTGATGCTGCTAAAAAATTCGTCGGTATGCTCGAACTAATTGGCACTTTATAGTTTTCCGCTCGATTTGTCATCGATCAATTTGTTCATTTGCGTGGGCATATAGAGTCGGTTCTGCACTCGATCCGTTAATTTGCTGAAATGCCATGGCGAGTTTTGTACACGATCTGTTTGCTAAAATGTCGATGGGCATTTTTTGTTTTGTACTCGACATGATTGCTGAAATGCATAATCATGTAATATAGTTTTGTACTCGATGGATATACATTTCCTACTTCGCCTTAAATTAATCACCAACCACTGTATCTCATAATTAAATAGATGGACAGAACTTGGATACTGCATGGACACTTATGTTCCCCTTCATATATAAATGGTGTTCAACCCTTTATGGGGTTTATTAGAGCTCATGAAGGTCACAACACAGACGTGTATTGCCCGCGCTGCACATGTATGAATGGTGAGAAGAGGCCTCACCCTGTAGTGGCAGATCATTTACACGCTTTTGGGATGGACCGCACATATGTTAGGCGGGTTTAGCATGGTGAACCATATAATGATCCTTTAGCGGGAGAAGCGAGATCTTGCTCACACTGTATGTGTGCTTGGCATATGTAGTTAATTATTTATATTGATGCCCATTTGTTTCAATCAATAGTTTGCATTCTTTGTGCAAGGTTACGTACTCAAATTTAACTTGTTGCAGATGGATGGACGGGAAGGAGAGAAAAAGCGCTTGCTTCAGAAACGGGTTTCAGCTCTGGGACATGTCTTGTGCCGGATGAGAAGGTAAATATGTAAAACGGCATTTGTTGTTTGCATCCCTTAGATGTTTGTCTAATCGGTTGATGTACTAATTGCGAAGCATAGAGTTGAAGAGGTCTCTCGGTTTGATGGGAGATTTGAAGATGAATCTCAGTTTGATGCACTGTGGATGAGTGCGATGACGAGCCGTTTCATAGACGAAGGTCCTGCACACGAGATTATCCAGCCTACGAAGAAGGAGGCCGTGGACCGAGTACACAGCTTTGCGTTGAAGTGGATGCACGCCGGAGATCATCGGGGGCGTCCGGGTAGTCTCAAGACCACCCAGCCCGATGCACTGTGGATGGTACTGATGACGAGCCTCTCATAGACGAAGGTCCTGCACCTGAGATTATCCAGCCTACCGAAGGAGGCCGTGGACCGAGTACACAGCTTTGCGTTGAAGAGGATGCACACCCGGAGATCATCAGGGGCGTCCCGGTAGTCTCAGGACCACCCAGCCCTGATGCAAAATGTTGAGCTACTTTATGATTCATACTCTTATGTTCTGGTGCTGTAGTATGTTATGATTTGTACGCCTTTGGCGCTAGATTTAGCATTCCGTGGATGATCGCGTTGCAAAATTCGACACCCACACAATCAGTTCATCGTATGAGTAGTAGCACAATTACTTCTACGGCCGATTCACCGCAGGCGCATTAGTTGGTAGCATGAAACACTTTCGGGTACTCCCCTACGATTCATATTAATTGACTCAATTCTGTCTAGATATGGATGTATCTAGATGCATTTGTTAACTAGACTAACAAACTTGAGTCGAGTTAATATGAATCCGTGTAAACCGCCACTTGATCCTCGAGCAGCTAGTTTATTGACTCTGGACTCCAAGCCTCTCGCGGCAAGCCATCGACGAAGCTTTGACCAGATCTTGGCCCGCAATTTTTTGTGTGTGGCGAATAGCAAAGCTTTGACCAGTTCCTCTCGGGATGCAGCACGCCGGTGAGCTTGCACGGTTGCCATGAGCACTTTCCGGTGGAACTTCCTCTTCAGCGCCCTCAAGCCGCTGCGGCGAGACAAAGCACGCAAAGTGCCTCGAGGTGGACGGAATTACGGATCTCGGGCGGGGGTCCGCATCGTCCGGGAACGATCTCTAGCGGGTTAACGAGGACATGCATGGCGGCCAGGGGATTTTTTTTTTTTTGGTTTGAGCTTGGGATTTGGGGTTTTTTCGGATAGGGGAGGAGGAACCGAGGAAGAGGAAGGAACAGCCGCGTGCTTGGCGCATGGCGGTGTGCTTGAATTTCGAATTTTTGTGAAATGTTTCATTTCCCCGCTACAATTCGGGGGTTTCTTGACGCGCCAATGCGTCCCGCCGGGCAGCTTCAAGTGAATTTGGGGTGCCACGCTATGGGCCCTAGTTTTCGTGAGACATGTAATGACTAGTCACATCAGTAAGTTCACTGTGTAATAAAATATGTTACCCCTCCCCTTTATGTTGCACCCCTTCTCTCCCGATCGAGTGCCGATTGCCGACGGATGCAAGCCGCTAGCTCGATCCCCTCCTTTCGCCTCCACCGTCCAGGCATCCAGCTTGGAGGGGCAAGCTGCATCTAGACCAAGCGGATTAGGTAGGACTAGTAATGTTCTTTCCTTTCTCGAGATCGGTTATTTTTTCCTCTCCTCGATATCTTGCGCATCTCTTTCCTATTCTGGGCGAAGGGGTGTCTTTCTGGTCACCCTCGAGCTAGGAGTGATTGATGGGGGTGGGGGCGGGGGCTACCTTTGCTTGGATTGGGGTGTTCTTCCTTTATTTGTCGACATTTGCAACCTTTGTAGTTTCTGCTGATCCTCACTGTATCTTTTGTCAGCTTGTACAGGAAAGGTAAGACCTCGGCGGTGGGGGCAATGGAGCGTAAGGCCACCACGCATGTGGGCAGTTGGCTGAGCCTGAGCTGCATCCCCAGCCCGCGGCAGTACTCCGTTTGCTTATCCACTCTTTACCTTTTAAGTGTCTCTCTGCATCCTCAATCTGTTCCTCGTTCGGAATATGCTTAAAGTAGCACATGTCTTCGGGTGTTTGTGCGTAAAGCCTCTGTGACACCATGCTCTATATTCTCTGTATCAGGTTGGTACCTCCGTGTTCCGTCTTTGAGGCTATGGGGAACGAGAATAGCGCCCCACCTGCTGCAGGAGCATGGCCCGATCTGCGGCACAAGAAGCGAAATGCCTTTGCCGAGTGGGCGGGGACCGCCCGAGGGTAATTTTTTTAACCAACTTACCATGATGTAGTCTGAATCTGATACTCCCTCAGATCCAAATTAATTGACTCAACTATCTGTAGATACGGATGTATCTAGATGTGTTTTAGCTCTAGATACTACTGCCTCCATCCCAAAGCTTTGGGCTTATATTATTTTTAGAAAGTCAAACTATACCATGTTTGACTAAGATTTTACCAAAAATCAGTAACATGCAAAATACAAAATTAATATCATTAAATAGATAATAAAATATATTTTCCTACGGTATCTACACAGTATTATATTTGTTGATAGAATGTTCTAAAATTTTGGTCAAACTTTGCTTGTTTTGATTTCTCAAAAATAAATAAGGCTTAAGCTTTTGGATGGTGGTAGTACATTCATATCTAGACAAAGCTGAGTTAACTAGTTTTTTGTCTGTCCATAGCTAGTGTTCACGCTGCAAAAGGCTAAGAGCATCCACTATATGCATCAGTCTATCTCATACAGTAATTCAATATCACTGCTGAGGTCTGCCTTTAGGGCCTTTACTCAAAAGGAAGATCAAAACTGCGGCTGATCAGGCTGCCAGTATGTTGATGCCGCCCCCATCTTCTAAATGCCTCTACAAGCACAAGGCCACGCGCCAGCTGGGTGGTGATCTTTTAATGAATATGGTATATTTTCTTAATCCACAAAACATGCCTTGATTTTTCTCTGTTTATTGTCGGTTTTTTCTATGCTTGCCAAAAGTTTACAACAACAACAACCAAGCCTTTCAGTCCCAAACAAGTTGGGGTAGGCTAGAGTTGAAACCCATAAGATCTCGAAGCCAAAAGTTTAGAAACACCAAATTCGTTTGCTTACAATCATCATACAGTAATGTTCATCTACTCCAGTTCCCCTAACCCAACAAAAAATGATGTTAATTATGATTTTTAGATTAAAAGATCACCATTAGGCGCTGTTAATTACGACTTTGAGATTAAAATGTCATTTGCAATTGTTAATTATAATTTTGAGACAAATGGTTAGTTTAACCTCGATCTCTTCTGCTCTCCATTTATCCCAACCGAACAAAAATTTAACCATTCCATTCCTCTGAAATGGAACCATTCCATTCCATTCCACGCTGTTTCAGAACCGAACACACCCTTGCATTGTTGTGAACTGTTGTCCATACACGGCCATACCCTTCCACTTACATCCAGCACTATATGCATCAGTCTGTCTCAGAGTCATTCAATATCACTGCTGAGATCTGTTCCCATTCTTATGCAGGCTGAAACTGCTGCGCCTTTACTCAAGTGGATGCAAAATGAGGCTAATGAGGCTGCTGTGAGGACGATGGTGCCGGCACCATCTTCCGAAAACCTCTACAAGCACGAGGCCATGGGCCAGCTGGGCGGTGACCTTTTAATGAATCTGGTATATTTTCTTAATCCACATACATGATTTCATTATTATCTGTTTAATTACTGTTGGCTTTGTCTAATGCTTACCAAAAGTTCAGAAACACTGCGTTTGCTTACAATCATCATACACTAATTTTTCACTTTTCAGTCTGTCTCATCCAGTATATAAACTGTTGATTTCCATTGGCTTCTTTTGTAATCATTTGCATTGTTGTCAACTGTTCTCTATGCACAAGCCTATTCTTCCACTTACACCCGCACTATTTGCATCAGTCTATCTCATAGATTTATTAAATATCAATGATGAGTTCTGTTGCTATTCATATGCAGGATGAAACTTCTGTGCCTCTACTCAAATGGATAAAAAATGATCCTGATGAGGCTCTTTGTGAAGACGATGGTGCCGCCACCATCTTCAAAACCTCCTCAAGCACAAGGCCACGGGCCATTTGGGTGGTACCCTATTCAGTAATAAGGTATATTTTCTTAATCCTCATACATGATTTGATTTTTTTCTGTTTATTGCCGGCTTTGTCTAATGCTTACCAATAGTTCAGAAACACACACACCTATTCTTACACTTACATCCAGCACTATATGCATCAGTGTCTCATAGATTCATTTTATATATCACTGCTGATGTCTGTTGCTCTTCAATTTTCATATGCACTGAAAGCGCTAACCCTTCATTGGTCAAAAGGATTGCAAGCTGCTGGCGATGAGGCATCTGCGAGAGGCTGCCACCAAGTTCTTGTCGGCCCCACCTTACGGATGCTTATATAAGCTCAAGTCCAAGGACCAGCCGGGCCGTAACCATCCAAGGGTTCGGGTATATTTTCTTAAGCCACATATACATGCCATGATTTATGTATGATATTATCACCGGCTCTGTCTAATGCTTTTTGGAATTCGGAAACACCAAATTAGCATGCTTATATTCATCATACACTAATTTTTCACCTGTTGAGTTTGTAACATAGTGTTATGCACTCGCTTGTCAACATTTGCATTGCTCTGAACTATGCACTTTACACAACCTAATTCTTCCACTTACATTCAGCGCTACGCACCAGTAGTACCTCCCATGTTTCCTTCACCATCACGATGCCGAGCTTGCGGGAAGAAGGCGGGCCCCTGCACATACCCCGCATATAACACCTCCTCTGGCACTATCTACCGGACTAGTACCTCCTTCACCGAGTTACAGGTATGTATTCTCAGTGGTGTAGCATGAAGTGGCATATAGTAAAGTCTTGTTTTTAGTCTTCTGCTTCTTACATTTGTATCAATTTTCACATGCAGACTGTACCTTGTGAACTTCGTCCAATGATTAACCAGATGTGTCCGCATGAAGGGTCTTTCACTATGCATGGCAATGGCAAATTGATGAACACCTACACGGTCTATGAGGTGTATGTCTACAAGACGCAGGCCATCACATATTTGTATGTACATGATTGGAGAAAGTTTGCTTTTGACTACGGTGCGAAGAAGGGCGACGAGTGAGGATCGAAACTCAAACGGGCAGATATACGTAATCGCTTACAGAGTTGGAGACACTTCCAAATATATAATATGTAACTTTTTCTACTCATATCTTTTGATAACTGTTACGAGCGAGTTGTTCTAAACCATTCCCTCTGTTCTAGCTTGTCGGGTTTAACATGATCAAAGCTGCAGATCCCCGATGGAACATGAGCGGATGTCACAAAGGGCAACCACACCAAAGACCGGCACCGGCTTCCCACTCTCTGCATCGGCCACCGGTTCTGTACCGGCTACATTTCTTGCATCTACCAGCAGTCCCCTACATCAGCATTGGTTCTGTAGAGGCCCCATATACTACACTCCGCCCGGCGAGTCCTGCATCAAGACCTTTGGTTCCTCTAGCTGCACCGTTTCGCACCTTGCCCAGATCTCCTGCATCGGCACCGGTTCCTCTAGAGGCACCGTTATCGCACCTGCCCAGCAGTCTCCTGCATCAGCACCCGGCTCGTGTACCAGCCCCGGGCTCTGCACTGCCCCGGCCGGATCACCGAGGTCTCGGCTCATTGCTGTGGCCACCCGTGTGGTGACCAGGACGCATCCGAAGGCTATGTTCGTGAGTATATGACAAAGATAAGCGCTCTTATCTTGATGTCTTCTCTGCTCAAAGTCTCACATGGTTCGGTGCATTGGTGCCATTGACTAATTTTTGGTGGTATCTCTTGCTTTGAATCAGAAATTGCCTAAAAGTATCTCCAAGGATCTCAATGCTGGCCGAAGGGGCAAGATATCCCTCGTCATGGAGAGTGAAGGTCTCACCGTGGAGGGATGGTATTCCGTCGAGTCCACAGAGATGGCCGCTTGGCTGTTACTTCCAGGTGGAAAAAGTTCATTGACGGTGCCAAACTTCGCATTGGATCAAAGTTGAAGGTCAAGATCTTTCGATGCCGTTGTGACATGCTGGTCATAAAGTTCGCGGTTGTCTAGTTCTGTTGCCCCATGAGCCCTTAGCAAATGCATTTGTAGTTATACTTATATAAGGTTATCTTATCTGAACTGCTAATTAATTGTATGGGTGGTAAAACTACGGCAAGCTTTTGCTCTTAGCAAGTATGTATGTATGATCAGCTATTATGATAACTAATGTTTGTGTTCATCTTAATTTGCATTTCCGTTTTAGAAAAAAACTTAATTTCTATTTTGGCTGACCTGTTAGAGAACTATCAGATTGAACCCACAACATGATTCAAATAGATTCATTACACCGAGCCACATGTCTTGACCTTGCTATACACTACTTCCATTAATCAGTGCAAGAAGGCTTACCTGAGCTGCCTGAACCATGGCAGATTCGAATCCACCTTATCTATCTAGAAATACAACCTTTGCAGAAAGAGGATTTGCAGTATGGGGAGGCTGACATTGGGGACCCATGAGCCAGCAGCGTCGTCAACGTTTTAAAGGTGGCAGGAGATCGAAAGAAAAAATAAGCCAAAAATCAGTTGGTAAACAAATTCAAGAAAAGAAACATTTACCTTTCTGAGAGGATGACATGCGGGACCCATGAGGCAACAGCATCCTCAACTATTTCAAGGCGGCGGGGATCAAAAGAAAAAGGAAATAGCGAGAAATTAATTAGGGTCAAAAATAAATCCATCAAAGGAAACTTTTATTGTTCATAGAGGATGACATGAGGGACCCACTTGCCGGCTGCATCGTCATCGTTTCAAAGGGGGCAGGATCAAAAGAAAAAGGCAAATAGCCAGAAATTAGGGGAAAAAATAAATCCAACAAAGGAAACTTTTATTGTTCATAGAGGATGACATGCGGGACCCATGAGCCAGCAGCTTCCTCAACGTTTCAAAGTCGGCATGAGATTGAAAGAAAAAGGCAAGTGACATAATATCAGGAGCCAAAAATAATCCAAGAAAAGAAACTTTATTGTACATAGAGGATGACATGCGGGTCCCATTTTGTAGCAGCGGTCTCAACGCTTCCAAGGCGGCACAGGACCAAAAGAAAAATGAAGTAGCCAGAAATCGGGGTGTGAAAAAAAATCCAAGAAAAGAAAGATTTCAATTGGGCTGTATCTGGACATCCGGGCCTTCGAACTATCTGCCGGGCCTTTTGACTCGTACAATTTCAGCCCACTCCAAAACAGGAAAGGTCGGATTTTTCTCAAAAAAAAAACAGGAAAGTCCTATGCTTCGCAAAAACAAAAAACAAGGAGATTCAACATATAAGTTTGTTTATGTAGATATAAAGATTTAATTTATCCGTTTGCAATAGCTCAGAGCGAAATACAACGTTTATTATACGCAAAATAAAATATCACATGTTTCTTGTACGGGGAGGCTGACATCGGGGACCCATGAGCCAGCGGCGTCGTCAACGTTTCAAAGGCGGCGGGGATCGAAAATAAAAAAAGCCAAAAATCAGTTGGTAAAAAAATACAAGAAAAGAAAACATTTATCGTTACGAGAGGATGACATGCGGGACCCATGAGGCAAGCAGCATCCTGAACTTTTCAGAGTCGGCATGAGATCGAAAGAAAAAGCCAAGTGACATAATATCAGGAGCCAAAAATAATCCAAGAAAAGAAACTTTATTGTACATAGAGGATGACATGCGGGTCCCATTTTGTAGCAGCGGTCTCAACGTTTCCAAGGCGGCACAGGACCAAAAGAAAAATGAGGCAGCAGCATTCTCAACAATTCCAAGGCGGCAGGGGATCAAAAGAAAAAAAGGAAATAGCCAGAAATTAATTAGGGGTCAAAAATAAATCCACCAAAGGAAACTTTTATTGTTCATAGAGGATGACATGTGGGACCGACCTGCCAACAGCGTCCTCATCGTTTCAAAGGGGGCTGGGGATCAAAAGAAAAAGGCAAATAGCCAGAAATTAGGGGTCAAAAATAACTCCAAGAAAGGAAACTTTTATTGTTCGTAGAGGATGACATGCGGGACCCATGAGCCAGCAGCTTACTCAACGTTTCAAAGGTGGCATGAGATCGAAAGAAAAAGGCAAGTGACCAAATATCAGGAGCCAAAAATAATCCAAGATTTATTGTACATAGAGGATGACATGTGGGTCCCATTTTGCAGCAGCCGGTCTCAATGTTTGTAATGCGGCTTGAGATCAAAAGAAAAAGAAAGTAGCTAGTAATTAGGGGTGAAAAAATCCAAGAAAAGAAAGTTGATGGACATAGAGGATGACATGCGGGTCCCTTGAGCCAACAGCTTACTCAACGTTTCAAAGGGGGCGAGGATCAAAATAATAAGTCAAGCCAAAAATCAGCGGTAAAAAATAAATCCAACAAAGGAAACTTTTATAGCACATAGAGGATGACATGCGGGTCCCATGAGCCAGCAGGTTCCTCAACGTTTCAAACGTGGCATGAGATCGAAAGAAAAAGGCAAGTGGCCAAATATGAGGTGCCAAAAAAAAACTCCAAGAAAAGAAAGTTGATTGCTCATAGAGGATGACATGCGGTTCCCATTTAGGCTGCAGCGGTCTCACTGCTTTGAGAGGCGGCGAGGATCGAAAGAAAAAGGCAAGTGACCAAATATCAGGAGCCAAAAATAATTCAAGAAAAGAAAGTTTTATAGTCCATAGAGGATGACATGCGGGTCCCATTTAGCAGCAGCGGTATCACCGTTTGAGAGGCGGCAGGGGATCGAAAGAAAAAGGCAAGTGACCAAATATGAGGTGCCAAAAAAAATCCAAGAAAAGAAAGTTTTATAGTACATAGAGGATGACATGCGGGTCCCATTTAGCAGCAGCGGTATCACCGTTTGAGAGGCGGCAGGGGATCGAAAGAAAAAGGCAAGTGACCAAATATGAGGTGCCAAAAAAAATCCAAGAAAAGAAAGTTTTATAGTACATAGAGGATGACATGCGGGTCCCATTTAGCGAAGCGGTATCACCGTTTGAGAGGCGGCGGGGGATCGAAAAAAGGCAAGTGACCAAATATGAGGTGCCAAAAAAAATCCAAGAAAAGAAAGTTGATTTCACATAGAGGATGACATTCCGGTACCCTTTAGCAGCAGCGGTCTCAACGTTTCCAAGGCGGCAAGGGATCAAAAGAAAAGGAAGTAGCGAGAAATCGGGGGTCAAAAATCCAAGAATAGAAAGAATTTTGGTTCATAGAGGATGACATGCGGGACCCATGATCCTGCATCGTAAACGGCTCGATCGGAGAACGTTGAACGAGATGGCGCGATCTAGAAAAAAAACAATGCCAGAGAGGCTGCCATCTGGGCCCTACATCCCTCGGCGGTGCGGATTTGCGTTGACTCGGCCGGCGAACCCGAGATTTCGAGATGCACCACATCCCGGGCCACCATACGCGACGTTTTGGCCGCTTTCGTTGGGCTAGGTGGCCTCAAAAACGAGAAAAAAAAGTTTTGACATGCACCACGGGGGGACCCAAAATCGTCGGCCATGGTACACCAGCAACCACGGCGCGACTTCAACTTCGTCGGCCATGGCAACTTTTCTTGTAGTGCCAAAAGCTTCATTTTGGAGTGACTAAGAAGGATCCATGCTTAATTTTTCATTTTAATGTTTTAAACTTGTTTAAATCTTGGTTAAACCTATGATTTGACCAAAATTTGATTCGGCATAAAAATTCAAAACAAATCAAATAAATGAAAAACCAATGCACATAGTACATCTTCTTATGTCATATACTAAGCATTCAAGTTGATAAGCCAGGTCTAGACATATTCAAACTAGAAAAATCATGTATCTACCCCTAACCCTAAACTCGATTTGTCTTATGAAGTCAATCATGAAGAGGTGTTTTGGGTTCCAGACATGGAAATTTCAAAAACCTTCCAAAAGCTTTATTTTGAAGTTACTAATTAAGAAGGATCACTACAAGAAAAGTTTGGCAACTTTTCTTGTAGTGGATCCAGGCTTAATTTTTCATTTTCATGTTTTAAATTTTGGTCAAACCTAGGATTTGACCAAGATACAAATGGGCATAAAAATTCAGGGTAGCATCATACCCCCCTCCTTCCCGCGTAGAAAAAGTGTTAGGCGAGTAGTAGAATGACATGACCAACAAGTTTCAAGTAAAAATTTTAATATGACCAAAATAGACCAATTGATAGATGTGTTAACTTGGCTTCATGGGTGTGTGACCTAAGATTGAGCCATGGTACATTTTTCCAACAAAGTAGCAATTGAGTTGGCTTTCTACCTTAGTAGGCGTGCATTGGAAGGATGCATTATGCCGGCAAAGTTTTCAAACGTTCAAACTTTTCCGGTTTCTCATACAGTATTTGGCTCCTTGAGAAGCATTGATGTGATCATATAAGGTTATGCAAAACATCGCCTTTCCCGTACTTACCCGAGCACTCGACACCCCTCGTCCCATGGCGACTCCTCCAGCCATAGCCCCGTGCACCCAGGCTCCACGACTCAGCCTCGGAGGGGTGTGCGCTAAAGCTCGCAAATGTCATGTGCCATTGGTGTGCGATGAAGCAGTGCGGCTCCGTGTCTTCTTGTGGCTAGACTCCTGGCGCCCTTTGATCTAGGAGAGGGAGAGGAGGGAGGGGGGTCCCATGAAGCGGCGGTGGCCCAGGTATCGGCGGCAGCCCAGGCAGCAGCGACAAAGTGGGCTGGTCGGAGCATAGGCATGCGCCGGGGGCGAACCTCGCCGGGTGAGGATGCTTCCATTGTGAAGAAGCACTTGCCATCCAGGGCTTCGGGTTCGCCAACAAACTCAGCGCCTCGGTCCATGGCGTTGCCGTCGTGGGGACGTCGGGGCGGCGACGACGTGTCGCAGCCCCGGCCTTTAGTGGGGACCAAAGTGCGATCGACCACATCACGGCGTCGGCAGCATTGGGGATGCCGATGGGCATCCAATGCCACACTGATTTGGGAGGTTACGCCGGGCCGAGTTCCAAACTTCCATCATCGGAGCCGAGGGCTTGGTACTTCAAATTCCGAATCAGGCAATCCTTCGACCCCAATCAGCTTCTGCCTGTGGTCCAAATCCGAGATATCTTGGCGGCAGCTATGCTGGTTAAGCTTAGCCGGACAGCGGCAATCGACGATCAGCAAAACCTAGATGCCTTCCGAGGATTTGCAGCAGCCGTCAATGCACTCGTGGAGGCATCGCATGCTGGTAGCAATGCGAATGCGGGTATGTTGTTTTACTCCCTTTGTATGCTTTTGTCATAAAAATCAATTTGCTAATTCTCATTCGATTGAAAATTAGACCCATTCACCATCAACTCTCAAACAGTGGACACTAGTAATATGTAGAACTAGAAATTACACAAGATTCCTGTACTCCTAGTACTATTACTTCGACGCTACATGTTGTTTACACGAGGAAATTGCACAAACTACCGCTTATTGCTACCTTCGTTGCGTAAAACACTTTTTTAAACTGTAATTTTTTTCCGCACAAACCACCAACTATCGTGTTACATTGCGGGGAGGTTCAAATTTAGGATTGAGCTGTTTAAGAGCAAATCAGATGATCGGGGACCACCAACTACTATAGTTTTAATTGCAAATAGAATCGATTTTGCAAAATTATGAAACGCACATAACGTTTGAATTACTACAATTTTTTTGAAGGTTTGATATTTTCATCATTTTTGTGTGAATCTTACACCAAGTAACACAACTTTCAGACGGAATACAAAATATTTTCAAACTTCCTAGATTTGATAGCTCAAATATTTTTAATTACTAGTTTTTCAGTATTTTAAAAAGTCGAAACACTATATTTTGGCTGAATGTTTGAAAATATATTTCATGATTATCCCATATTAGTTAAGAAGTACATAAACTAGTAGTAGTAATAAAGAACAGAGGGAGTTTATGGAGATACATCCATTAAGGGCATGTTAGTGTGTGTTGGTGTATTACTTATGCCTTCTTTGGTTAATACACTTCTCAAGTGATCCCCGCAAACCCTCTATTCTTGCCTAGAATACAAAAACTCCCCATCAAAGTATTAGTGCATTTTTTGGATGAGTATTCGAGAGGATTGGGTGAACACCAAGGATTTGCATAGGAAATTGGTACAATTGAATCCTTGGCTGTTTGATTTGTAGGATTGTTTCCGATAGGAATTTTTCCTAAGGATTTCTTTGCCTGATTCCATAGAAAATTAAACATCTACTCATGCCTCTTTTTAAGAATGCTTTACTTTTCCTATGGTGGAATCAAACAAAGTTTGGATTCTATGAATTCCTATAGGATTGGAGTGGACATGACATTGCAATCCTACATTTCCCTATTCCTACATCTTTCGGTAGGCATTTGCCTAGAATAAATAACCATGTGTATTACGGAGTAGCAATAAAATATAGGTTTATTTCTCTAAAGCATCTTGCCTTGTACTAGTACATGGCTTAAGAGACAATATTTTTACCATTTTTTTTGCGAGAAGACAATATTATTACCATAGTTACTAAGTACATTTTATTGGATGATGAAGTGATAGCCCTCATCAATGCATTGTGAATTATTAGGGCATGGGTCGCACGTGATTTACGAGTACACCGCACGATCGAGAGCCGCCGTCCCACTTTGCTTTCTACCGATGCGGCGGAGCTCCTCCCCACACCCACGAATAACTGAAAGCCACAACTGGCTGGGGAAAAGTCTTGCGCCGAGAAAATCTACAACCGTGGTTGAGTACATGTGTTTCTTAAGATACGAGTGCTCCAATGCATTTTTCTTTCCTTTTACTAATTTACCTTGAAAATCCCGCACGTCCACTTATTTGTGGACGGAGGGAGTATCACGCCAAGAGGAAGTAGGACAATAGTGGGCGCTTATAGCCCGCCTACGTGGTACTTTTGCCAGCTGTTGGCTCTTCTATTGTTCTTGCTCTAAAGAAACCCCGACTGTGAAAGGCCAAGGCGTACTTCTTTTGCTCACGCAAAATTCAAAATACTGCCATGGACATTGAATTGACATGACAACACATAGCTTGGGATGTCCAAATTTGCACGTTAGACCAGTGACTTGTTCTTCACCTTTTCGTAGGAGAACAGTGACTTTTTATTATGGGTCTATACACTTTCCAAGAAACAGGAGGAGATCTTTGTAGAGTGTAGAGGAGCGAAGTCAAGCGCCCCGCCCCCACCTGCCCTATTTCGGTTCACCTCCATCGTCTACCTCCGCCCCCGCCCGCACCAATCGACCACCTTCCATAGCGCGCGCCAGTGCCGCCGCCATGCAGCTTTAGAATCAATTCCACCGCCCAGTTTGAGAGCCTCCGTTCTTCATCTTCCCCGCCACCTGCCGCCATCGAACCCAAATTAAACTCCAATCAGTTGAACCCAAACCTCATAGACCCACCCCTGCCCTGCGATGGCGGCATCGAACAAGGAAAATGATGACTCTGAACTGTTTCAGAAGGTCTTTTCCGAAGGTCCCCTTGAAGAACTCGTAACAAGATGCGACGTCATCACCGCCGCGAGCCTCGTCGGTTCGTCCAAACTATTTTTCGACTCTGCAAATGATAGTGCAACTCTATCTTTTTCTCTCCCGTTCGGCCTGCCATGTGTTCTTCATTCTCACCCGACGAAGGTAGCACGGGATTGCAAGCTGACGCCGCTGGACAGGTTCTCCTCCGACGCTGTGATGCCAGACGGTACGGGTAAGCAGTGGGTAGGTGCCAATGGAGATTGGGTTGCCATGGTTGACACTGGCTTTCCTGCTTGCAAATGGAAACTTGTCAACGTCTACACTCGCCGTGAAATTCCTCTCCTGTCGTTTGAAACCACCCACATTCCAAATATATACCACCACAACCTTCGTGCTATTATATTTCACAAGATATATATTTGCCAAGTTCCCACAGTTCTGGGGGTACAAAATTTCTCTCTTGTTGCTGTTTTTGACATCGAGTTGCCCTCCTTTGCGGCGAAGATTACGGATGGACAGTTCTTACGAGCCCAAGTCCCACATCTTTTACAATTACAGCGATGCAATTCTCCACAATGGGCTTGTGTTTGCCACAACTCATACGCACCGTTCACGCATGGAATCCTCGGCAAGTTGGTAATTTTCCTCCGGACGTAGTGTATGATGAGCTTCATTATTCATGGCTGTAAAGATAATTTTAATGCACAAACTTATTAATTTTCGAACCTGACTGATCTGACTTGGAGGCTTGGGGCATATTTGCTTCGGATGAAATTTCATTGGTATTTAGACTTTTTATTCGAGATGATTACCATAGAAAAATTTGAGGATTGTATAATTAGGAGTTTTATTCTCAGATTGAATTATGTTGGATTTTGACCTCTACTTGAACTTCTTGAAATGAATCCTTTGGTTTCCCATGTGATGTACTCAAATACACCAATATGTTGTATTATTGAATGGAAATGCCATTATATCATCCCATCTGAATCCTAATGCGTTTTCCCAATTCTTACATTTTCAGATTTGTGCAAACCAAACATACCCTTCTTAACAGTAATTTCGTTTTCAAGCAGGTCCTCCGCTGATCGTAGAGCCACCGCCCATTGTGTTTGAATGGCGGTGTGCACTTGATGATGCTCTTGGCCATGATCACGAGGTCGATTATGGCATGTGGTGGTTAGCAAGATCTATAGATGGTTCTAGACTTCTTCTGATCCATACACTGGGCATTGCTGATGAAAGGGAATATTCTGTAAAGTTTGCCATATCGTTTGCTTCCGATCGTCGTGTTCATCATGGTCGCCTGTTGGCAACTATGCTTACGGGTTTGGTTGCCTGGTGTTCACGAAGGACACTAGTAAGTTAAATGAAGGTATTCCATGGGAAAAGATTGATGACCTTGGAGAATATTCTCTTTTCCTTGGAGTGAACTATCCGATTATGCTGCCATTAGGCGGTGCAGATGTTGTCCCAGGATGTCCGACGAGAAGAAATTGTGTGTACACCTTGCCGAATGAAGCATGGCTTCGCAATTCGCAGCTGCCTGAAATATGCCGATTCAGTCTGAATCGTGAAGATTGCGCCGTTGGTTTCCAAACCAACGCCTTGGAGAAAACATGCAAAACAAAAAAAGATAGGTACCTGGTAAAGACACCGCTTTGGTTCATCCCAAACTTTGCCAACGCCCCGGATTGGAACAAGTGTGATGTTTAATTCTGAAACAGGGCTTGCAGCCATTGTAGCTACTGATAGTATGTAATTTCATAGCTAATGAACGAGGCAATTGTGGTCTACTAATTACAAGTGTTTTGTAAAGAGGTGGTCTATAAGTATACCCCTCTCTTCATTGATGCATTTGTGGTCTACATGATGGTACTCTTAAATATATGGGTGTGGCTCCTCAACACATAATGTGGGGGTATTATTGTGTTAAAGTTGAAGGCTTGATCAACTATAGGTTCACTTCTCTAGTTACATTACTAGGTACTCCGGTTGGCTATGTTGTGATGAACACATTGTGTTCTATTGTTCGGTGAAGACAAAAGTAGAACTATGGTATGTTTATGTTTAAGAGCAAGCGAGGGTTTAGCTTGAGATGTTAAAATTCAGATTTGAACTATTTTTTGATATGGAAATTTGAAATATATATGGTACTGTATATGATTATGTATAACAACAAGCGACGAAAGGGCTGATGCTCCTATTCCTTGTCGGCGGGAGGACTATGTGTGCGGCGACTTGAGCTAAATTAGAAGGCCATAGTGTAGGATAACGTTGCATAGAAAACAAAAATTTTCCTACCGCGAACACGCAATCCAAGCCAAGATGCAATCTAGAAGACGGTAGCAACGAGGGGGTATCGAGTCTCACCCTTGAAGAGATTCCAAAGCCTACAAGATGAGGCTCTTGTTGCTGCGGTAGACGATCACTTGCCGCTTGCAAAAGCGCGTAGAAGATCTTGATCACGATCGGTTCCGGCGCCACGAACGGGCAGCACCTCCGTACTCGGTCACACGTTCGGTTGTTGATGAAGACGACGTCCACCTCCCCGTTCCAGCGGGCAGCGGAAGTAGTAGCTCCTCTTGAATCCGACAGCACGACGGCGTGGTGTCGGTGGCGGTGTAGAAGTCCGGCGGAGCTTCGCTAAGCTACGCGGGAAATATGAAGTGGAGGAGCAAAGCTAGGGTTTGGGAGGGGGTGGCCGGCCACTCAAGGGGGGCGGCCAAGCTATGTGGTCTTGGGGTGGCCGGCCCCCTCCCTTGGCCCCTCATTATATAGGTGGATCCCAAGTGTTGGTGTCCAAGTCTTCGAATAAGACCCGAAACCAAAACCTTCCATAGGAGGGGGAAACCTAGCCCAACTAGGACTCCCACCCAAAGGTGGGATTCCCACCTCCCATGTGGGGGGTGGCCGGCCCCCTATGGTGGAGTCCACTTGGGACTCCACCCCCACTAGGGCTGGCCGGCCATGGAGGTGGAGTCCCTTGTGGACTCCACCTTCCTTGGTGGTTTCTTCCGGACTTTTCTAGAACCTTCTAGAACCTTCCATAGAACCTTCCGCGACATTTTATTTCACATAAAATGACATCCTATATATGAATCTTATTCTCCGGACCATTCCGGAACTCCTCGTGATGTCCGGGATCTCATCCGGGACTCCGAACAAATATTCGAACTTCATTCCATAATTCAAGTACTACCATTTCAACATCCAACTTTAAGTGTGTCACCCTACGGTTCGAGAACTACGTGGACATGGTTGAGTACTCACTCCGACCAATAACCAATAGCGGGATCTGGAGATCCATAATGGCTCCCACATATTCAACGATGACTTTAGTGATCGAATGAACCATTCACATACATTACCAATTCCCTTTGTCTCGCGATATTTTACTTGTCCGAGGTTTGATCTTCGGTATCACTCTATACCTTGTTCAACCTCGTCTCCTGACAAGTACTCTTTACTCGTACCGTGGTATGTGGTCTCTTATGAACTCTTTCATATGCTTGCAAGACATTAGACGACATTCCACCGAGAGGGCCCAGAGTATATCTATCCGTCATCGGGATGGACAAATCCCACTGTTGATCCATATGCCTCAACTCATACTTTAGGATACTTAATCCCACCTTTATAGCCACCCATTTACGCAGTGGTGTTTGGTGTAATCAAAGTACCTTTCCGGTATAAGTGATTTACATGATCTCATGGTCATAAGGACTAGGTAACTATGTATCGAAAGCTTATAGCAAATAACTTAATGACGAGATCTTATGCTACGCTTAATTAGGTGTATCCATTATATCATTCACACAATGACATAACCTTGTTATTAATAACATCCAATGTTCATGATTATGAAACTAATCATCCATTAATCAACAAGCTAGTTTAAGAGGCATACTAGGGACTTCTTGTTTGTCTACATATCACACATGTACTAATGTTTTGGTTAATACAATTCTAGCATGATATATAAACATTTATCATAAACATAAAGATATAAATAATAACCACTTTATTATTGCCTCTAGGGCATATCTCCTTCAGTCTCCCACTTGCACTAGAGTCAATAATCTAGATTACATTGTAATATACCTAACACCCATGGCATTCTGGTGTTGGTCATGCTTTGCCCTAGGGAGAGCTTTAGTCAACGGATCTGCTACATTCGGATCGGTGTGTACTTTGCAAATCTTTACTTCTCCATCTTCGATGTACTCGCGAATCGAGTGATAACGCAGCTTGATATGCTTCAGCCTCTTGTGTGACCTTGGCTCTTGTGCATTGGCGATGGCACCCATGTTATCACAGTAAATGATTAATGGGTCCAATGCACTAGGAACCACACCGAGCTCTACAATGAACCTCTTCATCCATACCGCTTCGATGAAGCCTGCTGAAGCCGCTATGTACTCCGATTCTCGTTGAAGACTTCGCCACCGTGCACCGCTTCGAGCTTGCCCGGCTTACTATCGCAGCACCATTCAATATAAACACGTACCCAGATTGTGACTTAGAGTCATCGGGATCGGTGTTCCAACTTGCATCGGTGTAACCGTTTACAACGAGCTCTTGGTCACCTCCATAACAAAGAAACATATCCTTAGTTCTTTTCAAGTACTTCAGGATATTCTTGACCGCTGTCCAGTTGTTCCATTCCTGGATCACTTTGATATCTGCTAGTCAAACTAACGGCATGTGCTATATCCGGTCTAGTACATAGCATGGCATACATGATAGATCCTACTGCCGAGGCATAGGGGATGTTACACATCCTTTCTCTCTCTTCTGCTCGTAGCCGGTCCTTGAGTTTTACTCAATACCTTGCACAGTAACATAGGTAAGAACCCTTTCTTACTTTCGTCCATTCTAAACTTCTTTAGAATCTTGTCCAGATATGTACTCTGTGATAGCCCTATTAGGCGTCTTGATCTATCTCTATAAATCTTGATGCCTAATATATATGATGCTTCACCAAGGTCTTTCATTGAAAAACTATTATTCAAATAACCTTTAACACTGCTTAATAGTTCTATATCATTCCCAATCAATAATATGTCATCTACATATAATATCAGGAATGCTACAGAGCTCCCACTCACTTTCTTGTAAATACAGGCCTCTCCATGACCTTTGTATAAACCCGAAGTCTTTGATCACCTTATCAAAGCGTCGGTTCCAACTTCTTGATGCTTGCTTCAGTCCATAGATTGAACGCTGAAGTTTGCATACTTTGTCAGCATTTTTAGGATCGACAAAACCTTTGGGTTGTACCATATACAACTCTTCCTCAATGTCTCCATTAAGGAACGCCGTTTTGACATCCATCTCGCCAAATCTCATAATCGAAAAATGCAGCTATTGCTAACAAAATCCTCACAGATTTTAGCTTCGCTACAGGTGAGAAAGTCTCATCGTAGTCAACTCCTTGAATTTGTCGGAAACCCTTTGCGACAAGTCGAGCTTTATAGACAGTAATATTACCATCAGCATCTGTTTTTCTCTTGAAGATCCATTTATTCTCGGCAGCCTTTCGGCTATCAGGTAAGTCTACCAAAGTCCATACTTTGTTATCATACATGGATCCCATTTCGGATTTCATGGCTTCTTGCCATTTGTTGGAATCTGGGCTCATCATTGCTTCTTCATATGTCGCAGGGTCCTCATCATTGTTATCTACAATCATGACATTTAGACAAGGATCATACCAATCAGGAGTGGCACGTTCCCTTGTCGATCTGCGAGGTTCGATAGTTTCCTCGTTCGAAGTTTCATGATCATTATCATTAGCTTCCTCTCGTTGCCGGTGTAGGCGGTACAGGTACAACTTCCGTCTTGTGCTACTCGATCAACGAGTATAGATTCATCAATCTCATCGAGTTCTACTTTTCTTCCAGTCACTTCTTTAGTGAGAAATTCTTTCTCAAGAAAGGTTCCGTTCTTAGCAACAAAGATTTTGCCTTCGGATCTGTGATAGAAAGTGTACCCTATAGTTTCCTTAGGGTAACCTATGAAGACGCATTTCTCCGCTTTGGGTTCTAGCTTGTCCGGTTGTAACTTCTTTACATAGGCTTCGCAACCCCAAACTTTCGAGAACGACTGACTTAGGTTTCTTATTAAACCATAATTCATACGGTGTCGTTTCTACGGATTTTGATGGTGCTCTATTTAAAGTGAATGCGGCTGTCTCTAATGCATAACTCCAAAATGATAACGGCAAATCAGTAAGAGACATCATACTACGAACCATATCTAAGAGAGTTCGATTACGACGTTCGGACACACCGTTTCGTTGAGGTGTTCCCGGCGGTGTCAATTGTGAAAGTATTCCGCATTTCTTTAAATGCATGCCAAACTCATAACTCAGATATTCACCTCCACGATCAGATCGTAGAAATTTGATCTTCTTGTTACGTTGATTTTCTACTTCACTTTGAAATTCTTTAAACTTCTCGAAAGTTTCGGATTTATGTTTCATGAAATAGATATACCCATATCTACTCAGATCATCTGTGAAGGTTAGAACATAACGATAACCACCGCGCGATGCTACACTCATTGGTCCACATACATCGGTATGTATGATTTCCAATAAGTCAGTAGCTCGCTCCATCATACCAGAAAATGGAGTCTTAGTCATTTTTCCCATTAGACATGCTTCGCATCTATCAAGTGACTCAAAATCAAGTGATTCAAGTAATCCATCAGTATGGAGTTTCTTCATGCGTTTCACTCCAATATGACCAAGGCAGCCGATTACCACATATAAGTAGAATTATCATTAAGTTTAATTCGCTTAGCATCAATGTTCTGTATATGTGTATCACTACTATCGAGATCTCACCGAAATAAGCCATTCTTTTGTGGTGCTCGACCATAAAAGATATTATTCATAAAAATAGAACAACCATTATTCTCAGACTTGAATGAATAACCGTCTTGCATTAAACAAGATCCAGATATAATGTTCATGCTCAACGCAGGTACATAATAGCAATTATTTAGGCTTAAAACTAATCCCGAAGGTAGATGTAGAGGAAGTGTGCATCATCGCGATCACATTGACCTTGGATCCATTTCCAACGCGCATCGTCACTTCATCTTTCAGCAGTTGTCGTTTATTCTTTAGTTCCTGTTTCGAGTTACAAATATGAGCAACCGAACCAGTATCAAATACCCAGGTACTAGAACGAGAACTAGTGAGATAAACATCTATAACATGTATATCAGATATACCTTCTTTCTTCTTCTTGACAAGGCCGCTCTTCAGATCTGCCAAATACTTGGAGCAATTACGCTTCCGGTGTCCCTTCTCCTTGCGATAATAACACTCGGCATCGGGCTTAGGGCCGTTCTTAGGTTTCATAGGAGGCGTGGCAGCTTTCTTGCCACCCTTCTTGAATTTTCCCTTAGACTTGCCCTGTTTCTTGAAACTGGTGGTCTTGTTGACCATCAACACTTGGTGCTCTTTCTTGATCTCAATCTCAGCAGCTTTTATCATGCCAAAGAGTTCAGGTAACTCCTTGTTCATGTTCTGCATATTGTAGTTCATCACAAAGTTCTTGTAACTTGGTGGCAGTGATTGAAGGACACGATTAATCCCGATCTGTTAGGAATCACTATTCCCAAGTCACTGAGTTTCTTCGCATGCCCGGTCATGGCGAGCATGTGCTCACTAACGGAGCTGCCTTCTTCCATCATACAATGAAGAAATGTTTCGATGCTTCATAGCATTCCACTGCCGCATGAGTCTCGAATATAGCTTTCAGCTCATTCATCAACTCATGAGGATCATGGTGCTCAAAACATTTTTGAAGATCAGACTGCACAGGATGGCACACTGAACTTGAGAGTACCGAGTTTTCCGAGTCGCGTAAACAGCTTTTACTTCATCGGATTCATCTTCTGCAGGAGGGTCACCTAGCGGTGCATCAAGCACAAATTGCAGATTTCCGCCAGAGAGGAAGATCCTCACATGACGAAACCAGTCGGTGAAGTTGCTACCGTTGCTCTTAAGTTTCTCTTTCTCTAGGAACTGATTAAAATTGATTGGGGACGCCATCTCTACAACATATATTTGCAATAGTTTAGACTAAGTTTATGACAAATTGAGTTCAAATTTTAATTCAACATAATTAAAAACCTAAGTGAACTCCCACTCAAAACAATATCCCTCGCATTGTCTTAGTGATCACACGAACCAAATCCACCGCACCTAAACCCGATCATCACGAGAAAAGGTGTGATTTCAATGGCGAACACTCAAAGTGTTCATCATATCAACCATATGATTCATGCTCTACCTTTCGGTATCACGTGTTCCGAGACCATGTCTCCAGACATGCTAGGCTCGTCAAGGCCACCTTAGTATCCGCATGTGCAAAACTGTCTTGCACCCGTTGTATGTACTTATCGAATCTATCACATCCGATCATCACGAGATGCTTCGAAACGATAAGACTTGATAACGGTGCTACTAAGGATGAACACTTTATTATCTTGAGATTTTAGTGAGGGATCATCTTATAATGCTACCGTCGCGATCTAAGCAAAATAAGATGCATAAAAGGATTAACATCACATGCAGTTCATATGTGATATGATATGGCCCTTTTGTCTTTGCGCCTTTGATCTTCATCTCCAAAGCACGGACATGATCTCCATCATCTTCGGGCATGATCTCCATCATCGTCGGCGAAGCACCAAGGTCAATGGCACCGTCTTCATGATTGTCCTCCATGTAGCAACTATTACAACTACTTTGAAATACTACTCAACATGAAATTTAAAGACAACCATAAGGCTCCTGCCGGTTGCCATAATACAATAATGATCATCTCATACATATTCATCATCACATTATGGCCATATCACATCACCAAACCCTGCAAAAACAAGTTAGACACTCTCTAATTTGGTTTGCATATTTTACGTGGTTTAGGGTTTTCGATATAGATCTAATCTACCTACGAACATGAACCACAACGTTGATACTAATGTTGTCAATAGAAGAGTAAATTGAATCTTTACTATAGTAGGAGAGACAGACACCCGCAAAGCCTCTTATGCAATACAAGTTGCATGTCGAACGAGGAACAAGTCTCATGAACGCGGTCATGTAAAGTTAGTCCGAGCCGCTTCATCCCACTATGCCATAAAGATGCAAAGTACTCAAACTAAAGATAACAAGAGCATCAACGCCCACAAACCATTGTGTTCTACTCGTGCAACCATCTATGCATAGACACGGCTCGATACCCTTTGTAGGATAACGTTGCATAGAAAACAAAAAATTTCCTACCGCGAACACGCAATCCAAGCCAAGATGCAATCTAGAAGACGGTAGCAACGAGGGGGTATCGAGTCTCACCCTTGAAGAGATTCCAAAGCCTACAAGATGAGGCTCTTGTTGCTGCGGTAGACGATCACTTGCCGCTTGCAAAAGCGCGTAGAAGATCTTGATCACGATCGGTTCCGGCGCCACGAACGGGCAGCACCTCCGTACTCGGTCACACGTTCGGTTGTTGATGAAGACGACGTCCACCTCCCCGTTCCAGCGGGCAGCGGAAGTAGTAGCTCCTCTTGAATCCGACAGCACGACGGCGTGGTGTCGGTGGCGGTGTAGAAGTCCGGCGGAGCTTCGCTAAGCTACGCGGGAAATATGAAGTGGAGGAGCAAAGCTAGGGTTTGGGAGGGGGTGGCCGGCCACTCAAGGGGGGCGGCCAAGCTATGTGGTCTTGGGGTGGCCGGCCCCCTCCCTTGGCCCCTCATTATATAGGTGGATCCCAAGTGTTGGTGTCCAAGTCTTCGAATAAGACCCGAAACCAAAACCTTCCATAGGAGGGGGGAAACCTAGCCCAACTAGGACTCCCACCCAAAGGTGGGATTCCCACCTCCCATGTGGGGGGTGGCCGGCCCCCTATGGTGGAGTCCACTTGGGACTCCACCCCCACTAGGGCTGGCCGGCCATGGAGGTGGAGTCCCTTGTGGACTCCACCTTCCTTGGTGGTTTCTTCCGGACTTTTCTAGAACCTTCTAGAACCTTCCATAGAACCTTCCGCGACATTTTATTTCACATAAAATGACATCCTATATATGAATCTTATTCTCCGGACCATTCCGGAACTCCTCGTGATGTCCGGGATCTCATCCGGGACTCCGAACAAATATTCGAACTTCATTCCATAATTCAAATACTACCATTTCAACATCCAACTTTAAGTGTGTCACCCTACGGTTCGAGAACTACGTGGACATGGTTGAGTACTCACTCCGACCAATAACCAATAGCGGGATCTGGAGATCCATAATGGCTCCCACATATTCAACGATGACTTTAGTGATCGAATGAACCATTCACATACATTACCAATTCCCTTTGTCTCGCGATATTTTACTTGTCCGAGGTTTGATCTTCGGTATCACTCTATACCTTGTTCAACCTCGTCTCCTGACAAGTACTCTTTACTCGTACCGTGGTATGTGGTCTCTTATGAACTCTTTCATATGCTTGCAAGACATTAGACGACATTCCACCGAGAGGGCCCCAGTATATCTATCCGTCATCGGGATGGACAAATCCTTTGTTGATCCATATGCCTCAACTCATACTTTCCGGATACTTAATCCCACCTTTATAGCCACCCATTTACGCAGTGGTGTTTGGTGTAATCAAAGTACCTTTCCGGTATAAGTGATTTACATGATCTCATGGTCATAAGGACTAGGTAACTATGTATCGAAAGCTTATAGCAAATAACTTAATGACGAGATCTTATGCTACGCTTAATTAGGTGTATCCATTATATCATTCACACAATGACATAACCTTGTTATTAATAACATCCAATGTTCATGATTATGAAACTAATCATCCATTAATCAACAAGCTAGTTTAAGAGGCATACTAGGGACTTCTTGTTTGTCTACATATCACACATGTACTAATGTTTCGGTTAATACAATTCTAGCATGATATATAAACATTTATCATAAACATAAAGATATAAATAATAACCACTTTATTATTGCCTCTAGGGCATATCTCCTTCACATAGCTATGTTGATTGGTCCTTGAAGTTGGAGGGGCTAGGATTTCGGATGAGCGGAGTGGGGGAAGTTGTTGCTCATGGAACAAAAGTCCTTAAAATAGTAATGTTAGTATATAGGAGTACAAGGTATATACTTGTACTATTTTAGTACTATAATAAGTATATCGGGTTCATCAAAAAGAATTATCTCGGGTTCACAACCACGTGGGGTCAAGGTGAGGGAAAGTTGGTCAATACCTCTTACCGCTATATCCCCGCCCCAAGTTCTAATGCGCAAGTGCTGTTATTTTTTTAAAGGGAAATAGTGGTTCCTCTCCCCCGGAAACATGCCCCGCATCTCCACCTCCTAGTATCGTAGTACTACTACTGCATCTTCTCCAAAAAAAACCCTCTTCTGTCTCTTTCTCCCATTCACCCCTCTCTCTCTTGCATTAGATTACCGACTCCAATGAAGCAGAAGCGTAAGGTTGAGGAGATTCCTGATTGCTACCACCAGTCCATGGGGTGGGGCAACCTCCACTACCCACTGGTGGAGAACATAGCCGAGCGGGCGGATATCCTCAGCACTGGTCGCCTCGCTCGAGGCATGATCGGCATGCGGCATGCCATCCGCGGAGCGCATAAGGTTCCGTTCGGTTTACCGAGCCTGCTCCACTGCGACCCCAAGACATGGCCAGACGACCGTGACAATACTGTAAGAGTATTTATTTATTTACTCATCTTGTTTCAGCTTGTGTTTTTTCAATCAACTTTTCTTATTGCCAAACATCATGCATGAATTTAGACTCAACATCATCACCTGATTTGGGAGTACTGTAAGGTTTGCTGCCTTCACTATGCACATGTACTCTTCGGAATTGCTTTATTTATCCATTACATCTGTGCTTCAGTTACGCACAATCCGCTCTTCATTACGTCGAATACCTTGTATGCATAGACAATTTTGAAACAAATCCTATTTGCAGGGCATTCACGCGTTGTCGATGCCATTAGACAAGCCGACAGTTCAGCATTTATCCATACCAAGGAGGAACTGGATGGACATGGACCCATGCACCGGGTGGGTTGTAACGGCGATGGGTGGCATTTGTCCAGCGGGACGGGCACTTGACGATCCGCAACATATACATATCAGATACTATTATACCTCTTCCATCTCTGCAAGATGCAGGAATTTCTTTGGGCCCTACTAGTGAATGGTGGCATGGCAGCCCACCATTCCTGTTCAAATACAAAATAGATAAAAGTTTGGAACTGCTCAAAGTACGGATCGTCAAGAGGCCGTACAAAGATGATCTAGCAGGGCCATGGCATTACGAGGTAATCGTTGTATTTGACGAATTGATCGCTATCCTACAAGCGCCCCTAGAAAAGGAGTGGAATATCCTGAGAAACCCTGAATTCTTTGATAGAAACAGCTATGTCGATGCCATGGGCATTCCTGGATATGGTACAAGTTCACACCTACATCGTGTATACGCAGTTACATATCCGTATGGAGATGTTCTGGTTTGGGAACCATATACCTGTGGTGAGTCTTTGTTTTATGTCTTAACTAGTAAATGGCATGCTGCACATGTTGGACCAATTACGATTCGCAATGCGATGTATAAAAGTTGCGTTCTAAATGTTGTTCAAACTTTCAATACAACTAATAATTTGGTTATACCATCAAAATAAGTGTGAGCATACAGTTTATAAATATGAAAAAAAATTTGGAACCTTTCTTAATCACTATCAAGTGGGACGTGTGATATCGGTGTGAGACTGCTCTGATTTTTCTTCATAATGGAAACATGACGGTTCTAGAAACAGTGGACACTGGTGTGGTATTTTTTTCACGCGAATACCTCTAATCCCAACCGTTAGATTTTGGACACCAACAGTTGGAATTGCTGCTACATATCTTGTTAAAAACTGGTGCCTTATAGTAGTAGAAAATAGAAGATAGAAGAGAAGAGATAATTTTCAGTGTAGTTCCTACTTGCTGCATTGTGGTTGATCTTTGTGCATTGCAGGGACACATGCAGCCCGCGTCTCATTGATGCCCCTGTCATTGAAGATGAAGAAGCGAAGTGGCTGCAATTTTCGCTCAAATCGAGGGAGATGCTGTCATGGAAGATGATGAAGCAAATGTGGCTCAAGGCGATGGAGGTGCCGATGAAGATAATGATGCTGATGAAGAAGAATTAGAAGAAGAAGAATTAGAAGGAGACGAATTCGATGATGAAGAATTAGATGATGATGGTGATAATCATAATTATGAAGATGAAGATGTATTTCTTGGATTTTCTGACCAGCGCACTTGGTTCCTGGCACCAATGAGAGCAGAGTCCATTACTGGTGAATCTGATCTCGCGTGGATTCAGGTTAAAGGTTATCGGCCCATCCTCGGTCCTTCAATATTACATATGGGTAACAAGCTGAGGTCTTATCCTTTGGTACGGTGCTACGTTTTCTTGAGATCTGCCCATACCTTGGACCCTGTAGAAGAGGCAAGGTGGGAAAGATTGAACAATTTGAAGGGGCGTTCTTTATTTCTTGGACTCAATCACCCAATTTTCATGCTACCCCCGCCAATCGACGCAGAGGCTGCAGAACCAGATTTCCAATTGTTCAAACCTGACTGTGTCTTTGCTACCCACAATCACGCCCGTGATACATGGATACGTCCAAGGCCAAATTGGTGCAGAATGCACGTCAATGGAGGTCCTGCCATAGGCTCAAGATTGCAGTACAAAAAAGAGAAGATTGAACATAGAGCCGAAGCACCCATGTGGTTCGTCCCAACACTTCCACCTGTTTTTCCTTGAGAAATAAGAGACAGATGGTGACCTTATTTTATAGACAAAACATAGTGTTCGTGAACTTAACCTCATGAACATTCGCTGTTCGGTTTTTGCTGAAATCAAAATTTTTCAGAGATGAAGATCTTTGTTTGAATCCCGTGCTGAACATATTTTTCACAAATTAGCTACCCGTATTGTGATGAATACATGCTGGTTTGTTGTTTGGTGCAGTAGCAGACATGAAGATCTTTGTCCTGAATACCACAATGGACATCTTTTTTTCTTCAAAAATTAGCTAAGCTCACGCTATTAGGCGCAAATGCCTATTAAGAGATTTGGTGCTCTTGGGCACCAGCGCTCCTGCTATTTTAGAAAAAATAAAAAATATATTTATTTGTTCAAAAAATTAGAAAAAAAATCATGGAGTAGCTAATGAATTGTCCCATAAACGTGCAAAATTTCAGTTTCAAATACAAAAAATTCTGGGCTACACAAAAGTAACAAACGTGTGGATCTGGGTATGCATATTTCAAATCTCCAAATTTCAACAGATTTTGTATTTTTTGTGTAGTCTACAATATAAAGAATGTCATATTAAAATTTTACACGCTTGTAGGTTACTTTATTTATTATGTCTACATTCATTTTCAGATTTTTTTGAAACAAATATGTATGATATTTGATTTTTTTTAAACAGCAGGAGCACTGGTGCCCATTAGCCAAAGACACTTTTCGCAAATGCCTTCAATAAAGGAACGGATGGTGACCTTATTTTATAGAGAAACCATAGTGTTTGTGAACTTAAAGTCATGAACACACGCTGTTCGGTTTTTGGTGAAATCAAAATTTAGCAGAGATGAAGATCTTTGTTTGAATCCCGTGATGAACACATTTTTCCTAAATTAGCTACCAGTATTGTGGTGAATACATGCCGGTCTGTTTTTCGGTGGAGTAGCAGACATGCAGGGGATCGAAAGAAACGGCAAAGTAGCCAGAAATCAGGGGTCAAATATAAATTCGAGAAAGGAAACGTTTATTCAACGATCGGTGACATGTGGGACGTATCTTGCAGCCGCGGCCTCAACATGTATCATTCAGAGAGGATGACATGTGGGACCCACGAACCAGCATCGTTCTCGACGTTTCTCAAAGGGGGCAGGAGATCGAAAGAAAAAGGCAAGTAGCTCAAAATCAGGTGTCCAAAAAATCCAAGAAAGGAAAGGTTTATCGCACAAAGAGGCTGACATATTGTACCCAGTTTGCAGCAGCGTCATCAACGTTTCAAAGGCGGTGGAGTTCGAAAGAAAAAGGCAAATAGCCGTAAATTAGGGGTCAAAAATAAATCAAGCAAAGGAAACTTTGATCGTGCAAGGAGGGTGACATGTGGGACCCAGCCAGCAGCGTCCTCAACGTTTCTAAGGTGGCAGGCAATGGAAAAAAGGCAAATAGCCGAGAAATTAGGGGTCAAAAATAAATGCAACAATAGAAACTCTTATTGTTCATAGAGGTGACATGTTGGACCCATGAGCCAGCAGGGCCCTCAACGTTTCAAAGGCGTCACGGGATCAAAAGAAAAGAACCAAGTAGTCATTAATTAGGTGTCAAAAATAAATCCAAGAAAGTAAATGTTTTACTTTTCATAGAGGCTGTCATATGGGACCAATGAGCCAGCAGCGTCCTCAACGTTTCTAAGGCGGCTGGGGATCGAAAAAAAGCGAAGTAGCCATTAATTAGGGGTCAACAATAAATCCAAGAAAAGAAATGTTTATTGTTCTTAGAGGTGACATGTGGGAGCTATGCGCCAGCAGCGTCCTCATCGTTTCAAAGGCGGTCGGGGATCCAAAGAAAAAGGCAAATAGCCAGAAATCAGGGGTAAAAAAAATCCAAGAAAAGAAATATTATTGTTCATAGAGGCTGGCATGTGGGACCCATGAGCCAGCAGCGTCCACAATTTCAAAGGCGGCACAGGACCGAAAGAAAAAGGCAAGTGACCAAAAATCAGGGGGTAAAAAATCCAAGAAAAAAACTTTATTGTACATAGAGGATGGCATGCGGGTCCCATGAGCCAACAACTTACTCGTCGTTTCAGAGGGCCGAGGCGGCATGAGATCGAAAGAAAAAGGAAAGTGACCAAATATCAGGAGCAAAAAATAATCCATGAAAAGAAACTTTCATTGTACATAGAGGATGACATAGGGTCCCATGTTGTAGCAGCGGTCTGAATGTTTCAAAGACGGCATGAGATCGAAAGAAAAAGGCAAGTGACCAAATATCAGGAGCCAAAAATAATCCAAGAAAAGAAACTTTTATTGTACCTTTGAGAGTCGGCATGAGATTGAAAGAAAAAGGCAAGTGACCAAATATCAGGAGCCAAAAACCTAGAAAAGAAACTTTTATTATACATAGAGTATGACATGCGGGTCCCATGACGCTGCAGCATCCTCAACGTTTCCAAGGCGGCAGGGGATCAAATGAAAAGGAAATAGCCAAAAAGCAGAGGGTGAAAAAATCGAAGACAAAAAACTTTTATTGTTCATAGTGGATGACATGTGGGACCCATGAGGCAGCAGCATCCTCAACGTTTCCAAGCAGCAGGGGATCGAAAGAAAAAGGAAATAGCCAAAAATTAGAGCGTGAAAAATAATCCAAGAAAAGAAACTTTTATTTTACATAGAGGATGACATGTGGGTCCCATTTTGCAGCAGCGGTCTCAACGTTTCAAATGCGGCTTGAGATCAAAAGAAAATGAAAGTAGCCCGAAATTAGGGGGAATAAAACTCCAAGAAAAGAAAGTTTTTTGTACATAGAGGATGACATACGGGTCCCAAGGCGGCAGGGGAACAAAAGAAAAAGGAAATAGCCAAAAATCAGAGGGGTGAAAAAAAATCCAAGAAAAAAGAAACTTTTAGAGTTCATAGTTCATAGAGGATGACATGTGGGTCCCATGAGGCAGCAGCGTCCTCAACGTTTCCAAGGCGGCACACAGGACCAAAAGAAAAAGGATGTACCCCTGCTGGGCCTTTTGATCAAAAAATAATCCAAGATAAGGAAGATATAAATTGGGGCTGCCTGGCCATCTGGGCCTTCTAACTCTTTGGACGTCTTTTGACTCGTACAATTTCAGCCCACTCCAAAACAAGAAAGTCCTATGCTTCGCAAAAACAAAACAAAAACAAGGAGATTCATATTAGTTCGTTTATGTAAAAATAAAGATTTAATTTATCCGTTTGCAATAGCTCAGAGCGAAATACACTTTTTATTGTCTGCAAAATAATCAAGATATCACATGTTTCTTGTACGGGGAGGCTGACATCGGGACCCATGAGCCAGCAGCGTCGTCAAAGTTTTAAAGGCGGCAGGGGATCGAAAGAAAAAATAAATCAAAAATCAGTTGGTAAAAAATCGAAGAAAATAAACATTTATCGTTCTGAGAGGATGACATGCGGGACCCATGTGGCAGCAGCATCCTCAACGTTTCCAAGGCAGCACGGGATCCAAAAAAAAGGCAAAATAGCCAGAAATTAGGGGTCAAAATAACTCCAAGAAAAGAAAGGTTTATCGTCCATAGAGGCTGACATGTGGGACCCATTAGCGAGCAGATTCTTCAACGTTCAAAGGCGGCAGGGGATCAAAAGAAAAAGGAAGTAGCCAGAAATTAGGGAAAAAAATAACTCAAACAATGGAAACTTTTATTGTTCATAGAGGATGACATGCGGGACCCATGAGCCAGCAGCTTCCTCAACGTTTCAAAGGCGGCATGGGATCGAAAGAAAAAGGCAAGTGACCAAATATCAGGAGCCAAAAATAATCCAAGAAAAGAAACTTTATTGTACATAGAGGATGACATGCGGGTCCCATTTAGCAGCAGCGGTATCACCGTTTGAGATGCGGCAGGAGGTCGAAAGAAAAAAGGCAAGTGACCAAATATCAGGAGCCAAAAGAAATCCAAGAAAAGAAAGTTTTATAGTACATAGAGGATGACATGCGGGTCCCATTTTGCAGCAGCTGTATCACCGTTTGAGAGGCGGCAGGGGATCGAAAGAAAAAGGCAAGTGACCAAATATGAGGTGCCAAAAATAATCAAAGAAAAGAAAGTTTTCAACGTTTCAAAGGCGGCAGGGGATCAAAAGAAAAAGGAAGTAGCCAGAAATTAGGGGTCAAAAAATAACTCCAAGAAAGGAAACTTTTATTGTTCATAGAGGATGACATGCGGGACCCAAGCGCCAGCAGCTTCCTCAATGTTTCAAAGGCGGCATGAGATCGAAAGAAAAAGGCAGGTGACCAAATATCAGGACCCGAAAATAATCCAAGAAAAGAAATTTACTGTACATAGAGGATGACATGTGGGACCCATTTTGCACAGGACCAAAAGAAAAATGAAGTAGCCAGAAATCAGGGGGTGAAAAAAATCCAAGAAAAGAAAGATTTCAATTGGGCTGCATCTGGACATCTGGGCCTTCGAACTATCCTGCTGGGCCTTTTGACTCGTACAATTTCAGCCCACTCCAAAACAGGAAAGTTCGGTTTTTTCTCAAAAAAAAAAACAGGAAAGTCCTATGCTTCGCAAAAACAAAAAACAAGGACACTCAACATATAAGTTTGTTTATGTAAAAATGAAGATTTAATTTATCCGTTTGCAATAGCTCAGAGCGAAATACACTGTTTATTGTCTGGAAAATAATCAAGATATCACATGTTTCTTGTACGGGGAGGCTGACATCGGGGACCCATGAGCCAGCAGCGTCGTCAACGTTTCAAAGGCGGCAGGGGATCGAAAATAAAATAAAAAAACAAAAAATCAGTTGGTAAAAAAATCCAAGAAAAGAAAACATTTATCGTTCTGAGAGGATGACATGCGGGACCCATGAGGCAGCAGCATCCTAACGTTTCCAAGGCGGCAGGGGATCAAAAGAAAAAAAAAGGAAATAGCCAGAAATTAATTAGGGGTAAAAAATAAATCCACCAAAGGAAACTTTTATTGTTCATAGAGGATGACATGTGGGACCGACCTGCCAACAGCGTCCTCATCGTTTCAAAGGGGGCAGGGGATCAAAAGAAAAAGGCAAATAGCCAGAAATTAGGGGTCAAAAATAACTCCAAGAAAGGAAACTTTTATTGTTCGTAGAGGATGACATGGGGGACCCATGAGCCAGCAGCTTACTCAACGTTTCAAAGGCGGCATGAGATCGAAAGAAAAAAACGCAAGTGACCAAATATGAGGTGCCAAAAATAATCCAAGATTTATTGTACATAGAGGATGACATGCGGGTCCCATTTTGCAGCAGCGGTCTCAATGTTTGAAATGCGGCTTGAGATCAAAAGAAAAAGAAAGTAGCTAGAAATTAGGGGGTCAAAAAAAATCCAAGAAAAGAAAGTTGATGGACATAGAGGTTGACATGCGGGTCCCATGTGCCAGCAGCTTACTCAACGTTTCAAAGGGGCCAGGGGATCAAAAGTAAAAGGCAAATAGCCAAAAATCAGAGGGTGAAAAAAAATCCAAGAAAACAAACTTTTATAGCACATAGAGGATGACATGCGGGTCCCATGAGCCAGCAGGTTCCTCAACGTTTCAAACGTGGCATGAGATCGAAAGAAAAAGGCAAGTGACGAAATATCAGGAGCCAAAAATAATTCAAGAAAAGAAACTTGATTGTACATAGAGGATGACATACGGGTCCCATGTGTAAGCAGCTTACTCAACGTTTCCAAGGCGGCAGGGCATCAAAAGAAAAAAGGAAATAGACAAAAATCAGAGAGTGAAAAAAAACCATAGAAAATAAACTTTTATAGCACATAGAGGATGACATGCGGGTCCCATGAGCCAGCAGGTTCCTCAAAGTTTCAAACGTGGCATGAGATCGAAAGAAAAAAAACGCAAGTGACCAAATATCAGGAGCCAAAAATAATCCAAGAAAAGAAAGTTTTATAGTACATAGAGGATGACATGCGGGTCCCATTTAGCAGCAGCGGTATCACCGTTTGAGAGGCAGCAGGGGATCGAAAGAAAAAGTCAAGTACCAAATATGAGGTGCCAAAAATAATCCAAGAAAAGAAAGTTTTATAGTACATAGAGGATGACATGCGGGTCCCATTTAGCAGCAGGTTCCTCAACGTTTCAAACGTGGCATGAGATCGAAAGAAAAAGGCAAGTGACCAAATATCAGGAGCCAAAAATAATTCAAGAAAAGAAACTTGATTGTACATAGAGGATGACATGCGGGTCCCAATTAGCAGCAGCGGTATCACCGTTTGAGAGGCTGCACGGGATCGAAAGAAAAAGGCAAGTGACCAAATAATAGGAGCCAAAAATAATCCAAGAAAAGAAATTTTATTGTACGTAGAGGATGACATGCGGGTCCCATTTTGCAGCAGTGGTCTCAACGTTTCCAAGGCGGCACAGAACCAAAAGAAAATGAAGTAGCCAGAAATCAGGGGGTGAAAAAAATCCAAGAAGAAAGATTTCAATTGGGCTGCATCTGGATATCTGGGCTTTCGAACTATCCTGCTTGGCCTTTTGACTCGTACAATTTCAGCCCACTCCAAAACAGGAAAGTTCCGAATTTTCTAAAAAAACAGGAAAGTCCTATGCTTCGCAAAGACAAAAAAACAAGGAGATTCAACATATAAGTTTGTTTATGTAAAAATAAATATTTAATTATCCGTTTGAAATAGCTCAGAGCGCAATACATTGTTTATTGTCTGCAAAATAATCAAGATATCATATGTTTCTTGTACGGGGAGGCTGACATCGGGGACCCATGAGCCAACAGCGTCGTCAACGTTTTAAAGGTGGCAGGGGATGGAAAGAAAAAATAAACCAAAAATCTGTTGGTAAAAAATCCAAGAAAAGAAACATTTTCGTTCTGAGAGGATGACATGCGGGACCCATGAGGCAGCAGCATCCTCAGCGTTTATTGTTCATAGAGGTTGACATGTGGGACCCGTGAGCCAGCGGCGTCCTCAACGTTTTAAAGGCTGCAGGTGATCGAAAGAAGAAATAAGCCAAAAATCTTTTGGTCAACAAAATCCAAGAAAATAAACATTTACCGTTTTGAGAGGATGACATGCGGGACCCATGAGGCAGCAGCATCCTCAACGATTCCAAGGCGGCAGGGGAAATATCCAGAAATTAATTAGGGGTTCAAAATAAATCCATCAAAGGAAACTTTTATTGTTCATAGAGGATGACATGTGGGACCGACCTGCCAACAGCGTCCTCATCGTTTCAGAGGGGGCAGGAGATCAAAAGAAAAAGGCAAATAGCCAGAAATTAGGGGTAAAAAATAACTCCAAGAAAGGAAACTTTTATTGTTCGTAGAGGATGACATGCGGGACCCATGAGCCAGCAGCTTACTCAACGTTTCAAAGGCGTCATGAGATCGAAAGAAAAAGGCAAGTGACAAAATATCAGGAGCCAAAGATAATCCAAGAAAAGAAACTTTATTGTACGTAGAGGATGACATGCGGGTCCCATTTAGCAGCAGCGGTCTCAATGTTTCAAATGCGGCTTGAGATCAAAAGAAAAAAGAAAGTTGATTGTACATAGAGGATGACATGCGGGTCCCATGAGTCAGCAGCTTACCCAACGTTTCCAAGGCGGCAGGGGATCAAAAGAAAAAGGAAATAGCCAAAAATCAGAGGGTGAAAAAAAAATAAAGAAAATAAACTTTTATAGCACATAGAGGATGACATGCGGGTCCCATGAGCCAGCAGGTTCCTCAACGTTTCAAACGTGGCATGAGATCGAAAGAAAAAGGCAAGTGACTAAATATGAGGAGCCAAAAATAATTCAAGAAAAGAAAGTTTTATAGTACATAGAGGATGACATGCGGGTCCCATTTAGCAGCAGCGGTATCACCGTTTGAGAGGCGGCAGGGGATCAAAAGAAAAAAGAAATTGCCAAAAATCAGAGGGTGAAAAAAACCAAGAAAATGAACTTTTATAGTACATAGAGGATGACATGCGGGTCCCATGAGCCTGCAGGTTCCTCAACGTTTCAAACGTGGCATGAGATCGAAAGAAAAAGGCAAGTGAAAAAATATCAGGAGCTAAAAATAATTCAAGAAAAGAAAGTTTTATAGTACATAGAGGATGACATGCGGGTCCCATTTAGCAGCAGCGGTATCACCGTTTGAGAGGCGGCAGGGGATCGAAAGAAAAAGGCAAGTGAAAAAATATGAGGAGCCAAAAATAATTCAAGAAAAGAAAGTTTTATAGTACATAGAGGATGACATGCGGGTCCCATTTAGCAACAGCGGTATCACCATTTGAGAGGCGGCAGGGGATCGAAAGAAAAAGGTAAGTGACCAAATATGAGGTGCCAAAAATAATTCAAGAAAAGAAAGTTTTATAGTACATAGAGGATGACATGCGGGTCCCAGTTAGCAGCAGCGGTATCACCGTTTGAGAGGCGGCAGGGGATCGAAAGAAAAAGGCAAGTGACCAAATTTGAGGTGCAAAAAAAACTCCAAGAAAAGAAAGTTGATTGCACATAGAGGATGACATGCGGGTCCCATTTAGCAGCAGCGGTCTCAACGTTTCCAAGGCGGCAAGGGATCAAAAGAAAAAGGAAGTAGCCAGAAATCAGAGGGTCAAAAAAATCCAAGAATAGAAAGAATTTTGGTTCATAGAGGATGACATGCGGGACCCATGATCCTGCATCGTAAACGGCTCGATCGGAGAACGTTGAACGAGATGGCGCGATCGAGATAAAAAAACAATGCCAGAGAGGCTGCCATCTGGGCCCTACATCCCTCGGCGGTGCGGATTTGCGTTGACTCGGCCGGCGAACCCGAGATTTCGAGATGCACCACGTCCCGGGCCACCATACGCGACGTTTTGGCCGCTTTCGTCGGGCTAGGTGGCCTCAAAAACGAGAAAAAAAAAGTTTTGACATGCACCACGGAGGGACCAAAAATCGTCGGCCATGGTACACCAGCAACCACGGTGCGACTTCAACTTCGTCGGCCATGGCAACTTTTCTTGTAGTGACAATAGCTAGTAATTCATTCATATAGCAAGGAATTGACCAGTAATTAGCCACTAGCATCTAATTGCTCAAATATATCAAGCACAAGGCATAGCAGAACATCATAGACAAGCACTGATCCAAGGATTGGAACAACTGAAGCCTACACAGGGCATGGGTGAGCATCACTGACACCACAAGTGTCAATAAAGCTAACCTAGGCCAACAACAAGCCAGTAAGCATATGAATCCATCAGTAAGCATAGGAACAAGCCAGTTGGCATATGAACAAGTCCAATAGGCATATGAACAAGGGCCAGTAAGCAGTTGCACAACACATAGACAGAACACATAGGTGAAGCACATCACAGTAAGCCAGTAGGCATAGGAACAGTATCAGGAGGCTTAGGGTAGAGCATAGCATGCGCAGCAGCACAGCAGCATAACAAGAACATCAGGAACAGCAGCATAGCAGCAAGCATAGCATGCACATCAGCAGGATAGCACGGCAGCAGCATACACAGAGGTGTGGCAAGCACAGATCGAGAAGAAGTAGGAGGAGAAGAGGAGGTAGCCGAAGGAAAAGGGGGTTACATGGTGAAGGACGAGGCGGTAGCCATGGTAGCACGGCCAACCACGGCGGCGATAGACTGCGGCCAAGCCGTGCCAGGCCACGCGCAGCACCAGAGAGGGCGGCGAGCATGCAGGGTTGGTGAGAAACCCCAGATCGACGGAGATCGCCACGGATCCATCGGCGACGGTGGGCGTCACACATGCACATGCACGGACGAGGATGAAGTTGACGAAACTACGCGGATGATTAGAAGAGCCGTCGTGCGCTGAGTCGTTGGAGCATCACAGGCGAGCCCTAGCTCGGCCAGAGATGGCCGAAGCAGGCGGCGACCAAGTAGGGTTTTCCACCGAATCGCTAGAGGCGCTAGGGTTTCGCGAGTGAGAAAGGAGCGAGAGAGAGAGAGGGTGAGGTGGGCCGAGGGGTTCAGTTCCATGATATGTCTCCAACGTATCTATAATTTCTGATGTTCCATGCTTATATTATACCAATTGCTACATGTTTTATATACACTTTATATCATTTTTATGTATTTTCCGGGACTAACCTATTAACAAGATGCCGAAGTGCCAGTTCCTGTTTTCTGCTGTTTTTGGTTTTAGAAATTCTACACAGGAAATATTCTCGAAATTGGACCCCACGAAGACAGAAGTCAATATTTTGCCGAGACGGACCCAGAGAGTCAGAGAAGGGCCAGAGGGGGGCAAGGGGCCCCCACACCATGCCATGGCGCGGGCCCACCCCTGGCCACGCCGCCAGGTGGTGTGGGCACCCTGGGGCCCCTCCGAGGCCGCCTTTCCGCCTATATATTCTCCCAGAAGTAAAAACCCTAGGTGCCCCGGCTTTCCTCCACAAAAAGTTACGTAGCCGTAGCCATCGCGAAGCCAAGTTCGGGGGACAGAAGTCTCTGTTCCGGCACGCCGCCGGGACGGGGAAGTGCCCCCGGAATCCATCTCCATCGACTCCATCGCCATCTTCATTGCCATTGCTGTCTTCCATGATGAGGAGGGAGTAGTTCTCCCCCGAGGCTGAGGTCTCTACCGGTATCTATGTGGTTCATCTCTCTCTCCCATGGTGTGATCTTTATGTGATCATGAGCTTTGTAATCTAGTTGAATATGTAGATGTTACTCTTGTCTATTATGCACTCTAGAGGTTACTTTAATATGAACTCCGGAGTCACTCTCCACGGTGTGATGGTGACAGTGTGCGCATCGTGTGTGATTCCTTTATGACGTTGTGGAGCTTGTTTACTCCAGCTTGAGGTGTGCTTTTGCAGCCCTACACAACGAATGGTGTTTGTTATCCAACAAGAGAGTGTTTGAGAGTAGCATTTATTTATTATGTTGGAGATATGCCCAAGAGGCAATACTAAAAGTGGTTATTATATATCTTTGTGTTTATGATAAATGTTTATATACCATGCTATAATTGTATTAACCGAAACATTGATACATGTGTGTTATGTAAACAACAATGAGTCCCTAGTAAGCCTCTTAACTAGCTTGTTGATTAATAGATGATTAGTTGCATAATCATGAACATTGGATGTTATTAATAACAAGGTTATATCATTATATGAATGATGTAATGGACACACCCAATTAAGCGTAGCATAAGATCACGTCATTAAGTTATTTGCTATAAGCTTTCGATACATAGTTACCTAGTCCTTTCGACCATGAGATCATGTAAATCACTTATACCGGAAAGGGTACTTTGATTACATCAAACGCCACTGCGTAAATGGGTGGTTATAAAGGTGGGATTAAGTATCCGGAAAGTATGAGTTGAGGCATATGGATCAACAGTGGGATTTGTCCATCCCGATGACGGATAGATATACTATGGGCCCTCTCGGTGGAATGTCATCTAATAGCTTGCAAGCATATGAATAAGTTCATAAGAGACCACATACCACGGTACGAGTAAAGAGTACTTGTCAGGAAACGAGGTTGAACAAGGTATAGAGAGATATCGATGATCAAACCTCGGACAAGTAAAATATCGCGTGACAAAGGGAATTGGTATCGTATGTGAATGGTTCATTCGATCACTAAAGTCATCGTTGAATATGTGGGTGCCATTATGGATCTCCAAATCCCGCTATTGGTTATTGGTCGGAGAGAGTTCTCAACCATGTCTACATAGTTCGCGAACCGTAGGGTGACACACTTAAGGTTTGATGTCGTATTAGTAGAACTTGAATATGGAATGGAGTTCGAAGTATTGTTCGAAGTCTCGGATGGGATCCCGGACATCACGAGGAGTTCCAGAATGGTCCGGAGAATAAGATTCATATATAGGAAGTCATATTCCAAGTTTGGAAATGATCCGGTGCATTTATGGAAGGTTCTAGAAGGTTCTAGAAAAGTCCGGAAGAAATCACTTTGGAAGGCAGAGTCCCGAAGGGACTCCACCTCCCATGGCCGGCCAACCCTAGAGGGGTGGAGTCCCAGGTGGACTCCACCAAGGGTGGCCGGCCACCCCCCTCATGGAAGGGTGGGAGTCCCACTTGAGGTGGGAATCCCACCTTGGGTAGGTTTCCCTACACATGGAAGTTTTTGGGTTGGGGTCTTATTCGAAGACTTGTAGTCCAACACTTGGGGGATCCACCTATATAAAGAGGGGCCAAGGGGAGGGGGCCGGCCACCACAAGCCAATAGCTTGGCCGCACCCCATAGTGGCCGGCCACCCCCTCTCCCAAAACCCTAGCCACCCCACTCCTCCCCCTCTCCCGCAACGCTTAGCGAATGACAAGGGATTAACTTATCAATGCCTACAAGTTGTAGACTAGGGTTTTGCTGGAAGTAGAGGGCAAGTAGATCTCGAAGGTTTCAGCCGAAAAGTACTCGACGAATATGAAAACTATGGGTTTGTAAGACAATGATTCCATCCTCTCTTTGTCCCTCGACTCCCCCTTATATAGGAGGCGGAGCCGAGGGATTCGTGATACACAAGTTTACAGAGTCCGGGAGGGTTTCTGACCCGTCCCGCAAGATTACAAGTCTATGCATCCTAATACAACTCTAACTTTCCTTAACACTATCTTGGGCTTCCGAACTTTATATTCTTCGATATGTGGGCCTTCAGTAAACCCCGGGTACTATCTTCGGCAGGCCCATTAGGATGCCCATGTCAGCGAAGCTCCGCCGGAGATCTCCATCGCCAGCACCACCACGCCGTCGTGCTGCCGGATTCAAGGAGGAGCTACTACTTCCGCTGCCCGCTGGAACGGGGAGAAGGACGTCGTCTTCACCAACACCGAACGTGTGACCGAGTACGGAGGTGCTGCCCGATTGTGGCACCGTCAAGATGTTCTACGCGGTTTTGAAAGTGGCAAGTGATCATCTACCGCAGCAACAAGAGCCTCATCTTGTAGGATTTGGAAATCTTCAAGGGTGAGACACGTTCATCCCCTCGTTGCTCCCGTCTTCTAGATTGCACCTTGGCTTGGATTGCGTTCTCGCGGTAGGAAATTTTTTGTTTTCTATGCAACGAATCCCTACAGTGGTATCAGAGCCGTGTCTATGCATAGATGGTTGCATGAGTAGAACACAATGGTTTTGTGGGTGTTGATGCTTATGTTGTCTTTAGTTTGAGTACTTTGCATCTTTGTGGCATAGTGGGATGAAGCGGCTCGGGCTAACTTTACATGACCGCGTTCATGAGATTTGCTCCACGCTCGACATGCAACTTGTATTGCATAAGTGGCTTTGCGGGTGTCTGTCTCTCCTACTATAGTGAAGATTCAATTTACTCTTCTATTGACAACACTAGTATCACCGTTGTGGTTCATGTTCGTAGGTAGATTAGATCTCTCTCGAAAACCCTAAACCACGTAAAATATGCAAACCAAATTAGAGATGTCTAACGTGTTTTTGCAGGGTTTGGTGATGTGATATGGCCATAATGTGATGATGAATATGTATGAGATGATCATTATTGTATTGTGGCAACTGGCAGGAGCCTTATGGTTGTCTTTAAATTTCATGTTGAGTAGTATTTCAAAGAAGTTGTAATAGTTGCTACATGGGAGAACAATCATGAAGACGGCGCCATTGACCTTGACGCTACGCCGATGATGATGGAGATCATGCCCGTTGATGATGGAGATCATGTTCGTGCTTTGGAGATGAAGATCAAAGGCGCAAAGACAAAAGGGCCATATCATATCACATATGAATTGCATGTGATGTTAATCCTTTTATGCATCTTATTTTGCTTAGATCGCGACGGTAGCATTATAAGATGATCCCTCTCACTAAAATATCAAGATAATAAAGTGTTCATCCTTAGTAGCACCGTTGCCAAGACTTGTCGTTTTGAAGCATCTCGTGATGATCGGGTGTGATAGACTCAACAAGTGCATACAACGGGTGCAAGCCAGTTTTGCACATGCGCATACTAAGGTGGCCTTGACGAGCCTAGCATGTACAGACATGGTCTCGGAACACGTGATACCGAAAGGTAGAGCATGAATCATATGATTGATATGATGAACACTTTGAATGTTCGCCATTGAAGTTACATCTTGTCTCGTGATGATCGGACTTGGTGTGGTGGATTTGGTTCATGTGATCACTAAAACAATTCGAGGGATATTGTTTTGAGTGGGAGTTCACCTAGTTTTTAATTATGTTAAATTAAAATTTGAACTCAATTTGTCATAAACTTAGTCTAAACTATTGCAAATATATGTTGTAGATATGGTGTCCCCAATCAATTTTAACCAGTTCCTAGAGAAAGAAAAGCTTAAGAGCAACGGTAGCAACTTCACCGACTGGTTCCGTCATGTGAGGATTTTCCTCGCTGGTGGAAACCTGCAATATGTGCTTGATGCACCACTAGGTGACCCTCCTGCAGAAACTGAAACCGATGAAGTAAAGAATGTTTACGCGACTCGGAAAACTCGGTACTCTCAAATTCAGTGTGCCATCCTGTGCAGTCTGGAAGCCGATCTTCAAAAACGTTTTGAGCACCACGATCCACATGATTTGATCAATGAGTTGAAGACTATCTTTGAAACTCATGCGGCCGTGGAATGCTATGAAGCATCGAAACACTTCTTCAGTTGCATGATGGAAGAGGGTAGCTCCGTTAGTGAGCACATGCTCGTTATGACCGGGCATGCGAAGAAACTCAGTGACTTGGAAATAGTTATTCCTAACGGTAGGGATTAATCGTATCCTTCAATCACTGCCACCTAGTTACAAGAACTTTGTGATGAACTACAATATGCAGAACATGAACAAAGAGTTACCTGAACTCTTCTCCATGCTTAAAGCTGCTGAGATTGAGATCAAGAAAGAGCACCAAGTGTTGATGGTCAACAAAACCACCAGTTTCAAGAAACAGGGCAACTCTAAAGGAAAATTCAAGAAGGGTGGTAAGAAAGCTGCCACGCCTCCTGTGAAACCTAAGACTGGCCCTAAGCCTGATGCTGAGTGCTATTACTGCAAGGAGAAGGGACACTGGAAGCGTAATTGCTCCAAGTATTTGGCGGATCTGAAGAGCGGCCTTGTCAAGAAGAAGAAAGAAGGTATATCTGATATACATGTTATAGATGTTTATCTTACTGGTTCTCGTACTAGTACCTGGGTATTTGATACTGGTTCGGTTGCTCATATTTGCAACTCGAAACAGGACTAAAGAATAAACGAAGACTATTAAAGGATGAAGTGACGATGCGCGTTGGAAATGGATCCAAAGTCGATGTGATCGCTGTCGGCACACTTCCTCTACATCTACCTTCGGGATTAGTTTTAAACCTCAATAATTGTTATTTTGTACCCGCGTTGATCATGAACATTATATCTGGATCTTGTTTAATGCAAGACGGTTATTCATTCAAGTCTGAGAATAATGGTTGTTCTATTTTTACGAATAATATCTTTTATGGTCGAGCACCTGAAAAGAATGGTTTATTTCTGTTAGATCTCGATAGTAGTGATACACATATTCATAACATTGATGCTAAGCGAATTAAATTGAATGATAATTCTACTTATATGTGGCACTGTCGTCTTGGTCATATTGGAGTGAAACGCATGAAGAAACTCCATACCGATGGACTACTTGAATCACTTGACTTTGAGTCACTTGATAGATGTGAAGCATGTCTAATGGGAAAAATGACTAAGACTCCATTCTCTGGTATTATGGAGCGAGCTACAGACTTATTGGAAATCATACATACCGATGTGTGTGGACCAATGAGTGTAGCCTCGCGCGGTGGTTATCGTTATGTTCTAACCTTCACTGATGATCTGAGTAGATATGGGTATATCTATTTCACGAAACATAAATCCGAAACTTTCGAGAAGTTTAAGGAATTCCAAAGTGAAGTAGAAAATCAACGTAATAAGAAGATTAAATTTCTACGATCTGATCGCGGAGGTGAATATCTGAGTTATGAGTTTGGCATGCATTTAAAGAAATGCGGAATACTTTCACAATTGACACCGCCGGGAACACCACAACAAAACAGTGTGTCCAAACGTCGTAATCGAACTCTCTTAGATATGGTTCGTTCTATGATGTCTCTTACTGATTTGCCGTTATCATTTTGGAGTTATGCATTAGAGACAGCTGCATTCACTTTAAATATGACACCATCTAAATCCGTTGAAACGACACCGTATGAATTATGGTTTAATAAAAAACCTAAGCTGTCGTTCCTTAAAGTTTGGGGTTGCAAAGTCTATGTAAAAAAGTTACAACCGGACAAGCTAGAACCCAAAGCGGAGAAATGCGTCTTCATAGGATACCCTAAGGAAACTATAGGGTACACTTTCTATCACAGATCCGAAGGCAAAATCTTTGTTGCTAAGAACGGAACCTTTCTTGAGAAAGAATTTCTCACTAAAGAAGTGACTGAAAGAAAAGTAGAACTCGACGAGATTACTGAATCTTCTCTCGTTGATCAGAGTAGCGCAGTACCGGAAGTTGTTCCTGTGCAGCCCGCACCGGTAACAGAGGAAGCTAATGATAATGATCATGAAACTTCAAACGAGATAGCTACTGAACCTCGCAGATCGACAAGGGATCGTGCCACTCCTGATTGGTATGATCCTTGTCTAAATGTCATGATTGTGGATAACAATGATGAAGACCCTGCGACGTATGAAGAAGCGATGATGAGCCCAGATTCCAACAAATGGCAAGAAGCCATGAAATCCGAAATGGGATCCATGTATGATAACAAAGTGTGGACTTTGGTAGACTTACCTCATAGCCGCAAGGCTGTCGAGAATAAATGGATCTTCAAAAGAAAAACAGATGCTGATGGTAATATTACTGTCTATAAAGCTCGACTTGTCGCAAAGGGTTTCCGACAAATTCAAGGTGTTGACTACGATGAGACTTTCTCACCTGTAGCGAAGCTAAAATCTGTGAGGATTTTGTTAGCAATAGCTGCATTTTTTGATTATGAGATTTGGCAGATGGATGTCAAAATGGCGTTCCTTAATGGAGACATTGAGGAAAAGTTGTATATGATACAACCCAAAGGTTTTGTCGATCCTAAAAATGCTGACAAGGTATGCAAACTTCAGCGTTCAATTTATGGACTGAAGCAAGCATCCAGAAGTTGGAACCGATGCTTTGATAAGGTGATCAAAGACTTCGGGTTTATACAGTGTCATGGAGAGGCCTGTATTTACAACAAAGTGAGTGGGAGCTCTATAGCGTTCCTAATATTATATGTAGATGACATATTATTGATTGGGAATGATATAGAACTATTAAGCAGTGTAAAAGGTTATTTGAATAAAAGTTTTTCAATGAAAGACCTTGGTGAAGCATCGTACATATTAGGCATCAAGATTTATAGAGATAGATCAAGACGTCTAATAGGGCTATCACAAAATACATACCTGGACAAGATTCTAAAGAAGTTTAGAATGGACGAAAGTAAGAAAGGATTCTTACCTATGTTACCAGGCAAGGTCTTGAGTAAGACTCAAGGTCCGGCTACGGCAGAAGAAAGAGAAAGGATGAATCAGATACCCTATGCCTCGGCAGTAGGCTCTATCATGTATGCCATGCTATGTACTAGACCGGATATAGCACATGCTGTTAGTTTGACTAGCAGATATCAAAGTGATCCAGGAATGGAACACTGGACAACGGTCAAGAATATCCTGAAGTACTTGAAAAGAATTAAGGATATGTTTCTTTGTTATGGAGGTGACCAAGAGCTCATTGTAACCAGTTACACCGATGCAAGTTGGAACACTGATCCTGATGACTCTAAGTCTCAGTCTGGTTACGTGTTTATATTGAATGGTGCTGCAGTAAGCTAGGCAAGCTCAAAGGTGTGCACGGTGGCGAAGTCTTCAATAGAATCGGAGTACATAGCGGCTTTAGAGGCTTCATCAGAAGCGGTATGGATGAAGAGGTTCATTGTAGAGCTCGGTGTGGTTCCTAGTGCATTGGACCCACTAGTCATCTACTGTGACAACATGGGTGCCATCGCCAATGCACAAGAACCAAGGTCACACAAGAGGCTGAAGCATATCAAGCTGCGTTATCATTCGATTCGCGAATACATCGAAGATGGAGAAGTAAAGATTTGCAAAGTACACACTGATCTGAATGTAGCAGATCCGTTGACTAAAGCTCTCCCTAGGGCAAAGCATGACCAACACCAGAATGCCATGGGTGTTAGGTACCTTACAATGTAATCTAGATTATTAACTCTAGTGCAAGTGGGAGACTGTTGGAGATATGCCCAAGAGGCAATAATAAAAGTGGTTATTATATATCTTTGTGTTTATGATAAATGTTTATATACCATGCTATAATTGTATTAACCGAAACATTGATACATGTGTGTTATGTAAACATCAATGAGTCCCTAGTAAGCCTCTTAACTAGCTTGTTGATTAATAGATGATTAGTTTCATAATCATGAACATTGGATGTTATTAATAACAAGGTTATATCATTATATGAATGATGTAATAGACACACCCAATTAAGCGTAGCATAAGATCACGTCATTAAGTTATTTGCTATAAGCTTTCGATACATAGTTACCTAGTCCTTTCGACCATGAGATCATGTAAATCACTTATACCGGAAAGGTACTTTGATTACATCAAACGCCACTGCATAAATGGGTGGTTATAAAGGTGGGATTAAGTATCCGAAAAGTATGAGTTGAGGCATATGGATCAGCAGTGGGATTTGTCCATCCCGATGATAGATAGATATACTCTGGGCCCTCTCGGTGGAATGTCGTCTAATAGCTTGCAAGCATATGAATAAGTTCATAAGAGACCACATACCACGGTACGAGTAAAGAGTACTTGTCAGGAAACGAGGTTGAACAAGGTATAGAGAGATACCGATGATCAAACCTCGGACAAGTAAAATATCGCGTGACAAAGGGAATTGGTATCGTATGTGAATGGTTCATTCGATCACTAAAGTCATCGTTGAATATGTGAGAGCCATTATGGATCTCCAGATCCCGCTATTGGTTATTGGTCGGAGAGAGTTCTCAACCATGTCTACATAGTTCGCGAACCGTAGGGTGACACACTTAAGGTTTGATGTCGTATTAGTAGAACTTGAATATGGAATGGAGTTTGAAGTATTGTTCGAAGTCTCGGATGGGATCCCGGACATCACGAGGAGTTCCGGAATGGTCCGGAGAATAAGATTCATATATAGGAAGTCATATTCCAAGTTTGGAAATGATCCGATGCATTTATGGAAGGTTCTAGAAGGTTCTAGAAAAGTCCGGAAGAAATCACTTTGGAAGGCAGAGTCCCGAAGGGACTCCACCTCCCATGGCCGGACAACCCTAGAGGGGTGGAGTCCCAGGTGGACTCCACCAAGGGTGGCCGGCCACCCCCTCATGGAAGGGTGGGAGTCCCACTTTAGGTGGGAATCCCACCTTGGGTAGGTTTCCCTACACATGGAAGTTTTTGGGTTGGTGTCTTATTCGAAGACTTGTAGTCCAACACTTGGGGGTTCCACCTATATAAAGAGGGCCCAAGGGGAGGGGGCCGGCCACCACAAGCCAATAGCTTGGCCGCACCCCATAGTGGCCGGCCACCCCCTCTCCCCAAACCCTAGCCGCCCCACTCCTCCCCCTCTCCCGCAACACTTAGCGAAGCTCCGCCGGAGATCTCCATCGCCACCGCCACCACACCGTCGTGCTGCCGGATTCAAGGAGGAGCTACTACTTCTGCTGCCCGCTGGAACGGGGAGAAGGACGTCGTCTTCATCAACACCGAACGTGTGACCGAGTACGGAGGTGCTGCCCGATTGTGGCACCGTCAAGATCTTCTACGCGCTTTTGAAAGCGGCAAGTGATCATCTACCGCAGCAACAAGAGCCTCATCTTGTAGGCTTTGGAAATCTTCAAGGGTGAGACTCGTTCATCCCCTCGTTGCTCCCGTCTTCTAGATTGCAACTTGGCTTGGATTGCGTTCTCGCGGTAGGAATTTTTTTGTTTTCTATGCAACGAATCCCTACATATTCAATTATGTGATCATTGTTGAGAGTGTCCACTAGTGAAAGTATGATCCCGAGGCCTTGTTTCTAAGAATTGAAACACCGTTTCCAACAAGTTCTGCTACATGTTCACTTGCTGCTATTTTTATTTCAGATTGCATTTACTACTTATAATCATCCATATTACTTGTATTTCACTATCTCTTCGCCGAACTAGTGCACCTATACATCTGACAAGTGTATTAGGTGTGTTGGGGACACAAGAGACTTCTTGTATCTTAATTGCAGGGTTGCTTGAGAGGGATATCTTTGACCTCTACCTCCCTGAGTTCGATAAACCTTGGGTGATTCACTTAAGAGAAACTTGCTGCTGTTCTACGAACCTCTGCTCTTGGAGGCCCAACACTGTCTACAGGAATAGAAGCGTGCGTAGACATCATTCCACCGAACCGTTTTTGGACAGGCCTTGTGGGCTATCCAAATGGGCCACGTTGGTGGGCCGGCCCAATTGGGCTAGGGGTATTTCTTCCTTTTTCTTTTTGTAAATAACTTGTGAGTTCTACAAAATAAAAATAAATGAAAAATACCTCTAAAAATCCAAGAAAAATAGGTTAATGAATAAGAAATTATTCTTAACAAGAATAAAATAAGAAATGGAATTTAATACAAAATTTCAAATTTTGAAATTTTTGGATTTAAATTGGAACTTTAAATTTGGAATTGCAAATTTTCCTTGGATTTAAAAATCAAGGAAAATTCTTTATGAATTCAAATAATTGTTATTCAAATAATTTAAAAAGGAATTCTACTATTCCAAGTCATTTCTTTTGAAAATTAAGATTTTCTAAAAGGGAAATATCTTAATAATTCAAAATTCATTAATATTTCCAAAATGTGGAAAACCCTACTTTTCAAATTCATTATTTGAAACCAATATTTTCCAAAGGAAAATATCAACTACTTTTCAACTCTTTTCTTATTAGAAAAGAAAAACAATGTTAAAGTACTTAAAGAATTATAAATTATCGCCAAAGGCACAAATACTTAACTCAACCCTAAATCGTGATAATCATGTCGGGGCAAGGGATTCAATATGAAATAATACAACCATGCATGCATTATTTGGATCTTATAACATTGTCTTTACCGGATAATGATGCTTCTTAATTTACAGAACCCGAGGTTCAGGTTCAATCCAACATATCGAATTGCCTTATCTCGCAGTCACCAGGCAAGTTCACCCTTGCTCATGTCATCTTGATTATTTTATATGAATTTACCCGCAAAAGTACTATACTTTTCATTCCTGCATTGAAAAGAAAATGTTACTTTTCCAATTATGAATATGACTATGCGGTGGGCAATGGAACCATGGTATGTGTTGATATGGTGGAGGTTCCATTGTAAGGGTTCTATAAATCTAGGACTAATCACCAATGTTGTCTAGTGATTCTAGCGACGTACAACTCGCGTTAACCATGAGATCTATAATGGCTCTGGGAAGTCAGCTGTATCTTTTCCCTCTTGCATATCAACGGACTTGATAGGGCCTGGCTGGGTGTTGGGGATAACACGCAGTAGGTTGGGAAATCCTTTAAAATCCCCATCCGTGTGGATGAGAGGCTCTATCGTCTATGAGGGATTGTCCATAGTACACCGGGGGTAAAGCCGTATGATCGGGAGATGTCTACCGGGGGTGTACGGATGGCAAAAGGGTGGGTATGCAAGGTCGCGGAGAAGGCAGTGATTGGCTTGGATCTTACACCTAGCCCCACACCAAGGAAGTGTGGACGAGAAACGCGTGTCGGTGTTGGTATCAAGGATAAGTTTTCTTATGGGAAGAGTAATGCACCTCTGCAGAGGGTATCAAACTGTGGCAGCCACTCCCTGTTCCGGGAAGGGAACTACGAACGCGACAGGAAAGGAACTCCGTGAAGTTCTGTTCAACCTCTGAAGACCGACATAGCATAGGAAGGAGAATACGAGTTGGTCTATGAAGAACCTGATCTGTCCGGAGGGGTGGAAGGCGTGGACTATGGGATAGTCTACGGGCCCGACAACAATGAGGCGGAGGAATAGTGTCATACCCTAGTATCATAGAGCCGAGCAGCATAGAAGCTTACCTAAATAAGTTGCTGAGCTCAGTTTACTATTTTTGTTGGTTTGTAATGAAACTTAAGTAGTATCTTAGGGTGTTCTCATCGGACCTGTGATAATACCAACTTGTTAAGGCTGTGATTGTATTATAATCTCGAGTGTTATGACTTGCAATATTTATGTTGTACCACTCTAAGGGATGTGATATTTGTGAATAAGTCCCTTCATGAAGATCATATCAACGATTTGTATACTACAACATGCAGTGGTATGCTGGGTCACCGCAACAAGTACGTCCTCCTCGGCTTCCAGAGCGCTGCAGGTGACGGTGGCGGTGAGGACGGCGTCTCCAACCTTGGAGCACCGTTGTGGATGCCGTCGATGACGTTCTCCAGGGTGCGCCCTGGAATGCCCCAGAAAAGGACGCGCTCGTCAGAATGTTCAAGGATGTCGCCTAGAGGGGGTGAATAGGCGGGTTGTAAAAATTTCTACTTAAGGGTTAAACAAGGCGGAATAAAACTACTTAAGGTTTACTTGTTTAGCACAAAGCCTATCAACTAGGGTTTGCCTATGTGCACCAACAACCTATGCTAAGCATGATGAGCAATAAGGTGATAGCAAACTAGATAGAGAACATCAAGCACGAAGGCTATCAAAATGTAAAGTGCATAGGTAAAGGAGCTCGGGTTGAGAAGTAACCGGTGCATGAGGAGATGATGATATATCCCAAAGTTCACACCCTTGGGTGATATGTCTCCGTTGGAGCGGTGTGGAGGCACGAGGCACTCTAATGAGCCGCTAGGGCCACCGTATTCTCCTCGAGCCTTTCCACCAAAGGGAAAGCCTCGATCCACTAAGGGACCCTTGAGGGTGGTCACCGAACCCGTACAAGCTTGGGGCAAACATCCAAGTATCAAGCTTGAGGAAAACTCCACAACACCGGAGGCTCTCAAGTACAAGGCCACAAAGGCTACAACACGCCACACACAGCAACAAGGCCACGAAGGCTCCAACGCGCCACAACCGGCTCCAAAACTACAAAGGCTACAACACGCCACAAAGGCAACAACACCACAAAGGTGACAAGGCCATGAAGGCAACAACACCACTAAGGCCAACAAGCCCTCTAGGGCGCCAAGAACCCTAGAGAGAACTCACACGAACTCACGCGAGACCGAAACCCCGGAGAGAACCCAAACCGATGCACCTAATGAAATGGCTAAGAACACCACTAATATGCCCAAGTTCTTCTCTCCCAAATTCCAACAAAGCTACAAAATCCATTGGGGGAATAAGGGAGGAAGAACAAATATGAGGAGGAATACCAAATTACTCAAAGATCTAGATCTAGCAAGATCCCCTCACTTGGAGGGGGATTCACTTGATGGAGCACTAGATCTAGATCTCCTCGCTCCTTTCCCCCAAAAAGATGCAAGAAATAGTGGGGAGATCAAGAGGATGAACAAGCTCTTCAAAGTCAATAATGGAGGAGAGATAATAGATGGGAAGAACTTACTTGGACGGAGGTGGAAGAGATGTATAAATAGGGGCCAAGAAATATAGTTGTTGGGGGCTGGAAAAACGACCAGAAATGCGCAAAACCGGTACTACCGCTTGTTGAAGTGGTAGTACCGTTTGCGCGGAAAAGACAGACAGAAAATATGCGAAAACCAGATTTTAGGCCGGTACTACCGCCCTATGGGCTGGTACTACCGCCCATGTAAAATCAACAACAAATCAGCACATGAAATAGGCCTGGAGGGACTTGGGCTGAGGGAGATGGAGCTGGGCCGGACGTGGGGAGCAGCAGTGGCCCAACATCAGCGCGGGAGGGAGCAAAGCGAGCAAGCGGACATCGCACATGCGTGGGCAGCGAGCGGGCGGGAACTGTGCGTGTGATCAACGCCTTGATCGAGGCGAGCGGGAGTGTGTTGAGCGGCAGCGGCTGCTGGCGAGCTAGGCCGAGCGGGGGCGGCGCGGCCCAAGGCAGGGTGCGGGGTGGAGCGGGCCGGCAAGGGGGCGGCGGCCCAGTGCGGGGCAGAGGCACGGGGAGGGCGAGCGGGAGGCTAGGCCTGGCGCGGGCAAGCGGGCGGAGGTGGGACGGCCGGTAGTACCGGCCCGATACCGGTTGGGTACCGTATGGGCCGGTCGGTACTACCGACCCAATACCGGTTCGAAACCAGGTGGCCTGGTAGGCCGGATGCGATATCTGGGTAATTATGATATAAATGATTTTAGTAATACTGACGAGGGATCACCTCGCCAATGCCTACGTATTGTAGACTTGGGTTTCGGGAAGAGCGACGATGGAGATTCCGGGGTCGAGATTAGGCACACGACGTACCCAGCTTCGGGTCCCCTCGGTGGAGGATCCCTACGTGCTGCTAGCAATCCAGTATATGCTCATATGTATGTTTACAGGGTGCCACCGTAGGCGGAGCTATGTTATCTATCTGTTGTCTCTCCCTTCTATCGGGTGTCCTGGCTGGCTTTATATATGCAACCAGCCTAGGGTTTTACAAGAGTCCTAGTCGACTACTTCTCCGGGTTGCCTTGTTGGGCCTTCTCCATATTGGGCCGAGCCGAGCTAGGTATACTAATAATGGGTACCCAAAGGGTATACCCATGTCAGTAGCCCCCGAGTATCTAGGGAAGTCGAAGACTTGCATAGAGACTCCAAGCATAATCATCTCCGAAGTCAAAGAAAATACAAGGCGAGGTCCATGTCGTAGATCATGTGTAGCGTAGATGATGTCGACGATTCTCGAAATTGTTTTTCTGTCGGGTGCGCGGCAGCGCTCCCGATGGGAGTAGCCCCCGAGTCTATGGGTAAGTGCTTGCACTTAGGCATAGACTCAAGTTGTACTACTCGATGAAGAACTTGACTATATTTCTGGGCGCAGCCTCCTTTTTATCGACTCCTGTTGGAGGACTTAATGAAATCCAGCGCCCCTGATGGGAGTAGGCTCCACTCGAGTCGCAGAGTCGAGTTGAGTCTACAAACCTTTGTATATTTACCTGCAAAACAAAAACACGAAAACTCGGGTCGAGTAAACTATTTTGCTATCTTGTCTTATTTTGATATACATTTTTCTTCATGAAGCCGAAGCTTTGGGTAAACAACTTTGCTATATTTATTTGAGTCGCAGAATAGGATGAAATCGGATGAAATCTCCAGACTTCATTTCTTTGTTTTTTATATATTTCGAGTGCACAGAAACACTATATTTTTCTCGAATTCTATATTGCAAAGGGATATTGGTAAATAGGGCTGGTTCATCCGAAAGCTCGGGTACCAGTCAATGCACTTGTGGCAATCCGTATAAACCTACTTCAAACTCACGTCCCCGGACACGAATTCGGGATACTGGCGTAATTCAGAACGTGCCGCTTTAGGACTTACCGAAACTGAATTCCAGCAAAATTATCGGGTCCACAACGCGTCCACCGGGATTTTTCTTCACATCTGTTGATGTGGAAAAAGTGGCAGAGCGCATTCGGGTTCTTACCTTCGTGACCTTTTTACGAGTCACGACATTCGGAGTTTTTACCGCGGCGGACGCGCTCCGCGAATATATTGTCTAGTACCTTGTTCGGCTGATGTAATGACCCATTTTTCGGGTTCTTCTATAATTTTCGCGGCGTGATGGGATAGCCGACTATATTGGGTTCTTCTATATTGTCGTCAGGTACCTCGCCGATGCTCCTTGTTCGGAATAATTTATGAATTAATGAACCCAAAGATTTTTCCACCCCTTTTTTTGTTCCTCCTTGATGAAAATTTCGTCGGGTTCCTCCTTGAATAAAATTTCTTCGGGTCCTCCTTGAGGACAATTCTTCGGGTCCTCCTTGAGGAAAATTTTTCGGGTTCCTCCTTGAGGAAAATTTCTTTGGATCCTCCTAGAGGAAAATTCTTCGGGTCCTCCCTGAGGACAATTCTCCGGGTTCTCTCAAGATTCTGTCGGGTGAGCGGCAGCGCTCCCGATGGGAGTAGCCCCCGAGGCTATGGTCGGGTGCGTGCATCCGAACATAGGCTCAAGAACTTATATACTTTGAAATTTGCTTTCTCCTGCACAAATAAACAAAAAAAATTCTATCTTTTCCTTGACTCTCTTTTTCGCATGCGGTGTCAGATGCTCGGATTCGATGATATGTAAAGTGAATATATGTCGTGCAGACCCCAAGCGTCGGGTGCGGCCAAAGTAAATGATAATCAACTTTATGTGAAATAAAGGAACACTTAGCTTATTGAACACGACAGAGTCGATGCGCGATGAAGTCTTCGAGTGTAGCGAAAAAGTCGAGCCGAAGTAGAAACCACCGAATAGTGAAAGTGGATGCCAACAAATTGTTGATGAAGAGATAGCCGAGCCCCCGAGCACTGCTGGGGTGATGTCATGATTGTTGCTTAGACGCCGTGTCACAGCTGTTACTTGGGGCGAAGTCATTGTCGAGCCCCCGAGTATTATCTGTGACACCGAAAGAAGGCCATTAAGGATGAAATACTGAAGATGAATCCAAGATGAAGTACTTGAGATGAATCCATATTAAAGATTACACCATCAAATATGAATCATATATTCAAGATGAATCCGCCGATATCATAGAGGATGAATCCATTGACCCGAAGAATCCAGTAATAACCATAGAAGATGAATCCGCAGATATCATAGAGAATGAATCCATTGAGCCGAAGAAAATAGTTCCAGTAATAACCATAGAAGATGAATCAATCGACCCGGAAACGCATCAGGTAATATTGTATAAGTGAACCAATAATAACCCAAAGAAAACCAATCCAGTAATCCGAAGAAAATAAATCCAGTGAGCCGAAGAAGATAAAGCCACTAAGTCGAAGAAAATAATTCCACTGAGCCGAAGAAAATAATTTCACTGAGCCGAAGAAGATATATCCAGGGCCGAAGAAAAGAAATTCACCAAGTAACCGAGTATATTTGTGATAACGAAGTAATGGCGCAGCCCCCAGTTTTTGGGTGATTTTGCTGTAATAATGTAATGGCGCAGCCCCCGAGTATTCGGGTGTGGCGAAAATAAATAATAATTGACTCTCAGAAAAGTAACACTTAGCTTTATATCGAGTGCGACGGAGCCAACGTGAAAGCAGATCGTGTAGCGGACGCGGTCGATGAAGTTGCGCGGCGTTTGACCGAAAGTAGTCGATGAAGAGGGCGCAGTCGATGTGATAGATATAATCAATGACGCAATCGAAGTTCACAGCGGGCGAGCTCCCGAGAGAGGCAAGTGCGCGCTGTCGATTTATGGCAGACGAGCCCCCGAACATGCGACTGCGCGAGGCGAAGTAATCGGAGCTTATTCCGATCTGAAGTTTGTATTGGAGCACGGAAATCTGCGCGCAAATAACACCACAAGCCGAAAAAATATTTAACCAAATAGTAATTAATTAGAAATAGAACACCTGATAGTTTTGTATCGGATGAAATCAGAGTGGCGACTCGCGGCACAAACACGTCGTCTGGTCTGTGATGACAAATTCGTGAGCGTTGCGAAATCCTCCTTAAATGTTCCCCATCGTCCACGTTATGGCGTCAAACGCTTCCATAGCCGCCATTGGTACTATAAGCCGCATTCAGCCTAGCGGCCGAAATTGTTGATTTGACTTTGGTAATCCTTATAGATGTATATGTCAGTGGTAATAAAAAGTGGTGTAATAGACTAATTTGCAATCACCATGAGGAATAACCTCAGCCGAACTTTGCAACAAGTAAATTAATCGTATGCATAGCTAGCTATTTTCTTGCAATCAAAGAAAAGTAGGGAAGAGATCTTAGCTTATACGTAGGCAGTATTTAGCCTATTGAATCTTGGACTGTTCGGGTCTGTCATGGTGGCGTACACCAATTTGATTTCCTTTCCGCGTAACTTCGCAACTGCGTCGGCCGGTCGTTTTGCTCATCTGTCGATTGCTAACAGGCTGTCGATGCTTTTTCTCCAATCTGATCTGAACATTGTTGATGATGAACTCTAGGAATCCTGCCCGGATAACGAAATCCAGTCGTCGCGATTTCCATAGACGGCGCCAATTGACGATGGATCACCTCGTCAATGCCTACGTATTGTAGACTTGGGTTTCGGGAAGAGCGACGATGGAGATTCTGGGGGTCGAGATTAGGCACACGACGTACCCAGCTTCGGGTCCCCTCGGTGGAGGATCCCTACGTGCTGCTAGCAATCCAGTATATGATCATATGTATGTTTACAGGGTGCCGCCGTAGGCGGAGCTATGTTATCTATCTATTGTCTCTCCCTTCTATCGGGTGCCCTGACTGGCTTTATATATGCAACCAGTCTAGGGTTTTACAAGAGTCCTAGTCGACTACTTTTCGGGTTGCCTTGTTAGGCCTTCTCCATATTGGGCGCCGAGCTAGGTATACTAATAATGGGTACCCGGAGGGTATACCCATGTCAAATACCTCATACTTTTGATTGCATTGAGTTTCACTAAGATATAGGTCCGAAAGGACTATAAGTTCTATTATGATGACATATGGCAATAGTACAAAATAAAAACATTATGCCCTAGCACTCTATCTCACATTCCACTAAAGTTCAGAGCAATAAAGTTGGACATTTCAATGTTGGAAGAACCATTTTTAACTGATCAGATAATGTCGGTTCTTTATGCTTTAGTTGTTAGAAGCAACATGTGGATTCAAGAATGAACACATCCTATTTATGATTGGGATAATTGACAAATATACAATAAGTCTAGAAATGGACCACTCAAAAAGCCAACAAAAAGTCTTGTAGTACATGCAATGAAATAAAGTTTGCACGCTCACCAATAATTAAGAAGTATGGTAGCCTCGATCTCGTGGGTTATGTAGACATTGTTTTTGCGAGGTGTGTTTGTGGATATTAAGGTTTCCATGCCATGTTGAATACTAACCTTCACATGTGGAGATATGTCGTGGGAAATCTCCAAATTGATATTGATGGTATCAGTAATGATGTAAACTATTACGAGACATGTTAAGAGGCTATTGAGAAGGTTGTATGTCAAAAGGTGTTTTGCCGAAATTAATGTGGTAGAAAACTTTCTAAAACCACTTACTGCATTATGGACATGATGTTTTCTATGCGAGTAACATCAAGTCAAATGGTGTTAAGAATATAAGTATGTTTTTTCTATTTTTTACGGAACCATTTCTCGAAGGTTGTCACCCATATTTATGATTATGTTGCCAGCATGAGTTGATAGAAAGTTTTTTTGATCCAGAAAATAAGGACCGTCAAATAAACTAACACCCATAAAGTATTATGTATTCCATTTCGAGATAGGATGGTGTACCAAAAGTATGCAGTAGCATGTCATTGGTCCCTGTAACACCTTACGTTGGTATGTTTATTCCTATTGAGAGTGTTCTTGTGATGTTTGCTATCCATACGATCTAGGGAAGAATGTTGGAATAGATCTGGGCTAACAACCAAGAGAGAAAACAAGGTACATGGTCAACAACCCCATTGTTACGTTGGTGCATGATCCAGCACTCCAAAACAATATTTTGGTTTTGTCCGTGACCCCTTAGCACGGCATAGAAAAAGAAGAGGTGTGTACCTGGAAAGATACCACCCGCACGGATGAAACCGAAATACTACTAACCATCGATCCTAAAAGTGTGGTCAAGGGGATTAGAAGATCAACTACCACCGTCGGCCATTAGGAGGGTCGTGTCGGCGGAATCCCAGACATCTCCACCTCACTGAATTGTTGCACCTGATCTTCTTCTCCAACCTTTTCACCATGCGTGAGTCATCGTTGACCATCATGGCCGTCCCATGTACAAAAGTTCTAATTTAAAGGAGGTTTTCTAAGACGATGTTAACATTCTAATGATGCTTATCCTAAAGCATTAAGTGTAAGAATTTTAGTATAAATTTAGAATGTGTGACAATTATTTTAAAGTGGAGGAAGTACCATTGATGTGGGTGGTGCCAGAGGCCTTGTGTTGGGATCCAGTGACGCGGGTGCACGTTCTTGGCGGGCCAAAGCAGCCACACGATCCGCGTGATGTCACAGTGTCAAAGCATTCTTCCCCGACATCGCACTTGCCTCACTGCAGTCTAGCTCAGTCTTTGTGTATGGGCGATTTGCACAAAAAATAACCCAAAAGTGAAAGAAAAGTACATACTGACCCTCCAGCGAAATTATTTCATCCATCTAACATTTTTGTGTGGCGCCCCTCCCATCGGCGCCACACATGCCAGTGTGGCGCCCCTCCTGCCGGCGTCACTCTCCCAACCGACGTGGCGACCTCGACGCTGAGCTGGTGCGCCGATCCGACGTGGCAGCATGTGTGGCACCCCTCCCATCGGCGCCACACATGCATTTGTAATTGCCCAAAACATACTGTGAGACAATTCGTCTGGGACTTAGCCGTTTTGCGACCCTGTTTGTGTGGCGCCGATGCCACGGGCGCCACACCTGATAGTGTGGCGCCGATGCCACGGGCGCCACACAAAGAGGCTCGCGAAAACGGCTAAGGACTTATCGTCCGGAGCCCCTGGATGTTTTCGACCCAGAAGTTGATATAAGTTGGCATGTGTGGCGCCGATGCCACGGGCGCCACACAGTGCATTGTGGCGCCAGTGGGAAGGGCGCCACACATTGACTTGTGTTAAAATCATGAAAAATCCTACCAAAGTCCAACAGTTTTGAGTACAAAATTGGACACCACAAGTAGCAATTTCAGAACATACACATATAACACTTCATAGCTCACATCGTAGCAAGTAGATTCAAACAACAAGTAGCATTACAGACATGGTTCGAAATGACATAGGGTTCACAACTCGATACTTATGAAGATATAGTTCACAACAACACGTAGCACATCCTAGTGTCGTCCTCGACGTGTCGTCCTCATGGGCTGCTTCCGGACGGCCATCCTCTTCGTCCGTTGCCGTGGCTCTTGTTGCTGCTGCTCCTCCTGCTCCTCCTCCTCTGAAGATAACGGCTCGTCGTTCCTCATCCTCGACAAAGATGATCTCCGCGGCGGCCCCTCATCCTCCTCAATGACAACCTTCTTTCCTCGGTTGACATAATCTTCCGGAGTGTACCGGTTTGGAGCCTTGCCCCTTGGCTTCAACTGATAAGCAGACCGTGGGGCTTGCTTCTTGCCGCGACTAATGCTTTGACTCAGAATTTCGTCGTCCTCAGGAATCTTCACAAACATGAACACATGAGATTACAAAAGTTGAAATTAGTAAGAACATGTTTGACAGCAACAAAATAGTCCATACCTCCCGCTCTTCAGAAGAGGAGGATGTAAGAATTTCGCCTTCGCGGCAACCTAGCAAGTTGGCTAACCGCCGCATCTTTCGTGCAGTGTTCTGCGTCATGGAACTCATGGTTACAAAACCACCAGAACATAGCGTACATTCAAAGTTGGTGATCATACCTTAATGAAATGCCGCAACAGTCCGACAGGCTTTTCATCTCTCCCGCTCTGGTCCCACATAATCTCGCACTCGTCAGCTGTTTTTTGGATCTCCGTCCGCTGTGACAAACATAGCATACACAATTTAAGCGAGCACATGGCAATCTAGATGATGTACTAGTTAGTGAGAGAATCCATTACCACGAAGTTCAGCTCGGAAGCAATAGAAGTCGATCTCCCTCTGCGAGCAAAGGTGTCGTGCTGGCTTTGCGCAACCTCATCGAACTCGATGGGGTCGTCCAAGATGTCGTCATCATACGCGTGCTTCACTAACTCGATACGCGTGCTTTGATGAAACCATTGGAGATAGTTGTTGAAAGCGGCCAAGTCATGAGGCACAATCTCCACAGGGCCAGCATTCCGTGTCGCTTCCAAACAGTGTTGGAACGCTGTGATGTGGCCGCTATGATGGACAGGCCAATTTGTGATCTTCCTCTGCCGCTGCCTATCAAGCCTGCAAGAATCAACAAGTTATATTCTACCTCTTCAATCAAGAATCTTCCATCGCATGATTCCAGAAGTTTACCTATGAAGCGCCTTGTCCGTGTCTTGCCACTGAGGTGGGCACTCCTGATACAGCCCGGACTGTCTCATCACTCTGTGCGGCTGGTGGTGTTCAACAAGCCACATGCATATGAGTGGGCAGCGCATACGCCAGAACCGCGCCTCCTCTGTGCACTTGTGGTTGAGGTCAGTCATCGCCGCGCCAATACGGTAGTAGGTACCATATGGCTTCCATTCCACCTGCAGCATACAAATATTTCAGAATTTAGAACATGCCAGTAGAATCAATGAAAACTAGGATTGCAAAAGAGTGATCGGTTACCTGCTCAGCGGTAAGAGTGTCCAACTCCGCAGTGTACTGCATGTACATGATCTTTGGATCGCTCGTCATCTCCGAGACATTGTCCCAAAGGTATGCCCAAGTCGGCTCCCGATCAAGGTTCTCATGGTGATGAGGCCATGGCCTCTCGGTGAGTGTCCTAGGCCGCCCAACTGATAGGCGGTCCCAGCTCCATACGGAAAGTAGGAGCATGCATCCACCAATACCGCCGCTCCCAGTCCTGCTCCCAGTCCTGCGACAAGCTTCGTCCAACTGCGTACATAAGACATTTGGTTAGTACTTTGTCTAGCACACTACTATAGGAAAATAGTACATAGAACAAATCATCACCTGCCGGTAGAGGTAGGCAAGTGCCGCTGTTCCCCAACTCCACCGGTGCTCCAACACCGTAAACGCCTTCAGCCAACACCAATGGGCCAGCTTCCTCCCACTGTCAGGAAAGAGAGTCCTCGAAATCATGTACCATAAGTACACGCGGGTGTACGTCCTGATAGTGTCCTCGTTGGCCCCTTCAGGGCATTGTCCAAAGTTAAGCCTAATCCAAGAGAAAGACGCGCCGGCGGGAGCCCTCGCCTTTGGTTCTGCTGGCAGCGGAGGAGCCCTGCCAATAAGCGCCTCCATCTGCTGGCGCCACCCATCAGAAGCTGTGTTCATACACAGTGGCTCGCCCTGAATAGGTAGTCCAAGGATCATGGAAACATCCTGGAGAGTAGGGGCCATCTCGCCGGCCCTCAAGTGGAAGGTGTGCGTCTCCAGCCTCCACCGGTCGACAAGAGCGGTGAGTGCCGCGGCGTTCATGTTCGGCCCCCCACGGCTTACAAGGGATATGAACGGGAGAAGACCGGTAGGCTCGATGTGCTCCGTGTACCTCTCGTCATACGGTATATCCACTGTGCCATGGTAACGAATCTTCAAAGGGTGAAGATCCGTTGTCCTCTCCGTCATATGAACAGCCCGGTGATCCCTGTCATACTCTTGATCTAGGAGCCACACCATCCTACATGTTTACACAAATACACCATATTATGAGCAACACATACATGAGAATATATCCAAATAAGCCATCACAAATACATCAAATACATACATATACATTCATATCTAGGGATAGAACACCATATGAGTTATTCCTTCACATACACATTCATGAAATTTGATGCCTAGGGTTCCTCCACAAATCTAGGAGACATACATATCTAGGGTTCCTACACATACACATTCAACACATACATAGCCATTTCAAATCTAGTTTCCATGTCTAGGGTTCATGTACAAATCTAGCAAAATTTAACATCTATGGTTCCAACAAATGTATGGTTCAAACACATGCATACAATGAGGCTATCAATTTCAATACATACACACCAATATAGATTCCAACAACAAACATTTCCAATCTAGGTTCCATGTCTAAATCGAATTAAATCGGAGCAAATCTTGGATGAATCGAAGGGGAACGAAGGGGAATACCTTGAGGATTGTATGGGGATGGATTTGGCCGGCCAGATCTGTCCAATCCGTGGAGGATTTGGTGGGGGCGGAGGAGAGGCGGCCGGCGGCGGCAGTTGGAGGAGAGAAAGAGAGGAGAGAAAGAAAGAAGAGAAAGAGAGGGTCGGGCTGGGGGCGGGCGCGGGCGCCACACTTAAGTGGATGTGTGGCGCCCGTGGCATCGGCGCCACACATGCTAGTGTGGCGCCCGCGGCATCGGCGCCACACGTAGAGCCTCGCCAAAACGGCTAAGTCCCAGACATCCGGAGCCCCTGGATGTTTTCGACCCAACTGGTGATATAAGTTGGCATGTGTGGCGCCGATGGGAAGGGCGCCACACATGTTGCCACGTCGGATCGGCGCACCAGCTCAGCGTCGAGGGCGCCACGTCGGCTGCGAGAGTGGCGCCGGCAGGAGGGGCGCCACACTGGCATGTGTGGCGCCGATGGAAGGGGCGCCACACAAAAGGGTTGGATGGGTGAAATAGTTTCGCCGGAGGGTCAGTCTGTGCTTTTCTTTTACTTTTGGGTTATTTTTGTGCAAATCGCCTCATGTATGTAACCACAAATCGCTCGCTGTTCATTTCAATGGCGATCGCCAGCTTTTGGCCCCCGTAGTTTCTTTTTTGTTTGCCCGGCATTTTCGCTCATCTTCTTACTTCTCTTGCAGATCACGAGCAGCCAGGGATCGTTGTCAAAGAAAAACCTACTGATTTTATCTAATAAATATTTAAAGAACCAAACGAGTTAGCACAGGTGGAAGAAAAACCTACTGATTCCCCATTTTGGAAGGGCCTCATGAGAGTGAAAACTGATTTTTTCGCCAGGGGTTATTTTAAAGTGGGAGACGGATCTTCAGTCCGATTTTGGGAGAACGTCTGGTTAGGAGACACTTCTTTAGCGCTTAGATATTCGAGTTTGTATAACATTGTACAGCGAAAGAATGTGTTAGTGTCTACTGTGTTAGCTCAAGCACCTCTTAATATTACCTTCAGGCGGACTTTAAATGAACATAAATGGAACATTTGGATTACTCTTTGTTTTTTTTTTAAACGGAGGCAAAAGCTTTGCCTCATCCATTCGTTAAGCAGAAGGTGCCCGGTTTTTAGGAGAAAACCGGGCGAAAACCAACAACAACACAACAGTGTCAAGACAGACCCACAACCACCCACACTCCCGCGAGGGACACACCTAGCTATCCTGACTACCAACAAAAGCTACACAAGAAGCTCAAGTTGGCCTATGCCAAACAGATGGCCCTTCGAGGAGAGACCGGCAGCTCTGATTCTGAAGACGAGCTTCGGAGTGGAGATGAGCAAGAAAAGCGCCGAATAGGACCTTCACCGGACCGCCCCTCTAAGGTCATCGTACACCGCCCAAGGGCAGCTTCGACTTCACAGCAAGAGGAGACCAGCACGAAGACATCCGGACACGCCGGAACGGAGCCGACTAACATGACCTTGCCGCAACCAGACCTTGGCCACCACAATCGTCGTTGCCTCACAAGCCTCCACCCGGAACACCCGCATCTCCGGTTGACCTCCTGCCAACCCAGATGCCTTGTGTGTACAGCCCGCCGGAGTGCGCGGAGGGGATCATCAACTTCAAAAGGACGCCCTCAAGAGGGGAAACGATGAAGAAACGACGCCGTCGTCCGATCCCTTAGGATCTAGGCTTTCACCCGAAGAAGTGAACCCGAGGGCGCGAAGGTCGGAGAGCTCCACGACCGCCCCCCAAGGAGGATGGCGACATCCGCGGACGCCGCGCGATCAGGCTTTCGCCCGGAGCAACCGAAATCTTCACCTCCTCGCGCGGCCGGACAGCAAGACGGAGCATCGCCGCCAGCCCGCACCCCGCTGAAAACACACCTCCAACGCGACAGCAGCGCCACCGCCGCAAAGGAGCCACCGTCGAGATCCCGGAACAGCCGCCCAACACTGCTGGTGCCCCGGCCCGACCAGAAACAGGACCACGGGCGGACGAGACACCGCGCACGTTGGGCAGAGACCCACGGCCCGGGCGCCGCCGCCGCGACCTGCCTCACCACCAGCCTTCCAGGCGGCCACCCCGCCACCGGGAGAGCGCGCCGCCGCACCTCAGCCTAGGCCGGCCGCGCGCGGCGCGCCGCGGCCGGCCGACGCCCGAGCCCGCGCCGACGCCTCCAGGGACCTCCGTCGCACCCTCGCCCCACCGGGCCCGCGCGAGCACCCACCGACGGGTCGCCGTGCCGCACCATGCGACCCCCACAACCGCCGCCTCAACGCGCGTAGGAGAGGTTTCGGGGGCACCCGCCAAGCCCTCCGTCTTCAGCGGCCAGGCGCCGCCACCGCCGCCGGCGCCGGCGGCAGCAGCGGCTAAGGGTGGCCGGGATCTGGGGCGGCTCTGCTAGGGTTTGGGGGTGCCTCCGGAGTCGCCCCGCGCGAGAGCGACCCGGGAGGATGTTGGGTTCGTAAGGTTTTGTGACACCTTATGTTAGTGTGGATCACTCTTTGTCAACAACTCATAGGAGTACAGTTGACGAATAGCCCTGATAATTTTGTCTGGAGGCTTAATGATTCGGGCATCTTTACAGTCAAATCTATGTATCTTGACCTAATGAATGGACATAGCATAGGCTTACGGAAAAATTTGTAGAAGTTGAAAATTCCATTAAAAATCAAAATATTCATGTGGTTTCTTAATAATAAAGTTTTGCTTACTAAAGATAATCTGGCCAAAAGAAATTGGAATGGGTGTCAAAAGTGTTGTTTCTGTAATGAACTAAAAACTTTACATCATTTATTTTTAGCATGTCCATTTGCCAAAATTGTTTGGCGTATGGTATACTTAACTTTCAATTTACCCCCACCTGTCAATATTACTAATATGTTTGGAAACTGGCTTAATGGGGTAAAGAAATTAGATAAGGCCAGAATTAGGATCGGCATATCTGCTATATGTTGGTCTATTTGGACGAGTCGGAATGACATAATTTTTGATAAACAAAAGGGAACTAATTTTTTGCAGGTTATCCGACGTGCGGCGTACTGGATTCAACAATGGGCTTTACTTCTCCTGGAGGATCAGCGGGAGACTATGGTTACTGAATGCAACCGTCTGCTAACGGTTACTCAGGACTTTTTTTCCGGCTACTGGGTGGCGACACACTAGTAGGCTACAAAATGAATAATAATATGTTGTTCTCCATTTTTCGTTGGTTGGTGCATGTATCGATCCTCTCTGATCCATGATGTAAGAATTTGAATTGATGTACTTTGGAGATACTTTAATAAAGAAAGATGTGTGCATCATATTCATATTGATGCAGAGACTGGGCTTTGCCCCATTTGGAAAAAAAAAAGTCAGGGATCGTTGTTGTGACGGGGAATTATTCCAGGGAACGAGTAAATACACGGGATGTCTTCTGGTGGACGGGACAAGCAAGGCGTTTGTAAGCTACCTCACCACACGACACGAGCGAGCAGCTGGCTTAGTTTTTCACGTCACGTGTGAAACAACACTGCAGCGTTTTTGTTCTCAGCGCGCATTCCACATTGCGGCCGTGCTGCGACGTACGGTCGTGTGAGTGAGTGGATTTAGCTAGGCTAGAAAAACAGGGATAATACCAACGGTGGCAGTAAGATCAAAATTTTGTAAGGTAACTTAGAACGAGTCTAGCTTGTAGCGGGAGGTGTCTCTAATTTTATTGATGGTTTCTGCTCCAGTGTGTTGGTTCCTTTGAAGTTTTAGCACGATGATCTCCCGATTATCTACTGCAACAAGCTCTAGTACGATAAACTTTGTTCCGTTTCAATAATGGAGGAGCGAGGATGGCGGCGCGCCTTCGGTACGTGCTAGTGTTTGCGGTCTTCGCTAGGTGGTCTAAAGAGCAATTTGTATTCTTTTTTACTACTCTTTTGGGTTCTTTGTACTACCATGAATGATTATCAATAGATTCGGTGGACTTTTTTCGCCAAAAAGAAAACTTTCACCATGACCGGATAGATTAGTTTTGGTAAGTTTTTCTTTTTTCACCAGTCCAGAATATGTAGACTTGCAGAGGACAGAGAAACTCCACACGTCGACATCACCAAAAATTCCATCGAAATTTACCTCATTTAGTAGTGAACTAGATCGAACAACGGATACATGCCATGCTGCAGATTTGGTTCCTACTCGAAGAGCCATCGGCCATATATACCTTGCTTGATGCCACCGCCATTGTCGGCGCCCTCTTTTAATGCTTGTCTTCCTCCTACAGGCTGCGCTGCTATTTATGTCGTCGCTCCCCCCACTAGCTGCGGTGACGAGTGCCCCAGCCTGAGGCTGCGCAGTTCTTCCGCTAGCTCTCTCTCTCTCTCTTCTCCACAGGTACGTGCTACTTATTGTGCTTCGATCTCCTCCTCCTTGATATTTCCATCTCTCTATTCAATTTCTTCTCACTCCTACTACGAGACACTTGATAGGAAGAGAAAGATCTGGTCTTGCATTGCACTGCGTGATGGCTTCTGGCCCGGCTCCGATCCCTTCCGGAGCGTGGCTGCCCCACGCGGCAGCGCTGGTGACGCTGGTGCTGGCTCTTGCGGCGGTGCCGTCAGCTTGGGCGGACAATGTGGACATGGTGTTCCTCAAAAGCGCAGTCGCCAAAGGAGCAGGTGTGTACTAGATTCTGCAACTTCTTAACTACTGTACTATATTCTGTTGAATTCGGTCTCTCTGCATTGCTCACCACGATTTCATCCTCGAGTTCTTCTTCGACAATGGTTACACTTTGTGTGTGCCACTGGCTCATTTGTGCAGTGTGCCTGGACGGGACTCCCCCGGTCTACCACTTCTCCCCTGGCTCCGGCTCTGGCGCCAATAACTGGGTGGTTCATATGGAGGTAATTAAACCAATCTAACTTAGCTTTTATATATCTGCATCAACCTTATACATTTCATTTGTAATGAAACGATCTCCTTTGTACAAAAATTGGAAGGGAGGAGGGTGGTGCAAGACCTCCGAGGAGTGCGCAATCCGGAAGGGCAACTTCAGGGGCTCTTCCAAGTACATGAAGCCACTCTCCTTTTCTGGGATATTAGGGGGCAGCCAGAAATACAATCCTGGTATAGTCTACATGGAATTTGCTCTTCGTCGTTGTCCCCTTACGATTCGCTTCAGCGCTGATTTTTCTCACCTAACATGGCAGATTTCTACAACTGGAACAGAGTGAAGGTCAGATACTGCGATGGTTCATCATTTACCGGTGATGTCGCGGCAGTAGAATCTGTACGTTCTGGACTTGTCGATTGTATGTTCTGTTTTGTTCAAGGTTGTGAGATTGGCCTTGTCTTTGGAATGTAGTCGACAAACCTGCATTACAGAGGGGCAAGGGTTTGGAATGCCATCATCGAAGATCTACTCCAGAAGGGGATGAGCAAGGCACAGAATGTATGTTCTGCTGGCAATTTGTATCAGTACAAGTTAGTTAATGACAACAATATTATTGTTCATTTTACCAATTTGGATCATGAACCATAACTGCAGAAGTTCTTATATTCTAATTTGCATTCTGATCCTAGAAGATGAACTACTGCATTACACCTTTTCAGGCTCTTCTTTCTGGATGTTCAGCCGGAGGTCTAGCAGCAATACTGCATTGTGACAAATTCAGTGATCTGCTTCCAGCATCGGCAAAAGTCAAGTGCTTTTCAGATGCTGGTTATTTTTTTGATGGGTAAGTTATGAACTTATTGCTATTCAATTTGTTATGAGTAATTTATTTTTGGTTTTCATGCAGGTTTCGATTATTTCTGTTTGATGTCTCACTACTTTTACATGTTTTAAGTGATTCACATTTTTTGATAAATGCGATCATTGTTGTTGTCATTGCAGGACAGATATCACCGGCAACAAATATGTCAGAAAGGTCTATAAGGATATTGTAAACCTACATGTATGTTGTCTTCTTACCTTACAGTGGCCATAATCCTAATTATCTAACGCTTAATCTCACAAATCCTAGCTTTTTAGTTCAGTACTTCGGTTCACTGCCCGAGAAAACTTTATTATGTTATTTTTACAGTAACAATTAGATACACATTTTATCTTCACCGGTTCTTCCCTCGCTATCATGAGTTTCAAGACTGATCATCCGAATAATTTATGAAATTTTCATGCAAGTTTTCACCCTTTTTAGCCTAATAACCTTTTCAATCTCTTCCAGGAATCAGCTAAAAATTTGCCATCTTCATGTACATCGACGCAATCACCTGAGCTGGTCAGTTTTATTCACTTAGAATTGAAGGGAACACTTATGTTATAGCATGTGGACTAACATTAAAGGGAAAAAATGCAGTGCTTCTTCCCGCAGTATGTCATCCCAACATTGCGCACACCGCTATTCATACTTAACGCAGCGTATGACTCATGGCAGGTAAATTCCATACCCTTTTAGCAGGTACCCTTGTGCATAGATTCGGTTTGGTTAAGATAGATGTGTATCAGCAACGAAGAATAACAAACTGGTACCTGCATTCCAGATCAGGAACATACTAGCACCTAGCGCTGCTGATAAAAGCAAGGCCTGGGCCAAATGCAAGCTTGACATAAAGAACTGCTCCTCCAGCCAACTCGTGACCATGCAGAGTTAGTGATCCTTTTAACTTCAATGTTGCATTTTACAATCTGCATTTATCATTTCAGCTACTTGGGTGATGATCTTCCTAGATAATCCAACTGTTTTGTTCATCTGACTTGTTTGATCATTTTATTTGTTGAATTTTGACACAGATTTCAGGAAAGAGTATCTGGCAGCGCTTCCTCAACCGGGGCAGTCTCGTTCTCTAGGCATGTTCATCGACTCATGCTTTGCTCACTGTCAATCTGGAGCACAAGACTCATGGCTTGCCGAAGGTTCCCCTTCCATTCAGAAGACGGTAAGTCTATATCTATTCCCTACTTCCTTAAAAAAAAAGTATATTCCTTACTTGTTTTGCTGGACGCCGAACGTTTTCTAGGCAACTCGATTTCAATCTAGGACTAGGACTAAACAATTCAGAGAAAAATGATTGAAACCCGCTCGCAGCTTACTTAATATGATGTATACCTGTCTATTTGCAGCAAATTGGCAAAGCAGTGGGGGACTGGTTCTTTGAACGGGCGGTATCCCAGCGGATTGATTGCCCATATCCTTGCAACCAGACCTGCAAGGACAATGAAGATGATTGAGCAATTGTATCTGGATATCAGTTAGATGCTTTTTTTTTGTCGTGCAGGGGAAACGGGGATTAGATCACATCCATAGCTACAAGTAGAATAGGTCATTCTACATAAATAGTTACTTGCACATCCTACGTTTGTGGATTTTTATTGGTACTGAGAATAAAAAAGAGGAAATTTGGTTTAACCTTGCTGCGGCAACTGCTTATTCAGAATTGATAGGAAACCACATGTTTTATTCTAATGTTTCAGAAACCCACATCTTTTAAAACTAACGCTCATGGTCCATGCGTGCGTTATTTTCGGTGCAGAGGCCGGGAAAACAACAAAGAAATTCTTTTGAAAGAAAGACGACAAGACAATTGTTTTCAGAATTTATACCTGGATGGTGGCTCATAACTAAAAAGCGTGATTTTCTAATGTTGGCAAAAATGTAGTTTTTTGAAACTATTGCTTGACAATGAGGTTAATAAATTTATATATTATATTATAATGTATACAGTTGTTCGCTCATCCAATTTCATCCCCGCTGATAAAATATATGGTTCACAATTGCCCGTCTAAATATGGAGACTGCTATTCCAGACATGGTCATAACAAAAATCAGATTATTGATTTTGAAATGGGTACAGAACTCGTGCATTATTTGGCAGTAACTTGTAAATTTTCGTAACAAATATAACTATCAACGACCTGTGCAAAACTTTCCACCCTATACCTCTCTGGAAATTACTTTTGTAACACTCTGAACAAGTGATTCTAATCAAAAATTGTGATGTTTGCTAAGTTACAAAAATGGATTCATAGGTGCCAATGATTTGAAAATGTGCTTCAATTTGAAATATACTGTATGTGAGAATGGCGATCCCAACTATACTATAAAGAACAAAATGTGATTTTCATAAAATGAAATGTGATTGATATTAAATATGATTTTCATAAAAATGCTTTTAAATTGTGCTTCAATCCAAATATGATCTATAGGTCCTCCAAAAAAAATGAACCAAAGGTGAGCATGGCAATACCAACTATTCCACACAAGGTCGGCTAATGGATTGTTTACTGCATAATTGGCAATGAAAAACTATTTTACTCTATCTTACTATTATTCAACAATAGTGAAGTATTCTAATTCAGTAAGTGAAGTAAGGGATTTCGTAGGTGTATATTTACTCTTTCATGTCTTATTTGTTGATCTATAACCTTGCCAAATACAACAATTATTTTGGTTTGTTCCGCCATCCCACCCAATGAAGTATATTATTTTCAGTTAAATCATATGTGATAGTAATCATTCTTCACTACTCGTTGAATTGTTAGGTTAGAATTCCGCGATGGAGATTCCAGTAATTTCTTTCTGAGTCAACTCTTATCTGTTTTATAAACCTAGACGGCTCTTTATTATTGCTTTAAACATCGACTTGTTATTATCTCTTGTTCTCCCCCTTCCCCAATTCTCTACCGTCAATTTTCATAACCTAGATCCTCCACTGATTGCCGGAGAAGCTGTCGTGGAAACTAAATAGTGCATGCTCTCTTTGTAGATTTCTTCAGTCATATTCCATGATACAATTCAATACACTGTTGTTTCATACGCTTCTTAGATCCTACTTAAACCGTAGTATGTTTTTAGCTGTACCCTAGTTATTCACGAGGTATTTTCTCAAAAAGGAAAAAAACTTATGCAAAGAGGTAATGTAGTAGAGTTGAGAAAAAAAAGGCTATTAAGCAAGGAAAGCGGGTTCCCGAAAGACGCTTCTGCCGTTGATGCGTCTGTGGCTCACCCTCCTCGCTGCTCGAACCGGCACGAACAGCTGAAGAGAGGGGATGAGGAGATGAGCGAGAGCTGAGCTGCTAGGAGGAGCCTCGCGACACCACCCCCATGGCTCCTCCTCAGTGCGCCGTCTCCCCGCCTCCCGCTTCCCCCACCAATGCCAAGAGCAGGACGCAGCTCGCGGCGACGCAGGTCAAGAAGCTGTGCAAGCAGGGCCGGCTCGAGCACGCGCGGCGGCTGCTGCTGGACGCGCTGCCGCGCCCGCCGCCGACGCTGCTCTGCAACGTGCTCCTCATCGCCTACGCCGCCGCCGCGCTCCCGGACCACGCGCTCCGCCTCTACGCGCTCCTCAACCACGCCGCGCGCCCGCCGCCCCGCTCCGACCACTACACCTACTCCTGCGCGCTCACCGCCTGCGCCCGCGCCCGCCGCCTGCGCCACGGCAGGTCCGTCCACGCGCACCTCCTCCGCCGCGCCCGCTCGCTCCCGGACACCGCCGTCCTCCGCAACTCGCTGCTCAACCTCTACGCCTCCTGCGCGCGCTACCGCCACGGCGCCGGCGTGGACGTCGTCCGCAGCCTGTTCGACGCAATGCCTACCAGGAAAAGGAACGCCGTTTCCTGGAACACCCTGTTCAGCTGGTACGTCAGGACCGGGCGTCCCCAGGAGGCCCTGGAGATGTTCGTGCGGATGCTGGAGGACGGCGTCAGGCCCACCCCGGTCAGCTTCGTCAACATCTGCCCCGCGGCGGGAAGCGTAGACCCCAGCTGGCCATTCGTGCTCTACGGTCTGCTGATAAAACATGGAGTGGAGTATATCCACGATCTCTTCGTCGTCAGCTCAGCGATCGGCATGTTCTCCGAGACCGGGGATGTGCAGTCAGCTCGGACGGTCTTCAACCGCGCTGCAAAGAAGAACATCGAGGTTTGGAACACGATGATCACCGGGTACGTGCAGAACGGGCGGTTCTCTGAAGCCATGGATCTCTTTATCCAGGTACTGGGGTCTAAAGCGGTTCCACCGGATGTAGTGACTTTCTTGTCAGCCGTCACGGCGGCCTCGCAGTCACAGGATGGCAGGCTGGGTCAGCAGCTGCATTGCTACTTGATGAAAGGGTTGCGCAGCGAGCTGCCCGTGATACTCGGCAATGCGCTTGCTGTGATGTACTCGAGGTGCGGCAATGTGCAAACTGCCTTTGAGCTGTTTGATCGGCTGCCAGAGAAGGACATTGTTTCTTGGAACACCATGGTAACTGCTTTTGTGCAAAATGATTTCGACTTCGAGGGCTTGTTGCTCGTTTATCAGATGCAGAAGTCAGGCTTCGTTCCTGATGCGGTGACGTTGACTGCAGCGCTGTCTGCAGCTTCCAATACAGGAGACCTTCAGATTGGTAAGCAATCACACGGTTATCTCATCAGGCATGGCATTGAGGGTGAGGGCTTGGAGAGCTATCTAATAGACATGTACTCCAAATCTGGTCGTGTAGACATGGCCCAGAAAGTGTTTGATGGCTATGGGACTGGCAGAGACGAGGTCACTTGGAATGCCATGATAGCAGGGTACACACAGAGTGGCCAGCCTGAACAGGCGGTCTTAGCATTCCGCGCGATGATTCAGGCAGGTGTGGAACCTACTTCGGTGACACTGGCTTCGGTGCTTCCCGCTTGTGACCCTGTTGGAGTGGGTGTATGTGCAGGGAAGCAGATCCATTCTTTTGCTCTGCGCCATTCTTTGGATACCAATGTCTTTGTCGGTACAGCTCTTGTCGATATGTACTCCAAGTGCGGGGAGATTTCTGCCGCAGAAAATGTCTTCGGTGGCATGACGGAGAAGAGCACTGTCACCTACACGACGATGATTTCTGGTCTTGGTCAGCACGGTTTCGGCGAGAGAGCGCTATCCCTCTTCTACTTGATGCAAGACAAGGGGTTAAAGCCTGACGCTGTGACCTTCTTGGCGGCCATTTCAGCATGTAATTACTCTGGACTGGTCGATGAAGGTCTTTCTTTGTACAGGTCAATGGAAACATTTGGACTTTCAGCCACTCCTCAGCACCATTGCTGTATTGTGGACTTGTTGGCTAAAGCCGGGAGGGCGGACGAAGCATACGACTTTGTAGAAAGCCTGGGTGAGGATGGGAACTTCATCGCTATCTGGGGATCGCTTCTTGCATCCTGCAAAGCACAGGGCAAGATGGAGTTGGCAGCATGGGCGACTGAGAAGGTGCTCAACATCGAGAAACAGTATGGTCATGCAGGCTACAATGTTCTGCTGTCCCAGTTATTTGCTGCTGAGGGTAACTGGAGTAGTGCTGATAGTCTGAGAAAAGAGATGAGGTTAAGGAGGTTGATGAAAAAAGCAGGTTCAAGTTGGATTGAAGTCCAAAGTCCAGCATTACAGGACAGGTCTATCGAGAGAAACCAAAATTATCCTGAAAATGGTAACATATTATTTATGCTTGATGGGGATATTTGACCTTCTGGTACGAATAGATTGCAGTTTTCTTGATACCTGGAGATTACAGGGTGGTGATTAGCTCATGCTCTGCCGGATTCAGTTACCTGTTATCTGCTATAACACGACTTGCCTTCTCCCAGAATTCGTGCAGCTCCTTTTGATCTTTTGACTGGATGAAAGGAAAGATTTCCCACCCTACAGGCAATGCTGCAATGGTCAAAAGGTAAACATGTGCAGCAAGACAACAATATACGCATCCATCAGAAACGAAAGAAGAGGCTGGAAGAGGCTGGGATGCAGAAGTGCAGAACCAACTGCAACCTTGCAGGTGGCCAAGCTGTAACCTTACAGTGACTACTGAACATTGACAAGTTATCCATTCACAAACAGCGTAGCATCATGCTTGGACGGCGTTAATTCTGAGACTGGCATATGGGTATGCGATCTTGAGTGAAGTGTACATCATTTTTTTTACTTAATACTAGTTACTGGTGACAGGAGCTGTAAACATCAATGTAAAATCAAAAATTAAAGAAAACTATGACACAGTTATACAGGAAATATGATTATGCAAATATCTCTCGATTCTCTCCTACACTACAAATATGCATGACAAATTAGGATGAGATGATTACCTAATGTAAAGGTTTGCATGTTTTTTTTTCTGCAGTTTGTAATAAAATATTTGAAATTGCTGCACAAGGTATAAAATACTAGGGCCCAAATGTACAACCAGAAGTATAGGATTAGTGGCACCTTTTCTCAACAAAACCAGGTAGCACCTTCAGTCCTTCACTCAAGAAAACCAGCAACAGCTGGAATCTCAGAGGACATGACCACACTCATGTTATGGTCGGTCTGACCTATACACGCAAGAAGCCCACTAGTGGCTAGTTGTGGGCTTAGCCCAAGTAAATTAGGGTTTAGAGGAGGCCGTCCTCCTATATAAACACATGTCTCCTGAAGGGAGACGGGAGACCCCGTGCGCCCAGCCGCACCCAACCCTAGCCGCCGCCTCCTTCCTCCGCGACGGCACCCAGCCGCCGGCGCCGAGCCCTCCAGCTTCTCCGCCCTCACTTCCACCCTTACAACCTCCGCCCTAGACCCGGTAGAACCCTAGCCCCTACCACTTTGGTATCAGAGCGAAAGAATGTTACAATTGAATTCCACAATAACATCAACAATTTGACAAACAATGATGATCTGTTATCATCAAAATAAAATAAAAATATATCTCAATTGTTTAAATCGGGTACCAGGGGCAAACTACATGCTCGTTCGAGAATGTCAGACCCCAACTTAGTCTGCTACAATGTATAAAGTTGCAGGCAGATGATTCAGTACAGTAGTTATCCACTGGTTTGCTCAACAATCTATTGCTTCAGCTGACTTCGCTTAGTTGGTGGGATTGTACTATCAAAGATCACCAACAAGACCACCAGTCTGTGATAAGTTATAATCGCTTCACCAATGGTTTAGTAGGCGATGTCCAAAATTTTAGCCTCAAGTCGATCTTGATATCTTACTTGCTCTGAGAATCACAAAATTGCCCATATTCACAATCACAAAGGCCCATTCTCACCTGAAATGTCAACCCAGATAAGGTACTCTTATAATTGCAGCCAGACAGGTACTTGCAAACCCAAGAACTAAATAATGTGAATACTAGGATGCCATAAAGTCCTGAATTGTTCAGTGAAACAAGTGTCCAATTGAGAGCTGACCTTTCGGAATGTGAAAGAAACACGCCGCAAACTTCTTTTAATGACTTGACCAGCCACATCATCAATCTACAAGAAAAGAGATTACATTCAACTACTATACTATGTCGCATTTGGGTACTAGATACAGCGGACGAATTGCCAGAGAGTACTCATTCTGCCGAACAAGGCAAAACTGAAGCTACTGTACTAATCAATTATGTAAAAATTCAAATTATTGTACTCCCTCTGATTCATATTAATGGACTTAACTTTGACTAGATACAGATGCATCTAGCCTAAACACTTAACTAGATACATCCGAATCTAGAAAAGAGGAAGTCCATTAATATGAACCGGGGGAGTATGTGAAAATGGTATATTTAGAACAGGAGCAAGACATCTTAACTGTTCAAAGTTTGCAAAAGGTACTAGTTAATAGTGTGTATGAATTGTTGTGTTTAGAGCAGGAGAAAACATTAACTTAAATGTCAGATACCTTATGGTGTGGTATATAGTGATGCCAAGCATATCGGCCTTCTCCAGACATCAGTAGCATCGACTGGGGAGGAAGGAAGACAGCTTTCCTAATGCATTGTGGATCTTGGATGCTAGGTTCATCAGTTCCATTGACCATACTTGGAGCACGCCAACTGCCTTTAGGATATTGTCTAAACTCCATAATACAAGGTCCAGCCAAAGAAAGGCTGAAGATCATTTCTTCGAATGCTGAGTGTGTATCTATATGTGGAGATAAACCTACACCACAAGGATATTCATTTACCTGTTAACACGAGCGGGTTAATTCTACCGTTGGATTTCAAGAGGTAATGCTGTTACTGTTAGTATTAGATAAATAAGAAAAACAATCCGCAACTACACCTTGAAACAAACCAACAACACAATAAATTTCAGCTTAAGTTGCCACCTTCAATTTGAACCAAAACAAACAATCCTAGGTACATGACTTACTGTTAATTGATCGACCAGTTTAGTAGTACAGCTCTTCACGCCAGGGAATGTCACAATTTTTTCAAGGATTTTCGAAACAAAAGATGGCAATTCACCCAGGAACTGCTTCGAATCAACATTCCTCGTCTGAAAAGTCAACAAATCCTTGTTACAATGTAAATATGTCTAGCGGTCAAGATATGATGACTAAAGGTAAGGAGTGGCAAAGAAAATACAGATTACGAAGATTTGCGACTAAACAAGAGTTGGCAATGTCAAAATGGCACTGGCAGTATTAAGGACCATGGCAGGTGACCCACAGCTGCTACAGAGCATAAAAATGAAGGCATGATGCGATTCACATTTTGGATAGGCACATTATCATTATTTTTACTTTGTATTCAAGTAAGAATCATGATACATCTGGATAGTACAAAAACGTATTGTACTAAAAAAGCTCACGAGTGAGTTACTAAAGGAGATTAACGGTATTGAGAAAAGCACAATCTGCATACTTACTTCGTACAGAAACTCATAACCATAATGCTGAACTCGCCTTTTGGCCAATCTTTTCCACGGTCTGCTATCCACAGCGGCAAGAAGTTCCTGCAAAAGGAGCAAAATCACAAATGTTACTCAAACCAGTATATTAGTACTAGCAAGTAAACAAGGCGCTAATGCAGAGAGGAGTGCAATACTCCAATTCACCCCACCTGTTCCTCCGCGGCAGTGACGAACTCCTGGACCAAGTGAATGCCCGGGATACCGAGCTCGGACGACGACAGGGCCACCCGAAGGGAGACGCCGGCCGGGGCCTTGGGCGCGGGGGCCGGCACCGAGTAGCGTATGTGCAGCACGCGCCCGGCGAGGCGGCCGCAGGGGCGCCCGTGGAGCGCGGCCATCGCGGCCCCCGCAGCGGCGGGCTCGCGGAACCGGACTATGACGCGCGCGCCGCTGTCGTCGGCGGCGCTGACCCCCTCAACCTCCCCGAAGGCACCGAAGGCCGCGGCGACGTCGTTGTGGGTCAGCCCCACCGCCGGCCCGCAGTTGGCCACGAACAGGATGGCGCTGGGAGCGGCGTCCTCGGCGATGGGCGGCGCGCGCGTGTAGCCGGACTTCGCCATCTGCGGAGAGGCGGGGTAGGGGGAGGGGGGAACGAGAGCACGCGAGCAGCGGCGGCGCGGCGGGCGGTCGTGTCGGGGCTTTAGCCTTTCTTCCCCGCGCTACGGCCCAGTTTCGACAGTTATGTTCAGGGTGTCGAGACAAAAACTGGAATTTCAAACAAAGCCTCAGAAGTTCGAACAAATACCACGAGAGTTTCCGCATTACAAACAGAACCACGGAACATCGACTACATCTATGAAAAAATTCCACATTCCAAACACAAACAGAACCGCGGAATTTCAACTACATAGGAATCTTCAACTACATGGAGTTCCACAGAAATCCATTCAGTTTCTGGAGGTGTCAAGGAAAAATCCAAGGCTCAAGACAGTAACTGTACACGATCAATAAGACAATGCATTGAAACAAGGCGAACAGCGCACAGTTATACGGAAAGTGTCTTTGGTACATGGGCCTCACTTTTAGATTTTTGAGAATTTTAAAATCTCACGTTTCTAAGTCTCAAAAAATTATAATGTTAAATATATAGATAGATATATGCGGGTGGGGTGTATGCAAAAAAATCTCGTTAAAAAATACTTTGTATTTTGAACAATATAAAAAAGACAAATTTCTGACAGTTAATGGAAGTAAATTAGTATTAAAATAGTGTATCCTTTTGTCAGAAATTTGTTTTTTTATTTCCTAAAATTTAAAGTATTTTTTACCGGGACTTTTTTGCATACACTTCTCATGAACATATCTATCTACATATTTAACGTCACAATTTTTAAAAACATAAAAGGGTGAAATTTTAAAAATTTCAAAAAACTGAAAGTGGAGGGAGCACTGGCACTGGCACCCATGTGCACCAAATTCCTGTCCACAGTTATAAAAAAAATATATAATCTGTGAAAATCTTGTGACTAGGCAGCCGTGAGCCTGGGCTCCCGAGGATCCAAAAGTTGCACTAGGTGAACACAGACAATGCTGTAACGACCGATTGTATTATATATGAGTTCTCAACTGTCTTCACAATGGAGGACCCAATGGGGCAATGCAAATACAACATTGCAGGAAAGAAAAATCAATAGCCAGAGTCGATTCCACCCGTACAAATAATTTATCCTGGCAATGAATGGCAGTGCTCTGAGTCCACACTAAACTATGCTCCCATAGTCTTTCCTTGGAAGGGACGAGGGTAAACCGCCTGTCGTAAACGAATGCACACCTGTTCCTCCTGCAAATTGGGACAGCATGGTTAATGATACCAAAAAAAAAAGGTGTTTCTCCGATCTGCTAAAAGAGTGAGTAAAATTACCCCAGGGCATTCCCTCACCCACGCCATAGGGAGGAGGCCATGCCGGCTGCCCACTTTGATGACTCCCCATTGGCGGTCGCATGTGACTGTTAGTGGTTGCCTGACTGTATCTCGGTTGAAGAAATTGATGTCCATGGCGACCGCGGAGACTTTGCTGAGCATAATTCGGGGGTGTGTAACCACCATAGATGATTGGAACAGTAGGGCGAGTGCCCCTTCCAAGTGAGGATGAGGGGAGTTGTTGATCCCCTCTGTAGCTGAGAAGCAAAACACAAGTAATTTACTTGGCATAACTTTATGAAGGAGCAGATCATATGAGGTGGTTTTGTCGTGTCCTAGTCTCAAACACAAAAGACCAAATCTCTTGAAGCAAAACAACTAAGAAGGGAAGCATAGCAACTAAGAAGGGCATCTCAAAATATTATGTCAGGTGGGTTCTTGTTTCAAGGAAAACTTATCAGAAGGTAGAACGTGATACCTTTGGCCTGTCGGTAGAGGGTTTGAGCTTGCAAAGTTGTGGCTTTGGACACGGGTTGATCTGGCAGATCCGCCCGGCTGACCAGTTGCGTCCCTAAGATGGAGACTGCTGGTTAAATCAGCTGACAATGAATTGTCCTCTTGCAATAGTGACTCCTCGCTGCAAAATCGAACGGCGTAAACGTTAATATTCAGGCTATCTTTACAGGAAGCAACTTCAGCACACATTTCCTTTACCTATAATCAGGATCCCAGTCAGAAGGATCTTGTGTTGATGGACCTGATGTATCTGGTATAATGTCAAATGAGGGCAAAGGTGGCACATTGTGTGAATGGAATGCTCCGGAAGACCCATGACTAGAAGAAGCCTCCAAGGTAAATCCACCTCCAGAAGCTATTTGCGGTCTCCAACTAGAATGACCAGAACTAGGTAAGGAGTGCTGAGAGTAGCCAGCGTGTCCACGAATATAGGCATCAGAGTGACTAAAACTGACACCATCCCCATGTCGTCCTTGTCCATGCTGAGATGCAAATTCATGTGGCGGCATCGGCATGTTCTTCCTGTTGCTGTACTGGCCTACTGGTGCAGCTTTTCCCAATGGAGAGCCATGAATGCTTCCACTCGCAGGAGAACCAGAACCATGCTTCCCAGTAGAATTAGCTGGGATGTGCATCTGGTAGTTTGGTGGGGTAAACTGAGATGGACTGGTACCAAGGGACATAGGCCCCATACCTCCAGGGCTTAACCGAATGCCTCTATCATATGAGATACGAGGTCTCAGTCTGATATCTGGACTAGAGCCAACATGTGGAAACCCAGAAGGACCTACTGGTGAGTAATACATGTTGACATTATTAACATCACCATAGCTTCCATAGCTGCTAGCAGGACCTGCATTGCCAGCATAGCTACCATGGCTACCAAAGCTTCCATAACTACTCCCATAAGAAAAGGGCATTCTTGGATGATAGGGGTTATTAGGAGGTAGACATCTGTTCGCACTTCCAATCTAATTATTTATCAAAACACAGGACATTTCAGTTAGAGGGGTGAATAAAAAGACGATATAAGATTATTAATCCTGCAATTCAACTCAGGAGCAGCACACGAGTATCACCTGGGGAGAAAGATCTGCAGGAGAAAGACCTGCAGCTAACCAGTGCCCTCCTCCTGGATTGTGATCAACTGCTGCAGCATGAGCAACAGGCTACAAGACAAACCGAAAACAAGATAGGTTTGAGAGAAAAAAATGACTAAATGAATGTGTTCAAAATCTCAAATTAAACCATGCTTTAATAAAGCTACAAAGCTATCTTATATCTACCAAGCGATGCACAAGGCAATCGAATACTCGTCCTGCAGAATAACACTCTCCTGTACAAAGGGGAGCATTTTACCTATTGAAAGGTGTGTCTATTAGTGTATAAGGGAGAGAGAGGAAACTGTGTTAATTATCTGTGGTCCACGGTTCATTATCCCCAAAAAGGGAATATACCAAAAAAAAATCAAGACATAGTAATAAGTTTATTGTCACTGACTAATCTTATTTTTATGAAGCAACTGCATATACTTGTTACTCCTCCTAAGATAATTTTAATCCAAAAGCAAAAGCATATCATCTAGTGTAATTTCATTTCCTTCTTTAAGAAGGACGAAGTTAAGACACTTGAAATAAAACTAAACTCACAATTCTTGGAGTCTCAGAGACAGGCTTATATGGACCAGTGAAAGGTTCGCCTGTAATGAATGGATGGCCAGACGCCTGAAACAGGATTTAGTACAAATAAGTCCTTCTATATGGATCTGAATAATTTGAGATCACAAACTTGTATCTAAGAAGAATGATTTTGTGTTCATAAGTGCAAACCTAGTCAAAACATATATTCTGATAAAAAAAATGATGATTCATCAACTTAACTTCATGTAGACTCGAATGAGATAAGAGTATATTAACATGAAGGCTCAAACTTTACAACAAAGGACAAGGCAATATAATTGCACAACTAGCATGAGAATACCTGAAATGGCGACCATCGCTTATTTGGATCGAATTCAAGAAGCCCCCTCAAGAAATCAACTAATACCGAGCGATCTGACTTTTCTGTCTCTGAATCAAAATGCAACACCTGAGAACATAATATCAAAGTTGCAAGTTGTAGTATTCTAAGAGCTCAATTGTTCAGATTCAAGCTAGCCGTTTCATTATTATGATTATAAGTGTGATTTTCTTACAAAAAATGCAAATCCCAAATTGAAGCAAATACTCAATTGAAGTCTATACTCAACAATCCATAGTAAGGAGCTACCATAGCAACGCCCAACTATAACAAGATATCCTTATAAGATCAAAATACAATGCTTTGAAAGAAAAATGTGAAATTACAACTCAAAATGACACCAGCATTAGCTCAGATATGGAAAATTCTACGGCAATATTCATGAAGGCCGGCAAAACTATAATATTCCCAAATTACTTTTGAGCAAAAATACATATTATTTTCAAAATCTGATCATACAGATAATGGTAGTCAAAGTCTCAAGAGTTTGACGGAGGTTGAAGAGTGACATGGTTTTGCAAACTGGGGGGAGTATCAACAAGTACACATGAATGGTCTTAGCCTATTCTAAAACAAGAGCTGAACCAGAATCTTATTCATCAAAGAACTAAAGAGGCAACAAAAAGACTAACCTGACAATTCTGTATTGTCCCAAGGATAGGTAAATATTAGCTGGTCCAACCTTTGCTGAGGGAAGTACCATTTCCCTAATATCGGTCTTGTTGCCCCCCTCTAATATTTGGTATAGATAATGAGGCAGTGGATTAAGACAGTCTAGAATACAACAGAAATAGATGTTTCTTGTGAAATATCAAGAAACTTACCCCCTCAACCTCCTCTTCACTTAACATTCTGTATGCAGTGCTAGGGCTTTCGTGTGACCTGATACCCGGATTAATGTTTCCAAGAGGTTTAAAAAATCTACCAGTATTTTTAGCTCCCCTTAGCAAGTCATCTGGTGGTTGCCCCCTAAAAAGTTTATTCAAGGAACAACAGAAAAAGAATACAATCATTATAATATGGTGATCAGAGGAGCTAAAGAAGTGCAGGATTAACTTTTTTAACCCAATCAAGGCATCTGATTTAGCATGCTGACATGTACTTGATACAACTAGAAGATAAATTATAGGTACAGGACTTACCCGAGAATCTTTAGCATACGCTTAAGCACATCATATTCTGATGCTCCAGGAAATAGCGGTAGCCCTATAAACAGTTCAGCAACTATGCAACCGAATGACCACATATCTATTGCAGTAGTATACCTGTCACTGTTAAGGTCCACATAATTTGGAAAGGAAAAAAAGGATACACTTCATCAAAGAAGTGCATTAAAGAAAATGGTGCGCAATATGCTTATGGTGAATGATATGCAACAACTTCCCATGTATATATAGGATACGGATAGCCGAGCAGAACTTCTGGAGACCTGTAATAGCGGCTCTAGCAAAAAAGAAAGGATCGAGGTCTTATTTTAAAATAACCATCACTACTTAAATAAGAAAAAAATGAGAAATGGTGTTAGAGAAGCTTCAAAAAACCTGAATGTATGAGTACACAGTTTTACCCTCCATGCATGCTGATCCAAAATCGATAACTTTCACTGCTGCAGCTGTCTTGGCACTGTAAATTCATCGTACAACCATCAAGCCAGTTTGCCTGGGAAAATAGCATCGAATATCTAATATTGAAAAATTCAATACTGATAGAGGCTACTCACGTTGGGGCTAAGAGGATATTTTCCGGTTTTAGATCACAGTGAATGATGCCACCATCTCTCATCACAATCATGGCATCCAATATCTGAAAACATAACACCAGATCAGGTAACAAGTACAAGTTACTAGTTAATGGGAAATATAGAATGAGACCATACCTGTTTTGAGAAGGCTTGTACATATTTCACTTTCAGACCTCTTAAATGATTCCTTTTTAACAGCTCATACCTATAATGTTGAAGTTTATAGTGAAGTCTAAACAAAGGTAAAAAGGAGTGAACCTACTAGTGAATAAGTTCTGAATAAGTTAACTCACAGGTTTTGACCAAGCATTTCAAAGGCAATACACAGATGATTTTGGAATGTGAGATAATCTAGCATTCTGACAATGTTATGCTGATCATCAGGATCAAATTTCTGATTTAGCTGCAAAGATATACATAATTATAATGGTGAGCTATGGAATATATAAAGAAAGTGGAAGTTCCTAATAAACTGTCAATACCGTTCTTAAGAGTGAAACCTCCACGATCGCCTGCTGATAAAATGCAGGCTGGTTTTTTATAACCTTCACAGCAACATAGTCGTTAGTTTCGGTGTCCCAGCATTTCACAACTTGGCCAAACGTGCCTTGACCAAGCATTTCCTTGACAATGAATCTGAGTACCAAAATGAGAAAGAGTTACAGTTCAATGATATGCTAGTCATGCTCAGCTTCAGCTTTGCTGACTCGGAACAGGAAATGGTGAGACAATGCGCTGGTTTATTAACTGAACTTCTGGCATGTCATCAAAATTGGAAATGCCAGTTCATCTACTCCCTCCGATTCATATTAATTGACTCTAGTATGGATGTATCTAGAACTAAAATGTGTCTAGATACATTCACATTAGAGTCAATTAATATGAATCGGAGGTAGTACCTTAAATGCGTATAAGTACAAACTCTGAGTACTTCTCGAAAGACATGCAATAGGGAAGGTCAAGAATCGATATATCTGTTTATTGATCACTGATCAGGATGCATAATGCCAATTTCATATGATTGATTCTGGGGGAATAATTCAGTCCGCTAATTTGTCCGATAACAGCACAACCACTGAAAATATGGACTGGAAGACGAAACAGAGCAAATGGGCATATCGAACAACAAGTCTGAGGAAACAATTACCTTCGGTTTGATGTCTCGTTGAGCAATTCCTGGTTGACAAACAATATAAGGTCCCAGTATTTATTATCGACTCCATTATTGTGGACTGGGGTCGAAGGATGCGTTAGAAAGCGCTTTGGGTTTAGCGCCTCTGAGTACTTAAACTCTGGGTGGCATCTTTCAAAAGTTTGAATGATGTCTGCCGTCAGCCTCACAACAAACTGCATGATGAATAAGTGTCAGCTGAATGAAAAAAAGCATAATGAATAAGTGAGAGATGGTGTACCGAGTTGTTTACAGTGCTGAGTAAAAACTAGTAAAGTTGGCGCTTGGAATATCGGTTTTAGTTCCCCTCCCGAAATATCTACTGCCGTGTTTTGTTGTGCCCCTGGATTTATAGGGGTGCCTCAAGCGGTCCGTGAAACTTTCCGGATTCACAATGCAAGACACGCGTGGGGGGAAATAGGAGCGATGAAAATTACAACGAACCAAGCCCTCATATCCTGAAGGCCTTGTTTGGTTGCCCGGTTTCTAGGTGGATACGCGCGTATCATACCAGCCCATCCATTTACTCGAAAATACACTTCATAGCTGTTTGGCAGCCCGGTTTGTAGTCACGTAAGCCCGAGTAAACTCCTGAAAACACGTTGGGTTGAGCTGATTTTCAGACGCGAGGTGGGTACCGCGTTTTTTCCACTCGAGTTTCATGGCCTGGAGAAGTGAATCGGGTGTCCTCCCAAAACACGGCGGAGAATACACTACCATACACAGAAATCCTCCCTTTCAAACAAGGCCGAACAGTTATTGCCCCTAATTTCTAGGGTTGTTTTACGTACAAAAATGCTGAACCAAGCGGGGCCTAAGAATGTTTGTGCCGGTGTTGTTTGATAATGCAGGGGGTGTCTTGTTCAAATACACATCAAACTTGCAGAAACCACCTACAGCATTTTGCTTGGCTAAAATGAGTACCGTATCTCAGAACATTCTTAGTCGACACAACTAAATTAGTTTGCTATGTTAAAAAAAATGCCCTATTTGTGACCTCCATTCAATTCTACTAGTCAACAAGTAACTTCACAAAAAAGCAGCACCGTCTTCCAAGCTACTAGTAAAGAGCAAAGCAGCAGCAATTGCAAGGAACTATCTGTACGTTGATCAATCAGAAGCTACATGAGCACGAGCAAGCTGAATTCAGCTAGTACATCAAGGAGGTGAATGAGGCGTACCGGCTTCCTCTTGACGCCGTGGAGCTTGCTTACGCGCGGGGCAACGCCGCCGCCCGCCGCCCGATGGGCCGCGTGCGGCGCCCCCCGCGTAGCGGTGGCGCCCACGAAGCGGCGGAACAGCGTGGCCCCGCTGGGCCTCCACGGCGGCGGCGCCGCGCCCTCCTCCTGCCTGCCGCTCCCCTCCTCCATCGGGGCGGGGCCAAAGCTACTCCGCCGCGCGGGGAGATCTCGCGGCCGACGTCCACCACCACGCGCCCCCGAACCCGAAGCCGACCCTGGTAGCAGCCGAGCGGCGGCGGCCTGAGGAATCCAGCTCCATCCCTATGCGGCGGCCATCGCGATCGTCCGGCGCGACGATGGTAGATGGGGCTGGCTGGCAATTCCGCGGGCTTGGATGATTGGGTCTCTTCCAAAGGGGACGGATTGGCTAGGGTTTTGTATCACGACGACACGATTGAGGCGAGGTAAATTCGCGGATAAAAGAGCAGTGGTGGTGGGGGTGGACTCCGGATTTGGGTTCGAGCTCTGCCCCGAATCGGCGGCGCGACGAGTCCCGACCGGGAATTGGGGATTGGCGACCTAGGGCTCAATCCGGATTCCTGGAATTTGCTTCGTCTTCCTCTGCCTCGGCCTCGCCCTCGCCTCTCGGCTAGAGTATTTTCCGGCTCTTTTTTCTCTTTTCTTTCCGCGTGGAAAAAGGGATATACGCTCGATTAGTTGGTGCTGATGGAGTAATTAAGGGGAGGATAACACCAACCTTTGCCCAGCTCTCTCCGTGTTTGTTACCATCTCATCTCATCCTAGGCAAACCCTCCAGTTATTATTCTATTCCCCGCTGACTGCGCCGCCGTTGTTTTACCTGCGGGACGTGTCGTTTTCTGCGCGTGGGTCAGGCGTGTCAGTGGCCAGCTCAGGAGATTGCGTGCGACATCCGACGGCGGGGAGTCCGGCCACGCTCGGGAACGGACGGCTGGATGCGGCCGGAAGAAGAAAGGAGGGACCACGTGACAGGTCATGGTGTCCCGTGTCAATGTCGTGCACGGTAGGAGGGCGCCACCACCACGTTTTGTATTCTTCCGTGAAACTGTCTAGGTGACGTTGTGAATTGTCCCGTCAAACCATACCGTGCACATTTTTCCCCTTCCAGGTGGCGCGCGTACTCGCTATATCCATTGCTCCACGCGAGGATTTTCTTTTTGTCATAAACGGACCTCTTTATTCATTCTTTTTTTTTTCGGGGAAAAAGATATATATTAAGCCACAAGGGAATTACAATCAGTTTGAACCGCCGTAGCGATTTCCTGGGGAACATATCGGAACCAAGATTCAGTTCTGTTCTGAACCCGTCCTAGTTTGCTAACTCGTGGCCTACCATGTTAGCCTCGCGGCTAATCTTTATTAATTTTACATCTCTTTCCCGAAGAAACTCACGATCACGATGGCAATTTTATCCACGGATTCGGGTATCCACGGATATTCGACCCACCGGGCACGGGTATGGAGGGTTGGTTGTGTCCACGGATTTCATGGGGCGGATATCCGATAATTCATGGAGCGGGCACGGGCAAAGCTTTTGCTCCATGGATATTCGATGGATATCCAACTGACATGTGCGACCCACATGTCAGTGACACGTGCGTTTTTACCTACGATTGGTTGTCCTTTTTAGGCCTAAATCACCAAACCCTTAATTTAAGCTTTAATGAGTTTATACTCTAAATAATCACGAAACCGCCTTGTGCTGGTAGGGCTTCCGTCGGCCGCATTGACTGTGGATCTTCGTTGATTGCTCTGCCTCCTCGGTAATGTGATATATTGTTGCTTTGATATTCCTATGAATTGTCGACATAATTGCGGCTGAAATGCTACTGAAATAATGTCGAAATGCTGCCAAAATATTCATGTTAGCTTATTATTGATGAAATGCAAGTGAAATATTGCTAAAATGATACTCAAATTTTATGGGCATGGATATCCATGGATATCCAGGTATCCATCGGATTTGGATTTGGGGCGACATCCATACCCATGGATACTTTCGTGGGCGGGGCAGAGCGAGGCTGATGGATTTGGGCATGGATCTGGTTTTTCTATATCCGTCCAAACCCGCTCCATTGCCATCCATTGATCATGTCCACCGCTTCCATTGATCATGAAAGCATAGGCTGAAACATTAGGAGTGCTTCCATTGATCATGTCCACCGCTTCCGCACAGTATGACTCCACTGTGAACTTAAGCGATGTCCAGTGTAGGGCAAGCTGCAACCCCTCTTCGATGGCCATGATTTCCGCTTCAGTTGCATCACCACATTGTGGTATAGAGCGGCATGCTGCATAGATGATCTCACCTCTATGGTCCCGTAGAACCATGCCCGTGCCTGCAGCTTGACTCGAGTAAGCACCGTCCGTGTTCAGCTTAGCCTCTCCTAGCGGCGGCGCCACCCATTTCTTCCCCACCTTCTGTCTACCATCGGTTTGTGCTTCAGTCTTCTGGAATCCTTGTTCCGGGTTGACGACTATCTTACCTTTACTTATATCTGCGGACGGAAATTGTTTAATGAGCATGAGAGAGTTGAGGTAGCTTACTAGGAATCGGCGGGAGCCCTCAATTGGCGGGCAGGGTTTGTTATGAGTCATCTCATTGTGGGCGTGCCATATCCTCCAAAACATCATCAAGGTCGGCGCGCGTTGGCATGCTGGGATGGAGACCAAGAGGTGAAGGAGCCACTCGGGTCCTATCGGCCTTAGCAGGTCACCGGCGGGCAGGTCCCAGACTTCGTCCATGGCACGCCAAAGGTCGCGTGCATGCGGGCATCGGAGGAAAATATGGAAGGAGTCCTCCTCCTCACAGCCACAAATAGGACACATGCTGGATGTTGAGATGCCTCTCCTTCTCAGATTCAGTTGTGTTGATATTGCATTTCTACAGATTTTCGATGCCAGAATTTTGACTTTGGGTGGTACAGGGCAGTCCCAGATGATCTTCCATGTTGGTCTAGCGCCATCAGGTCTAGAACTAGTAGCTCCACGATCTTGATGTTGCATTGTCAAGTGCAAGGCTAACCTGTAGGCACTTCTGACGCTAAATATGCCACGTTTGTCAGGGTGCCAAGCTATAAAGTCCTCTTCGTTACGCCTTGACGTGCTAATTTTCAGGATATCCGCAATGTCCTCCCAGCAGAAATATTGGTTTAGCCTTTGCTCATCCCACAATCCGTCCTGTTCCAGAAAGTCCGCCACCCAACGGATTGACCTCTTTATTCATTCAAAATAGAAGTTACATCGTTAACTAAAAAGGATACCATATTCTTTACCAATATTTTGTCGGATCCGGATCGGAGCAGATATTGATCGATTTCAGATTCGAATGTACATATATCGGGATGTGAATCGAAACGGGCAGAGTTGGACCGGAAATAAACATAGTCGGATATATACTCTCATGGGTAGACAGTTATAGTTATTGTAAATCTTGAGAGGGATTTAAACTTTCGGTCTTGTGTCTTTAAGAAAAACTAGATGATACCCCGCGCGTTGCGGCGGGCATAATGTAGAAATGACATGATGCAAAATCTGCATCAATAATTGGGTGAGGAAACAATTGACCTAAACTGTAGAGAGGATTTTGGTTACCAGTCAATGAAGATTTTGAGAAAAAAAATCGGTATTTTCACACATGTCCTTAGTGTTAGTAACTGCAATAATCTGACTTGCGCCACAGAAATAGCAATTGGACATGAAAGAATGTTCAGAAGTTTGTAAATCCCCACATATTCTGCACTTGCATATGATGTCACCAATATTGATATAAAAGTTTGTGACGTGAACAATACATGAAGGATTTGGCGTGGTACTAAAGCAAACTGAAAATGCCGAAAAGAAAACTATTGCCATAAAGACACATAATGGATTACACTGCGTTATTATGGATTACAATAGAAGCGACTAAATGCGTTGATCATCAACTTTTCATGTAAGCAACTACATAAGTAATTTAGGTAGAAGTCATTGCAATCTTGAATTGTTCCATGCGTCCTTGATGATGCACTGCATGTGATCAGAGAAAGAGCACTATAAGAAATGGAAATACCTATGTTATTTTATTTTTTGTCCTGCTGCCTTCCTTAGATGTTTGCCGCAACGTTGATGTCTGATACGCTGTTTGAGGATAAACCAATGAGAATGGTGAATGAGATGTATGTGATATGTGTAGGATAACGTTGCATAGAAAACAAAAAATTTCCTACGGCGAACACGCAATCCAAGCCAAGATGCAATCTAGAAGACGGTAGCAACGAGGGGGTATCGAGTCTCACCCTTGAAGAGATTCCAAAGCCTACAAGATGAGGCTCTTGTTGCTGCGGTAGACGATCACTTGCCGCTTGCAAAAGCGCGTAGAAGATCTTGATCACGATCGGTTCCGGCGCCACGAACGGGCAGCACCTCCGTACTCGGTCACACGTTCGGTTGTTGATGAAGACGACGTCCACCTCCCCGTTCCAGCGGGCAGCGGAAGTAGTAGCTCCTCTTGAATCCGACAGCACGACGGCGTGGTGTCGGTGGCGGTGTAGAAGTCCGGCGGAGCTTCGCTAAGCAATGCGGGCAATATGGAGTGGAGGAGCTTGGCTAGGGTTTGGGAGGAGGTGGCCGGCCACTCTATGGGGGGCGGCCAGCTTGTGTTCTTGGGGTGGCCGGCCCCCTCCCTTGGCCCCTCATTATATAGGTGGATCCCAAGTGTTGGTGTCCAAGTCTTCGAATAAGACCCGAAACCAAAACCTTCCATAGGAGGGGGAAACCTAGCCCAACTAGGACTCCCACCCAAAGGTGGGATTCCCACCTCCCATGTGGGGGGTGGCCGGCCCCCTTATGGTGGAGTCCACTTGGGACTCCACCCCATCTAGGGCTGGTCGGCCATGGTGGTGGAGTCCCATGTGGACTCCACCTTCCTTGGTGGTTTCTTCCGGACTTTTCTAGAACCTTCTAGAACCTTCCATAGAACCTTCCGCGACATTTTATTTCACATAAAATGACATCCTATATATGAATCTTATTCTCCGGACCATTCCTAACTCCTCGTGATGTCCGGGATCTCATCCGGGACTCCGAACAAATATTCGAACTCCATTCCATAATTCAAGTGCTACCATTTCAACATCCAACTTTAAGTGTGTCACCCTACGGTTCGAGAACTATGCGGACATGGTTGAGTACTCACTCCGACCAATAACCAATAGCGGGATCTGGAGATCCATAATGGCTCCCACATATTCAACGATGACTTTAGTGATCGAATGAACCATACACATATATTACCAATTCCCTTTGTCTCACGATATTTTACTTGTCCGAGGTTTGATCTTCGGTATCACTCTATACCTTGTTCAACCTCGTCTCCTGACAAGTACTCTTTACTCGTACCGTGGTATGTGGTCTCTTATGAACTCATTCATATGCTTGCAAGACATTAGACGACATTCCACCGAGAGGGCCCAGAGTATATCTATCCGTCATCGGGATGGACAAATCCCACTGTTGATCCATATGCCTCAACTCATACTTTCCGGATACTTAATCCCACCTTTATAGCCACCCATTTACGCAAAGGTGGTGTTTGGTGTAATCAAAGTACCTTTCCGGTATAAGTGATTTACATGATCTCATGGTCATAAGGACTAGGTAACTATGTATCGAAAGCTTATAGCAAATAACTTAATGACGAGATCTTATGCTACGCTTAATTGGGTGTGTCCATTATATCATTCACACAATGACATAACCTTGTTATTAATAACATCCAATGTTCATGATTATGAAACTAATCATCCATTAATCAACAAGCTAGTTTAAGAGGCATACTAGGGACTTCTTGTTTGTCTACATATCACACATGTACTAATGTTTCGGTTAATACAATTCTAGCATGATATATAAACATTTATCATAAACATAAAGATATAAATAATAACCACTTTATTATTGCCTCTAGGGCATATCTCCTTGAGTCTCCCACTTGCACTAGAGTCAATAATCTAGATTACATTGTAATATACCTAACACCCATGGCATTCGGTGTTGGTCATGCTTTGCCCTAGGGAGAGCTTTAGTCAACGGATCTGCTACATTCGGATCGGTGTGTACTTTGCAAATCTTTACTTCTCCATCTTCGATGTACTTGCGAATCGAGTGGTAACGCAGCTTGATATGCTTCAGCCTCTTGTGTGACCTTGGCTCTTGTGCATTGGCGATGGCACCCATGTTATCACGGTAAATGATTAATGGGTCCAATGCACTAGGAACCACACCGAGCTCTACAATGAACCTCTTCATCCATACCGCTTCGATGAAGCCTCTGAAGCCGCTTATGTACTCGATTCTCGTTGAAGATTTCGCCACCGTGCACCGCTTCGAGCTTGCCCACCATCGCAGCACCATTCAATATAAACATGTACCCAGATTGTGACTTAGAGTCATCGGGATCGGTGTTCCAACTTGCATCGGTGTAACCGTTTACAACGAGCTCTTGGTCACCTCCATAACAAAGAAACATATCCTTAGTTCTTTTCAAGTACTTCGGGATATTCTTGACCGCTGTCCAGTTGTTCCATTCCTGGATCACTTTGATATCTGCTAGTCAAACTAACGGCATGTGCTATATCTGGTCTAGTACATAGCATGGCATACATGATAGATCCTATCGCCGAGGCATAGGGGATGTTACTCATCCTTTCTCTTTCTTCTGCCGTAGCCGGTCCTTGAGTTTTACTCAATACCTTGCACAGTAACATAGGTAAGAACCCTTTCTTACTTTCGTCCATTCTAAACTTCTTTAGAATCTTGTCCAGATATGTACTCTGTGATAGCCCTATTAGGCGTCTTGATCTATCTCTATAAATCTTGATGCCTAATATCTATGATGCTTCACCAAGGTCTTTCATTGAATAACTCTTATTCAAATATCCCTTAACACGGCTTAATAGCTCTATATCATTCCCGATCAATAATATGTCATCTACATATAATATCAGAATGCTACAGAGCTCCCACTCACTTTCTTGTAAATACAGGCCTCTCCATGACCCGTATAAACCCGAAGTCTTTGATCACCTTATCAAAGCGTCGGTTCCAACTTCTTGATGCTTGCTTCAGTCCATAGATTGAACGCTGAAGTTTGCATACTTTGTCAGCATTTTTAGGATCGACAAAACCTTTGGATTGTACCATATACAACTCTTCCTCAATGTCTCCATTAAGGAACGCCGTTTTGACATCCATACGCCAAATCTCATAATCGAAAAATGCAGCTATTGCTAACAAAATCCTCACAGATTTTAGCTTCGCTACAGGTGAGAAAGTCTCATCGTAGTCAACTCCTTGAATTTGTCGGAAACCCTTTGCGACAAGTCGAGCTTTATAGACGATAATATTACCATCAGATCATCTGTTTTTCTCTTGAAGATCCATTTATTCTCGACAGCCTTTCGGCTATCAGGTAAGTCTACCAAAGTCCATACTTTGTTATCGTACATGGATCCCATTTCGGATTTCATGGCTTCTTGCCATTTGTTGGAATCTGGGCTCATCATTGCTTCTTCATACGTCGCAGGGTCCTCATCATTGTTATCTACAATCATGACATTTAGACAAGGATCATACCAATCAGGAGTGGCACGTTCCCTTGTCGATCTGCGAGGTTCAGTAGTTTCCTCGTTCGAAGTTTCATGATTATTATCATTAGCTTCCTCTGTTGCCGGTGTAGGCGGTACAGTACAACTTCCGATCTGCGCTACTCGATCAACGAGTATAGATTCATCAATCTCATCGAGTTCTACTTTTCTTCCAGTCACTTCTTTAGTGAGAAATTCTTTCTCAAGAAAGGTTCCGTTCTTAGCAACAAAGATTTTGCCTTCGGATTTGTGATAGAAAGTGTACCCTATAGTTTCCTTAGGGTATCCTATGAAGACGCATTTCTCCGCTTTGGGTTCTAGCTTGTCCGGTTGTAACTTCTTTACATAGGCTTCGCAACCCCAAACTTTCAGAACGACAGACTTAGGTTTCTGATTACACCATACTTCATCCGGTGTCGGTTCTACGGATTTTGAGGGTGCTCTATTTAAAGTGACTGCGGCTGTCTCTCAGGCATAACTCCAAAATGATAACGGCAAATCAGTAAGAGACATCATACTACGAACCATATCTAAGAGAGTTCGACATTTACGACGTTCGGACACACCGTTTCGTTGTGGTGTTCCCGGCGGTGTCAATTGTGAAAGTATTCCGCATTTCTTTAAATGCATGCCAAACTCATAACTCAGATATTCACCTCCACGATCAGATCGTAGAAATTTGATCTTCTTGTTACGTTGATTTTCTACTTCACTTTGAAATTCCTTAAACTTCTCGAAAGTTTCGGATTTATGTTTCATGAAATAGATATACCCATATCTACTCAGATCATCTCGTGAAGGTTAGAACATAACGATAACCACCGCGCGATGCTACACTCATTGGTCCACATACATCGGTATGTATGATTTCCAATAAGTCAAGCTCGCTCCATCATACCGTAAAATGGAGTCTTAGTCATTTTTCCCATTAGACATGCTTCGCATCTATCAAGTGACTCAAAGTCAAGTGATTCAAGTAATCCATCGGTATGGAGTTTCTTCATGCGTTTCACTCCAATATGACCAAGACGGCAAGTTACACATATAAGTAGAATTATCATTAAGTTTAATTCGCTTAGCATCAATGTTATGTATATGCGTATCACTACTATCGAGATCTAATAGAAATAAGCCATTCTTTTGTGGTGCTCGACCATAAAAGATATTATTCATAAAAATAGAACAACCATTATTCTCAGACTTGAATGAATAACCGTCTTGCATTAAACAAGATCCAGATATAATGTTCATGCTCAACGCAGTACAAAATAGCAATTATTTAGGCTTAAAACTAATCCCGAAGGTAGATGTAGAGGAAGTGTGCCGACAATGATCACATCGACTTTGGATCCATTTCCAACGCGCATCGTCACTTCATCTTTCGGTAGTCTTCGTTTATTCTTTAGTTCCTGCTTTCGAGTTACAAATATGAGCAACCGAACCAAAGATCAAATACCTGTGTACTAGAACGAGAACCAGTGAGATAAACATCTATAACATGTATATCAGATATACCTTCTTTCTTCTTCTTGACAAGGCCGCTCTTCGGATCAGCCAGATACTTGGAGCAATTACGCTTCCAGTGTCCCTTCTCCTTGCGTAATAGCACTCAAAGCATCGGGCTTAGGGCCGTTCTTAGGTTTCATAGGAGGCGTGGCAGCTTTCTTGCCACCCTTCTTGAATTTTCCTTAGACTTGCCTGTTTCTTGAAACTGGTGGTCTTGTTGACCATCAACACTTGGTGCTCTTTCTTGATCTCAATATCGCAGCTTTTAGCATGCCAAAGAGTTCAGGTAACTCCTTGTTCATGTTCTCGCATATTGTAGTTCATCACAAAGTTCTTGTAACTTGGTGGCGATGATTGAAGGACACGATTAATCCCCGATCTGTTAGGAATCACTATTCCCAAGTCATCGAAGTTTCTTCGCATGCCCGGTCATGGCGAGCATGTGCTCACTAACGGAGCTGCCTTCTTCCATCATACGAGTGAAGAAATGTTTCGATGCTTCATAGCATTCCATCGCCGCATGAGTCTCGAATATAGCTTTCACTCATTCATCAACTCATGAGGATCATGGTGCTCAAAACGTTTTTGAAGATCGGATTCCAGATCGCACAGGATGGCACACTGAACGTGAGAGTACCGAGTTTTCCGAGTTGCGTAAACAGCTTTTACTTCATCGGATTCATCTTCTGCAGGAGGGTCACCTAGCGGTGCATCAAGCACAAATTGCAGATTTCCGCCAGAGAGGAAGATCCTCACATGACGGAACCAGTCGGTGAAGTTGCTACCGTTGCTCTTAAGTTTCTCTTTCTCTAGGAACTGATTAAAATTGATTGGGGACGCCATCTCTACAACATATATTTGCAATAGTTTAGACTAAGTTTATGACAAATTGAGTTCAAATTTTAATTCAACATAATTAAAACCCTAGGTGAACTCCCACTCAAAACAATATCCCTCGCATTGTCTTAGTGATCACACGAACCAAATCCACCGCACCTTTGTCCGATCATCACGAGACAAGGTGTGATTTCAATGGCGAACACTCAAAGTGTTCATCATATCAACCATATGATTCATGCTCTACCTTTCGGTATCACGTGTTCCGAGACCATGTCTGTACATGCTAGGCTCGTCAAGGCCACCTTAGTATCCGCATGTGCAAAACTGTCTTGCACCCGTTGTATGCACTTGTTGATTCTATCACACCCGATTATCACGAGATGCTTCGAAATGACAAGTCTTGGCAACGGTGCTACTAAGGATGAACACTTTATTATCTTGAGATTTTAGTGAGGGATCATCTTATAATGCTACCGTCGCGATCTAAGCAAAATAAGATGCATAAAAGGATTAACATCACATGCAGTTCATATGTGATATGATATGGCCCTTTTGTCTTTGCGCCTTTGATCTTCATCTCCAAAGCACGTACATGATCTCCATCATCTTCGGGCATGATCTCCATCATCGTCGGCGTAGCACCAAGGTCAATGGCGCCGTCTTCATGATTGTCCTCCATGTAGCAACTATTACAACTACTTTGAAATACTACTCAACATGAAATTTAAAGACAACCATAAGGCTCCTGCCGGTTGCCACAATACAATAATGATCATCTCATACATATTCATCATCACATTATGGCCATATCACATCACCAAACCCTGCAAAAACAAGTTAGACGTCTCTAATTTGGTTTGCATATTTTACGTGGTTTAGGGTTTTCGAGAGAGATCTAATCTACCTACGAACATGAACCACAACGTTGATACTAATGTTTTCAATAGAAGAGTAAATTGAATCTTTACTATAGTAGGAGAGACAGACACCCGCAAAGCCTCTTATGCAATACAAGTTGCATGTCGAACGAGGAACAAGTCTCATGAACGCGGTCATGTAAAGTTAGTCCGAGCCGCTTCATCCCACTATGCCATAAAGATGCAAAGTACTCAAACTAAAGATAACAAGAGCATCAACGCCCACAAACCATTGTGTTCTACTCGTGCAACCATCTATGCATAGACACGGCTCTGATACCACTGTAGGATAACGTTGCATAGAAAACAAAAATTTTCCTACGGCGAACACGCAATCCAAGCCAAGATGCAATCTAGAAGACGGTAGCAACGAGGGGGTATCGAGTCTCACCCTTGAAGAGATTCCAAAGCCTACAAGATGAGGCTCTTGTTGCTGCGGTAGACGATCACTTGCCGCTTGCAAAAGCGCGTAGAAGATCTTGATCACGATCGGTTCCGGCGCCACGAACGGGCAGCACCTCCGTACTCGGTCACACGTTCGGTTGTTGATGAAGACGACGTCCACCTCCCGTTCCGGCGGGCAGCGGCGGAAGTAGTAGCTCCTCTTGAATCCGACAAAGCACGACGGCGTGGTGTCGGTGGCGGTGTAGAAGTCCGGCGGAGCTTCGCTAAGCAATGCGGGCAATATGGAGTGGAGGAGCTTGGCTAGGGTTTGGGAGGAGGTGGCCGGCCACTCTATGGGGGGCGGCCAGCTTGTGTTCTTGGGGTGGCCGGCCCCCTCCCTTGGCCCCTCATTATATAGGTGGATCCCAAGTGTTGGTGTCCAAGTCTTCGAATAAGACCCGAAACCAAAACCTTCCATAGGAGGGGAAACCTAGCCCAACTAGGACTCCCACCCAAAGGTGGGATTCCCACCTCCCATGTGGGGGGTGGCCGGCCCCCTTATGGTGGAGTCCACTTGGGACTCCACCCCATCTAGGGCTGGCCGGCCATGGTGGTGGAGTCCCATGTGGACTCCACCTTCCTTGGTGGTTTCTTCCGGACTTTTCTAGAACCTTCTAGAACCTTCCATAGAACCTTCCGCGACATTTTATTTCACATAAAATGACATCCTATATATGAATCTTATTCTCCGGACCATTCCGGAACTCCTCGTGATGTCCGGGATCTCATCCGGGACTCCGAACAAATATTCGAACTCCATTCCATAATTCAAGTGCTACCATTTCAACATCCAACTTTAAGTGTGTCACCCTACGGTTCGAGAACTATGCGGACATGGTTGAGTACTCACTCCGACCAATAACCAATAGCGGGATCTGGAGATCCATAATGGCTCCCACATATTCAACGATGACTTTAGTGATCGAATGAACCATACACATATATTACCAATTCCCTTTGTCTCACGATATTTTACTTGTCCGAGGTTTGATCTTCGGTATCACTCTATACCTTGTTCAACCTCGTCTCCTGACAAGTACTCTTTACTCGTACCGTGGTATGTGGTCTCTTATGAACTCATTCATATGCTTGCAAGACATTAGACGACATTCCACCGAGAGGGCCCAGAGTATATCTATCCGTCATCGGGATGGACAAATCCCACTGTTGATCCATATGCCTCAACTCATACTTTCCGGATACTTAATCCCACCTTTATAGCCACCCATTTACGCAGTGGTGTTTGGTGTAATCAAAGTACCTTTCCGGTATAAGTGATTTACATGATCTCATGGTCATAAGGACTAGGTAACTATGTATCGAAAGCTTATAGCAAATAACTTAATGACGAGATCTTATGCTACACTTAATTGGGTGTGTCCATTATATCATTCACACAATGACATAACCTTGTTATTAATAACATCCAATGTTCATGATTATGAAACTAATCATCCATTAATCAACAAGCTAGTTTAAGAGGCATACTAGGGACTTCTTGTTTGTCTACATATCACACATGTACTAATGTTTCGGTTAATACAATTCTAGCATGATATATAAACATTTATCATAAACATAAAGATATAAATAATAACCACTTTATTATTGCCTCTAGGGCATATCTCCTTCAATATGAGGAAACATACATACTCTTGCTTAGGTCGTTTGACATTATAAAATTCAAGTTCTTGAGCTGGGAGATCTTCACCTTTTCCACTCCTGCATGTAAAAATTGCATTGCTGAAAAATCGCCAACGCACTGAACATTCTGGTGATCGATATGAAGCACATGAGAATTTAATAAGTTGATACAAATATTGGTCTGTGCAATAGAATGTTTGTATAGACACACTGATCCAGACTGCGCTTGATGGTGTCGATTATCGCAAGAAACTGAATGGTTTAATTGTGGGATGACAGCAGGTTGCGACTGACGGTGTGGTCATCCACGACTGCGTGAGATGGAATGACTACCAGGATTGTTTGGAGTATTTTGAGAATTTTCAGGGGCATCCATCTCTGCAAGCGCACATGGGCAAATTGAAAAGAAGAGGCGGTGTTTTTGTAGTCTGTGAACACATGCATTGACGGAAAAGTGCAGGAGATAAAATTACAATGTACATTATAATTAGCCGAGGGAAGGTAAAACATAAAAGGTGCATGTGCTCACAGAATGTAAATTCAAACTTAAGTGAAGACGTGCAGGAGATAAAATTACAATGTACATTATAATTAGCCGGGAGGTAAAACAGAAAAGATGCATGTGCTCACAGAATGTAAATTCAAACCTAAGTGAATAAGATTAGATTTGCGTACCCATGAATCCTAAGAGAGCAATCAGGGAAGGCGAAACTTTGAAATAAACCAGGCGGCAAAGTGGTACCAGCAGGCAGAATCGATCCGAGTAAAACATGAGGCGGATCTGCGAGCCTGAGGTTAACCTGCCAGATTGTAATACATAGTGAGAGTGCGTTGTTGCAGGGCATTGAAAATAAACAAAAGTACAATTTAAAGTAGTAAAACTTATAGCGGAAGGGGTGTTGGTTAGCAACGCTCTTATAGAAATCTATTTTGCTATAGACTCTGATTGTAACACCTTTATTAAGTAGTAAAATTCCTTTTTTCCTGGGGGAAAAAAATAGGCCGCCTATAATATCAAGTTGTTAGAGTATAATAATCTTACCAACGGAAACATGTATAGTGCAGAGTCACACAGTAGAGGATATGATGGCCAGCGTCTTCTAGCTTCAGCAATCAGAGCGAGATGCCAAAATATCCAAAAAAAAAAAAAATCGAGGGGGCTTCAAGTATCAGATTGGAGGCACCAATAATATCAGATTTGGGGGAAACCGTGAATGGGATTTCCAGGTGGAGGTCAACCTAGCAGAGTAGGAATAAGTATACGTATGCAGGGTTTGAAAAAAAAAGAGGAATTAGAATGGGGACAATGGAGGTACCAGCGTGGTGGCCGCCGACGGTGCTGGCTGCGCGAGCAGGGGCACGAGTAGCCTGGCGGGTGAAGCGTATGGCAACATGGACTTCTTTTTAAGGTCGATTTGGCGGCGGCGTATAATTTCGGTGGAGCAGTTTCTATTGGTGATTATTGGGATTTATGAGCAGTTTCTAGTTTTGATTGCTGTGATGTGAAAGGCGAGGAGCAGGCGTTAATCCACGGCTGTTGAGGAGAAGGGAGGCCGGCTGCCCGGCTACGTAAATCGTTGGGAGGAGGGGAGTCGGCTGAGATGTTGATGAAGAGGAATAGAGGGGAGGTCCTATACATCGCTTTAAGCGATCTGCTTGGACACTATCGCTTAAGGGTACACCATATGGGCCGGGCCCATTAATCTCGTACGAGCTATCTCATCCTGGATGGAAACCAAAGCTAGTTCGTTAGTATGTACATACGTGGTATCTGTTGTTGTTTTCCTGATGGTTTTTATTTCGAAAAATATTCAAGTTTTAAATAAATGTTTGAATTTGAAAACTGTTCAGATTTGAAAATTGTTCAAACATAAAAATTGTTCAAATTGAAAAATGTTCAAATTTTAAAAATGTTCAAATTTAACAATTGTTTAGTTTTAAAAACAAATAATTGTAAATCGAACAAAATTCATATTTGAACAAAAAAATTATTTGAACAAATTTCAAATTTAAACAAATTTCGAATTTAAACAAATTTTGAATTAAAACAAATTTCGAATTTGAACAAAGTTATAATATAAATTTGTAAATCAGAGAAAAAAATCTGAACAAATTTCGAAATCAGCAAACCAACACAGCAAAAACAAAAAAAAACAGACCAAAAAACCGAAAAACCTGAGAAACCGAAAAACAAAGGAAGAAACCATACCTGCTAGACGCTAATGGGCCGGCCCACACTGTCTGTCGCTTGAGCGGGAGCGAATCGCTCCCGCATTGAGCGGCGAATAGGGATCGCGGGAATAGAGGCGAGGAGCAAGAGGAGAACAGAGGTTACTATTTTTCCGGCAGATTAAAAAGCCCACGAGGTAGATGAGGTGGGCAGCCGAGGAGGAGAATTTCAGCCCATGTCGTTACAGCGGACGGGGGAATAATTCACTTACGCAGCGAGAAGGGTATGGACTACGCAGCGAGAACGGGTTGACAAAAAGGAGGCGACGTGGCTTCACCGTAGAACAGGAAAATGGGATCACCTATTAAGAATAGAAAGATAGACACGATTTATGCTAAAAATCAATAATTGATAGAATCTGGAGTTGAACATGCTTGCCAAATAAATTCGGTAACTCAATAACTACTAATTAACCTTGTGAATTGGCATTGGCATTTGACTCGAAAATTGGATTAAACCTTTGGATTAACCTGCTTAAATTTTGGATTATTTAAAATCGGATATGGAGACCTTAAAACGGGCTCGGAGCCGATTTCAGCGTGCAAATTATCCTATCCGTTTACACCCCCAATGCTCCCACATTCCAATTTAATATTGACAAAACTTTTAGTGTACAGATATATTTATGTCAAGATAAAGCCTGATCAATTAATTAACCTTCTTTTCAATATTAAATGTCGCAGATTTATCTAAATAGATTCACATGTATTTGTGTACTAAAATGCGCCTAGGTACATGTGTATTTAGACAAGTCATGTTAATATAAATGGAGGAATTATATCTCAACTACACGTCTAGAACAAAGTGGACCTACGAATTAAAAAAACGGCAGGGCCCATGATGGCATGCCTTTTTCCACACGTAATGGAAAGTTTTTCGGTACTAAAATATCGTCCAGCTTCAAATTACAACTTTTTAACCTAATGCACCAACAGTCCAGTCGTGGGTATTCGAATGTCGCATCCATATTGTAGCAACCCTCATGCTCGGTATCTTAGTCGATCACTACTTTGCTCTTTCATTCTCATTTTATCCCTGTCCACTCTTCTCCTGCAAAGGCTGCAATATCGACTGCCTTGACTTAGGGTCCCAATTGTTGATTATTCGAGATTTGAGATTTGAGATTAGGTCCATGACAACAACTCCAAATGATAACCAATAGAAACTTCGGGATTTTAAGGGTACAATTGTCTAGTTGAATATCCAATATCACTATAATGGTGGTTTTAACACCTCTAGGTAGAAGTTGACAATAAATTTGATAGTCATGGAGCTAAGTATGTCACTATACGGTTTCATGCCTTCAAGAGTCATAAAGGGATTTCGCCACGACGTCATTAGTATATAATGGTACAACGTCATGCTTTGTAATGTGAATAAGTCCTTGTAACTTTATAGATTAGTAGTTCTTACTCTCCTTTTAAAATTTCACAAGTTCCATTTTGGGTGTCTGAATAAGCATTTGGAAATCTAGAATGTTATTATTATCTAGTGAGCAATTACTTATCATATTTCATTTTAGCTTTTGTGCTTCTAAAGTGTTATGAACGTGTAGTTATCAATTTAGTACTTATATTTTTAATTGTACATATATCTAAATATGCCCTTTGATTCTCATTTTTTCGCTTAGCTTTTGGTTCGCCCATGCTCCTTTCTTTTCCTAGCTTCGTCGCTGTAGTATATCATGTTGACATTTTTATTTTGAAATTTTAAAGACGAAATCTAAGATCGAAGAAACCCTAAACATAACTAAGCATGTCATAGCAAAGGTCTGCAAAATAGAAGGATAATACATGTATTTATTTAGAGTACATATTATTACTCGAGCAGTGGACAATAAAAAATAAAAAAATTAGGCAGCTATATTTAAAAGAGTTATTACAATTACTTTTTTAGAACACGTTATTATTACAACTACTAATACCAATATTTTAAGATGACAAATGAACAAATATGTTTTTTTAGGAACAAGAGGAGAAGCTTTATTGCACAATGTTTATGCGTATAAAAAAATGACCCCGTGGATCCAAAAGCCAAACATGACCCCCAACCTCTAAAGTGGTAGCCATCCTAGCTATCCTGTGAGCTTCCCCATTTGCTTCCCTCTGTTCGTGACCATATTTGGTCGCCTAAAACGATACTCGACGCTGCTTTATGTCTCGCAGAATCATGTAGTAGTAGCCTTTGTAATACTTAGCTTTAATGTCATGGATGTCATTTAGACAATCAGATGCTATCATCAACTTGTGTTGTTTTAGGTCTTGCACGCACGCGTACGCCTCCAGCATGGTTGGGTCAGTAGACCTGCATTGCCATTTGCAGCTGGCCGTTGCTCTCAAGAAGGCAAGAACCTCCCACGTTCGTCGTGAAAAACTGCACCAACAACCCTTTAACGCACGGCTTCGCTACGGCACCATCCACGTTGATCTTGCAGAACAGTGGCGTAGCTATGAAGGAGGGGGGGGCCCGGGGGGTCAGTGAAATTTGTGGCAGCCACTTAGCATCTTTATTTCCGCTCGCCCCTAGTTTGGTAGGTTCATTCTTCTCCCACTCAATCTCACTAAGATGACAAATGAACAAAGATGTGAGAGGTGGATTGGAGAACTAGGCCCTTGGGCTGAAAGCTCTGGAATCATGGAAAGTGGGCCATACATCCCCCACAAAGGCCGACTCGTAGCCCTATTCGGCCCATTCGACGTCCCAGTATCTCCTCTGTCTCTCTCTCTCTCCCGTCGGCCCGACAGCATCCTCGCCTCGCCATGGCCGCCCCAAGCTTTCCCCGTACCCGTCCAGGTCCCTAGCAAAAAAGCTTCCGCATGCGGCATCTCCTCCTCCCGGCACCTCGCCAAGCATCTACCCCCACTGCCCAAGCCCTCACCCACAGCGCAAGCTCCGGCCTCCAGATCCCCGCTCTGCCCATGGCGGCGCGGGCGCAGGCGTGGCAGTTCGCGGCCGCCCTGGTCTTCTTCCACGGCTCCGAGTACGTCCTCGCCGCCGCCTTCCACGGCCACCGTAACGTCACCGCCACCTGTGAGTGTGCCGCCTCTTCGTTCCCCTCTTGCAGTTCTTTTCTTTGTTCCCCTCTTGCAATTCAAGACGGTGGTTGTGAAAATTGTCTAGATACCAGTACTGGAGAAGGTGCTGTGTTACCGAAGCATGTCTTTTGTATGCTTAGATTTTAGTTTTATAGTTAATGATACGCGATAATGCGAAGCACATATATGGGGTCACAACACAAGGATGCCAAATGCGTCGCCCCAACTGATCCAATTGAATTGTTGCTGATTTGGTCTGGTTTTGTTCAGATAGTTGAGATTGCTTAGGACTTCAGTGGTATTGGCAGAATGCTTACTTTGGCATTTTCCTTAGATGTATAAAACTAGGTGCCTCAGAAATTTCTCACTTTAGCATTGTTATGAAAAATATACCCACAACACATGTGCTGACTGATCTGTTGCGATTGCGAGATTCTGTTTAGTTTAACACTTCAACCGAAACGAGCTACCAGGTGCTATACTTTCATGAATTTAGGGGAGAAGAAAAGAACAAGTATCAATTGATTCACATCAAGGTTGACGCGAAACTCCAAAACCAGAAAGTACATTTTGAGTGCCTCTGCAGACTAGCTTTTTACAAACAAAACCGGAAGTTGATTAATTAATGGCAAGTGCTGAGCGTCCTACCGAGGGATAATTCCCCAGATCCCCCCCCCCTCCAGAGAGCGACACATGTCCAATTCCCTTGTGTCTCCCACCCCAATCCTGCAATTGCTTCTTTGAAGCAGAAAAGCCCCCATTCGGAGTTTAAAAAAACCCGAGCGTAGCAAAAACATCCTGGCCATCATCCGCCTGAAGCGCCCCGTTGGACAAAAAGAATCCGGCGAGACCTCTCCGGCAGCACCGCCACCCAACGACTGTAGCATCGCCGCCCACGTCACCGACCCTGGCCGCTAGCAAGTAGCATCGCACGCCCCCGCTGGTCGCATTGCCGTTTGTAGCAGCGCTGCCCAGCACTTGAAGCATCACATGACTCTTGGCCAGTAGCATCCCTGACGCCGACTAGCAGCAGCACTGCCCAGCACTTCCACGGCCACCGTAACGTCACCGCCACCTGTGAGTGTGCCGCCTCTTCGTTCCCCTCTTGCAGTTCTTTTCTTCGTTCCCCCTCTTGCAATTCAAGACGGTGGTTGTGAAAATTGTCTAGATACCAGTATTGGAGAAGGTGTTGTGTTACCGAAGCGTGTGCCTTTTTGTATGCTTAGATTGCAGTTTTATAGTTAATAATACGTGATAATGCGAAGCACATATATGGGGGCACAAGGATGCCAAATGCGTCGCTCCAACTGATCCAATTGAATTGTTGCTGATTTGGTCTGGTTTTGTTCATATAGTTGAGATTGCTTAGGACTTCAGTGGTATTGGCAGAATGCTTACTTCGGCAATTTTCCTTAGTTGTATAAAACTAGGTACCTCAGCAATTTTTCACTTCAGCATTGAGATGGAAAATACCCATAATACACCTGTGCTGGCTGATCTCTTGCGATTGCTACCAGGTGCTATACTTTCATGAATTTAGGGTAGAATAAAAGAACAAGTATCAATTGATTCACATCAAGGTTGACGCGAAACTCCAAAACCAGAAAGTACATTTTGAGTGCCTCTACAGACTAGCTTTTTTACAAACAAAACCAGAAGTTGATTAATTAATGACAAGTGCTGAGCATCCCACCGAGGGATAATTCCCCTGATCCCCCCTCCAGAGAGCGACACGTGTCCAATTCCCTTCTGTCTCCCACCCCAATCCTGCAATTGCTTCATTGAAGCAGAAAAGCCCCCGTTCGGAGCTAAAAAGAAACCGAACTTAGCAAAAACATCCTGGCCATCGTCCGCCTGAAGCGCCCCGTTGGACAAAAAGAATCCGTTGAGACCTCTCTGGCAGCACCGCCACCCAACGACTGTAGCATCGCCGCCCACGTCACCGACCCTGGCCGGTAGCAAGTACCATCGCAGACCCCCGCTGGTAGCATTGCCGTTTGTAGCAGCGCTGCCCAGCACTTGAAGCATCACACGGCCCTTGGCCAGTAGCATCGCTGACACCGACTATCAGCAGCACCGAGCTCTGTTGATAGCAGCACTGCCCAGCACTTGCAGCACCGCCGCCCCCGCCTTTGCAGCATCCAAAGAAGGATGGAACTCAGGGCTAAGGTAGAGCGGTCCACCGCGAGCTCGACCGCTAGGGCGGCCGCGACGAGGAGCGTGAGCGGCCGGGAACAGAGCCATCAGACGGGAACCACGCCAGTGACCAAGAACCGCTCCAGCGGACGGGAGCAGCGTGCTTGCCGGCGGCCGGGAGAAGGGGGGCGGCGATGCTACCAGAATGAGGCGGTGTTGGAAGGGAGGAGAGAGGAGCCATGTAGGACAAAAGGGGAGCAGGTGGAAAACAGATGAACAAGGGTGATAAGGTTGCTGGTGCTGGGCCCCACCCGTCGCTGCGTCCCGCTGGAGGGATGTGTGTCGTGTGCAGGAAGCGGGGGAGGCGTCGCGTGCGATCCCCGAAATGGGTATAAGAATTTTCCTTAGTTTATTGCTTCACGAGCCATTATAAATGTCTTTAGTTGTATATTATTTGAACTAGGGAATAAAATAGTCATTCGAACTTTGTTTATGCAACGTGCATTCTGTTAGCTCAGTTGACCTTGAACCTACTGTATTAGTAGCTCACCGCTAAGAAAAAAGCATGGACACGGTTTCTCATTGTTGCTTATTCTGAAACTTTGTACTGCTTTTCTTATTGGGATGACTATTCAGTACTAGCGTTTTAAAAGTTGCACTGTTTTTTTTCCTGGAAACAGAATGTACGATGCACCATATAGCATATAACGAAAGGAAATTTTGATTGGATTAACCACAGTTTATCAAATGGACAAATAAGAGGCTAAACAGAATATATAAGAACAATAATAAGCATATATTTGCAATTGCTACTTAATTTCCTTGTATTCTTTCTTAACTGCCTAGTTCTATTTTTTACAACTTACTGTGTTGCTCTATTGTGAAATAATTAAGGTATTTTTGATGCAGCGCTTCTTATCAGCAAGCAGTATGTTTTGGCAATGAGTTTTGCAATGCTAGAACACCTGACAGAAGGCTTTCTCTTCCCAGAACTAAAGGGTTATCAGTTTGTCAGTAATATTGGCCTTCTAATGGTGCTTGTTGGTGAAATTATTCGTAAAATCGCTGTCATCACAGCTGGACGCGCATTTACGCATGTCATAAGGATTCATTATGAAGACCAGCATCAGTTGATAACTCATGGTGTTTATAGGTAATTGTTCATGTACTTATGCTGCATTACAATTTAACATAGTTCTTGAGTACTTGTTGCCTTTCTTTGCTTGAGTTCGAAGTTAAGCAAAAAAAAAAATGCAATATAACATGATGTAATTATGCAAGACCACTTATGTGGCATCCTGGCTAAACTTTGTGCTTGATTCGACAGATTTATGCGGCATCCTGGCTATTTAGGCTTTCTTATGTGGGCCGTAGGAACACAGCTTATGCTGTGCAATCCAATATCTACAGTTGCATTTGCATTGGTGTTGTGGCGATTCTTTGCAAAGCGGATACCGTATCCTTCTAAAACAAATTCCATACATCCTACTACTGGAGCGTTTTCATTAAATGATCTATTTAAGCTCCTTATTTTTCAGGATGTACCCTTTGATACCCTTGTGGATATAAATATTTTGTATGCTTTTTCTTGTGATTCCTTCACTCAAAAGTAGGTATGAAGAATTTTTCTTGAGGCAGTTCTTTGGCGCACGATATGAAGAATACGCACAGAACGTGCACTCGGGGTTACCATTTATAAAATGAAAGTTTCGAACTTGCAAAGTATGTTATCAAGTCCTTACCTTTGAGCGTTTTATTCCATCCCATGTGTTTTGGACTAGCATGTTTAACAAATGGCTTGGTCACTTTCCTTTTAAATCTCCAATAATGAGGTACATACTGATCTATAAGTAAGAAGTTGTTTAACTGTCATAATTTGTATATTCTGTTATATCCTGTAGCAGTTTGAATGTTTGATGTAATCTACCCATACTCTTTGTATTATAGAAATCTGCCTTACCACCTGTCTGTATGCAATAACCACTAAAAGTTCAATTTTCACACTTAGAGCCCAATTTCTCGCGAGGTTGACTTTTGAGAATGTGTTCGAGTCAATAGCCAAACTACCTTGTGTCCTGGGGTCTCACATCTTAGCTGCACATGAGTTCTTCAACATTCCTATTTGTTAGCCATGTCTAAGGCTTGTGCCTTATGGATATCCCATGGACAAAAAAGTTCAAATTCTGACACATTTTTTCAGGAGGCACAGTTGTTTTTATGAGATATTCTGCTTCCTTGAGTGTGGCCTTTGATTATATTCAAAAGTCTGTAGACATCTTTCTGCCATACATATCTGAGAATCGCAAACTAGTGTTGCAGACTGAAACAGAGGAGATATCTACTGATTACATTCAAAGACATGAGTTGCTTATGTTGCCAATCTGTGAGATCATTAGCATGTCTTGAACCAACTAATAATTATAAAGGTGTGGTTATCTGGCATTATTGTGAACTCTTTACATGTATTGCAATCTGTCTGTTTGAGGGTCACAAGCGAAAAACAAGTATATTTGTTCCTTCATAAAGCCAGTATGAATCTGGAGACTGAATACTAATGTGTCTCTCCCTTTTTGTTGCAGGCATGATTTCTTTACCATTGATATGTCAAAGCAAAGTACTTTACAATGTGGATTCAAGAGATAGTAAATGAAAGAGCTATGCCATGGATTTTAATACAATAGAAGAACAAAATTGAAAAAATTATGAAGCAGACGGTCATTCCCCAGCTCTTTAATCTGGCCTGGATGCCAGGTACTGCAGCACTGGCCATCTGATGTAAATGGTTCGCCTACAGCTAGTTTTGTGGAAGCTCTGCCGTTCATTAGATTCGAACTGGAATAGTTTCCTCTTTTGACGGTATTGCCGACTATTTCCTCTAGGTTCGTTGTGTCAAAGCTTTTTCCAACATGGTTGTATCAAGTGTAGCTAACGTATATACTCCAGACTCCACAATGCTTTGCTCCTGGAGATGAAAAGAAACTTCTCATTTGTTTCACCGAATCTGGAAAGCATTTTTAGTAGCACATGCTGCAGTTTTTCCATTTTGTTTGCTTTGCACAGCTCTGGAATGTGAATAATCCGGAGAAAAATGCCTTATTCACTCGACGCGACTGGAATGAAGGATGCCAATAGAAACGCCCTGAAGCTACCAGTGCCGGACAGACTGGAATGAAGGATGCCTTATTCAGTCGACGCGACGGAAACATCCTCCATTTTACCTGACGGACATTGTATTCGCTGCAGCGACAGCGACATTATTATTTTGTTGGTTCGGGCAACACCTTATTATCATGTCATCAGCATAAACCAAGTCGACATCCCGTGTGCGTAGCTAGGGGGCCTTTGGTCGGTCCAAAAGCACCCGTCCATCTTATCGCACCGATCTAGTGGATCCTGTGAGTCTACTTTTGACGTTTCAACTTTCAGCTACCCACCCTGTATCCTGACAAAAGGCGAGATGAGGATGCAAGATATAACAAGAGTGCTGAGGAAAATCAGCTTGCAAGGAAATGGACAAGAACAAGCGAACAGAAAATTAAACGCTTCCGCCAACACCCTGTGAGCTGTAATGGTCGCTCACAGAAGGCGAATTGAATGCCGAAAAAGGCGAGTCGCTGGATAAATCAGCTGGAGTGGCCAAGTTTGTTCACAAAAATTCGATAACACCCCATACTAGTGTGTGACAACGAATTTTGGTTTAACCTAAAGTCAATGCAAATATCCTCCCTTTTTATATATTTTTGGATTTATGAGCACAAGTGTACAAGAGAATTATACAGATAGAAAATAACAATAAAACCCAGACTATCTAGATGAAGTTCCCAATCCATGTTGCAAACAGACAGGGTGTAGGCTTTGCTAGTAGCTCTGTATTCGATTCATCTCAATTCCTCCTTAAAAAAGGCCTAACATCTTCTCCTTAACCTAAAAATAAATGGGATCAATTTTTTAGAAACCAAATTCAGTTTAAGATAGGGGAAATTAAGATACCAATTTACGTGCCGTATGAGGTAGGAAACTACAGAGCCCATGAAAGGAAGATCCCGGAGAAGCCCAACGAGAAACTGTAAAGACATGGCTGCTGATTCTGAAAAACTGAATTAATTTCGGGTTTTCGAAATAACCCGGGCGCCTGAGATCATGATCTCCATAAAGAAAGGTTAATGTAGCCTTTGTTTCAGCCTACCTATAGAATCTAAACGTGATGCAGGCGGTGGCAGATCCTAAAGACGACAAATGTAGTTCGAGCAGGCCTTCGCAAAAGGTATACTGGATGAAGAGATTGTTCATAGTTTCTAGAGCTGAATCATTACACATTGGAATTTACGGCCCCGAGGCTGCAAGCCGGCGACTGCTATAACTTTTGAGGATCTATAAAAATCCCCTTCTTCCCCATGGGCTGGTGCTTATTTCATCCCACTCTCTCCATTATTGATTTTAGAGAGCTCATCTTAACTCTATATTTCTCTTATAGTTCTTGCATTTTTTAGGGGAAAGAGAGAGGTGACCTAGATCTGCATTTTCACCAATCATTATTACCTGTTAGTGAGGGAATCCATTAGTTCACTACAAGAAAAGTTCTGATAGACAACGTCCCAAAATCGTCCACTAAGGGGTATTTTTCGTCGCCTATGGGCCTAACCCGACGATATGGGTTCTGTTGTCGAAACTGCGTCAGGCAAAGTCCTACGACGTTTTTTTCGGTCCGTCGCGTTTGGGCGCCCTTCCGCCACGGAAAATCGGACCGTTGCGCAAGTGTTTTCGGGAGCCCGTTGACTGCTGACGTCATGCAAACTGACACGTGGCGGGGCAGATTAGCTGGCGATTAACGGCCTTAACCGGCTGAAACCCCGTGGTAGATGGTAGGCCCAGACGAGGCCTGCCACGTCTTAAGCGGGCCGGCCCATTAAGTTTGCGGGCCGGGCCAGCTGACTTAGTTTGACCGGTCAACTATATATCTGGGCTGGTCCATTAAGTACGTGGGCCGGGCCTAACCTCTAAGGTTGACTGGTCAAAACTTAAATGGCCGGCCCACTAAGCAAGTGGGCCGGGCCGAATGCACACGTTTGACCGGTCAACAGGCAAAAGGGCCGGCCCACAAGGCATGTGGGGCCCACTTTCCAGTTATCGGGCCGGCCCATTTAACAAGTGGGGTCACCTTAAAGCAACTGGGCCGGCCCAAGAAGCTAGTGGGCCGGTCCAATTAGCATGTGGGACCCACTTTCCAGTTAAAGGACCGGCCCATTTAGTATGTGGGGTCCACCGTACAGCAAGTGGGCCGGCCCAACAAGATAGTGGGTCGGGCCAAAAACACAGGTGGGTCCCACTTTCCTGTTAAAGGGCCGGCCCATTTAGTATGTGGGGTCCACCATATAGCAAGTGGGCTGGCCCAACAAGATAGTGGGCCGGGCCAAAAACACAGGTGGGTCCCACTTTCCTGTTAAAGGTCCAGCCCATTTAGTATGTGGGTCCACCATATAGCAAGCGGGCCGGCCCAACAAGATAGTGGGCCGGCCCAAAACACAGGTGGGTCCCGCTTTCCTGTTAAAGGGCCGGCCCATTTAGTATGTGGGCCCACCATACAGCAAGTGGGCTGGCCCAACAAGATACTGGGCCGGCCCAATAAGCAGGTGGGGCCCACAAAAGCAATTGGGCTGGCCCAACAAGTTAGTGGGCCGGCCCAATAAGCTTGTGGGGCACGCTTTTCTGTTACAGGGCCGGCCCAGTAGTGGGTGGGGTCCACCTTAAAGCAAGTGGGCCGGGAACGTGGGGTCCACCATAAATCAAGTGGGCTGGCCCAATAATAAAGTGGGCCAGCCCGTTTAGTTGCTGTTTATATGCCGGCATAATAGTCGCTTTAGGATTTTGCGGGCCGGCACATATGTCATTTCGCTTAATTGGGTCGTTTAAGGGATGGGAAATGTGATTTAGATACTGAGAATATTTACGCAGCACATGATTTCTGTCGGATAGCCTCACTTACCACAAGCACCATAGAAAAAATGTGCAAAAGAACTATAAAAACTAACTAAATACTACATCAGCTGCAAGGCTTTGAAAAAATATTACAGAACCCAGAGAAATTGAATGGTAATTAAACCTAGCAATACAATGATGAAGCGATTCGGCAATCTTTTAAGTTGTCCATGCACCACCTATATCTGAAACAAAGACATTACAAGTTAAGACAGCAACAATGGAAAGGCAAAGACACTACAAAATTGTTTGCCAAAGAATTTGGAACTCATCATTACATTGTTATAACAAGATCATTGTAATGCGCACAATAAGCAAACAAAGAGTGCATGCCGCATACCAACAGCCAATATAACAGAGCACGTTAGAATGAAACAGCGGACTTATTACTGTCGATTCCCGTGCGAACCAACATGTTCAGGGAGTACAAAATTGGCATCAACAACATAGTAGCAGTCTATAAATTTTATAACAACGACTGAGCAAGATGAAGTTAGGATGGCTACATCTACAGAGCAGGGAATGTAAACCAAAAATAGAAATTACGATGGCAAAAGGTAAAGAGGAGGGAATGTGAACCAACATGTGCCAAGAGCAATTACTTCAAATTGACCGTGAACTAAATAATACTCCTGAACTTATAGTGAAGGGGATGCAAATGAAGATGTTTCAGGATATAAACTTGTAATGAGCAACACATAGAGGATAGTTAATGCTGGAGCTTAGGATGGACCAGATACAGAATATAGTGGGATCACCTGTGAACTTGTATAAGAGGGAATGCAAACCAATATGTTCAGCATTCCATATGTGAGCGTCATGCCAAGTCAGAGAAACAAGTCAATAATGCAGCTTTTGAAGAACAAGATGGCACACAAAATTATTATCTAGTAGTATGACAAGTTTATTTGTACTACAGGCTAGATAGCAGAGTGATAGCATGCCAAACTAAATACTTACTTTGTTAGCTTACAATGAACTAGATACAAAACAATGGCATCACCTGTAGTATAGGGAATGCAAGCCAACATGTTCATGGAGTAAAAAATTGGCACAAACAACATAGTAGCAGGCCATAATTTTTGTAACAACGACTGAGCAAGATAAAGTTATGATGGCTAGATCTACAGAGCAGGGAATGTAAACCAAATATAGAAGTTACGATGCCAAAAGCTATAGAGCAGGGAATGCGAACCAACATGTGCAATTACTTAAAATTGGCCATGAACTAAATAATAGCAGGATGTTACTATAATAGCTAGGAATAAAACAGATAGGAGTTATAATGTCATCGCTCATAAACTTGTAGATGAGGGAAACAAATCAATTTGTTTCGGGATATAAAGTTGTAATGAGCAACACATAGTGGATAGTTAATGTTACGGCTTAGGATGGACCAGAAACGGAATATAGTGGGATCACCTGTGAACTTGTAGAAGGGGGAATGCACACCAATATGTTCACCACTCTATATGCGAGCGCCATGCCAATTAAGAGAAACAAGTTAATATTGCAGCTTTTGAAGAATCAGATGGCAGATAAAATTATGATGGAAGTAGCTGCTGTGATGAGTTCAAATAAATTTGTACTGCATGATGGCAGAGCGATAGCATGCGGGGAACTAATAGCGAGCGATTACTTTGTTAGCTTACGACGAAGTAGATAGAAATAACAATGGCATCACCTGTAGTACAGGGAATGCAAACCAACATGTTCAGGGAGAACAAGATTGGCATGAACAAAATAGTAGCAGCCTATAATTTTTGTAACAACGACTGAGCAAGACAGAAGTTATGATGTCTACATCTACAGAGCAGGGAATGCAAACCAAAATATTCAATCGCTTAAAGTTAGCAATGAACTAGAAAATAGCAAGGTGTTATGGTCATAGCTAGGAATGAACTAAAAGAGCTTCAGACAAACAAGCATCTGAACCCAGAACATGGCGCTAAAACAAGGGACTTACATTAGGAGAAGCACTCTGTGGGAGTCACAGCAGATCTTCCTGGGGTTGATAGATCCGGTGATGAAGTACACTACATGTGCTACTTGGGGTTGGAGAGACGGCCATTACACTTCATGGTTACTCATCTCATCTGCAAAAACGTAATGGCGCGTTGTTAGCACAAACAGGTTCCCCCAAGATTAAAGAAGAACTTGCAGGCAAGCAATAGAAAAGCGACAGTAGAAGAGTTTAGATCATGCACGGTGCCGGTGAAGCAGATCCGGTTAATGCACAGCGGTGTCGGTGAGCTAGATCCGATGCGGTGGACGACGGATCCGGCGAAGCGGCTCCGGTGGGGTGGACGATACCGCAGCTGAAGCGGCTATCGGTAGACTTCTTTGGATGAGTATATGGTTTCGAGGTTCGGCGGGGATGATCCAGTCCGGTTGATGACGGCGTCGATGAAGCGGCTCCGGCAGACAGCCGGATGACGAGGATCGCGAGGCCTCGGGTAGGCTAGGGAAGTCCGGCGGGGATGTTCCGGTGCGGTGGTCGTGGAGGTGGGAGAGAGAGGAACTTGGGAAGTTCCGGTGGGTGGTCTCAGAGGAGAGAGTGAGGGAAATGAATTTTTTTCGGGGAGTTTCGGAGCTAGGGAGGTGGTGATCGAAAAAATGACGGGTAGAACCCCCACCAACCGACTTATGCATGGACATTGTTGTCATCTTTACGAGGGTAGAATGGGAAGTTAGAGGCGTGTGAAATATTTGTATTTTTCGGGCGGGAAGTTTTGCCGCTGGAATGAGATTTCGAATTTGGCTACAGTCCAAGTAATACAAAAATATGAGACCGTACTAGTACGGCCAAGTGTCACATCAAGTCATCATCACGTTGAAAATCGGTTATCACGATCATAATCATGATATATCTTGAAAATCAATTTTGAAAAGCCCTTCTGAGATATTTCGGGATTGGTACTAGGAGATTTTGCAGCTTGACTAAGAATTGATTTTGAATAAGGCTATGGTCTAAGTAATTTTTTTCTTCGAAAAGGGGATATGACCCCAGCCTCTGCATCGTGGTGATGCACACGACCTTTATTAATAATCCAATCGCAACAAAAGTATTTTTTTTTTGCAAGGAGCAACAAAAGTATGTTGTACAGATGGTCCAAGTAATATACTCGTGATTGTAATATAAGGCCAGGGGTAGACCGGAACCATATCCTCTAACGTAGAGATGACAAGTCAGGTAAGCACAGTGCTTAAGTAGTGCAAAACGTAGAAGAAAAATCAGGAAAATGTAACAAATACTGTACGTATTTACTGTAGCAATCACTGTATATTTTTACTGTATAAAAAATCATATAAATATTAAAAAAAGATAGTCATAATTTTGATTGTTACTAATTATCGTAAATGCATATGGCTTACATATATTATGGAAGTTAATTTAGATCAAATTAGACTTAATCATGTAGATGTGGAGAAGGAAAATTAGAGAGGTGTAGCTTACCCGACTTGTACATTTGCACGTTAGAGGATCTACTTCCGGGGTAGACCATGCTACTTAGACTACTCATAGTGGGAGTAACTAAGGAGTATTAACATAGAGCTGGTTGTGGTAACTAGCTATGTTACCATAACACTTTTCAAGATAGAATGAGTCTACATACTAACTAAAACAATCATGCATGATAGTACTACATCTAAGTTACTATGCATTATGAAGGTAGTAACATAGAGTAGTGTCATATGCATGCGGAAATTCAATTTGGCTCCCGGGTGCATATGCTCCCTCTACCAAAAAAATCATATTTTAAAATGTCGAAAAAATTAGCAAAAAAATTTACATGTACATATTCATAATATATGTTCGTTCGTCAAGTTTCACGAAAAACCAATATTTTTTGTAGTCTATGTAAAAAAGAGAAAACTTATCTTGTGAAAAGCATTATTTTTAGTACTATATTTTATCTTTTTACACACGTCACATGACAAGTCGCAACTTTGTAAGGGCGTAGCACGAGAAGATGTACATGCGAATTTTTTGTTTCATTTTTTTTGAAATTCAAAATATGTGTAAGATGCATTTCAAAATGGAGGGAGCATATGCTCCTATGTTTCAAAACACCACTCCCGCATGTGCATGACACTACTATACGGTCACATCAAGTCATAATCACAACCAAAATCAGTTCCCATGTACTATCTCCTAAAAAAACTTAAATTTAAAAACGCGTAGCGAATATTTTGGATTTTATTGGCGGGAGATTGTAGCGCTTGACAGATATTTTCAATTTAGCTGGCACTAAAAAAAATACTGTACTAGAAAAATTGGTAGCTTACTGTAGTACTGCCTCCTTTCAGGGATACAAGGACAAGGACCCATCAACTAAAATAATGTATGAAAATGGTCACCAATGGGCCAACTAATAGTTATACTTTTCCCATGCAGCGCAATATAAAAAATACTACAGATCAGATTAAACCTTGATTAAATATTGGTGCATCCAATCCATTCAGTTTTCATTTAATCCACATCACCAAGGAAACAACCACCAGGTACATAACAAGTGCAGATAGAAGCACCAACAAAATAGTTCAAAGATCACAAACCCTTTCACACAACCAAGGGACACCTTTGGTATCGGTGTTCACTGTGGTATTCAGCATCTCCCACACTTTCTCAGGATGTTGCTCAGGTGGGCTTGACTTGCTTCTAATCCTGCAGTTATACGGTGGATGACTACTCTTTGTGCAGCCACTATTGCTCGTTCCTCTTTGAGTAGTTCCTCGAGAACATAAAAAGACAATGACTTGGACCTCAACCTGCGCTTGGGCTTTGACTTGGACTTGGACCTCGACAAATTAGTTGTGAACCCAGTATTACGCAGGAATGTGTTGTTGGCTATACCATGACATTGTAGTACCTTGGAAAATGAATTCAGACATTCTTCCTGGGTTTTTTCTATACCATCTTTCTTTGGTTTTGCCAGCTCCACTTTCATGTCAGACTGAGGAGTTTTCAGTTGTTACACATGTGTAAGAGAAGAGATTATAATGTGAAGACATGTGTATGAACTACCTCTAATAATCCTACAAACTGGCATGGCTGATTACCGCATATACATTTTAGTAAGAGCATGTTACATCATATTGACATGTCTTCTATTGCTAACACGTAATAGCAGGACTATAAAAATATGCATAGATCCATGTGTAGAATTCGTAATGTGCATGATATTGCTGAGAAGTATATAAGTGAATTGTACTAGCCCTTTCCACCAGTTCGGACATTTGGTTGTGTTGGCTAGTGCATGAAGCTTGACAAATATGACAAGATATTTCTGCATACAATTGAAAACCATAACTGACATTAGTAGAGAATACTTACAATAACACTCTGTGCAAAATGTCCAGTCAAACCATTTCTGCTCGTCTGGCACACCTTGAATTGCTCAAGTAGACTCATCTCTCTGTCTGTACTCTCACAGTATGCTTGCCTTACCTTCTGATATTTTCGCAAGAGAAAATATAAATTAGTTTCACAACCACGTCACATGCCGACATGCGACAATTGAAAGTTTTCAAAAAAAAATATAAATAAAACAGAGACATCAATTTACGATGTATATTGTGCATCTATAAATTCTAAATGATTTACTAATTTAAATATAGTTGTACAGATAACATTCCTTACCATACAGTAGAGGTGTCCAATCAAGCTACGAGATCATGTACGCTGTTGTAAACGTACATTATTACGAGCACGCATGTTACTTCGAGCGATGAACTACAAATGAAGACTTGTGAAACACATGCTTAAAAAGGAATCAGTAATGTGATCTTGTCTCACCGTCTTCAGAACATACCAAATTCTTTTGAGCAGACCAATACTCAACAAGATCACACCATTGATCATCAGTCATCTATAGTATAGGAGAGGTTGTTGGAATATCGCTAGGAGTCCTCCCAAAGCAAAGTATCTCATCTTTAGCCTATGGCGCTCTGGCGCAACGCTGAAGAGAATATGCTCCTGATAACAGTGATTACATTCTTCATGTCATCATCAAACTCAAGACATGTCTGTTTACAACAATGGGAACCGTTCATGTGTTAGATAGCTAGCCAACAGAAAGCTAGAGGGAATGTGAAAGAGCAACATGGTATTGTTTACGAAAATGACTTACATGTAACATGTGCAGTAAACCTTCAAAATGGGAAGGGGTGTTTACGTGTTGTTTCCATGATGGAAAGATAGGAATTTGAGTCGACAAAAACGCACCGTGATCGATGCTATATTAGATGATTCTTGTGGATCCAGTGGCCTTCGATACACTGCTATAAGCGATGTGATGGGAAATCTTGTTCCCATTCGGGCAATCTTATTTTTAAGTGATTTCAAAGTCGTTGGCCCCCTTCGTTTTCTTGGTCGTGGTGGAACTGCAAATTTAAGCATTACATCAAGCTATCAAGGTATTTATGTAACGGAGCATGTAAGGGAACACGTACCTAATTCGGCCCCACCATCATCTTTAAGGAAGAAGTTGTCTCTGGCAGGACTAAATGTCGTGAGCGATCATGATTAGTTAGGTGTTGAGAACCTGTTGTTGAAACTGGTCTGTTGTGAATTGTTCTTGGGTAAGCTGGATTGGCAATAGGTGGCTGGGGAACATGTGGTTTGGTATTTGCTCCGTCTACATGCCTTTTAGACCAACCGATGTGGGGTTAGGTCGAAGCTTTTTATGTTGGTGTTTCGCATTACAATATTTTTGCACGGTCATCATTTTCAACTAGATTAGAGTGACTACGTGTCCGAGACCTTGTTTTTACTCTGTTCCTTGCATTTGTTTGTGATCTGACATGACCAGCTTGAACCCTTTTTATTTTTAGGTGAGCTGTCAGGATATTGATCTTCTGTTGAACTATGTTCTTCACCTTGTTGGTATTTGAAACGTCCTTACGTGAAGTCCCTGATGCCTGCCAGAGATAAACGGTACTTCAATCAACAAAATCATATACATGCTTGATACGATTATGGAACATAAGAACAGCAAGCCAAGACATGATGAAACATATGTTATTATTATGTGTTAAGCGAAGCAGATGATAATGCTATAACTTGGGCTGGGTTGGACAGATACATCACAGTTATTGAAGATGCAACAATAATGCCAATGAAAAGAGCGAGCAATCACCTTGGGGGGTGGAGTAGGGTGCTTGACAAGGGCATCCTCTTTACTCAGGTCTCCCTCAGACTCTTGTTCAGTAGGATCAAGTTCTGAATAAGAAAATTGATTGTTATCGATGGAGACAGGAGAGGTGTTTGATTGTTCACTGGTGATGCCTATATTTTCTCTTCGGCCCTCTTTGTACTCTACTACAGTATCTTTAGCATGCATTAGAAAAAAAATGCTAACGAGATTTATCATGGAACTTTGAGTAGAGCAGTAGAAGGGCAAATTAGTAGTAGCAAGTAGATGATAGCTCAAAAAGGAATAAAGCGTAGATCAAAAATAAATGATTTCCATGTGCATGCCTATTGATGATTACAAGATTTATAAACATGCAGTTTAATAATGTCGACTAATCACTCTGCAGGCTTGACTTCTACTACAGTCATACCATAGGCATGTCACCGATGAACAGTGCCGTAACATGCACTTTCGGCCGTTGGATCGAAAATGAGTAGACAAGGTCAAGCACTGTAGTGATGTACTGTAGATGACCCTGTAGCGGATGTACCGTATCGATGCAATCGTAGATTTGTCCCCGTAGCGATGCACTCGTAGATTGTCCACTGTAGGCGTCTCATCGTTCGTGTTGATCTGGCCCTCCATTTTCAGTCCAACGATCAGAACATGGTCGCATGTCACAACACTGTTCTCAGGTGACATGCCTATTGCATGTCACCTGATCCCTGTCCAGTGTTTTAGTGGGGATTAGTGGGGATAATACTCTAGAGTATTGGGTGATAGCAGAATTCACCCAATACCCACAAAACCCCATCCCCAATCCACTAGGTAGGGGTAGAGTATTGGGGATTGAAAAAATACACTAAATTTTGCGGAAAAGTAGGGACAAGTGGGGATTAAACTCGCTCATACTCTAGCACCAAACATGCATTGGGGATAAGTGGGGATTTAAAGTTTGGAGCGGATTATCCCTGCTAATCCCAGTAAAACTCTAGTACCAAACAAGCCCTAAAACAGATCGCACGAAACTGATGTTCGGAAATGAAATGCATAACGGAAGCGGCTAAACACCAACCTTCGCATGGGGAGTGGACGGCTTTACGCTTTGGTTTCGCGCAGTGGACCGGTTGGGCGCGGGGTCTACCCATTTCACCGTGCGGTAGACCAGGGAGTCGGGAAGCAGATCCGACGCAGCGGCGGAGGTGGACGGCGTCCCTGAGCAGGATCCGGCACGGTGGGCGTCGGCTACGGTGGAGCACAAATGGTGCGGTGTGCGCCTTCGTCGGGGAAGCGGCTCCGGCTTGCTTGACAACGTCTTCTCGGACACTACAGCGGCTGGTCAGGAGGCTGTGGTGGCGAGGTGGGACGGTGGTGCACTGCCGTCGTCGGGCGAGATGCTCCGATTCGGTGGGTGACGCGTGAGAGATGTGGGATTCGGCGCCTGTGCCGGTGGTATGTTTTAATGGCTGGGGTGAGATTGGCCTTGGCCCGAATAAGAGAAGAACCGCTGGGGACGTTTTTGATGAAAGGATAAGATGGGAAATTCGAACATTTGAAAATTGGAGGCGGCAACCCGAGCTATTTTCGCCGGTGTTTTGGCGCTTCGTTGAAATGGTTTGGTGGATGCGCGAAAAAAAATGGACACGGTCCGATCCCATCAAGGTCTCATTTGTAAGCATGGGCGGTACAGCAGCCATCCTACCTTGATTTTTAGTGAATATCCATTCTTATATATGTGTTTTTTTCTGAACATTTGAGTACTTAAAACGGACTTCATATGACAAAGTTGCGCCTATTTTAGTGAACACTGCGTGGAGCCGATTTCGAAAACAAAACATGGACTAGGTACCAAAAAACATATATAGACTCGTTCTCCGCATTAAAAAGATTGATGTATCATGGATCTTAGTATATGTAAAATAACCTTGAGCTATTCATTATCATACACGTAGAATTGAAGACTTCAGATATTTCTTTATATTTGAAAGAAATGCCATGTTTCATCCGACAACATTTATCATCTCATTGAGTTGGCGCTGATTTTATATGTGGTGACGAAAACAACTGAGGCTCCTTTGATTTATAGGATTTAGATCCTACGGGAATTATTCTACACTATTTGTTATATTCATAGGGAACATATCCCATATGAATCTTGTACTACAAATCCTATATGAACAAAACATTAGGTCATCCCTCAGGGAAAAATCCCTTTGGTACAATCAAAGAAACTCATATTCCCATATGACTTAAAGGACTCCTGAAATGGCTCGACAACAAAGATCATAAATTCCGAGTTGTGCATCGAGCAAAAGATATTGAAAAAATTCTTGATTGATCAAATTACAAAATGATTTTCAAAAGAACTAAAGTTTTGCCATTGATCACATAGTTGGTATGTATATAGGTTCTACTTATAATAAAATATGTTTTGGTTTATTGGGATTGCGTTAGAATTACATGCATCACAATGTCTCGGGACTATTTCGGTATTTACCTCTTCTTTTAGAGTTCGCCCTATCTAAGATTATTTCCGACATTCGCCAATGTTTGCAAGGAATGGCATGCAGTCGATTCCCACCCTGTTTTGGAAAAAATGAAGAAAAAAAAGTGAACTTGTGGCTATAAAATGATAAGCTTGAATTTTGATATGTTTTTTTAAAAAAAACTAGCTTCAAAATATGGCCTACCATTTTATATAAAAAACCATGGGTCTTAACGAAAATGCCCAAGGTAAAATGTGCATTACCATTTTGGGGAAAGGTGCAATAAGATTTCATTTTATTGTGGGAAACAAATTGTTGTTGTTTTTTTGCCTTTTCTGAATAGCTAAAAAGGTGTCATCTTTTTTCCATACATTCCATAATGTCATAGAACATAAGCATCTGGTGTCCAGATATAGCAACAATTCAGTATAAGACAATACTAACATAGTTTCCATAAAGTACTGCTAACACATAAGAAAACAAAAGATCTAGATGATGACCCAAGAAACAACATCCTTGTATATAATAACAATCTATTGACCATATGGCGGCTTTTGCATCACCCTATCAAAATCATCTGCCTTCAAGCACGAGATCAGAATGACACGTGCTTCAACATGTTCCAAGATCCTCTTGATGATCTCATGGATATCTGCATCAGCCGAATAGGAATCAAAGTTGTCAGCCACTAGCTTCTGATGAAAAAGAAACATCAGTGTTGAAGGCGTCGATCTTAGGAGTCCCCACATTTCATTACTTGCAAGACCAAGATGATCAAATTCCCTTTACTTCATAAGAATGTCTGGATCGCTGACACGATCGAAATCTTTGCTAGTACCCTCCTTTGGCCGAATTCAAATTTGCATCAGATCTTGGTGCCCATGCCTTTGGTACATGCGGGTAATTTTTTGCCAATATGTCGTGCATTGCACATAGCGTCCTACTGTACAGGGGTACTTCTACATATCTTCTTCCAAATATAATTTAATTTATTTCGGGTTGGATTCAATTTGTTTCAAAATTGTCTGATATACCATTTGTATTGGTAGGAGATGCAGCTTTGAATTTTAATCATTGTTTCTAGGTGCCACACTTGCAGGGTACAGTCAAGGATTTTATCCAATGTTTCATGTCTTGACAAATCCTTTTCGTAATGGAAGTTGAGACCTCACCTCTGCATCAAAATGATGCACATGGAATTTTTTAGTATGGTATTCAACAAAATATGATAAGATGCAAAAATCAAACCTTGGACAAATATGACACATGCTCACTTGGGTAGAAAGCCAATCAAACTGATACAAATTACATTGCAGAGTCCTTGCATGTTAAACAATATATTGCCAAACACCACATATATTAAGGGATATATATTAATTTCGATACTACTACTTTTATGATAGAAGATTTGTAACTACAAACGTTGTGGGTTGTGGCTGCCCTCCTCAATCTACTCACTTGTCTCATCGGCAACCGTCTCCACCTCTCTACATGCACATATGGGTACAACTTCTTCACACCCGAAGAAGATTACTTGTTTCCTGTCATGCTCCGACACTTGTAGGTGTGCTCCTTTTTCAGAGATGAATTCTCTTTTAGGATGGAGATGTTCTCCTTTTTCAGAGATGAGTTCTCTTTTAGGATGGAGATGTTCTCCTTCGTTAGAGACCTGTTCTGATTTACCATGGAGAGGTTCTCCTTCGATAGAGATGAGTTCTCCTTTGATAGAGATGAGTGCTCATTCAAGAGTACGGCATACTCATTCCATAGCTTCATAGCACGGTTTACCAGATATGCGTTCACATCTCGGAGCTTGGACGCATGGTCAATCAACTCGCGCGACTCATCCAGGAGCGACCGCCGGATTACTTGCAGAGACGCTTCATGTTGTCGTCCTTCATTAGATGGTAGATTCACAGAGCGACCCTGTGTGACACATGATATTATACTAATAAAGTGCAAGAGTGTAACTTCAATAGTAAAAATATACTACTCCGAAAGTTTGCAGGACTTAAACTTCAATACTCATAGTAATATGTACAAGACTAACTTCAATAGTAATTGTAATATGTATAAATTTCAATTGCAATACTGTAGTAATATGAGTACTCCGGAGCTTGGAGTAATAAAGTTTCAAACTAAGAACGAAACATGAACTAATAAAGTTTGCCCTATGCATCAATCGATGGAGAGGCTGGATCTCAAGTTCGAAAGGGGGAAAAAGACTGCAGTGAAGTTTCAAGTTTGCATTGAAGTTCGAAAGTGGTAATGCAGCTAGTATTAGTGCAGTAGAAATCCCTTGTGCCTTGTTTGGTTGACGTGTTTTCACATGGCTCAGTGAGTAATATCTGGGTCTTTCTTAATAAGAACACATTTTATCTGTTTGGCAGAAGAGTATTGGACAGGATCAGAGTCGCGGGGATCCTCAGGAAACACTTCCGCGCACGTCGGGTGGACGTGGAACCGCAACACCTCTATGCTCTCGCGTTTCTGGTTGTTCCACATACGTGCTCCGATTGCTGCTTCTCCTTCCAGGCATCCACCCCGTTCTAGCATGGATCAGGCCGAGGGATTGATTCCAATGCAAAATTACAAGTCCTGAGGCCTGCTGGCATGGATTACGTGAATAGAAATTGGACGCTTCACTAATAAGGCCCGAGGAACCCCTCAAAAAAAAACTAATAATGCCCCAGGACAGGCTATCTCTCAGGTTGTCCTGATCTGCCGCAAATACTCACGCCAAAACATGGTGAATGAAGTATTTTGCATCAAATCCTCCGAATAATACTCGGTAGGGGGCTAACTAGTTTTAAACCAATGATTAAACTACATTAACCATCGACCTCGAAGCTCTCCTCCTTGGAGAGGACCGACTCCGGCAACGGCGAGGTTGTCTTGCAGTGCGACGACCGTCACGTCCGAGCCCACGGAGAGGTCGTTGATCATGCCGCTTGGTGGGCACATCAGACTCAACGGCGAGGCCGCCATGCGCCTGCTGCAGCAGTTGTAGGGGGGCGTGCGAGTTGGCGGCGAGGTCCTGTAGTTGCTGCTGGGGGATTACGACGGTGGGCCGCACACCTAACAGGCCCCCTTGTCCACTCGTGGGATTCATCGCCGGAAGATGGGGGTGCAGGGAGGCGCTAATACAGAGGTTGTGGATGGTACAGCCGCCGACGAGCACTGTACAGGTTGGGGCTATAGGATTTTGAAGATGAATGGGGAGAGGCGGCAGGAGCCTATAAATCGAGAGGAGTGAGGTAGCGAGAAGTGAAGTGAATGGGGAGAGGCGGCATGGGCCTATAAATCGAGAGGGCTATAGGTTGGGACATGATTTTTTCGCAATATTTAAATTTAGATTTAATCCGCATGTCACCAGGTGACATGCGAAAGGTGCATGTCACCTGATCTCTATCCGTGAAGGACACAGGTCACTCGCAACACTGTCCATGGTGTACTGTAGGGACGCGAAACAGTATTGTTCACTGTTCGTAGTGTTTTTCATTTTTCTGATTTTTTTGAATTTTATGCCCATTTGAATCTTTTGGTCAAATCCTAGGTTTGACAAAGATTTAAACAAGTTTAAAATATATGAAAAGTAAGCATGGATCCTTCTTAGTCACTCTAAAATGAAGCTTTTGGGATGTTCTTGAAATTTCCATGCTTGACTTCATAAGACAGAGTTTAGGGTTAGGGGTAGATATATACATGATTTGTTTGGTTTGAATATGTCTAGACCTTGTTTATCAACTTTAATTCTTACTATATGACATAAGAAAACTATTTGCTTTGGTTTTTCATTTTTATGATTTTTTTTTGAATTTTGATGCCCATTTGAATCTTGTCAAATCCTAGGTTTGACCAAGATAATTTAAACAAGTTTAAAACATGGAAATGAAAAGGGAAGCATGTATCCTTCTTAGTCACTCTAAAATGAAGTTTTTGGGAGGTTTTTGAAATTTCCATATCTGAAACCCAAAACCACTTCTCTTCATGCTTTACTTCATAAGACAGAGTTTAGGGGTTAGGGGGTAGATACATGGTTTGTCTAGTTTCAAACTTTGAATATGTCTAGACCTTGTTTATCAACTTGAATATGCTTACTATATGACATAAGAAGACTATGTACTTTGGTTTTTCATTTTTCTGATTTTTTTAATTTTACGCATTTGAATCTTGGTAAAATCCTAAATTTGACCAAGATTTAGACAAGTTTAACACGTGAAAACGAATAAGTAAGCCTGGATCCTTCTTGGTCACTCTAAAATGAAGCTTTTGGGAGGTTCTTGAAATTTCCATGTTTGAAACCCAAAACCACTTCTCTTCATGATTGACTTCATAAGATCGACAGATTAGTTTAGGGTTAGGGGTAGATATATACATGATTTTTCTGGTTTGAAGATGTCTAGACCTTGTTTATCAACTTGAATGCTTACTATATGACATAAGAAAACTATTTGCTTTTGTTTTTCATTTTTTTGATTTTTTTGAATTTTGATGCCCATTTGAATCTTGTCAAATCCTAGGTTTGACCAAGATAATTTAAACAAGTTTAAAACATGAATATGAAAAGGGAAGCATGTATACTTCTTAGTCACTCTAAAATGAAGTTTTTGGGAGGTTTTTGAAAATTCCATGTTTGAAACCCAAAACCACTTCTCTTCATGCCTGACTTCATAAGATAGAGTTTAGGGGTCAGGGGGTGTAGATACATGTGGTTTGTCTAGTTTGAATATGTCTAGACCCTGTTTAACAACTTTAATGCTAACTATATGACATAAGAAGACTATGTGCTTTGGTTTTTCATTTTTCTGATTTTTTTGAATTTTATGCCCATAAATCTTGGTCAAATCCTAGGTAGAAAAATCGATATACGAATCTATAATTAAATAGGTTAAACTAGGGTTTTGCCCTGTACTACAGATCAAGGTTCAAAAAAATCCAACTACGGGGTTCGAACAACACGATTCTAATCCAAGAATTTTTTCGACCTCATCCAAATGGCCTCAAACTATAGGGTTAGGGGGTATAGATACATGATTTGTCTGGTTTGGATATATCTAGACCCTGTTTATCAACTTGAATGCTTACGATATGACATAAGAAGACTATGTGATTTGGTTTTTCATTTTTCTGATTTTTAGGAATATTGTGCCCACCCATTTGTATCTTCATGAAATCCTAGGTTTGACACAGATAATTTAAACAAGTTTAAAACATGAAAATGAAAAGGGAAGCCTGGATCCTTCTTAGTCACTCTAAAATGAAGCTTTTGGGAGGTTCTTGAAATTTCCATGTTTGAAACCCAAAACCACTTCTCTTCATGCTTGACTTCATAAGACAGAGTTTAGGGTTTTAGGGGTAGATATATACATGATTTGTCTGGTTTGAATATGTCTAGACCTTGTTTATCAACTTTAATGCTTACTATATGACATAAGAAAACCATTGCTTGGTTTTTTTCTGATTTTTTTTGAATTTTGATGCCCATTTGAATCTTGTCAAATCCTAGGTTTGATCACCAAGATTTAAACAAGTTTAAAACATGAAAATGAAAAGGGAAGCATGTAACCTTCTCAGTCACTCTAAAATGAAGTTTTTGGGAGGTTTTTGAAATTTCCATGTTTGAAACCCAAAACCACTTCTCTTCATGCTTGACTTCATAAGACAAAGTTTAGGGTTAGGGGGTATAGATACATGATTTGTATGGTTTGAATATGATGTACTTTGGTTTTTCATTTTCTGATTTTTTTAATTTTCTGCGCATTTGAATCATATCTTGGTCAAATCCTAGGTTTGACCAAGATTTAGACAAGTTTAACACGTGAAAATGAATAAGTAAGCCTGGATCCTTCTTAGTCACTCTAAAATGAAGCTTTTGGGAGGTTCTTGAAATTTCCATGTTTGAAACCCAAAACCACTTCTCTTCATGATTGACTGAGTTTAATTAGGGTTTTAGGGGTAGATATATACATGATTTTTCTGGTTTGAATATATATGTCTAGACCTTGTTTATCAACATGAATGATTACTATACATATGACATGAGAATGCTATGTGCTTTGGTTTTTCATTCTTTTGATTTTTTTCTGAATTTTTAGGGCCATTTGAATCTTGGTCAAATCCTTGGTTTGACCAAGATTTAAACAAGTTTAAAACATGAAAATGAAAAGGGAAGTCTGTATCCTTCTTAGTCACTCTAAAATGGAAGCTTTTGGGATGTTCTTGAAATTTCCATGTTTGAAACCCAAAACGACTTCCCTTCATGCTAGACTTCATAAGATCGACAGGGGGTAGATACATGATTTGTCTGGTTTGGATATATCTAGACCTTGTTTATCAACTTGAATGCTTACGATATGACATAAGAAGACAATGTGATTTGGTTTTTCATTTTTCTGATTTTTTTGAATATTGTGCCCACCCATTTGTATCTTCATGAAATCCTAGGTTTGACCAAGATAATTTAAACAAGTTTAAAACATGAAAATGAAAAGGGAAGCATGTAACCTTCTCAGTCACTTTAAAATGAAGTTTTTGGGAGGTTTTAGAAATTTCCATGTTTGAAACCCAAAACCACTTCTCTTCATGCTTGACTTCATAAGACAAAGTTTAGGGTTAGGGGGTATATATACATGATTTGTATGGTTTGAATATGATGTACTTTGGTTTTTCATTTTTCTGATTTTTTTAATTTTCTGCGCATTTGAATCATATCTTGGTCAAATCCTAGGTTTGACCAAGATTTAGACAAGTTTAACACGTGAAAACGAATAAGTAAGTGATACGTCTCCGACGTATCGATAATTTCTTATGTTCCATGCCACATTATTGATGTTATCTACATGTTTTATGCACACTTTATGTCATATTCGTGCATTTTCTGGAACTAACCTATTAACAAGATGCCGAAGTGCCAGTTCCTGTTTTCTGCTGTTTTTAGTTTCAGAAATCCTAGTAACGAAATATTCTCGGAATCGGACGAAATCAACGCCCAGGTTCCTATTTTACCCGGAAGCATCCAGAACACACGAGAACCGCCAGAGAAGGGAGGCAGGGCCACCACACCACACCCCGGCGCGGCCTAGGGGGGGGCGCGCCCCCCTAGGGTGTGGGCCCCCCTTCGACCTTCCTGCGCCGCCTCTTCGCCTATAAGAAGCCCCTGGATCAGAAAACCCTACACGGATTGACGAAAACCACAGAAACCTTCCAGAGCCGCCGCCATCGCGAAGCCAAGATCTGGGGGACAGGATCTCTGTTCCGGCACGCTGCCGGAGCGGGGAAGTGCCCCCGGAAGGCTTCTCCATCGACACCGCTGCCATCTCCATCGCCATCTTCATCACCGCTGCTGCTCCCATGAGGAGGGAGTAGTTCTCCATCGAGGCTCGGGGCTGTACCGGTAGCTATGTGGTTCATCTCTCTCCCATGTACCTCAATACAATAATCTCATGAGCTGCTTTACATGATTGAGATTCATATGAGTTTTGTATCACCACTATCTATGTGCTACTCTAGCGATGTGTTATTAAAGTAGTTCTATTCCTCCTGCACGTGTGTAATGGTGACAGTGTGTGCACCGTGTTAGTACTTGGTTTGTGCTATGATCATGATCTCTTGTAGATTATGGAGTTAACTATTGCTATGATATTATTGATGTGATCTATTCCTCCTACATATGCATGAAGGTGACAGTGTGCATGCTATGCTAGTACTCGGTTTAGTCTGTTGATCTATCTTACACTTAAGGTTACTTAAACATGAGCATTATTGTGGAGCTTGTTAACTCCGGCATTGAGGGTTCGTGTAATCCTACGCAATGTGTTCATCATCCAACAAAAGTGTAGAGTATGCATTTATCTATTCTGTTATGTGATCAATGTTGAGAGTGTCCACTAGTGAAAGTGTAATCCCTAGGCCTTGTTCCTAAATACTGCTGAGTTACTATCGCTTGTTTCTTTGTTTCTTTGCGTTACTACTGCTGCAATACCACCACCATCAACTACGCGCCAAGCACTTTTCTGGCACCGTTGCTACTGCTCATACATATTTATACCACCTGTATTTCACTATCTCTTCGCCGAACTAGTGCACCTATTTGGTGTGTTGGGGACACAAGAGACTTCTTGCTTTGTGGTTGCAGGGTTGCATGAGAGGGATATCTTTGACCTCTTCCTCCCTGAGTTCGATAAACCTTGGGTGATCCACTTAAGGGAAACTTGCTGCTGTTCTACAAACCTCTGCTCTTGGAGGCCCAACACATCTACAGGAAAGGAGGGGGAACGTAGACATCAAGCACTTTTCTGGCGCCGTTGCCGGGGAGGAAAGGTAAAAGGCACTCATACTCCGGTTCCAGGTAAAGTATTTTTCTGGCGCCGTTGTGTTTGTGCTCGAAGCTATTTCCTTTAGATCCTGCAATTGCATCTTTTTGTTTCTTGTTTACACTAGTTTGGCATAATGGACAACAGTGAGCTTCTTGTTCTATTTCCTGATTTAAAACATGGATTGTTTGATGCGAAAATTAAAAAACCTATGAAATCTTATTTGCATGCTGGTAGTAATATTAGTATGAACGCTTTGAACACCATTGTTGATAATGATATAGAAAGTTCTAAGCTTGGGGAAGCTGGTTTTGATGAGCATGATCTTTTTAGTCCCCCAAGCATTGAGGAGAAAATTTTCTTTGATGATACTTTGCCTCCTATTTATGATGATTATAATGATAGTGGTCTTTTGGTACCACCTACTATGGAGAGTAAATTTTGTTGTGATTATACTATGCCTCCAACACTTGATGAGAATAATAATGATAGCTACTTTGTTGAATTTGCTCCCACTATTACTAATAAAATTGATTATGCCTATGTGGAGAGTAATAATTTTATGCATGAGACTCATGATAAGAATGCTTTATGTGATAGTTATATTGTTGAGTTTGCTAATGTTGCTACTGAAAGTTATTATGAGAGAGGAAAATATGGTTGTAGAAATTTTCATGTTACTAAAACACCTCTCTATGTGCTGAAATTTTTGAAGCTACACTTGTTTTATCTTCCTATGCTTGTTACTTTGCTCTTCATGAACTTGTTTATTTACAAGATTCATTTGCATAGGAAGCATGTTAGACTTAAATGTGTTTTGAATTTGCCTCTTGATGCTCTCTTTTGCTTCAAATACTATTTCTTATGAGTGCATCATTAAAACTGCTGAGCCCATCTTAATGGCTATAAAGAAAGAACTTCTTGGGAGATAACCCATGTGTTATTTTGCTACAGTACTTTGTTTTTATTTTGTGTCTTGGAAATTGTTTACTACTGTAGCAACCTCTTCTTATCTTAGTTTTGTGTTTTGTTGTGCCAAGCAAAGTCTTTGATAGTAAAGTAAGTACTAGATTTGGATTACTGCACAGTTCCAGATTTCTTTACTGTCACGAATCTGGGTCCACCTCCCTGTAGGTAGCTCAGAAAATTAAGCCAATTTACGTGCATGATCCTCAGATATGTACGCAACTTTCATTCAATTTGAGCATTTTCATTTGAGCAAGTCTGGTGCCATTTTAAAATTCGTCAATACGAACTGTTCTGTTTTGACAGATTCTGCCTTTTATTTCGCATTGCCTCTTTTGCTATGTTGGATGAATTTCTTTGATCCACTAATGTCCAGTAGCATTATGCAATGTCCAGAAGTGTTAAGAATGATTGTGTCACCTCTGAATATGTTAATTTTTATTGTGCACTAACCCTCTAATGAGTTGTTTCGAGTTTGGTGTGAAGGAAGTTTTCAAGGGTCAAGAGAGGAGGATGATATACCATGATCAAGGAGAGTGAAAGCTCTAAGCTTGGGGATGCCCCGGTGGTTCACCCCTGCATATATCAAGAAGACTCAAGCGTCTAAGCTTGGGGATGCCCAAGGCATCCCCTTCTTCATCGACAACATTATCAGGTTCCTCCCCTGAAACTATATTTTTATTCCATCACATCTTATGTGCTTTTTCTTGGAGCGTCGGTTTGTTTTTGTTTTTGTTTTGTTTGAATAAAATGGATCCTAGCATTCACTTTATGGGAGAGAGACACGCTCCGCTGTAGCATATGGACAAGTATGTCCTTGGTTTCTACTCATAGTATTCATGGCGAAGTTTCTCCTTCGTTAAATTGTTATATGGTTGGAATTGGAAAATGCTACATGTAGTAATTGCTATAATGTCTTGGGTAATGTGATACTTGGCAATTGTTGTGCTCATGTTTAAGCTCTTGCATCATATGCTTTGCACCCATTAATGAAGAAATACATAGAGCATGCTAAAATTTGGTTTGCATATTTGGTTTCTCTAAGGTCTAGATAATTTCTAGTAAGGTGTTTGAACAACAAGGAAGACGATGTATAGTTTTATAATGCTTGTAATATGTCTTTTATGTGAGTTTTGCTGTACTAGTTCATACTTTTGTTTGCTTCAAACAACCTTGCTAGCCTAAGCCTTGTATCGAGAGGGAATACTTCTCATGCATCCAAAATACTTGAGCCAACCACTATGCCATTTGTGTCCACCATACCTACCTACTACATGGTATTTTCCAGCCATTCCAAAGTAAATTGCTTGAGTGCTACCTTTAAAATTCCATCATTCACCTTTGCAATATATAGCTCATGGGACAAATAGCTTAAAAACTATTGTGGTATTGAATATGTAATTATGCACTTTATCTCTTATTAAGTTGCTTGTTGTGCGATAACCATGTTTACTGGGGAACGCCATCAACTCATTGTTGAATTTCATGTGAGTTGCTATGCATGTTCGTCTTGTCTGAAGTAAGGGCGATCTACACTGAGTTGAATGGTTTGAGCATGCATATTGTGAGAGAAGAACATTGGGCCGCTAACTAAAGCCATGTTCCATGGAGGAAGTTTTAGTTTTGGACAAACATCCTCAAATCTCTAATGAGAAAAGAATTAATTGTTGTTGAATGCTTAAAGCATTAAAAGAGGAGTCCATTATCTGTTGTCTATGTTGTCCCGGTATGGATGTCTAAGTTGAGAATAATCAAAAGCGAGAAATCCAAATGCGAGCTTTCTCCTTAGACCTTTGTACAGGCGGCATAGAGGTACCCCTTTGTGATACTTGGTTAAAGCATATGTATTGCGGTGATAATCCAGGTAGTCCAAGCTAATTAGGACAAGGTGCGGGCACTATTGGTACACTATGCATGAGGCTTGCAACTTATAAGATATAATTTACATGATGCATATGCTTTATTACTACCGTTGACAAAATTGTTTCATGTTTTCAAAATCAAAGCTCTAGCACAAATATAGCAATCGATGCTTTTCCTCTATGAGGACCATTCTTTTACTTTCAATGTTGAGTCAGTTCACCTATTTCTCTTCACCTCAAGAAGCAAACACTTGTGTGAACTGTGCATTGATTCCTACATACTTGCTTATTGCATTTGTTATATTGCTTTGCATTGACAATTATCCATGAGATATACATGTTACAAGTTGAAAGCAACCGCTGAAACTTAATCTTCTTTTGTGTTGCTTCAATGCTTTTACTATGAATTATTGCTTTATGAGTTAACTTTTATGCAAGACTTATTGATGCTTGTCTTCAAGTGCTATTCATGAAAAGTCTTTGCTTTATGATTCACTTGTTTACTCATGTCATATACATTGTTTTGATCGCTGCATTCACTACATATGCTTTACAAATAGTATGATCAAGGTTATGATGGCATGTCACTCCAGAAATTATCTTTGTTATCGTTTTACCTGCTCGGGACGAGCAGAACTAAGCTTGGGGATGCTGATACGTCTCCGACGTATCGATAATTTCTTATGTTCCATGCCACATTATTGATGTTATCTACATGTTTTATGCACACTTTATGTCATATTCGTGCATTTTCTGGAACTAACCTATTAACAAGATGCCGAAGTGCCAGTTCCTGTTTTCTGCTGTTTTTAGTTTCAGAAATCCTAGTAACGAAATATTCTCGGAATCGGACGAAATCAACGCCCAGGTTCCTATTTTACCCGGAAGCATCCAGAACACACGAGAACCGCCAGAGAAGGGAGGCAGGGCCACCACACCACACCCCGGCGCGGCCTAGGGGGGGGCGCGCCCCCCTAGGGTGTGGGCCCCCCTTCGACCTTCCTGCGCCGCCTCTTCGCCTATAAGAAGCCCCTGGATCAGAAAACCCTACACGGATTGACGAAAACCACAGAAACCTTCCAGAGCCGCCGCCATCGCGAAGCCAAGATCTGGGGGACAGGATCTCTGTTCCGGCACGCTGCCGGAGCGGGGAAGTGCCCCCGGAAGGCTTCTCCATCGACACCGCTGCCATCTCCATCGCCATCTTCATCACCGCTGCTGCTCCCATGAGGAGGGAGTAGTTCTCCATCGAGGCTCGGGGCTGTACCGGTAGCTATGTGGTTCATCTCTCTCCCATGTACCTCAATACAATAATCTCATGAGCTGCTTTACATGATTGAGATTCATATGAGTTTTGTATCACCACTATCTATGTGCTACTCTAGCGATGTGTTATTAAAGTAGTTCTATTCCTCCTGCACGTGTGTAATGGTGACAGTGTGTGCACCGTGTTAGTACTTGGTTTGTGCTATGATCATGATCTCTTGTAGATTATGGAGTTAACTATTGCTATGATATTATTGATGTGATCTATTCCTCCTACATATGCATGAAGGTGACAGTGTGCATGCTATGCTAGTACTCGGTTTAGTCTGTTGATCTATCTTACACTTAAGGTTACTTAAACATGAGCATTATTGTGGAGCTTGTTAACTCCGGCATTGAGGGTTCGTGTAATCCTACGCAATGTGTTCATCATCCAACAAAAGTGTAGAGTATGCATTTATCTATTCTGTTATGTGATCAATGTTGAGAGTGTCCACTAGTGAAAGTGTAATCCCTAGGCCTTGTTCCTAAATACTGCTGAGTTACTACTGCTTGTTTCTTGTTTTCTTTAAGCGTTACTCTTTGCTGCAATACCACCACCATCAACTACGCGCCAAGCACTTTTCTGGCACCGTTGCTACTGCTCATACATATTTATACCACCTGTATTTCACTATCTCTTTGCCGAACTAGTGCACCTATTTGGTGTGTTGGGGACACAAGAGACTTCTTGCTTTGTGGTTGCAGGGTTGCATGAGAGGGATATCTTTGACCTCTTCCTCCCTGAGTTCGATAAACCTTGGGTGATCCACTTAAGGGAAACTTGCTGCTGTTCTACAAACCTCTGCTCTTGGAGGCCCAACACTGTCTACAGGAAAGGAGGGGGAACGTAGACATCAGTAAGCTTGGATCCTTCTTAGTCACTCTAAAATGAAGCTTTTGGGAGGTTCTTGAAATTTCCATGTTTGAAACCCAAAACCACTTCTCTTCATGATTGACTGAGTTTAATTTGGGTTTTAGGGGTAGATATATACATGATTTTTCTGGTTTGAATATATATGTCTAGACCTTGTTTATCAACATGAATGCTTACTATACATATGACATAAGAATGCTATGTGCTTTGGTTTTTCATTCTTTTGATTTTTTTCTGAATTTTTAGGGCCATTTGAATCTTGGTCAAATCCTTGGTTTGACCAAGATTTAAACAAGTTTAAAACATGAAAATGAAAAGGGAAGTCTGTATCCTTCTTATTTACTCTAAAATGAAGCTTTTGGGATGTTCTTGAAATTTCCATGTTTGAAACCCAAAACGACTTCCCTTCATGCTAGACTTCATAAGATCGACAGGGGGTAGATACATGATTTGTCTGGTTTGGATATATTTAGACCTTGTTTATCAACTTGAATGCTTACGATATGACATAAGAAGACTATGTGATTTGGTTTTCCATTTTTCTGATTTTTTTGAATTTTGTGCCCACCCATTTGTATCTTCGTCAAATCCTAGGTTTGACCAAGATAATTAAAACAAGTTTAAAACATGAAAATGAAAAGGGAAGCATGTATCCTTCTTAGGCACTATAAAATGAAGCTTTTGGGAGGTTTTTGAAATTTCCATGTTTGAAACCCAAAACCACATCTCTTCACATGCTTGACTTCATAAGACAGAGTTTAGGGGTTAGGGGTATAGATACATGATTTGTCTGGTTTGAATATGTCTAGACATTGTTTATCAACTTTAATGCTTACTATATGACATAAGAAAAATAATGTCATGTAAATGAGTTAACTTGGATTTCCTACCCTTGAATCCATAGGAAACTTTGTTCTAATGAACTATAATAATCAACCGAGTTTTTACACCAACAGGTCTGTCACTTACGTGTGGTTCCACGCGTGAGGTCCCACACTTCAGTGAGCACAAGTCACGTGCAATAGGTACGCAAACTCCCAGCCATCTTCTTTGTCAAGAGAAGACGCATCAGGATGCGTATTGGAAGTCTGTGGGTCCTTCTGGATCCTTCGGTTGTCCCTCTCACAAAAAAAACAAATCTCTCTCATTCTCGGCCTCGCTCGCTCGCTCGCTCGCACCTCCTGCTCACTGACAAACCCTGCACAAAAGTCAACATCATCACCCGAAAAAGGGGAGACACCATAATGCTCTCCCTTCTTCTCTCCTTCCGAGTGATCCCTCTTCCTCCGAGTTTCACTCGACGGGCAAACACACATGTGATGCATAGTAATAATAAAAAGGTAGAAAAATCAACCTACGAATCTATAATTAAATAGGTTAAACTAGGGTTTTGCCCAAGATACTACGAGATCAAGGTTCAAACCTTGTTTATCAACTTGAATATGCTTACTATATGACATAAGAAGACTATGTACTTTGGTTTTCATTTTTCTGATTTTTTTAATTTTCTGCGCATTTGAATCTTGGTCAAATCCTAGGTTTGACCAAGATTTAGACAAGTTTAACACGTGAAAACGAATAAGTAAGCCTGGATCCTTCTTAGTCACTCTAAAATGAAGCTTTTGGGATGTTCTTGAAATTTCCATGTTTGAAACCCAAAACGACCTCTCTTCATGCTAGACTTCATAAGATCGACTGAGTTTAGGGTTAGGGGGTAGATACATGATTTGTATGGTTTGAATATGTCCAAACCTTGTTAATTTATCAACTTGAATGCTTACTATATGACATAGAAGACTATATGCTTTTGTTTTTCATTTTTCTGATTTTTTTTGAATTTTATGCCCATATATTTGAATCTTGGTCAAATCCTAGGTTTGACAAAGATTTAAACAAGTTTAAATTATGAAAATGAAAAGGTAAGCATGGATCCTTATTAGTCACTCTAAAATAAATCTTTTGGGAGGTTCTTGAAATTTCCATGTTTGAAACCCAAAACCACTTCTCTTCATGATTGACTTCATAAGACAGAGTTTAGGGTTTTAGGGGTAGATATATACATGCTTTTTCTGGTTTGAATATGTCTAGACCTTGTTTATCAACTTGAATGCTTACTATACATATGACATAAGAATGCTATGTGCTTTGGTTTTTCATTCTCTTTTGATTTTTTTCTAAATTTTTAGGCCCATTTGAATCTTGGTCAAATCCTTGGTTTGACCAAGATTTAAACAAGTTTAAAACATGAAAATAAAAAAGGAAGTCTGTATCCTTCTTAGTCACTCTAAAATGGAAGCTTTTGGGATGTTCTTGAAATTTCCATGTTTGAAACCGAAAACGACTTCCCTTCATGCTAGACTTCATAAGATTGACAGGGGGTAGATACATGATTTGTCTGGTTTGGATATATCTAGACCTTGTTTATCAACTTGAATGCTTACGATATGACATAACAAGACAATGTGATTTGGTTTTTCATTTTTCTGATTTTTTTGAATATTGTGCCCACCCATTTGTATCTTCATCAAATCCTAGGTTTGACCAGGATTTAAACAAGTTTAAATTATGAAAATGAAAAGGTAAGCATGGATCCTTATTAGTCACTCTAAAATAAATCTTTTGGGAGGTTCTTGAAATTTCCATGTTTGAAACCCAAAACCACTTCTCTTCATGATTGACTTCATAAGACAGAGTTTAGGGTTTTAGGGGTAGATATATACATGATTTTTCTGGTTTGAATATATATGTCTAGACCTAGTTTATCAACTTGAATGCTTACTATACATATGACATAAGAATGCTATGTGCTTTGGTTTTTCATTCTCTTTTGATTTTTTTTCTAAATTTTTAGGCCCCCATTTGAATTTTGGTCAAATCTTTGGTTTGACAAGGATTTAAACAAGTTTAAAACATGAAAATGAAAAGGGAAGTCAGTATCCTTCTTAGTCACTCTAAAATGGAAGCTTTTGGGATGTTCTTGAAATTTCCATGTTTGAAACCGAAAATGACTTCCCTTCATGCTAGACTTCATAAGATCGACAGGGGGTAGATACATGATTTGTCTGGTTTGGATATATCTAGACCTTGTTTATCAACTTGAATGCTTACGATATGACATAAGAAGACAATGTGATTTGGTTTTTCATTTTTCTGATTTTTTTGAATATTGTGCCCACCCATTTGTATCTTCATGAAATTCTAGGTTTGACCAAGATAATTTAAACAAGTTTAAAACATGAAAATGAAAAGGGAAGCATGTAACCTTCTCAGTCACTTTAAAATGAAGTTTTTGGGAGGTTTTTGAAATTTCCATGTTCGAAACCCAAAACCACTTCTCTTCATGCTTGACTTCATAAGACAAAGTTTAGGGTTTGGGAGTATAGATACATGATTTGTATGGTTTGAATATGATGTACTTTGGTTTTTCATTTTTCTGATTTTTTTAATTTTCTGCGCATTTGAATCATATCTTGGTCAAATCCTAGGTTTGACCAAGATTTAGACAAGTTTAACACGTGAAAACGAATAAGTAAGCCTGGATCCTTCTTAGTCACTCTAAAATGAAGCTTTTGGGAGGTTCGTGAAATTTCCATGTTTGAAACCCAAAACCACTTCTCTTCATGATTAACTGAGTTTAATTTGGGTTTTAGGGGTAGATATATACATGATTTTTCTGGTTTGAATATATATGTCTAGACCTTGTTTATCAACATGAATGCTTACTATACATATGACATAAGAATGCTATGTGCTTTGGTTTTTCATTCTTTTGATTTTTTTCTGAATTTTTAGGGCCATTTGAATCTTGGTCAAATCCTTGGTTTGACCAAGATTTAAACAAGTTTAAAACATGAAAATGAAAAGGGAAGTCTGTATCCTTCTTATTTACTCTAAAATGAAGCTTTTGGGATGTTCTTGAAATTTCCATGTTTGAAACCCAAAACGACTTCCCTTCATGCTAGACTTCATAAGATCGACAGGGGGTAGATACATGATTTGTCTGGTTTGGATATATTTAGACCTTGTTTATCAACTTGAATGCTTACGATATGACATAAGAAGACTATGTGATTTGGTTTTCCATTTTTCTGATTTTTTTGAATTTTGTGCCCACCCATTTGTATCTTCGTCAAATCCTAGGTTTGACCAAGATAATTAAAACAAGTTTAAAACATGAAAATGAAAAGGGAAGCATGTATCCTTCTTAGGCACTATAAAATGAAGCTTTTGGGAGGTTTTTGAAATTTCCATGTTTGAAACCCAAAACCACATCTCTTCACATGCTTGACTTCATAAGACAGAGTTTAGGGGTTAGGGGTATAGATACATGATTTGTCTGATTTGAATATGTCTAGACATTGTTTATCAACTTTAATGCTTACTATATGACATAAGAAAAATAATGTCATGTAAATGAGTTAACTTGGATTTCCTACCCTTGAATCCATAGGAAACTTTGTTCTAATGCACTATAATAATCAACCGAGTTTTTACACCAACAGGTCTGTCACTTACGTGTGGTGCCCACGCGTGAGGTCCCACACTTCAGTGAGCACAAGTCACGTGCAATAGGTACGCAAACTCCCAGCCATCTTCTTTGTCAAGAGAAGACGCATCAGGATGCGTATTGGAAGTCTGTGGGTCCTTCTGGATCCTTCGGTTGTCCCTCTCAAAAAAAACAAATCTCTCTCATTCTCGGCCTCGCTCGACTCGCTCGCTCGCACCTCCTGCTCACTGACAAACCCTGCACAAAAGTCAACATCATCACCCAAAAAAGGGGAGACACCATAATGCTCTCCCTTCTTCTCTTCTTCCGAGTGATCCCTCTTCCTACGAGTTTCACTCGACGGGCAAACACACATGTGCTGCATAGTAATAATAAAAAGGTAGAAAAATCAACCTACGAATCTATAATTAAATAGGTTAAACTAGGGTTTTGCCCAGTACTACAGATCAAGGTTCAAACCTTGTTTATTGATAACCCACAAGTATAGGGGATCGCAGCAGTCTTCGCAGGTAGTAAAACCCAATTTATTGATTCGACACAAGGGGAGACAAAGAATACTTGAAAGCCTTAACAACGGAGTTGTCAATTCAGCTGCACCTGGAAACAGACTTGCTCGCAAGAGTTTATCGATAGTAACAGCTTTATAGCAAAGCGATAGTGAAATAACAAAGAGTAACAGAGACAAATAGAGTGAATATAGTAAACAGCAGGATTAAAATACTGTAGGCACGGGGACGGATAACGGGCGTTGCATGGATGAGAGAAACTCATGTAACAATCAAGCAGGGCATTTGCAGATAATAATAAAACGGTGTCTAAGTACAAAGCAATCAATAGGCATGTGTTCCAATTATAGTCGTACGTGCTCGCAATGAGAAACTTGCACAACATCTTTTGTCCTACCAGCCGGTGGTAGCCGGGCCTCAAGGGAATCTACTGGATATTAAGGTACTCCTTTTAATAGAGTACCGGAGCAAAGCATTAACGCTCCGTGAACACATGTGATCCTCACATCACTACCATCCCCTCCGGTTGTCCCGATTTCTGTCACTTCGGGGCCATTGGTTCCGGACAGCGACATGTGTATACAACTTGCAGGTAAGACCATAAACAATGAATATCATGATGAAACAATAACATGTTCAGATCTGAGATCATGGCACTCGGGCCCTAGTGACAAGCATTAAGCATAACAAGTTGCAACAATATCATCAAAGTACCAATTACGGACACTAGGCACTATGCCCTAACAATCTTATACTATTACATGACCAATCTCATCCAATCCCTACCATCCCCTTCAGCCTACAGCGGGGGAATTACTCACACATGGATGGGGGAAACATGGCTGGTTGATGTAGAGGCATCGGTGGTGATGGCGGCGATGATCTCCTCCAATTCCCCGTCCCGGCGGAGTGCCAGAACGGAGACTTCTGGCTCCCGAGACGGAGTTTCGCGATGTGGCGGTGTTCTGGAGGGTTTCTGGCGACTTCGACTTCTCCCCGTGCGTTTTTAGGTCGAGGGCGATAAGTAGTCCGAAGGAGGGCATCGGGGGCCAGCCGAGGGGGCCACACGCTAGGGCCGCGCAGCCCCCTCCTGGGCCGCACCGCCCTAGGGTGTGGGGCCCTCGGGCCTCCACCTGACTTGCCCTTCTGGCTCCGTGAGTTTTCTGGGAAAATAGGGCCTTCTGTCAAAATCCCGAGGTTTTTCCTGAAAGTTGGATTTCTGCACAAAAATGAGACACCAGAACAGTTCTGCTGAAAACAGCGTTAGTCCGTGTTAGTTGCATCCAAAATACACAAATTAGAGGCAAAACAATAGCAAAAGTGTTCGGGAAAGTGGATACGTTTTGGACGTATCAACTCCCCCCAAGCTTAGCTTATTGCTTGTCCTCAAGCAATTCAGTTAACAACTGAGCGATAAAAGAACTTTCACGAACACATTTGTTCATATGATGTAAATATTCTCATGCTATGGCTAACACTTAGGCAGTTCATAATAAGATACATGCAAATAAGATCATATAATAGCTATGTCAATCATGGAAAGGTACCAACAATTAATAATAAGCATCATGAATCATGTATATAAGCAGGATTGCAATGTTCATAAATGAGTATGATAGAGTGGTATCTCGCTTGCCCATATTTGATCAGCAAAACATAAATGCTCAGCACCTCGAAGTTCATAGAAAGACTAGAAATAGTGATTGTCAAAGATAAAAGCATCAAAGTTATACCACAATCAATCATATTTTGAGACAAGCATATTATACTAAGAATGACAGTTGTGCTCTCAAGAAAGTGCTCAAAGAAAGGATGGAGACACAACATAAAAGTAAAAGATTGACCCTTCGCAGAGGGAAGCTGAGGATTAACATGCGCTAGAGCTTTTCATTTGTAAAACAGGAGTAAAATTATTTTGAGAGGTGTTTGTTGTTGTCAACGAATGGTAATGGGTACACCAACTACCTCGCCAACCGGACTTCCAAGAGCGGCTCCCATGAAGGACGTTATCTCTACCAGCAAGGTAGATCATCCCTCTTCTCTTTTGTTTACACACGTATTTTAGTTTTATTATGGGTGACACTCCCCCCAACCTTTGCTTACACAAGCCATGGCTAACCGAATCCTCGGGTGCCTTCCATCAATCACATACCATGGAGGAGTGTCTATTTGCAAAATTAAGTTGCTTCTTGATGAATCGAGCAAAACATGTGAAGAGAATTATTAATGAAGTTGATTAATTGGGGCTGGGAACCCCGTTGCCAGCTCTTTTTAAAATTATTGGATAAGCGGATGTGCCACTAGTCCATATGAAAATCCGTCAAGAGTAAATGACAAGGTTGAAAGTTAAACACCACATACTTCCTCATGAGCTATGAAACGTTAACACAAATTGAGAAGCATTTTGAAGGTTTAAAGGTAGCGCATGAGAATTTACTTGGAATGGTTTGAAATGTCATGCATAGGTATTTATGGTGGACACTCTGGAATAACTTGGTTTTCATGTGTTTGGAGGCACGATCAGCGTTCCCGCTCAGTACAAGTGAAGGCTAGCAAAAGACTAGGGAGCGACAAATCAAGAGAGCAGTAACTGTCATAATCATGCTTGCGGCAAAATAAATTAACTGAGGCATAAAAGTGATACCAGAACTCTGAAGCAATGTAAATCATTGAGGCTTAATTGACTCTTGTTCAGTCATATGCATGCATGAGCATGTGCCAAGTTAATTCAAACGAATTATTCAGAGGAGGATACCACAATATCATACCTATCTATGAATAAAACAATGCAAGCAAACATCCATGACATGCTACTCATATTAATAAATTGGAGCTAAACATGAGAGATCATGAACTACTAGACTTTCTTAAATGACATATACCTCACATGAACCAACTAAGCATGCTCACATGGATGAGTATATGTACAAAAATGAAAACAAATAGAGTTCATACCAGCCTCTCACCACAATCAGATTGTCGTAGATCGTCATTATTGCCTTTTCACTTGTGTAGCTTGGATAATATGAAATGAAAACCACGCTCCAGCCACCGAAGACCATTGAACTCATAAAGAACTTTACAAAACCAAAGAAGAACAGCAAATATTTTTGGTGTTTTCGAATTTGGAAACAAGAACAAAAGGAAACAAGCAAACAAAGCAAAATCTTTTTGGGTTTTCTTATAGCAAACTAGCAATAGCAAATAAAGCGGAACAAATGCAAGAAACTAAAGTAAACAAGTGGTGAAGAGAAACAACAGAAATATTTTTGGTCTTTTTGTGTTTTAGGAAAGAAACAAAGCAAGAACAAGAAAATGAAAACTAAAAGAAACACATAAAAGCAGGATGGCAGAAATCTGCCAAAACTTGACAGCAGTACAGAAATCGATTTTTACAAAAATCTTCCGTTGCTCAGATCGAAAAGTGTTCAACTAATGAAAGTTAGATAACAACCTGGGGAACATGCACAAAAAATTGCAGATCAAAATAACGTTCTGGCTGTGCGCACGAATTTTTCTAGTAACAGTCTAGAATCTGTTTTCAGGCAGCACTTCCCCAAATATCATCTCCCTCTCATTAGAAAACCACTCAAAGAAACTAAACAAGTATGTACAAGTATCCAGCAACCATAATATGCAAAGAATGAGTGATGCCGGTATACCTCCCCCCAAGCTTAGGCTTTTGCCTAAGTGGAGATCAATCCCATGGTGCCCATGAAGAAGCACCTTCGTAGTACGAAGATGGATCATATTCCGGGTAGGTGCTGGAAGAAGCACCCGGATACGTGACGGTGTAGTCGTAGGAGGGCTCGGCGTCCTCGGAGTCATGCTGCTGGTGGAAGCCTTGTATCTTCAATTGCTCATCCACCTCCTCCTTGGAGCGCGACCATGGTTTCCTGTCAATACTAAACAAATCTGGCTGTGGCAAAAGGATTTCCCTTTCTTCCCCGTCAGCAAACAATATTCTATAGACAATATTATCTAAACTAGAGTCGGCGGTAACAAATTGGTGACTCTTCATAGCAGCAATATCGAGCCTCATAGGGGTTATTTTTACATCAGTAGGGTCAAGATGAAGATCTAAATATGCTAAAATGCGCGAAGCAATAACTCCTCCAAATATAGGCCCCTTGTTGGACAAGCGGCGAGCAACAAGAGCACCAAGATGATAAGGTGTTTCCCCAGTGAGTGCAGCAATTAAGAAACCAAGGTGATAGCTAGATATGTTGCTAGTGTTCTCCCTACCAAGAATGCTAGTACCAATGTAATAAGCAAAATACTTAATGGCGGGGAGTTGAATGTTTCTTATCTTGCCACGCTGGATGGTGCGACAATCATCATTGGTGATCCCTCGATAGAGCTCCAACAATTCCCTTGGGTTGTCCTCGATCTTCCTTGCTGTACCTACAGGGACAATACACAATGCAGCACAAAAATTTTCCAACGTCATAGTAATAGGTTTACCATAGATCTTGAATGAAACTGTTGGGTGAAAGTGCTTATTGTTGAACTTGAAGCTCTCCACAAAGATTTTAGTGAGCGTGTAGTATTGCTCACTCTCATCTCCCACATAGGTGGTCAAACTTGCCCTACCGACGAGGGTAAAGAAATCATCTAACAACCCTGCATTACTCAAAAAGTGATAGCATGGAAAGGATGCAGCGTTGGGGACTCCATTGTCCTCCTCGGGTGCGAAGCTTGGTGCGATGAGATCCTCATTGTAGGATGGCCTGCATCGGGTGGATGACCTAGAGGGCCTCCCCGTGCTTGTTGTCTCCCCTTGGAACACTTCTCCAAAGTTAAAGTTGTCCATTCCCCTTTTCGAAAAGCAAATGTGCCAAATTTCAGACAGAAATCTGGGCTGAGCAAAGAGATCGAGAAATCTGGAGTTCTTGAGCAAAAACACGAGTGAGAGGAAGCTGGTATCGATTTTTTCGGGAGAGAGAAGAGTGTGAGAGGAAGAGATGCTAAAGTGGGGTAAAGGGGGGCCCACACACCAGGGTGGCGCGCCCCTTCTTTGGCCGCGCCAGGCTTTGTGGGTGCCACCCTGGGGTGCCCAATGGTCATCCCTGTGTGCTCCTGTGTGCCTCGTCGAAAAATAGGACCAACGGTATAATTTTTGTGAATTTTTGAAAACTTTGAAAAATGCACATTTCTGGGTATTAAGTTTATTATTACTGGCCAGGAATTTTTTTTGAAATCTCTAAATAACTAAGGAACTTTGCAAAATAAAAGTGCTACAGCAACTAGAGCAAGTGGAGGAAGAAAGAGATGTTGTTTACCTCCTCTATGCATATAAAAAGTATTTGTTAACAAGGTTGATCAAGTCTTGCCACCAAATAAATTTTACATAGCATAAGAAGAAATAAACCTCAAATCAATCATGTTACCTTGAATTGTATTGATATGGATCCAATCACAAGAGTTTGATATTCTTCTTTAGGCTCATATATAGGACAATCAATAGTTCCAACTTTGATAGTTCTCACATTAGAAATTGTATTAACTCCACGTGCTTTTTCAATTCTCTTGGGGAAATAGACGGTATGCTCCCTATCATCAACATTGAAAGTAACCTTTCCTTTATTGCAATCAATAACAGCCCCTGCGGTGTTAAGAAAAGGTCTCCCAAGAATAATAGACATATTATCATCTTCAGGCATTTCCAACACAACAAAATCAGTTAATATCAAGCAGTTATTAGTAACTTGAACAGGAACATCCTCACATATACCAACAGGAATAGCAGTAGATTTATCAGCCATTTGCAAAGATATATCAGTCGGTATCAACTTATCTAAGTAAAGTCTCTTGTAAAGAGAAAAAGGCATAACACTAACACCGGCTCCCAAGTCACATAGAGCAGTTCTAACATAATTATTCTTAATTGAACAAGGAATAGTTGGAATACCTGGGTCGCCAAGCTTCTTTGGAACCTTACCATTGAAAGAGTAATTAGCAAGCATAGTGGAAATCTCCTCATTAGGAATTTTCCTTTTGTTAGTGACAATATCTTTCATATACTTTGAATAAGGAGGCAATTTAATAGCATCAGTCAAAGGGATTTGCAAGAATAAAGGTTTCATCCAATCACAAAATTTATTATAGTGTTCTTCTTCCTTTGATTTTAGTTTCTTAGCAGGAAAAGGCATTTGCTTTTGAACCCAAGGTTCTCTTTCATTACCATGTTTCTCAGCAATAAAATCTTCTTTAGCGTACTTTTTATTTTTAGCATGCTTTTCAGGTTCTTCTTCAACCCCTCTTCTTTATCAGAAGCATCATTCTTATCATTATCTTTATCATGTTCATTACCACTTTCAGTTTCAGCATCAGAAATAGAAATACTATTAGGATCATTAACAGGTTCAGAGGATTCTACAACATTTTTATGTTTCTTTTTCTTTGATGGAGCACTAGTTTTAGTTTGTTGAGAATCTTGTTCAACTCTTTTGGGATGCCCTTCAGGATATAGAGGATCCTGGGTAGAAACACCACCTCTAGTTGTTACTTCATAAGCATGTTTTTCTTTAGAATTATTTCCCAACAAGTCATTTTGCACTTTGGTGAGTTGATCAATTTGAGTTTGAACCATATGAAAATGTTTAACAAGCATCTTAACATCATTGGAGGTTCTCTCTACAATATCATGCAATTCACTAATAGCTCGAAAATTTTCCATTAGATGATTCTCTACTCTCATATTAAAATTTTCTTGCTTAACAATATAATTATCAAACTCATCTAAGCATTGCGCAGGAGGTTTTGAATACGGAATATCTTCCCTAGTAAAGCGCTGAAGGGAATTTACCTCAATCATGGATGCAAGGGGAATTATCTCACATATATCTTCTATGGGAGGTAGATTCTTCACATCTTCAGATTTAATACCTTTCTCCTTTAGAGACTTCTTGGCTTCCCTCATATCTTCATCATTTAATTTAATCATACCCCTCTTCTTCAATATTGGTGTCGGGGTTGGTTCAGGCGTAGTCCAATCATCATGATTCCGGCCTATTTTAGCCAATAATTCTTCAGCTTAAATGCGGAGTTCTTTTCCTGAAAACACAACCAGCACAACTATCCAAATATGCCCTAGACTCAATGGTTAGTCCACTATAAAATATATCAAGTAAATCATTCTTTTCTAAATCATGTCCAGGTCGAGCTCTGATAAGAGAACAAAATCTTGCCCAAGCCTTAGGCAATTTCTCTTCATCTCCCTGGTCAAATCTATAAATTCTCTGTAAAGCAACATGTTGAGCACTAGCAGGAAAGTATTTTCGAAAGAAAACATCACGCAAATCAGTTGGACTTTTAATAGAACCAGGAGGCAAATTATTATACCAAGTTTTAGCATCATCCTTTAATGAGAAAGGAAAAATTTTAGCGACAAAATAAGTACGCATCTTGATATCATCAGAAAACAAACTACTCATAGAAGAAAGTTCAATCATGTGTTCTACAGCACTTTCTTTTTCAGTACCACAAAAGGGTGCTTTCTCTACAATAGCTATATGAGATAGATCAAGAGAAAAATCATAATCTTTATCCTTAATGCATATAGGAGATGTGGGAAATTTAGGATCAGGAGATAACTTATGTCTAACTGTATGTTGTGTGAGAAACTTTTTAATTTTACATGCATCAGCAGTAGCATTGCATCTATTAATTAAATCATCATTAAGCTCCACATAATCTTCATCAGGATCATCACTAGAATAATCAAGTTCAGGTGAATTAACAGGTGTAGTAGCATTAGGAGTTTCAGTATTTTCAATTTGTCTAGACCTAGCAATCGTAGAATCTAGAAAGGATCCCAATGAACCACTATCATCAAGCACAGCAGAAACATTATCAATATCATAAGAGTTTTCAGATTCAGCAGAAGTACCAGCATGTGAAGCATGTGGCGGTGAAACAAGTTTATCAATCACAGATGGTGAATCAAGAGCAGCCGAGGTACTCAAAGTTGTACCTTTTCTTGTAGTGGATGGTAATATGGCGACTTTAGGATCGCGAGTTTTACCCATGATGGAGAATTTGCAGCGAACAATATCAATCCAAGTGAACTTCCAAATAAAGCTATGCTCCCCGGCAACGGCGCCAGAAAACAGTCTTGATAACCCACAAGTATAGGGGATCGCAGCAGTCTTCGCGGGTAGTAAAACCCAATTTATTGATTCGACACAAGGGGAGACAAAGAATACTTGAAAGCCTTAACAACGGAGTTGTCAATTCAGCTGCACACAGAAGCAGACTTGCTCGCAAGAGTTTATCAATAGTAACAGCTTTATAGCAGTAGCGATAGTGAAATAATGAGAGAGTAACAGAGACAGCAGTAGTGAATATAGTAAACAGCAGGATTAAAATACTGTAGGCACGGGGACGGATAACGGGCGTTGCATGGATGAGAGAAACTCATGTAACAATCAAGCAGGGCATTTGCAGATAATAATAAAATGGTGTCTAAGTACAAAGCAATCAATAGGCATGTGTTCCAATTATAGTCGTACGTGCTCGCAATGAGAAACTTGCACAACATCTTTTGTCCTACCAGCCGGTGGCAGCCGGGCCTCAAGGGAATCTACTGGATATTAAGGTACTCCTTTTAATAGAGTACCGGAGCAAAGCATTAACACTCCGTCAACACATGTGATCCTCACATCACTACCATCCCCTCCGGTTGTCCCGATTTCTGTCACTTCGGGGCCATTGGTTCCGGACAGCGACATGTGTATACAACTTGCAGGTAAGACCATAAACAATGAATATCATGATGAAACAATAACATGTTCAGATCTGAGATCATGGCACTCGGGCCCTAGTGACAAGCATTAAGCATAACAAGTTGCAACAATATCATCAAAGTACCAATTACGGACACTAGGCACTATGCCCTAACAATCTTATACTATTACATGACCAATATCATCCAATCCCTACCATCCCCTTCAGCCTACAGCGGGGGAATTACTCACACATGGATGGGGGAAACATGGCTGGTTGATGTAGAGGCGTCGGTGGTGATGGCGGCGATGATCTCCTCCAATTCCCCGTCCCGGCGGAGTGCCAGAACAGAGACTTCTGGCTCCCGAGACGGAGTTTCGCGATGTGGCGGCGTTCTGGAGGGTTTCTGGCGACTTCGACTTCTCCCCGTGCGTTTTTAGGTCGAGGGCGATAAGTAGTCCGAAGGAGGGCATCGGGGGCCAGCCGAGGGGGCCACACGCTAGGGCCGCGCGCCCCCCTCCTGGGCCGCGCTGCCCTAGGGTGTGGGGCCCTCGGGCCTCCACCTGACTTGCCCTTCTGGCTCCGTGAGTTTTCTGGGAAAATAGGGCCTTCTGTCAAAATCCCGAGGTTTTTCCTGAAAGTTGGATTTCTGCACAAAAACGAGACACCAGAACAGTTCTGCTGAAAACAGCGTTAGTCCGTGTTAGTTGCATCCAAAATACACAAATTAGAGGCAAAACAATAGCAAAAGTGTTCGGGAAAGTGGATACGTTTTGGACGTATCATTTATCAACTTGAATATGCTTACTATATGACATAAGAAGACTATGTACTTTGGTTTTCATTTTTTTGGTTTTTTTAATTTTCTGCGCATTTGAATCTTGGTCAAATCCTAGGTTTGACCAAGATTTAGACAAGTTTAACACGTGAAAACGAATAAGTAAGCCTGGATCCTTCTTAGTCACTCTAAAATGAAGCTTTTGGGATGTTCTTGAAATTTCCATGTTTGAAACCCAAAACGACCTCTCTTCATGCTAGACTTCATAAGATCGACTGAGTTTAGGGTTAGGGGGTAGATACATGATTTGTATGGTTTGAATATGTCCAAACCTTGTTAATTTATCAACTTGAATGCTTACTATATGATATAAGAAGACTATATGCTTTTGTTTTTCATTTTTCTGATTTTTTTTTGAATTTTATGCCCATATATTTGTATCTTGGTCAAATCCTAGGTTTGACAAAGATTTAAACAAGTTTAAATTATGAAAATGAAAAGGTAAGCATGGATCCTTATTAGTCACTCTAAAATAAATCTTTTGGGAGGTTCTTGAAATTTCCATGTTTGAAACCCAAAACCACTTCTCTTCATGATTGACTTCATAAGACAGAGTTTAGGGTTTTAGGGGTAGATATATACATGATTTTTCTGGTTTGAATATGTCTAGACCTGGTTTATCAACTTGAATGCTTACTATACATATGACATAAGAATGCTATGTGCTTTGGTTTTTCATTCTCTTTTGATTTTTTTCTAAATTTTTAGGCCCCCATTTGAATCTTGGTCAAATCTTTGGTTTGACAAGGATTTAAACAAGTTTAAAACATGAAAATGAAAAGGGAAGTCTGTATCCTTCTTAGTCACTCTAAAATGGAAGCTTTTGGGATGTTCTTGAAATTTCCATGTTTGAAACCGAAAATGACTTCCCTTCATGCTAGACTTCATAAGATCGACAGGGGGTAGATACATGATTTGTCCGGTTTGGATATATCTAGACCTTGTTTATCAACTTGAATGCTTACGATATGACATAAGAAGACAATGTGATTTGGTTTTTCATTTTTCTGATTTTTTTGAATATTGTGCCCACCCATTTGTATCTTCATGAAATCCTAGGTTTGACCAAGATAATTTAAACAAGTTTAAAACATGAAAATGAAAAGGGAAGCATGTAACCTTCTCAGTCACTTTAAAATGAAGTTTTTGGGAGGTTTTTGAAATTTCCATGTTTGAAACCCAAAACCACTTCTCTTCATGCTTGACTTCATAAGACAAAGTTTAGGGTTAGGGGGTATAGATACATGATTTGTATGGTTTGAATATGATGTACTTTGGTTTTTCATTTTTCTGATTTTTTTAATTTTCTGCGCATTTGAATCATATCTTGGTCAAATCCTAGGTTTGACCAAGATTTAGACAAGTTTAACACGTGAAAACGAATAAGTAAGCCTGGATCCTTCTTAGTCACTCTAAAATGAAGCTTTTGGGAGGTTCTTGAAATTTCCATGTTTGAAACCCAAAACCACTTCTCTTCATGATTGACTGAGTTTAATTTGGGTTTTAGGGGTAGATATATACATGATTTTTCTGGTTTGAATATATATGTCTAGACCTTGTTTATCAACATGAATGCTTACTATACATATGACATAAGAATGCTATGTGCTTTGGTTTTTCATTCTTTTGATTTTTTTCTGAATTTTTAGGGCCATTTGAATCTTGGTCAAATCCTTGGTTTGACCAAGATTTAAACAAGTTTAAAACATGAAAATGAAAAGGGAAGTCTGTATCCTTCTTATTTACTCTAAAATGAAGCTTTTGGGATGTTCTTGAAATTTCCATGTTTGAAACCCAAAACGACTTCCCTTCATGCTAGACTTCATAAGATCGACAGGGGGTAGATACATGATTTGTCTGGTTTGGATATATTTAGACCTTGTTTATCAACTTGAATGTTTACGATATGACATAAGAAGACTATGTGATTTGGTTTTCCATTTTTCTGATTTTTTTGAATTTTGTGCCCACCCATTTGTATCTTCGTCAAATCCTAGGTTTGACCAAGATAATTAAAACAAGTTTAAAACATGAAAATGAAAAGGGAAGCATGTATCCTTCTTAGGCACTATAAAATGAAGCTTTTGGGAGGTTTTTGAAATTTCCATGTTTGAAACCCAAAACCACATCTCTTCACATGCTTGACTTCATAAGACAGAGTTTAGGGGTTAGGGGTATAGATACATGATTTGTCTGGTTTGAATATGTCTAGACATTGTTTATCAACTTTAATGCTTACTGATACGTCTCCGACGTATCGATAATTTCTTATGGTCCATGCCACATTATTGATGTTATCTACATGTTTTATGCACACTTTATGTCATATTCGTGCATTTTCTGGAACTAACCTATTAAGAAGATGCCGAAGTGCCGATTCTTTGTTCTGCTGTTTTTGGTTTCAGAAATCCTAGTAAGGAAATATTCTCGGAATTGGACGAAATCAAAGCCCAGGGGCCTATTTTCTCACGAAGCTTCCAGAAGTCCGAAGGAGAGACGAAGAGGGGCCACGGAGGGGCCACACCCTAGGGCGGCGCGGCCCCCCCCCTTGGCCGCGCGGCCCTGTGGTGTGGGGCCCCCGTGCCGCCTCTTGACCTGCCCTTTCGCCTATAAAAAGTCTCCGTGACGAAAACCCCGATCTGAGAACCACGATACGGAAAACCTTCCGAGAGACGCCGCCGCCGCCGATCCCATCTCGGGGGATCCAGGAGATCGCCTCCGGCACCCTGCCGGAGAGGGGAATCATCTCCCGGAGGACTCTACGCCGCCATGGTCGCCTCCGGTGTGATGTGTGAGTAGTCTACCCCTGGACTATGGGTCCATAGCAGTAGGTAGATGGTTGTCTTCTCCCCATTGTGCTATCATTGTCGGATCTTGTGAGCTGCCTAACATGATCAAGATCATCTATCTGTAATTCTATATGTTGCGTTTGTTGGGATCCGATGAATAGAGAATACTTGTTATGTTGATTATCAAAGCTATGCTTATGTGTTGTTTATGATCTTGCATGCTCTCCGTTATTAGTAGATGCTCTGGCCAAGTTGATGCTAGTAACTCCAAGAGGGAGTATTTATGCTCGATAGTGGGTTCATGCCTACGTGAATGCGGAGGAGTGACAAGAACCACTAAGGTTATGGATGTCTTTGTTGCCACTAGGGATAAAACATTAGTGCTATGTTCAAGGATGTAGTCACTAGTTACATTACGCGCAATACTTAATGCAATTGTCTCGTTGTTAGCAACTTAATGCGGAGGGGGTTCGGATGATAACCCGAAGGTGGACTTTTTAGGCATAGATGCAGTTGGATGACGGTCTATGTACTTTGTCGTAATGCCCAATTAAATCTCACTATACTCATCATGATATGTATGTGCATGGTCATGCTCTCTTTATTTGTCAATTGCCCAACTGTAATTTGTTCACCCAACATGCTGTTCGTCTTATGGGAGAGACACCTCTAGTGAACTGTGGACCCCGGTCCAATTCTCTTTACTGAAATACAATCTACTGCAATACTTGTTCTACTGTTTTCTGCAAACAATCATCTTCCACACAATACGGTTAATCCTTTGTTACAGCAAGCCGGTGAGATTGACAACCTCACTGTTTCGTTGGGGCAAAGTACTTTGGTTGTGTTGTGCAGGTTCCACGTTGGCGCCGGAATCTCTGGTGTTGCGCCGCACTACATCCCGCCGCCATCAACCTTCAACGTGCTTCTTGGCTCCTCCTGGTTCGATAAACCTTGGTTTCTTTCGAGGAAAACTTGCTGCTGTGCGCATCATACCTTCCTCTTGGGGTTCCCAACGAACGTGTGAGTTACACGCCATCAAGCATATTTTCCGGCGCCGTTGCCGGGAGATCAAGACACGGCGCAAGGGGAGTCTCCACTTCTCAATCTCTTTACTTTGTTTTTGTCTTGCTTAGTTTTATTTACTACTTTGTTTGCTGCACTAAATCAAAATACAAAAAAATTAGTTGCTAGTTTTACTTTACTTGTTATCTTGTTTGCTATATCAAAAACACAAAAAAAATTAGTTTACTTGCATTTACTTTATCTAGTTTGTTTTATTTACTGTTGCTAAAATGGCCAACGCTGAAAACACTAAGTTGTGTGACTTCACAACCACAAATAATAATGATTTCTTATGCACACCTATTGCTCCACCTGCTACTACAAGCAGAATTCTTTGAAATTAAACACGCTTTCTTGAATCTTGTTATGCGAGAGCAATTTTCTCGGTGTTAGTTCTTATGATGCTGCTGCCCATCTTAATAATTTTGTTGAATTATGTGAAATGCAAAAGTATAAGGATGTAGATGGTGACATTATAAAATTAAAATTGTTCCCTTTCTCATTAAGAGGAAGAGCTAAAGATTGGTTGCTATCTCTGCCTAAGAATAGTATTGATTCATGGACTAAATGCAAGGATGCTTTTATTGGTAGATATTATCCCCCTGCTAAAATTATATCTTTGAGGAGTAGCATAATGAATTTTAAACAATTAGATACTGAACATGTTGCTCAAGCTTGGGAAAGAATGAAATCTCTGGTTAAAAATTGCCCAACCCATGGACTGACTACTTGGATGATCATCCAAACCTTCTATGCAGGACTAAATTTTTCTTCGCGGAATTTATTGGATTCAGCTGCTGGAGGTACCTTTATGTCCATCACTCTTGGTGAAGCAACAAAGCTTCTTGATAATATGATGATCAACTACTCTGAATGGCACACGGAAAGAGCTCCACAAGGTAAGAAGGTAAATTCTGTCGAAGAAACCTCTTCCTTGAGTGATAAGATTGATGCTATTATGTCTATGCTTGTGAATGATAGGACTAATATTGAACCTAATAATGTTCCGTTAGCTTCATTGGTTGCACAAGAAGAACATGTTGATGTAAACTTCATTAAAAATAATAATTTCAACAACAATGCTTACCGGAACAATTCTAGTAACAACTATAGGCCATATCCTTATAATAATGGCAACGGCTATGGTAATTCTTATGGGAATTCTTACAACAATAATAGGAGTTCACCCCCTGGACTTGAAGCCATGCTTAAGGAATTTATTAGTACACAAACTGCTTTTAACAAATCTGTTGAAGAAAAGCTTGGGAAAATTGATATACTTGCTTCTAAAGTCGATAGTCTTGTCATTGATGTTGATCTTTTGAAATCGAAAGTTATGACTAATGAGAATCATCATAATAAAATTACTACTACAGCAAATGCCATTCAAGTTAGAATTAATGAGAATATAAGATTAATGGCTGAACTGCGTGCTAGGTGGGATAGAGAAGAAAATGAAAAACTAGCTAAAGAAAAGAATATAGCTAAAGTTTGGACTATTACCACCACTAGTAATGCTAATGCTACACATGTTGCTGCACCTCCTACTCATACTAATAAAAGAATTGGTGTTAGCAATGTTTCCACTTCGAATGCAAAGCGCGAAAAACTGCCTGAAAGCTGCTAAAGCTGAAACGTCGTGATAAAGCTGCTGAAATTTTTTCCAACATTGGGGATGATGATCCCATTGCTTTAGATTATAATGGTTTTAATTTTGATGATTGCCATATCTCTGAAGTTATAAAGTTCTTGCAAAAACTTGCTAAAATTCCTAATGCTAGTGCTATAAATTTGGCTTTCACGCATCATATTACAAATGCTCTCATAAAAGCTAGAGAAGAGAAATTAGAGCGTGAAGCCTCTATTCCTAAAAAGTTAGAGGATGGTTGGGAGCCCATCATTAAGATGAAGATTAAAGATTTTGATTGTAATGCTTTATGTGATCTTGGTGCAAGTATCTCTGTTATGCCTAAGAAAATTTATAATATGCTTGACTTGCCACCGCTGAAAAATTGTTATTTGGATGTTAATCTTGCTGATCATTCTACAAAGAAACCTTTGGGTAAAGTTGATAATGTTCGCATTACCATTGACAATAACCTGGTTCCCGTTGATTTTGTTGTCTTGGATATTGAATACAATGCATCTTGCCCCATTATATTGGGAAGACCTTTTCTTCGAACTGTTGGTGCTATCATTGATATGAAGGAAGGTAATATAAAATATCAATTTCCTCTCAAGAAAGGTATGGAACACTTCCCTAGAAAGAGAATGAAGGTACCTTTTGATTCTATTATGAGAACAAATTATGATGTTGACACTTCATCTCTTGATAATACTTGATACACACTTTCTGCGCCTAGCTGAAAGGCGTTAAAGAAAAGCGCTTATGGGAGACAACCCATGTTTTTACCTACAGTACTTTGTTTTTATTTTGTGTCTTGGAAGTTGTTTACTACTGTAGCAACCTCTCCTTATCTTAGTTTTGTGTTTTGTTGTGCCAAGTTAAGCCGTTGATAGAAAAGTAAGTACTAGATTTGGATTACTGCACAGTTCCAGATTTCTTTGCTGTCACGAATCTGGGTCCACCTCCCTGTAGGTAACTCAGAAAATTAAGCCAATTTACGTGCATGATCCTCAGATATGTACGCAACTTTCATTCAATTTGAGCATTTTCATTTGAGCAAGTCTGGTGCCATTTTAAAATTCGTCAATACGAACTGTTCTGTTTTGACAGATTCTGCCTTTTATTTCGCATTGCCTCTTTCGCTATGTTGGATGAATTTCTTTGATCCACTAATGTCCAGTAGCATTATGCAATGTCCAGAAGTGTTAAGAATGATTGTGTCACCTCTGAATATGTCAATTTATAATGTGCACTAACCCTCTAATGAGTTGTTTCGAGTTTGGTGTGGAGGAAGTTTTCAAGGATCAAGAGAGGAGTATGATGCAACATGATCAAGGAGAGTGAAAGCTCTAAGCTTGGGGATGCACCCGGTGGTTCACCCCTGCATATATCAAGAAGACTCAAGCGTCTAAGCTTCGGGATGCCCAAGGCATCCCCTTCTTCATCGACAACATTATCAGGTTCCTCCCCTGAAACTATATTTTTATTCCATCACATCTTATGTGCTTTTTCTTGGAGCGTCGGTTTGTTTTTTGTTTTGTTTGAATAAAATGGATCCTAGCATTCACTTTATGGGAGAGAGACACGCTCCGTTGTAGCATATGGACAAGTATGTCCTTGGTTTCTACTCATAGTATTCATGGCGAAGTTTCTCCTTCGTTAAATTGTTATATGGTTGGAATTGGAAAATGATACATGTAGTAATTGCTATAAATGTCTTGGGTAATGTGATACTTGGCAATTGTTGTGCTCATGATTAAACTCTTGCATCATATGCTTTGCACCCATTAATGAAGAAATACATAGAGCATGCTAAAATTTGGTTTGCATATTTGGTTTCTCTAAGGTCTAGATAATTTCTAGTTTTGAGTTTGAACAACAAGGAAGACGGTGTAGAGTCTTATAATGTTTTCAATATGTCTTTTATGTGAGTTTTGCTGCACCGGTTCATCCTTGTGTTTGTTTCAAATAAGCCTTGCTAGCCTAAACCTTGTATCGAGAGGGAATACTTCTCATGCATCCAAAATACTTGAGCCAACCACTATGCCATTTGTGTCCACCATACCTACCTACTACATGGTATTTTCCGCCATTCCAAAGTAAATTGCTTGAGTGCTACCTTTAAAATTCCATCATTCACCTTTGCAATATATAGCTCATGGGACAAATAGCTTTAAACTATTGTGGTATTGAATATGTAATTATGCACTTTATCTCTTATTAAGTTGCTTGTTGTGCGATAACCATGTTCTGGGACGCTATCAACTACTCTTTGTTGAATTTCATGTGAGTTGCTATGCATGTTCGTCTTGTCTTAAGTAAGAGAGATCTACCACCATAGGGTTAAGCATGCATATGTTAGAGAAGAACATTGGGCCGCTAACTAAAGCCATGTTCCATGGTGGAAGTTTCAGTTTTGGACAACAATCCTCAAATCTCAAATGAGAAAATTATTAATTGTTGTTATATGCTTATGCATAAAAGAGGAGTCCATTATCTGTTGTCTATGTTGTCCCGGTATGGATGTCTAAGTTGAAGAATAATCAATAGCGAGAAATCCAATGCGAGCTTTCTCCTTAGACCTTTGTACAGGCGGCATAGAGGTACCCCTTTGTGACACTTGGTAAAAACAATGCATTGTGATGATCCGGTAGTCCAAGCTAATTAGGACAAGGTGCGGGCACTATTAGTATACTATGCATGAGGCTTGCAACTTGTAAGATATAATTTACATGATACATATGCTTTATTACTACCGTTGACAAAATTGTTTCATGTTTTCAAAATCAAAGCTCTAGCACAAATATAGCAATCGATGCTTTTCCTCTATGGAGGACCATTCTTTTACTTTCAATGTTGAGTCAGTTCACCTATTTCTCTCCACCTCAAGAAGCAAACACTTGTGTGAACTATGCATTGATTCCTACATACTTGCTTATTGCACTTATTATATTACTCTATGTTGACAATATCCATGAGATATACATGTTACAAGTTGAAAGCAACCGCTGAAACTTAATCTCCTTTTGTGTTGCTTCAATACCTTTACTTTGAATTATTGCTTTATGAGTTAACTCTTATGCAAGACTTATTGATGCTTGTCTTGAAGTGCTATTCATGAAAAGTCTTTGCTATATGATTCACTTGTTTACTCATGTCATATACATTGTTTTGATCGCTGCATTCACTACATATGCTTTACAAATAGTATGATCAAGATTATGATGGCATGTCACTCCGAAATTATCTCGTGTTATCGTTTTACCTGCCGGGACGAGCAGAACTAAGCTTGGGGATGCTGATACGTCTCCGACGTATCGATAATTTCTTATGTTCCATGCCACATTATTGATGTTATCTACATGTTTTATGCACACTTTATGTCATATTCGTGCATTTTCTCGGAACTAACCTATTAACAAGATGCCGAAGTGCCGATTCTAGTTTGGCTGTTTTTGGTTTCGAAATCCTAGTAAGGAAATATTCTCGAATTGGACGAAATCAAAGCCCGGGGGCCTATTTTCTCACAAGCTTCCAGAAGTCCGAAGGAGAGTCGAAGAGGGGCCACGGGTGGGCCCCACAATAGGGCGGCGCGGACCCGCCTTGGCCGCGCGGCCCTGGGGTGTGGGCCCCCCTTGCCGCCTCTTGACCTGCCCTTTCGCCTATAAAAAGTCTCCGTGACGAAAACCCCAGTACTGAGAACCACGATACGGAAAACCTTCCAGAGACGCCGCCGCCGCCGATCCCATCTCGGGGGATCCAGGAGATCGCCTCCGGCACCCTGCCGGAGAGGGGAATCATCTCCCGGAGGACTCTACGCCGCCATGGTCGCCTCCGGTGTGATGTGTGAGTAGTCTACCCCTGGACTATGGGTCCATAGCAGTAGCTAGATGGTTGTCTTCTCCCCATTGTGCTATCATTGTCGGATCTTGTGAGCTGCCTAACATGATCAAGATCATCTATCTGTAATTCTATATGTTGCGTTTGTTGGGATCCGATGAATAGAGAATACTTGTTATGTTGATTATCAAAGCTATGCTTATGTGTTGTTTATGATCTTGCATGCTCTCCGTTATTAGTAGATGCTCTGGCCAAGTTGATGCTAGTAACTCCAAGAGGGAGTATTTATGCTCGATAGTGGGTTCATGCCTCCATTAAATCTGGGACAGTGACAAGAACCACTAAGGTTATGGATGTGCTGTTGCCACTAGGGATAAAACATTAGTGCTATGTTCAAGGATGTAGTCACTAGTTACATTACGCGCAATACTTAATGCAATTGTCTGTTGTTAGCAACTTAATACTGGAGGGGGTTCGGATGATAACCTGAAGGTGGACTTTTTAGGCATAGATGCAGTTGGATGACGGTCTATGTACTTTGTCGTAATGCCCAATTAAATCTCACTATACTCATCATGATATGTATGTGCATGGTCATGCTCTCTTTATTTGTCAATTGCCCAACTGTAATTTGTTCACCCAACATGCTGTTCGTCTTATGGGAGAGACACCTCTAGTGAACTGTGGACCCCGGTCCAATTCTCTTTACTGAAATACAATCTCTGCCAATCTTGTTTCATCTTGTTTTCTGCAAACAATCATCTTCCACACAATACGGTTAATCCTTTGTTACAGCAAGCCGGTGAGATTGACAACCTCACTGTTTCGTTGGGGCAAAGTACTTTGGTTGTGTTGTGCAGGTTCCACGTTGGCGCCGGAATCTCTGGTGTTGCGCCGCACTACATCCCGCCGCCATCAACCTTCAACGTGCTTCTTGGCTCCTCCTGGTTCGATAAACCTTGGTTTCTTTCTGAGGGAAAACTTGCTGCTGTGCGCATCATACCTTCCTCTTGGGGTTCCCAACGAACGTGTGAGTTACACGCCATCACTTACTATATGACATAAGAAAAATAATGTCATGTAAATGAGTTAACTTAGATTTCCTACCCTTGAATCCATAGGAAACTTTGTTCTAATGCACTATAATAATCAACCGAGTTTTTACACCAACAGGTCTGTCACTTACGTGTGGTGCCCACGCGTGAGGTCCCACACTTCAGTGAGCACAAGTCACGTGCAATAGGTACGCAAACTCCCAGCCATCTTCTTTGTCAAGAGAAGACGCATCAGGATGTGTATTGGAAGTCTGTGGGTCCTTCTGGATCCTTCGGTTGTCCCTCTCACAAAAAAAACAAATCTCTCTCATTCTCGGCCTCGCTCGCTCGCTCGCACCTCCTGCTCACTGACAAACCCTGCACAAAAGTCAACATCATCACTCGAAAAAGGGGAGACACCATAATGCTCTCCCTTCTTCTCTCCTTCCGAGTGATCCCTCTTCCTCCGAGTTTCACTCGACGGGCAAACACACATGTGCTGCATAGTAAAAATAAAAAGGTAGAAAAATCAACCTACGAATCTATAATTAAATAGGTTAAACTAGGGTTTTGCCCAGTACTACAGATCAAGGTTCAAACCTTGTTTATCAACTTGAATATGCTTACTATATGACATAAGAAGACTATGTACTTTGGTTTTCATTTTTCTGATTTTTTTAATTTTCTGCGCATTTGAATCTTGGTCAAATCCTAGGTTTGACCAAGATTTAGACAAGTTTAACACGTGAAAACGAATAATTAAGCCTGGATCCTTCTTAGTCACTCTAAAATGAAGCTTTTGGGATGTTCTTGAAATTTCCATGTTTGAAACCCAAAACGACCTCTCTTCATGCTAGACTTCATAAGATCGACTGAGTTTAGGGTTAGGGGGTAGATACATGATTTGTATGGTTTGAATATGTCCAAACCTTGTTAATTTATCAACTTGAATGCTTACTATATGACATAAGAAGACTATATGCTTTTGTTTTTCATTTTTCTGATTTTTTTTGAATTTTATGCCCATATATTTGAATCTTGGTCAAATCCTAGGTTTGACAAAGATTTAAACAAGTTTAAATTATGAAAATGAAAAGGTAAGCATGGATCCTTATTAGTCACTCTAAAATAAATCTTTTGGGAGGTTCTTGAAATTTCCATGTTTGAAACCCAAAACCACTTCTCTTCATGATTGACTTCATAAGACAGAGTTTAGGGTTTTAGGGGTAGATATATACATGATTTTTCTGGTTTGAATATGTCTAGACCTTGTTTATCAACTTGAATGCTTACTATACATATGACATGAGAATGCTATGTGCTTTGGTTTTTCATTCTCTTTTGATTTTTTTCTAAATTTTTAGGCCCATTTGAATCTTGGTCAAATCCTTGGTTTGACCAAGATTTAAACAAGTTTAAAACATGAAAATAAAAAAGGAAGTCTGTATCCTTCTTAGTCACTCTAAAATGGAAGCTTTTGGGATGTTCTTGAAATTTCCATGTTTGAAACCGAAAACGACTTCCCTTCATGCTAGACTTCATAAGATCGACAGGGGGTAGAGATACATGATTTGTCTGGTTTGGATATATCTAGACCTTGTTTATCAACTTGAATGCTTACGATATGACATAAGAAGACAATGTGATTTGGTTTTTCATTTTTCTGATTTTTTTGAATATTGTGCCCACCCATTTGTATCTTCATCAAATCCTAGGTTTGACCAGGATTTAAACAAGTTTAAATTATGAAAATGAAAAGGTAAGCATGGATCCTTATTAGTCACTCTAAAATAAATCTTTTGGGAGGTTCTTGAAATTTCCATGTTTGAAACCCAAAACCACTTCTCTTCATGATTGACTTCATAAGACAAAGTTTAGGGTTTTAGGGGTAGATATATACATGATTTTTCTGGTTTGAATATGTCTAGACCTGGTTTATCAACTTGAATGCTTACTATACATATGACATAAGAATGCTATGTGCTTTGGTTTTTCATTCTCTTTTGATTTTTTTTCTAAATTTTTAGGCCCCCATTTGAATCTTGGTCAAATCTTTGGTTTGACAAGGATTTAAACAAGTTTAAAACATGAAAATGAAAAGGGAAGTCTGTATCCTTCTTAGTCACTCTAAAATGGAAGCTTTTGGGATGTTCTTGAAATTTCCATGTTTGAAACCGAAAATGACTTCCCTTCATGCTAGACTTCATAAGATCGATAGGGGGTAGATACATGATTTGTCTGGTTTGGATATATCTAGACCTTGTTTATCAACTTGAATGCTTACGATATGACATAAGAAGACAATGTGATTTGGTTTTTCATTTTTCTGATTTTTTTGAATATTGTGCCCACCCATTTGTATCTTCATGAAATCCTAGGTTTGACCAAGATAATTTAAACAAGTTTAAAACATGAAAATGAAAAGGGAAGCATGTAACCTTCTCAGTCACTTTAAAATGAAGTTTTTGGGAGGTTTTTGAAATTTTTATGTTTTAAACCCAAAACCACTTCTCTTCATGCTTGACTTCATAAGACAAAGTTTAGGGTTAGGGGGTATAGATACATGATTTGTATGGTTTGAATATGATGTACTTTGGTTTTTCATTTTTCTGATTTTTTTAATTTTCTGCGCATTTGAATCATATCTTGGTCAAATCCTAGGTTTGACCAAGATTTAGACAAGTTTAACACGTGAAAACGAATAAGTAAGCCTGGATCCTTCTTAGTCACTCTAAAATGAAGCTTTTGGGAGGTTCTTGAAATTTCCATGTTTGAAACCCAAAACCACTTCTCTTCATGATTGACTGAGTTTAATTTGGGTTTTAGGGGTAGATATATACATGATTTTTCTGGTTTGAATATATATGTCTAGACCTTGTTTATCAACATGAATGCTTACTATACATATGACATAAGAATGCTATGTGCTTTGGTTTTTCATTCTTTTGATTTTTTTCTGAATTTTTAGGGCCATTTGAATCTTGGTCAAATCCTTGGTTTCACCAAGATTTAAACAAGTTTAAAACATGAAAATGAAAAGGGAAGTCTGTATCCTTCTTATTTACTCTAAAATGAAGCTTTTGGGATGTTCTTGAAATTTCCATGTTTGAAACCCAAAACGAATTCCCTTCATGCTAGACTTCATAAGATCGACAGGGGGTAGATACATGATTTGTCTGGTTTGGATATATTTAGACCTTGTTTATCAACTTGAATGCTTACGATATGACATAAGAAGACTATGTGATTTGGTTTTCCATTTTTCTGATTTTTTTGAATTTTGTGCCTACCCATTTGTATCTTCGTCAAATCCTAGGTTTGACCAAGATAATTAAAACAAGTTTAAAACATGAAAATGAAAAGGGAAGCATGTATCCTTCTTAGGTACTATAAAATGAAGCTTTTGGGAGGTTTTTGAAATTTCCATGTTTGAAACCCAAAACCACATCTCTTCACATGCTTGACTTCATAAGACGAGAGTTTAGGGTTAGGGGTATAGATACATGATTTGTCCGGTTTGAATATGTCTAGACATTGTTTATCAACTTTAATGCTTACTATATGACATAAGAAAAATAATGTCATGTAAATGAGTTAACTTGGATTTCCTACCCTTGAATCCATAGGAAACTTTGTTCTAATGCACTATAATAATCAACCGAGTTTTTACACCAACAGGTCTGTCACTTACGTGTGGTGCCCACGCGTGAGGTCCCACACTTCAGTGAGCACAAGTCACGTGCAATAGGTACGCAAACTCCCAGCCATCTTCTTTGTCAAGAGAAGACGCATCAGGATGTGTATTGGAAGTCTGTGGGTCCTTCTGGATCCTTCGGTTGTCCCTCTCACAAAAAAAACAAATCTCTCTCATTCTCGGCCTCGCTCGCTCGCTCGCTCGCACCTCCTGCTCACCGACAAACCCCCGCACAAAAGTCAACATCATCACTCGAAAAAGGGAGACACCATAATGCTCTCCCTTCTTCTCTCCTTCCGAGTGATCCCTCTTCCTCCGAGTTTCACTCGACGGCAAACACACATGTCTTTGCATAGTAATAATAAAAAGGTAGAAAAATCAACCTACGAATCTATAATTAAATAGGTCAAACTAGGGTTTTGCCCAGTACTACAGATCAAGGTTCAAACCTTGTTTATCAACTTGAATATGCTTACTATATGACATAAGAAGACTATGTACTTTGGTTTTCATTTTTCTGATTTTTTTAATTTTCTGCGCATTTGAATCTTGGTCAAATCCTAGGTTTGACCAAGATTTAGACAAGTTTAACACGTGAAAACGAATAATTAAGCCTGGATCCTTCTTAGTCACTCTAAAATGAAGCTTTTGGGATGTTCTTGAAATTTCCATGTTTGAAACCCAAAACGACCTCTCTTCATGCTAGACTTCATAAGATCGACTGAGTTTAGGGTTAGGGGTAGATACATGATTTGTATGGTTTGAATATGTCCAAACCTTGTTAATTTATCAACTTGAATGCTTACTATATGACATAAGAAGACTATATGCTTTTGTTTTTCATTTTTCTTTTTTTTTTTTGAATTTTATGCCCATATATTTGAATCTTGGTCAAATCCTAGGTTTGACAAAGATTTAAACAAGTTTAAATTATGAAAATGAAAAGGTAAGCATGGATCCTTATTAGTCACTCTAAAATAAATCTTTTCGGAGGTTCTTGAAATTTCCATGTTTGAAACCCAAAACCACTTCTCTTCATGATTGACTTCATAAGACAGAGTTTAGGGTTTTAGGGGTAGATATATACATGATTTTCTGGTTTGAATATGTCTAGACCTTGTTTATCAACTTGAATGCTTACTATACATATGACATAAGAATGCTATGTGCTTTGGTTTTTCATTCTCTTTTGATTTTTTTCTAAATTTTTAGGCCCATTTGAATCTTGGTCAAATCCTTGGTTTGACCAAGATTTAAACAAGTTTAAAACATGAAAATAAAAAAGGAAGTCTGTATCCTTCTTAGTCACTCTAAAATGGAAGCTTTTGGGATGTTCTTGAAATTTCCATGTTTGAAACCGAAAACGACTTCCCTTCATGCTAGACTTCATAAGATCGACAGGGGGTAGATACATGATTTGTCTGGTTTGGATATATCTAGACCTTGTTTATCAACTTGAATGCTTACGATATGACATAAGAAGACAATGTGATTTGGTTTTTCATTTTTTTGATTTTTTTGAATATTGTGCCCACCCATTTGTATCTTCATCAAATCCTAGGTTTGACCAGGATTTAAACAAGTTTAAAACATGAAATGAAAAGATAAGCCTGGATCCTTCTTAGTCACTCTAAAATGAAGCTTTCGGGAGGTTCTTGAAATTTCCATGTTTGAAACCCAAAACCACTTCTCTTCATGATTGACTTCATAAGACATAGTTTAGGGTTTTAGGGGTAGATATATACATGATTTTTCTGGTTTGAATATACATGTCTAGACCTTGTTTATCAACTTGAATGCTTACTATATATATGACATAAGAATGCTATATATGTGCTTTGGTTTTTCATTCTTTTGATTTTTTCTGAATTTTTAGGCCCATTTGAATCTTGGTCAAATCCTAGGTTTGACCATGATTTAAACAAGTTTAAAACATGAAAATGAAAAGGTAAGCATGGATCCTTCTTAGTCACTCTAAAATGAAGCTTTTGGGATGTTCTTGAAATTTCCATGTTTGAAACCCAAAACGACTTCGATCTCTTTATGCTAGATTTCATAAGACTGAATTTTAGGGGTTAGGGGGTAGATACATGATTTGTCTAGTTTGAATATGTTCATAGTACTCCCTCTATAGGAACTTGGAGAAAGCAACTGTTGTGCCACACAATTTTGTTGTTTTCCTATTTTTCTTTCATGAATCTTTACGATGTGGTTCGTGTGTGGGGATCAAGCTCGTAATCTCGTCTCAATTACACAACCAGCTACTCTGCTCATCCTTGCATGTAATTAACCAATATAGGAATTTGATTCCACGGAACTTTTTCAGTACATAAGTCTCCTCCTTAACTCCTCTAGTCTCTACCAAGCCGACCGCCTCGCTACTTCCCTAGCTTCCTCCCTACAGCACACCTCGCCCCCGTACGAGAGCTAGGTCCAGCCGGAGATGGGGCACAGCCTCCCCCGCTGGAAGAATGCTCAGAGGAAGTCCGGGCACGAGGACAAGGGTGACGCCATCCCGGATGAACTTCTCGGGCTGGTGTTCCTGCGCCTCACCTCGCCTCTGGATCTCGTCCGCACCGCGTTCGCCTGCAGGAGCTGGCGCAAGGTCATCGCGGCGGAGGACTTCCGTGTCCTCTCCGCTTGCCACGGCGCGCCATCCTCCATAGTCGCCGGCCACTACCACATCAGCTTCTCCCATTGTCACTATCGGCCATCTGGCTTGCTACCCCACTTCGTTCCCTCTTCCTCGTCATGTTGGGCCGGGGTCGCCGCAAATAATCTCGCGCTCGACTTCCTCCCACGGGCGCCAAACGGCGACCTCAGTTTGGAGCTCGCCGACTCTCGGGGCGGCCTCCTACTCCTTGCGGACTTCGACCACACCGAACACGGAAAGCCTTTCGAGCAGCCTTCACGTCTCGTCGTCTGCGATCCCCTGGCAGGTTAGTACGTGACGGTCCCTCCACCCCCTGCTGTTTCGCACACAACATTCGTAAGCTTGTTCCTGGGCGCCGCCCTCCATGGCGAGGACGCTGCGGCGCGCATCAGTCTGTCAAATTACAGGGTGACGTGCCTGATCTATCATGACGGCATCTGCAAGACCTGCGTGTTCTCGCCTGGCCCTGGTGGCCACGCTTGGACCTCCTCCGGCGCCATCGTGCCTCTCCACGCCACGCACACAGGCCTGTCGGATATCCTCTTTGTGGGGTGCAACGCCCGTTTCTTCCAGTGGTACGTGTTCGGTGGGCTCGGAAACTTCATTCTTGCTCTCGACAGAGAATCCAGCGAGCTCTCACGCTTCGAGAGAGCTCGAGACGAGGACTGGCTTCACCGTGCCGATTGAGATGCTGGGCGGGCCCTCGCGCGTGCTGAATTGGTACGTGCTAGAGCTTCCGTGGCCACCTACCTTCCGAGCTTGCTTATTCTAGGATTCTGGCTTCCTGGGTTGGATTAGTGTCGGCCATGGTGCTGTCGACACGGTCTGGAGGTTGAAGACGAAGGGCATCTCAAGGATTTTGTTGTAATTTCGTTTTTGTTCAGGTGTTTTGTACTATTTGATGTTTCTCTTAATGCCAGAGGGTTTATTTGCACTAGTCATACTTGACATAGCTGTACGTTTTGAAGATTACATTTAACTTGTTCATCATGATCCGAACTTCTAACATACTCTTAATGCCAGAGGGTTTATTTGCACTAGTCATACTTGACATAACTTCTAACTTGTTTTGAGTAATACGTAGTATGGTATACTAGAATAGGAGGAGTAACACTTTTCGCATTTGGGCCACACTACCTCCATTTCAAGGAATAAGGCGCACGCGTACTCCAAGACGTATCTTTTGGTCAGATTACCTTGACCATTGAATTGACAAGACAATACACAGAGCATTGGGGCGTGCTCGATGGTGCTAGCTGCGGCTATACAGACATGTGATAGGCATCGCGGAAGCGTCGCAAATAGAAAACAAATCATATTTTTTGGGGGAGGATGTTTTGGCTCCTGGTTGCGTATGCTCCCTTTAGTTTGAACTGCAACATCTATATATTTTGAAATGTAAAAAAATTCCAAACAAAAAATTAATCTTTTCATCTTCACATGCTAAGAGCGCATAAAGTCTTTCCATAAAAAACTAAATTGTCGTTTGGGCTATGTAAAGAAGATAAAATTTATTGCTAAAAATAAAGCTGTTTGTAATACGGAGTACTTGCTTTTGTCTTCTTACATCAACCACAAAAAATATCGGCTTTTCACGAAACTACACGAACACACATAGATTATCGAGAAGTACATGCGGATTTTTTTGTTAGAATTTTTTGAAAATTAAAAATATGTTTTTTTGGGTCGAGGTAGCATATCCGCCCAATAGCCGAATTAAATTTCCGATTTTATTGGACTGACAATTTCATCGGGAAGACATGGATGCGCGCAGACGGCGTGCAAGGCAAGACATCGATTTGACCGGACGTACTTAGGGCAGGTCAGGCTGCCAGCGTACTTATTTACGGCAGGTGAGGTACTAGAACTCAAAGTCCTCCTCAACGTCTCTCTCTCTCTCTCTGTCTTTACTGAGTGTACTAGCGCGCGTTCAGGGACTCAAAGTCAGGGAAATGTTTGAGATGCAAAGTAAGAGAATATTTACCAGTATAATTGGTTGATTAGAAGATTAAGTGGTGAAATCACAACAGATTGGAGTAGTACATGGTGGAAACCGCAAAATATCCTTCCAAATGGTTTTTTGTGCAACATACGAAGTATGAGGTGGTGGAACTTGAGGCCAGTGACTTTACTTACTCCAAAATGCAACTTTACGTACATGAGCCATCGGATCAAGATCCAACGGACACAGTTGATCCAGAATTTGTAGTCACATTTTAAGTTGCTCGAAAAAAATCGAAAACATTACAGTAAGATATATATCTTTCTTAAGTATTCTGGTAAAGTTTTACTTCATTTGAAAATTGAGTTTAATTTTAAGTTTAAAATTTGGATCAACCATGTGCGTTGGATCTTGATCGAATGACTCACGTACAAGTCGCCAGTGAAGTCACTGGATCTCGTTCCTTGGTGGAATCTGCAATTCCCTCGCCTATATATACTATACAAGTCGAAGACTACGACCCTCTATCCCTATCTCCTTCACATCCTCTAAATTCATATTCCCATTTAGAATCGTTGGGCATGGAGGTTCCCCCTGGTAGCTTTAGAGCTTTTGTCGACGATGCTAAATTGAGAAGACTGCTCACCTGCGGTTTGTGCTCTCAATCCACACAACCTCCATTTTGGCGGGTTAGTACTTTCTTCACTAGGTTCATCAAGATATATTTTAATTTGGGCTAACAGTCGTGTTAATTTCCTTGTATTAAGCAGTGCTGTTCGTGCAAGAAGGTTGCATGCGACAGCTACGCTAGGAACCTGCCTGGTGGCGCGTGCCCGGGATGCCAGGGCGTCTTCCAAGGTGAAAGTCCTCCATCTGAAAGCATGGACTTTTCCCGTGAATGTGTTATGGAAAAGAATGTGGTGAGAAGAACGTTCAACTGCGGTTTGTGCTCTCAAATCGCACGACGTCCACTATACCGGGTTAGTACTTTCTTCACTAGGTTCCACCCAGCTGTATTTTTCTTTGGGCCAAGAGTCATGTAAATTTCCTTGTATTAAGCAGTGCATTCGCATGGGGGAGGGACATCACATTGCATGCGGAAGCTGCTTAATAAACCTGCCCAGTCTCGTGTGCCCGAACTGCGATGACATCTACGAAGAGGATGAGGATTTAAGTAGATTCGCCTCCTTGTTTAAGGTGGATTGCAGCAACGATGGTTGCGACATGAGCGGCGACTTGCTCGAATACTTTCAACATGAGGCGACGTGCCCGCATGCGCCAACGAGACGGTAGGTGGTTGATCTTGCCGGTCTCGATGGAGAAGCTGATCGCGCTTTGAGGCTAATCTGAGCTCGGTGGAGAAGGACCGGATGGAGTTTCCTTTTCTAGAACTAGAGTTCTTTTTGTACTTTTGGATGTCTTGTCTGTAGTTTCCTTTTACTTGGAGGGTCCTCCTAGCTTGCAGTCTGTAATCCCACCGTCATCATAATATAAAAGCAAAGGTCGCTGTGTCCTTCGGGACATTTACGTGTTCAAAAATGTATGATTTTAGACATGTCGTCTATTTATGTGTGCGATGTTGTATCATCTATTACCATGATTAGTTTGAACGTGTCCATGTCCTAGAACAAAACTTCGGCATGATGTGTCTTTGATTGTGGCAAAGGAACTTTTCCATGAGGTATTAGCTAATGGTTTTTTCCTATAAGATTTGCACTACAAGATTCCTATATGAATAGTTCCTATGAATCAAATGACTTGTATAGGATTTTTTCCCATAAGAACCAAATCCAACATAATTCCTATGACAATCATATGAATCAAAGGAGCACGATTCCCATAGGATTCAAGTAGACATGACATCCCAATTCTATGATTTTCCTTTTCCTATACTTTCCATTTCCTATGAACCAAAGGAGGCCTAACTAGTTGGCCATACTGAAACAATTGCCAAATAAATGCCGTGCATCCTATGGCCCCCGTGAGTTTGACCTAAATTTGAAATCATGGTAAAAGGTGCTTAAAATAGGCAAATAAAAGCATGTAGTCAAATTTTTTTTGGATGTACTACCTAGGGAAAATACCAAACATGCCATAATGCAAACTATGTTTTAGAGAGTAGCCCTTCAAAAAAGTTGGCATCCACTTGTTGATTTTGCTATTGACATGACAAAATAACTGATCAGATGGCCAAGTGGTAAAAATTGCAACAGATTAGACCACCACATGGTGGAAACTGCTAAAAATCATGAAAACTGCGAAGAAAAAGTTAAAGTGGTGGTTTGTGCAGCATATGGAGGATTGAGTAGTAGAAGTTGGATGTGCACTACCGTGTGCCCGTGGTAATGTTCGCCTATTATGATGATGGCAAGAAAAAACTCTGCTGAAATTGTCCCGAGCTGATTTGACGAGACAAAATACAGCTACACGGCGTGCAAGGGACGGCTATACAGTACATTAGCTTCTTCTCGGGTCACACGCCTGCACCACAGGTGCAGTAAGTGCAGCAGAGACCAGAGAGAGAAGGAACGCCCGTATTATATTTGATTTCAATTCATATTGTTTTTTTTCCTTGCCTCTCCGTCTTCTTCACCGCCATCTTTTCGGTGTTTTCAAGAGTGATTATCAAGTGGAGAGACAATTGCACTGGGAAAGTCTCTCCACTTGATAATCTCTGTTGAAAAACTCGCACGTCTTGTGAAATGTGAAGGCTGCACGCGTGGGGAAGGGAGACGCAAACACCGCACCGCATCATTAGTAGTAGTATACCTTTCTCTCCTCAGGCACCCCGGCTGGCCGCCCGCCGCAATAGTTCCTTGCATAGCGCTTGCCGTCTCCTCCAAAAACCCCCAGCGCACTTGCATCCGCCATCCACCTAAATCCACCGCCGAGTACCTTTCTGTCCTCACCACCGCCGCTGCGCCTATTCCCCTGTCCAGCAGATCCGCTCCGCTACCTGCTACACACTTCGAGCAGACGACTGCGGCATTGCGTGTGTCGCCGCCGTGTCAGATGGAGGCGGAGCCGCTCAACTCCCGAAGGCGGGTTGAGCCAGATCGGGAAGAGCCTCCGTCGAGCCTCGACCTCATCAGCCGCCTCCCCGACGAGATGCTGCACATCATCATCTCCCTCCTGCCCATGATATCCGCTGTAAGGACAACATTGCTCTCCAAACGGTGGCGCCACCTCTGGCGCTCCGTCCCACTTAACCTCCTCGTCGGCGACAATGACCTCATCAGCCGCCTACCGGACCAGATTCTCCACATCATCATCTCCCACCTGCCCACTATATCCGCTGTAAGCACAACCTTGGTCTCCAAACGGTGGCGCCACCTCTGGCACTCCGTCCCACTTAACCTCGAGATCGACGACCAACTCGCCAAGCAAAACCACAAATGCATCGCCGCGGTCTCCAGTATCCTCGCCGCTCACCCTGGCCCCGCCAGAAGCGTGTCAATCGACCCCTTCAGAACCACTTGCAAGGTCGACACCACGCTCGACAGCTGGTTCCGGTCCAGCACCCTATCTTGCGTCGAGAACCTCAGATTCGATGCTGGAACAGTGATGCGCTCCTTCCCGCTGCCCGCGTTCCGCTGCGCGCCCACGCTGCGCATTGTCAGCATTTCTACTTGCTATTTGCCCGAGATTCATGCCAACTCCATGCTTCTTTTCCCCCAACTCAAAAGGCTCTTGCTCTATGACGTCTATATCTGTAAGGCGACGAACATCGACCGCCTGTTCACCCGCTGTATTGTGCTCGAGGCACTTCACCTTGAGGGGGTCCACGGGTTCACCCAACTCAACATTCAAATGCCAAATCTTCGTACAATTAGTGTGGCTAGCTATTGGAAACGCAACACCACCGAACTTATTCAGTTAGACACGGTGCAAATTATGGATGCATCTTGCCTCGAGAGATTGGTCATATGTGTTGATGATGTTCCACTACTAATCCAGGTCGCCAACACACCAAAGTTGATGGTGTTGGGCTTTGCGTCGTACCCTGGCTGCCAACTTGTTATTGGACGCATAAACTTTTTGGTAGAACAGCCTTCTTCTTGTTGAATTAACTCACATTTTTGTTATTTTTTTTGACATATGTACCATTGTCCTGTAGAGGATGATGCCCATAAGCTTGGAAAATTCTCTGTGCACAGTGAAGAACTTGGTTCTAAAATCTGACGGCCCTCGTCTGGATCAACTACTTGCATTTCTTAGATGCTTTCCCTGCACGGAGAAGCTATATATCCAGGTAAATTCGTTGTTGTTAACTGTTTACCACTATGAGCAAAAACTGTAGAGTTACATGGAGTTAACCTGTTATTAGCCTAGATCAGTTGAACAATTGTACTAGAAGAACATCCACAATGGAGTTATATTATGTTGGTTCAAAACTAAACTTCTTGTCATACAATGTGTTGTATCTTGTGCATCTGTGAAGTTTCATATAAACACATGATAATATGTGATCTATGTAAAAAAGAGAAGACATATGTAAATAGTGTGACTTACTATTTACACATCATTTGTTCTTTTTTTGTGTAGATCACATGTTATCATATTTTTGGATGAAACTTCACAGAAGCACATGATAGAACACAATGTATGTCCAGACTTTTAGTTTACATTTTTTTTGGAAACTTGGAAGTGTCAAAAGAAAAATGGGGTGCACCCGCAACTAGTTGTGGATTGGAGTTTCCCATGTTGGTAACCTTTCCCCAACTTTGCAATGACAATAACAGATGTAAAAAAGTGCATCTATCAAATTGGAACGTGTCAGGGGATTACGTTGTTCCACGGTCCTCAATTAACACATGATTCAACTCACCTGAGATATTCATTAGTTGATAGCTATGAAGTACTTTGTTATTGTACTGACTACTTAATTTGACTTCTTTGCAGTTTTATAGAACCGGCAATAAGGTTCATGTGCTGCATGAAGGAGATATGCCCTAGAGGCAATAATAAAGTGGTTATTATTTATATCTTTATGTTTATGACAAATGTTTATATATCATGCTATAATTGTATTAACCGAAACATTAGTACATGTGTGATATGTAGACAACAAAGAAGTCCCTAGTATGCCTCTTAAACTAGCTTGTTGATTAATGGATGATTAGTTTCATAATCATGAACATTGGATGTTATTAATAACAAGGTTATGTCATTGTATGAATGATGTAATGGACACACCCAATTAAGCGTAGCATAAGATCTCGTCATTAAGTTATTTGCTATAAGCTTTCGATACATAGTTACCTAGTCCTTATGACCATGAGATCATGTAAATCACTTATACCGGAAAGGTACTTTGATTACACCAAACGCCACTGCGTAAATTGGTGGTTATAAAGGTGGGATTAAGTATCCGGAAAGTATGAGTTGAGGCATATGGATCAATAGTGGGATTTGTCCATCCCGATGACGGATAGATATACTCTGGGCCCTCTCGGTGGAATGTCGTCTAATGTCTTGCAAGCATATGAATGAGTTCATAAGAGACCACATACCACGGTACGAGTAAAGAGTACTTGTCAGGAGACGAGGTTGAACAAGGTATAGAGTGATACCGAAGATCAAACCTCGGACAAGTAAAATATCGCGTGACAAAGGGAATTGGTATTGTATGTGAATGGTTCATTCAATCACTAAAGTCATCGTTGAATATGTGGGAGCCATTATGGATCTCCAGATCCCGCTATTGGTTATTGGTCGGAGTGAGTACTCAACCATGTCCGCATAGTTTACGAACCGTAGGGTGACACACTTAAAGTTGGATGTTGAAATGGTAGAACTTGAATATGGAATGGAGTTCGAATATTTGTTCGGAGTCCCGGATGAGATCCCGGACATCACGAGGAGTTCCGAAATGGTCCGTAGAATAAGATTCATATATAGGAAGTCATATTCCAAGTTTGGAAATGATCCGGTGCATTTATGGCAGGTTCTAGAAGGTTCTAGAAAAGTCCGGAAGAAATCACCATGGAAAGTAGAGTCCCGGAGGGACTCCACCTTGCATGGCCAGCCAACCCTAAAGGGGAGGAGTCCAAGGTGGACTCCCCTAGGGTGGCCGGCCAACCCCCCTCATGGAAGGGGGGAATCCCACCCCAAGTGGGATTCCCACCTTGGGTAGGTTTCCCTACATATGGGAGGTTTCATTGTTGGGGTCTTATTCGAAGACTTGGATACCAACACTTGGGGATTTCCACCTATATAATGAGGAGGAGAGGGAGGGGGCTGCCCACTCTTGGCCGCACCACCTAGGGCTGCCCTTGGCCGGCGCCCTAGCCTCCCCCTCTCTCCCCAAACCCTAGCGGTCTCTCTCCTCCACCACATCACGCATGCTTAAGCGAAGCTCCGCCGGATTTCTCCACCCCCAACGACACCACGCCGTCGTGCTATCGGATTCAAGAGGAGCTACTACTTCCGCTGCCCGCTGGAACGGGGAGGTGGACGTCGTCTTCATCAACAACCGAACGTGTGACCGAGTACGGAGGTGCTGCCCGTTCGTGGCGCCGGAAGCGATCGTGATCAAGATCTTCTACGCGCTTTTGCAAGCGGCAAGTGATCATCTACCGCAGCAATAAGAGCCTACTCTTATAGGCTTTGGAATCTCTTCAAGGGTTAGTCTTGATCATCCCCTCGTTGCTACCGTCTTCTAGATTGCATCTTGGCTTGGATTGTGTGTTCGCGATAGGAAATTTTTTGTTTTCTATGCAACATTATCCTACAGTGGTATCAGAGCCGTGTCTATGCATAGATGGTTGCACGAGTAGAACACAATGGTTTTGTGGGCGTTGATGCTCTTGTTATCTTTAGTTTGAGTACTTTGCATCTTTGTGGCATAGTGGGATGAAGCGGCTCGGACTAACTTTACATGACCGCGTTCATGAGACTTGTTCCTCGTTCGACATGCAACTTGTATTGCATAAGAGGCTTTGCGGGTGTCTGTCTCTCCTACTATAGTGAAGATTCAATTTACTCTTCTATTGACAACACTAGTATCACCGTTGTGGTTCATGTTCGTAGGTAGATTAGATCTTACTCGAAAACCCTAAACCACGTAAAATATGCAAACCAAATTAGAGACGTCTAACTTGTTTTGCAGGGTTTGGTGATGTGATATGGCCATAATGTGATGATGAATATGTATGAGATGATCATTATTGTATTGTGGCAACCGGCAGGAGCCTTATGGTTGTCTTTAATTTTCATGTTGAGTAGTATTTCAAAGTAGTTGTAATAGTTGCTACATGAGGTGAACAACCATGAAGCCGGCGCCATGAACCTTGACGCTACGCCGACGATGATGGAGATCATGCCCGTTGATGATGGAGATCATGTCCGTGCTTTAGAGATGAAGATCGAAGGTGCAAAGACAAAAGGGCCATATCATATCACATATGAACTGCATGTGATGTTAATCCTTTTATGCATCTTATTTTGCTTAGAACGCGACGGTAGCATTATAAGATGATCCCTCACATTAATATCAAGATAATAAAGTGTTCTCCCCTCGTATGCACCGTTGTAACAGTTCGTCGTTTCAAAGCATCTCGTGATGATCGGATGTGATAGATTCAACGATTCACATACAACGGGTGTAAGCCATGTTGCACACGCGGAATACTTGGGTTTGCTTGACGAGCCTAGCATGTACAGACATGGCCTCGGGACAACGGAAACCGAAAGGTTTAACACGAGTCATATGGATGATATGATCAACATGTTGATGTTCACCATTGAAGCTACATCATCTCACGTGATGATCGGTTTTTGGTGTAGTGAATTTGGATCGTGTACCACTTAACAACTATGAGGGATGTTGTATTAAGTGGGAGTTCATTAGTAATTAGATTAAAACATGAACTAATTATCATAAACATAGTCTGAGTAGTATTTTGAATTAATTTTGTAGTATTGGCATCCGTTTACTACTATGCGCTAGTCTTGTTATTGAGATAGAAATACTGTTAAAATCTGACAAGAAACTTTACGGATTGGTACCGTATTGTTAAAGTATCAAGAATTGATTAAGTCCTATTGTAAACTTTTAGTAAACCTCACATTGTTGATTCAAAGAGCTATGGTTTCAATTAGTACCTAAAGTTATCTTGTCTCCGTGAAACTTGAAGTTCAAATCTGTTTGAAAAGTAAGGAGCTGAAAATTTAGTTTTCAGAAATAATCAAGGTATGAGATATATGTGATATCTAAGACCTTATTGCAAGATGATAGAATATAAATTCGGTGAGACTACATAAACTCATAAGTTTTATGGGAATGTATGAAGGTTGAAGACGCCAGGCGTCACAATCCTCCAACTATTGGGGCACTAATAATATTCGCATATCCATGAAGTTATCATCCTTAGTATGCACCGTTGCTAAGACTCGTCGTATCGAAGCATCACGTAATGATCGGGTGTTATAGATTCTACGTGTGCTTACAACGGATGCAAGCCAGATTTGCACATACTGTTGCTGCCAAAACCCACCGGCGGGCAGCGACGGGCAACACCGTAGAGCCGGGAACAACCTAGGGATGCGGCTGGCCGAGGTCCCTCCGAGCGACGGCCCGCAAAGCCTTCTGGTACACACGTCCGATGCTGATGCAAGGGCGTGCCACCTGACCTATACCTGGTCAGGAAGGTGATGGAGATGCCTCGCTTAGTTTCCTGCATGGCATACACGTAAACATTAAATACGAGCCTCGATCGGCTCTCAGGTTATCCTGTGAATCGGCTCAAGGAGCCGATCCACCCATGATTCGTACGAGGTGCACGAATATATGGTGGTCCTGCTTGATCAAGATAAAGCTAATGAGATCTACGACGATTTAGGGTTTTCACCGCATAATCGGATCATCCTACTCAGGATTGGGCCTCGCGGCCACGCACGGTGATCATAAGCCGATCCTAGACAAGGCCTAAAAACCAACACGAGGTTGATCCCCGGAACATCCTGTCTAGGACTAGCGAACGACACCCTACGTGCCGCTGGATCCTCCAGCCCTTTGTAAGGCCTAACTATTGCAGATATTAAACTAATCCTTGATGAACAAGGAGCAACCGTAACGGATCAGATCTACTAAATAATGATCAAGCGGGGTGCCGCCCCTACACCTAAGATAGGTGTAAGGGCGGCTAGATATGCAAGGGTTGCACTACGATAGCATGTTACGCGAAGAACTATGCTAACCCTAACACATCTATGATAACTACGTTGCTCGCCATCAAAAAGGCTTCAGTACGAGCAACGCATGAACAACGTGGAGCTTGTGCTGCCTAGATCGCAAGATGCGATCTAGGCAGCATGTTGCTTACCGGTAGAAACCCTCGAGACGAAGGAGTTGGCGATGCGCCGAGATTGATTTGGTTGGTTGAACGTTGGTTGTTGTTTATTCCATAAACCCTAGATACATATTTATAGTCCAGGGGACTTTCTAACTTAGACGTGCACCTAACCGTGCACGGGTAAAATTCTAACTAACCGACACGTATCCTAATATGTTACAGATATAAAGGCAAACTAGCCCAAACTCAGCATAACAGGCCGATTCACGTAATTCTTCCATGTATATTCTTCAAGTCCATCTTGATCGCGGCCCACCTCTGGCTCGGTCAAATTCTGGTGATAACACATGCCCCCTGGTTTTGGAATTGGTAATTCCAAAATCACTCTGCTTTTCCTTCGTCGGGTCATGTCGTGGCAGAACCGTTGCAGTATCCGTCATCATGATGCCTTGCCTTCTCAACTTCTCCGCGTGACCTGGCAGTTTTTTTCTTTTAGGCACCACTTCCTCGGAAACTTCTTTGTGGCATTGAATTTCCACTATATCCCCTTTTATTTAACCGCTCCGCACAGTTTATTTCCGCATCTTCTTCGCATTAGCACTCCAAAAGCCCTCCTGTGCCACCATGTCTTCTTCCTCCTCTGCCTCATCGGATCTTTCCACCCAGTCCTCTTCCTCCCGCGAGCCGACGCCGGAACCGAACCCGGCGGAGGTCCACGCAGCCAACACCCGCCGCGCCATTGAGGCCGGGGAGGAGTCTAGCCATGACTTCTCCATCTGGTCGGAGGACGACAAGTCCCTAACCGACGGGGAAAGCGACCTCCGCTTCCTCGCCAGCGGGGAAACGGAGGAGGAGAGCGACGACGATCGCTTCTCCTGTGACTTCACCTCTCCCGAGGAGGTGGAGGAGGAAGAAGAGGAGGAGGAGGAGGACGACACCTCCTCCGACGAGCCGCCGGCCAAGCGGTTCTGCCCCTGGCCGGGGAACCTCAGCGACTTCGACAGCGGCAGCGACGACGCGACGAAGAGGACGAGGACAATGAGGGCCCGGTCGGCGGCCATTGGAGCGACGACGAGCCCGCCGGGAGCAGCGCCGACAGCGGCGACGACGGCGACGACGAGGGCAGCGACGGCCCGTAGATAGGACCTCTAGTATAGGACCAGTAGTAGTAGATGGGGCAATGTATCCCCTAGTACTTCCTTTTGAGAGCAATCAGCTCTTTATGTAAGAAATCTATCAATGAAGAACTTTCCCCAATTTGATCTTGCCGATTTCCTTTGAGTTTAATTTAGCCGATTTCTTCTCATACTGATCTTGCCGATTTGTCCCCTTTGCCAATGCGTAATGAGCCGATAGCAACGCATCGGTCCTTTAAAATTCACCCTTCCATTCTTCAACTGATGATTTTGAAATCTGGTGGATAATGTAGAATCTTCAGGGAAGCCTTTGAATTCTTCCAACCAAACCTAATTGTCTTCTTTAACACTCATCATTTGTGAATAAGGTTGCGACTAAAGACCAGCCGATGGTACCCCAATCGGCTCTTAAACAGAGCATCCACCAGGCTGCTGCCCCCGAGCCTTACTCGAGGCGAGAATGTCGTAGAGGACGCACCCAAGCCGATCACCTTTCCTCCTTAGAAAGCCGATATACCCCTTCTGTCAACACAGCTGAACTAGTACCAAAGGTTGAGAATCCTCGACAAGAAGGTTCAGGAACCCGGATCGGCTCAAAGCAGCTGAAGAAGTTCTCATTGTTTTACCCCCGCGAAGAAGCAGAGGGCCCCACAGCTGAACTGGATTTGGTGGAGATCCGGTAAACCTCGTGTAATTGCACTAGAGTCGATGGCTGCGCATCGGCTTTGTTTCTTAGTTCTAAAGTCGATGCCCTTGCATCGGCTGTAATTTTTTTTTTACTGTCCGATTTTCTCCTATCGGCCTGAATATTTCACTGCACACATGTTCTCCTGCACCTGTTCCCATGTTCATCGTGTTTAGGTGCCCCCCGAGCCGAATCTGTCAGGGAGTGGCAGATATCGGCTCTGTAATTCGCACGTCGGCTCCGATAGGATCAAGGACGAACACAAGTAGAACATGTGGTGAGGATAATTTTGGCCGACATCGGGATCGGCCACCATAATGATTGAAGCGCTGACTGAAGGTCCTGTAATGTCCCTTCATAGATTTTTGGGGCCGATCACAAGGATCAGCCTCGTCACGTTTGCTCATCGCTTTGCTTCAGCTACATGGTCAGGCCAGTGGATAAAACCAGCTTAACCCTTCCCTTCGTCACGTCGATGCGCTCGCAGTCGTCCAAATTGATACCTGAGAGGGGTTCTTGGCCTGCTGCTTCCCATGCGTTCATGCCAGCCGTCGAAATTTCAGCTGAGTCATCGGCCTGGACGACCTCTACCTCATCTCCATCCCACTGTATTATGCATTGGTGCATCGTGGAGGGAATGCAGCAGTTGGCGTGGATCCAATCCCTTCCTAGCAGAACAGCATAAGTGCTCGTGCTATCGACGATGAAGAACGTTGTAGGGATAGTTTTCCTTCCTACGGTCAGATCCACGTTCAGAACACCTTGTGCGTCAGATGCTTGGCCGTTGAAATCGCTCAATGTCACGTTGGTCTTGATTAGATCTGAGCTAGAGCGTCCCAGCCGACGTAGCATAGAGTACGGCATGATGTTGACTGCCGCTCCGGTGTCCACCAGCATCTTATTTACAGGCCTCCCATCGATGTAACCTCGCAAGTACAGGGCCTTCAGATGTCTGTAGCTTCTTTCTCGTGGCTTCTCAAAGATAACCGGCCGTGGGCCGCAGTCAAGTTGTGCCACAGGTGCCTCGTCTAATCCTGGAGCACTGAACTCCGAAGGGAGGATGAACACCATGTTTGTGCCAGCCGATGTTTCATCATCGGCTTTCCTTTGCTTGGGGCGCCACTCCATTTTCCGTGGACGACCCTCTTCGTCCAGGGTTCGCTGAACTTTCGCAGCCAGATCAGGTCGTGCCTTCCTTAACGTATGCAAGTATAACCTTTCGGCTTCCTCCAGGCCGCCAATCGCTGAACCCTGCGCTTTTGTGAACGGCTGAGTCCATCGTGGCACCACCTTGGCCGGTGGTACCTGTCTTCTACTTCTTGTCCCTCGTCTACTGAATCCTCGAGAGCTGCCCACCGAGGGGACTCAGCGCGTTTGCTTTGTGGCGGGAGAGGCCCTAAGCGCTGAACACAGACACGTTGGCTGCCTCCTTCTTCTTGGTTGCATTCTGGGCAATTGCCGATTGTGGGCAATCGGCTCATTCCTGAATCCCAGCAGTGTCTGAAGAAGGGGCAGTCCCAGTGCCTGTCGTTGTCGTCTTGCTCCCTTGATTTTTCTTTGGCACGGCGCCCGTGCTCCTCCTCATCGCGATCATGCCGACGATATCTTCTGGCTTCTCTAGCCATACGATCTCTTTCATCATCATCACTGGATCGTCGGCGTCGGTCATACTGACTCACATACTTGTTGAGGAGGTGATCAGAGAGGGGTCGCTGATATCTCATGTTCTTCACTTCTCCCTCTGTGACGTAGCGCTTGCCATCATGACGGAGCCGATCGCGTGGAGCGGCCTCCTCTGTGTCCTTGCTACGAGAGCAGCTGCCCTCGTCTCCATCTTTGCCAGAGTGGTGCCTGATACGTCTCCGACGTATCGATAATTTCTTATGTTCCATGCCACATTATTGATGTTATCTACATGTTTTATGCACACTTTATGTCATATTCGTGCATTTTCTGGAACTAACCTATTAACAAGATGCCGAAGTGCCAGTTCCTGTTTTCTGCTGTTTTTGGTTTCAGAAATCCTAGTAACGAAATATTCTCGGAATCGGACGAAATCAACGCCCAGGTTCCTATTTTTCCCGGAACCATCCAGAACACCCGAGAGCCGCCAGAGGGGAGCCCTGGGGGCCCCACACCACACCCTGGCGCGGCCAGAGGGGGGGCCGCGCCGGCCTAGGGTGTGGCGCCCCCAGGTGCCCCCCTGCGCCGCCTCTTCGCCTATAAAAGCCCTTTCGACCTAAAAACGCAGTACCAATTGACGAAACTCCAGAAAGACTCCAGGGGCGCCGCCGCCATCGCGAAACTCCAATTCGGGGGACAGAACTCTCTGTTCCGGCACCTGCCGGACGGGGAATTGCCCCGGAGCCATCTCCACCGCCGTCTTCACCGCCATCTTCACCGCCATCGCTGCCCCCATGATGAGGAGGGAGTAATTCACCCCTGAGGCTGAGGGCTTCGCTGTAGCTATGTGGTTCATCTCTCTCCCATGTACCTCAATACAATAATCTCATGAGCTGCTTTACATGATTGAGATTCATATGAGTTTGTATCACTATTTATCTATGTGCTACTCTAGCAAAGTTATTAAAGTAGTTCTATTCCTCCTGCACGTGTGTAAAGGTGACAGTGTGTGCACCGTGTTAGTACTTGGTTTATGCTATGATCATGATCTCTTGTAGATTGCGAAGTTAACTATTGCTATGATAATATTGATGTGATCTATTCCTCCTACATATGCATGAAGGTGACAGTGTGCATGCTATGTTAGTACTTGGTTTAGTCTGTTGATCTATCTTACACTATAAGGTTACTTAAATATGAGCATTATTGTGGAGCTTGTTAACTCCGGCATTGAGGGTTCGTGTAATCCTACGCAATGTGTTCATCATCCAACAAAAGTGTAGAGTATGCATTTATCTATTCTGTTATGTGATCAATGTTGAGAGTGTCCACTAGTGAAAGTGTAATCCCTAGGCCTTGTTCCTAAATACTGCTGAGTTACTACTGCTTGTTTACTGTTTTACTGTGTTACTACTGCTACAATACCATCACCATCAACTACACGCCCGCAAGCTATTTTCTGGCACCGTTGCTACTGCTCATACTTATTCATACCACCTGTATTTCACTATCTCTTCGCCGAACTAGTGCACCTATTAGGTGTGTTGGGGACACAAGAGACTTCTTGCTTTGTGGTTGCAGGGTTGCATGAGAGGGATATCTTTGACCTCTTCCTCCCTGAGTTCGATAAACCTTGGGTGATCCACTTAAGGGAAAACTTGCTGCTGTTCTACAAACCTCTGCTCTTGGAGGCCCAACACTGTCTACAGGAAAGGAGGGGGAATGTAGACATCAAGCACTTTTCTGGCGCCGTTGCCGGGGAGGAAAGGTAAAAGGTACTCACACTCCGGACCTCGGCTACCAAGCTATTTTCCGTCGTTGTAAGTACTCAAAGCTATTTCCTTTAGATCCTGCAATTGCATCTTTTTGTTTCTTGTTTACACTAGTTTGGCATAATGGACAAAAATGAGCTTCTATTGCTATTTCCTGATTTAAAACATGGATTGTTTGATGCGAAAATTAAAAAACCTATGGAATCTTATTTGCATGCTGGTAGTAATATTAGTATGAACGCTTTGAACACCATTGTTGATAATGATATAGAAAGTTCTAAGCTTGGGGAAGCTGGTTTTCATGATCTTTTTAGTCCCCCAAGCATTGAGGAGAAAATTTTCTTTGATGATACTTTGCCTCCTATTTATGATGATTATAATGATAGTGGTCTTTTGGTACCACCTACTATGGAGAGTAAATTTTGTTGTGATTATACTATGCCTCCAACACTTGATGAGAATAATAATGATAGCTACTTTGTTGAATTTGCTCCTACTACAATTAATAAGAATAACTATGCTTATGTGGAGAGTAATAATTTTATGCATGAGACTCATGATAAGAATGCTTTATGTGATGGTTATATTGTTGAGTTTGCTCATGTTGCTACTGAAAGTTATTATGAGAGAGGAAAATATGGTTGTAGAAATTTTCATGTTACTAAAATACCTCTCTATGTGCTGAAATTTTTGAAGCTACACTTGTTTTATCTTCCTATGCTTGTTACTTTGCTCTTCATGAACTTGTTTATTTACAAGATTCCTATGCATAGGAAGCATGTTAGACTTAAATGTGTTTTGAATTTGCCTCTTGATGCTCTCTTTTGCTTCAAATACTATTTCTTGCGAGTGCATCATTAAAACTGCTGAGCCCATCTTAATGGCTATAAAGAAAAGAACTTATTGGGAGATAACCCATGTGTTATTTTGCTACAGTATTTTGTTTTATATTTGTGTCTTGGAAGTTGTTTACTACTGTAGCAACCTCTCCTTATCTTAGTTTTGTGTTTTATTGTGCCAAGTAAAGTCTTTGATAGAAAAGTAAGTACTAGATTTGGATTACTGCGCAGTTCCAGATTTCTTTGCTGTCACGAATCTGGGTCCACCTCCCTGTAGGTAGCTCAGAAAATTAAGCCAATTTACGTGCATGATCCTCAGATATGTACGCAACTTTCATTCAATTTGGGCATTTTCATTTGAGAAAGTCTGGTGCCATTTTAAAATTCGTCAATACGAACTGTTCTGTTTTGATAGATTCTGCCTTTTATTTCGCATTGCCTCTTTCGCTATGTTGGATTAATTTCTTTGATCCATTAATGTCCAGTAGCATTATGCAATGTCCAGAAGTGTTAAGAATGATTGTGTCACCTCTGAATATGTCAATTTATATTGTGCACTAACCCTCTAATGAGTTGTTTCGAGTTTGGTGTGGAGGAAGTTTTCAAGGATCAAGAGAGGAGTATGATGCAACATGATCAAGGAGAGTGAAAGCTCTAAGCTTGGGGATGCACCCGGTGGTTCACCCCTGCATATATCAAGAAGACTCAAGCGTCTAAGCTTGGGGATGCCCAAGGCATCCCCTTCTTCATCGACAAATTATCAGGTTCCTTCTCTTGAAACTATATTTTTATTCGGTCACATCTTATGTGCTTTACTTGGAGCGTCTGTATGCTTTTATTTTTGTTTGTGTTTGAATAAATTGAATTACATCATGCTTGTGTGGGAGAGAGACACGCTCCGCTGTTGCATATGAACACATGTGTTCTTAGCTCATAGTATTCATGGCGAAGTTTCTTCTTCGTTAAATTGTTATATGGTTGGAATTGGAAAATGATACATGTAGTAATTGCTATAAATGTCTTGGGTAATGTGATACTTGGCAATTGTTGTGCTCATGTTTAAGCTCTTGCATCATATGCGTTGCACCCATTAATGAAGAAATACATAGAGCATGCTAAAATTTGGTTTGCATAATTGGTCTCTCTAAGGTCTAGATAATTTCTAGTATTGAGTTTGAACAACAAGGAAGACGGTGTAGAGTCTTATAATGTTTACAATATGTCTTTTATGTGAGTTTTGCTGCACCGGTTCATCCTTGTGTTTGTTTCAAATAGCCTTGCTAGCCTAAACCTTGTATCGAGAGGGAATACTTCTCATGCATCCAAAATCCTTGAGCCAACCACTATGCCATTTGTGTCCACCATACCTACCTACTACATGGTATTTCCTGCCATTCCAAAGTAAATTGCTTGAGTGCTACCTTTAAACAATTCAAAATTTATCACCTCTAATTTGTGTCAATGTTTTATAGCTCATGAGGAAGTATGTGGTGTTTATCTTTCAATCTTGTTGGGCAACTTTCACCAATGGACTAGTGGCTTCATCCGCTTATCCAATAATTTTGCAAAAAGAGCTGGCAATGGGATTCCCAGTCCCAAATTAATTAACAAAAATAGACACTCCTCCATGGTATGTGATTGTTGGACGGCACCCGAAGGATTCGGTTAGCCATGGCTTGTGTAAGCAAAGGTTGGGAGGAGTGTCATTATAATAAAACTAAAATAAAAAGGCACTCCTTCATGGTATGAGATTGTTGGCAGGCACCCGAGGATTCGGTTAGCCATGGTTTGTGAAAGAAAGGTTGGAAGGAGTGCCATCCAAAAATAAAATAAAATGGGAGCCGCTCTTTGAAGGTTTGTCTGGCAAGGGGGTTAGAGTACCCGCTACCATTCGTTGACAACAACATACACCTCTCAAAACTTTATTTTTATGCTCTCTTTATGTTTTCAAAACCAAAGCTCTAGCACAAATATAGCAATCGATGCTTTCCTCTTTGAAGGACCATTCTTTTACTTTTATTGTTGAGTCAGTTCACCTATCTTTCTCCACCTCAAGAAGCAAACATTTGTGTGAACTGTGCATTGATTCTTATATACTTGCTTATTGCATTTGTTATATTGCTTTGCATTGACAACTATCCATGAGATATACATGTTACAAGTTGAAAGCAACCGCTGAAACTTAATCTTCCATTGTGTTGCTTCAATGTCTCTACTATGAATTTATTGCTTTATGAGTAACTCTTATGCAAGACTTATTGATGCTTGTCTCGAAAGTACTATTCATGAAAAGTCTTTGCTATATGATTCACTTGTTTACTCATTGCATTTACATTGTTTCGAATCGCTGCATTCACTACATATGCTTTACAAATAGTATGATCAAGATTATGATGGCATGTCACTCCAGAAATTATCTGTGTTATCGTTTTACCTGCTCGGGACGAGCAGAACTAAGCTTGGGGATGCTGATACGTCTCCGACGTATCGATAATTTCTTATGTTCCATGCCACATTATTGATGTTATCTACATGTTTTATGCACACTTTATGTCATATTCGTGCATTTTCTGGAACTAACCTATTAACAAGATGCCGAAGTGCCAGTTCCTGTTTTCTGCTGTTTTTGGTTTCAGAAATCCTAGTAACGAAATATTCTCGGAATCGGACGAAATCAACGCCCAGGTTCCTATTTTTCCCGGAACCGTCCAGAACACCCGAGAGCCGCCAGAGGGGAGCCCTGGGGGCCCCACACCACACCCTGGCGCGGCCAGAGGGGGGGGCCGCGCCGGCCTAGGGTGTGGCGCCCCCAGGTGCCCCCCTGCGCCGCCTCTTCGCCTATAAAAGCCCTTTCGACCTAAAAACGCAGTACCAATTGACGAAACTCCAGAAAGACTCCAGGGGCGCCGCCGCCATCGCGAAACTCCAATTCGGGGGACAGAACTCTCTGTTCCGGCACCCTGCCGGACGGGGAATTGCCCCCGGAGCCATCTCCACCGCCGTCTTCACCGCCATCTTCACCGCCATCGCTGCCCCCATGATGAGGAGGGAGTAATTCACCCCTGAGGCTGAGGGCTTCGCTGTAGCTATGTGGTTCATCTCTCTCCCATGTACCTCAATACAATAATCTCATGAGCTGCTTTACATGATTGAGATTCATATGAGTTTGTATCACTATTTATCTATGTGCTACTCTAGCAAAGTTATTAAAGTAGTTCTATTCCTCCTGCACGTGTGTAAAGGTGACAGTGTGTGCACCGTGTTAGTACTTGGTTTATGCTATGATCATGATCTCTTGTAGATTGCGAAGTTAACTATTGCTATGATAATATTGATGTGATCTATTCCTCCTACATATGCATGAAGGTGACAGTGTGCATGCTATGTTAGTACTTGGTTTAGTCTGTTGATCTATCTTACACTATAAGGTTACTTAAATATGAGCATTATTGTGGAGCTTGTTAACTCCGGCATTGAGGGTTCGTGTAATCCTACGCAATGTGTTCATCATCCAACAAAAGTGTAGAGTATGCATTTATCTATTCTGTTATGTGATCAATGTTGAGAGTGTCCACTAGTGAAAGTGTAATCCCTAGGCCTTGTTCCTAAATACTGCTGAGTTACTACTGCTTGTTCTTCGTTTCTTGTGTTACTACTGCTACAATACCATCACCATCAACTACACGCCCGCAAGCTATTTTCTGGCACCGTTGCTACTGCTCATACTTATTCATACCACCTGTATTTCACTATCTCTTCGCCGAACTAGTGCACCTATTAGGTGTGTTGGGGACACAAGAGACTTCTTGCTTTGTGGTTGCAGGGTTGCATGAGAGGGATATCTTTGACCTCTTCCTCCCTGAGTTCGATAAACCTTGGGTGATCCACTTAAGGGAAAACTTGCTGCTGTTCTACAAACCTCTGCTCTTGGAGGCCCAACACTGTCTACAGGAAAGGAGGGGGAACGTAGACATCAGTGCCCAGGTCCTACCATGTTGATGCTGAACGAGGATCCTGGCTGGCAACCTTCAGGGTAAGTGCATTCCACCATGTTAACGGCGGGGAAGGGCTGGGTGTCGACCTTCATGGTGTACTGGTTGAAAATCAGACGCCCTTTTTCTATCGCCGCTTGGATGTGCTGACGCCATACCCTGCAGTCGTTGGTGGCATGGGAGAGCGAGTTATGCCATTTGCAGTATGGCTTTCCGTTCAGCTCTTGCACCGTGGGGAATTTGAGACCTTCGGGAATCGTCAACTGCTTCTCCTTGAGCAGGAGGTCGAAGATTTGCTCAGTTTTGGTCACGTCAAAATCAAAGCCCCGGGGCGGGCCTGGTGGCTTTACCCATTTGCAGGACACGGGGGTTCCTCCCCGAGTCCATTCAGCCACTGCTACCTCTTGATCTCCCGCAGAAACTTCGTCTTCCTCTGCATCGACCAGGACTACTGCACGCTTGAATTTGTCCTGGTACAGTCCGGTGGCGCTGTTCATATGCCGGCAGTTTACGAACCATGTGCGCAGTGAGGGATAGTCTGCTTGGGAGGCCATGTCCTTGAGCGGTGTTGCGAGGCCCGCTATCGCCAACTCGATCGCTTCCTTTTCGGTTATACGAACCGAATAACATCGGTTCCTAAGATTCCTGAAGCGCTGGATGTATTCTGTCACAGTTTCTCCACGCTTCTGACGTAATTGTGCTAGATCGGCAATGCCGGACTCGGAAGCCTCTGAATGGTACTGCATATGGAACTATTCTTCCAACTGCTTCCAAGTCCGGATGGAGTCTGGTGGCAACGAGGTGTACCACCCGAAAGCCGATCCCGTGAGGGACTGTGAGAAGAGCCTCACGCGTAGCTGATCCGACACTAAGGCCGGTCCTAGTTGTGCCAAATATCGGCCTACGTGCTCGATGGAGCTGGAACCATCTGATCCACTGAATTTGGAGAAATCAGGGAGCCGATATTTAGGTGGTAGCGGGATCATCTCGTAGTCGTCGGGGTACGGCTTGGAATAGCCGATTGCCCTCCTTTTCGGCACCATGCCGAACTGATCTCTCAGTATGGTATCGATCTGATCCGTCTTTGGCTGCAGGAGTTGAACTACGAAGATTCGCCGGGGTGGCGTACTTAGCCAGCCATGTTTGCTTTTCCAGCTACGAGCCAGCTGCAGGAGCTGAGCTGCGGAGGTTCGTCGGGGTGGCGTACTTAGTTAGCCACGTCTCGCTTCTCAAGATCTGTTGCGACGTCCCTCCCGCTTTCCCGAAGTCCCCGATGTTGTGGCCTGGTTTGTGAGCGCCCGATTACCGCAACCGGCACATACGTGCACGTGTACCCGTGAGGGATCTCCTTAGGCGCCTCGAGCAAGAACCGGTAGTCACTAGGGTCACCACCGATCTTGTAGACGATGAATGCCGGTGAAGCCGGCACTCCCAGTGCTGCCAACGCAAATGGCAGCGGTGGACGGGACTGGAGTGGCAACTCTCCTTGATGCGTCCCGAGAGCTGGTCCTGACGGCGAGTACTGGTGCCTCATGATCTCCTGGATCACGCGAAGAGCGACACGCTCCAACGTGTTGACCAGGTTCTAAGAGTGGCGGTGTAGCGAGTGAGCCACCAAGTAGTTGATCTCCTGCCGCAGGGACCTGGTGCGTTCTTCCGACGGGGCAGAGAGGTCTATCCCATCTAGTGCACCATTAGGCGAGAACCCCTTCCACCTGATGCCATGTGAACGGGTTCTGTGGAAAGAGCCGATGAGGTCGGCTTCGAGGATGACTTTGATCTTGTCATACTTCTTCTTGAGCTCGTCGGTCAGATCCTCGTACGTGACTGGCGTGCCGTCCGCCATCTCAGATGTAGATGGCGATGTGGTTGATGTAGAAGCTAGTCCCACCGGGCGTGCCAGAATGTGTTGCTGCCAAAACCCACCGGCGGGCAGCGACGGGCAACACCGTAGAGCCGGGAACAACCTAGGGCTGTGGCTGGCCGAGGTCCCTCCGAGCGACGGCCCGCAAAGCCTTCTGGTACACACGTCCGATGCTGATGCAAGGGCGTGCCACCTGACCTATACCTGGTCAGGAAGGTGATGGAGATGCCTCGCTTAGTTTCCTGCATGGCATACACGTAAACATTAAATACGAGCCTTGATCGGCTCTCAGGTTATCCTGTGAATCGGCTCAAGGAGCCGATCCAACCATGATTCGTACGAGGTGCACGAATATATGGTGGTCCTGCTTGATCAAGATAAAGCTAATGAGATCTACGACGATTTAGGGTTTTCACCGCATAATCGGATCATCCTACTCAGGATTGGGCCTCGCGGCCACGCACGGTGATCATAAGCCGATCCTAGACAAGGCCTAAAAACCAACACGAGGTTGATCCCCGGAACATCCTGTCTAGGACTAGCGAACGACACCCTACGTGCCGCTGGATCCTCCAGCCCTTTGTAAGGCCTAACTATTGCAGATATTAAACTAATCCTTGATGAACAAGGAGCAACCGTAACGGATCAGATCTACTAAATAATGATCAAGCGGGGTGCCGCCCCTACACCTAAGATAGGTGTAAGGGCGGCTAGATATGCAAGGGTTGCACTACGATAGCATGTTACGCGAAGAACTATGCTAACCCTAACACATCTATGATAACTACGTTGCTCGCCATCAAAAAGGCTTCAGTACGAGCAACGCATGAACAACGTGGAGCTTGTGCTGCCTAGATCGCAAGATGCGATCTAGGCAGCATGTTGCTTACCGGTAGAAACCCTCGAGACGAAGGAGTTGGCGATGCGCCGAGATTGATTTGGTTGGTTGAACGTTGGTTGTTGTTTATTCCATAAACCCTAGATACATATTTATAGTCCAGGGGACTTTCTAACTTAGACGTGCACCTAACCGTGCACGGGTAAAATTCTAACTAACCGACACGTATCCTAATATGTTACAGATACAAAGGCAAACTAGCCCAAACTCAGCATAACAGGCCGATTCACGTAATTCTTCCATGTATATTCTTCAAGTCCATCTTGATCGCGGCCCACCTCTGGCTCGGTCAAATTCTGGTGATAACACATACAAATACTAAGGTTAAACTTTATGAGCCTAGCATGTACAGACATGGTCTCAGAAAGTTGTCATGAATTGATGGATAAAATTATGAGTGAAATTGTTCATCATATTACAAAGTTACTAATAGTGAAATCTAGAACACTTTGATCATATGATGATCAACTTCAAAATAAGAACCTCAAGGTTATTGGTATTAGACCAACAAACCTAGAAGTTATTAATGTTGAAGTGTTTTTCTGAATAATGAGGAAAGCTAAAAGAGAAACTGCAAAAGATATTTTGGCAGAAAAAAAGAAAAGACTAGAAAGTCTAGCTCAGGTGTATATAAATGATATACATGTTATGGTTGTATTCCTAGTTAGGTCACACTATGAAATTCTTGGGTATTATTACTATATTGGTTTGTATGAAGTGTCATACAAAACAACGTAATACAAGAATACAATGGCCTAAGTGACTGATAAGGAATATGATAGAAATGTACGTCTGGAACAAAATAAAGTGTTATTATGTTCGTCGTTGGCATTCTATCTAGCCCTTAGAATTTATAATAAAGAACTTAATAATGGTTATTTTGCTCTGGTCAAATGAAAACAATGAGTTGTTCAAATTATGACATTACTCCATATACGATGGATAAGTTATTATGAATCTTAATGGTGAAACACACATACATAACACTGACGCTAAAATGCCATAAGGCAAATGATTTGAATTTCACTTATTTGTGGAACCGCCATTTAGGTCATGTTAGAAAGGAACGCATGAAGGAACTCCATGCAAATGGATTTTTGGAGTCACTTGATTTTTTGAATCATTTGTCGCTTGCAAATCTTTTCTAAAGAGAATGATTAAAATACCGTTCATAGGCCAAAAGTTGAACGGGCAACTAACTTAGTGAAAAAATACATGATGATGTATGTGGTTCACTGGGCATAGTTGTGTGCGGGAGATTCTTCTACTTCATGAAAACTTTCAACAATGAATTGAGTATATATATGTGGATATATTCAATAAGGAAGAAGTTTGAAACATTTGAATGGATTCAAATAAATGTCAGCATGAAGTGGAAATCATCGTAATAGAAAAGTCAAATATCTATGATTGGATCATGGTGGAAATATTTGAATTACGAGTTTTAGCGAACATCTAAGAGAGTTATGAAATTGTTCTACAACTCACATTTCTTGGAGTATCATAATGATGATATAGTATCCGAGATATGTATCCAAACCTTGTTGGATTAATGATGAGATAAAATATTATGACGCCATTATATTTTTGTGGATTATGCTTTAGTGACTACCGCTTTTACACTGAATAGAGCATCATCATGATCCGTTGAAATGACACCATACGAGTTATGGCATGGGTATAAACCTTAATAGTCCTTTCTTTAAATTTTGGTCTAAGAGTTTTCAACCAAAATCGGATGAATGTCTTTGTTGATTATTCCAGAGATTTAATTGGGAATTCTTCCCACGAGACAAAGACAAAAGTGTTTGTCAATGTTTCTTATTTCCAAGAAATTGTTTCTAGTGAAGTATTTGAGTGGGAGGACAATATAATTTGATAAGGCTTATGAACCTGAGCATAATGATCAGAGTAGCGCAGCATCGGAAATTGTTTCGGAAGCGGCCACAACGATCATGGCTCCCATGACTACAAAGTGTTTTAGCCATGGAGATCGAAGTACATATTGAACCTTGTAGGTATGGTTTACTTTGTGATCAAATAAATGATTTGTGGACAAAGGATTGATTTTGAACAATGATAAACCAACTACAAACAAAGAAGTTATGATGGGCCACGACTCGTTAAAATGGCCATACGCCATGAAATCCATAATAGATGAATACTTTTTGAAAGTAAATGGATCTATAGACTTGGATGAAATATCCTTAAAGAAGCTCGACTTGTCGAAAAATTGTTTACGACAAAGTTCAAAGAGTTGACTACGATAAGATTAGATCTTCCGTAGCAATGCTTATAGTCTATGTGGATTATTCTAGTAATCACTACATATTTCTTTTATGAGATATGCTAGTAGGATGGCAAAATACACTACTTAACAGAAGTATGTATACAAGATACAACCAATTGTTTTGCTAGTCCGTAGAATACTAGATAGGTATATGAACTTCAATTGGATGAAGTGAGTATCACGGAGTTGGAATCTTCACCAAGATGAAATAGTCAAAGAGTTTTTGATTTTATCAGAGACGATGAAGAGGTTTGCATTTGCAAGAAATTAAGTGGGAGCGCTGAGACATATTTATAATACTTTATGTAGGTGACATATAGTTGGTTATAAATAATGTAATTATATACTTGATTAAAAGGATTCATTGAGAAATTAACTTCAATGAAAGGATATGGACTGAAACAAATTTAGTGTCAAGATCTATGAAGATAGATTGAAACACATAAATAAGTTTAAGTCAAAGTACATAGAATAGATATTGAAATAGTTCAATATAGAAATATTAAGAAGATGTTCTTGTCATGTGAAGTTTTAACAAGACTTGAGTGTATCTGACACTCAATGAGTAAAAACACATGAGTGATTTTAGATCACGAATAATATGTACACAATCAGATATCTTGTGCTCTAAAATGTTATGAGCATATACCAGAATGATTCATGAGATGATCATTGAAAAACAGTAAGAATATTTTTGAAGTACTTAAGAAGAACCAAGAATATATATATATATATATAGTTTTGTATGGAGAAATGACAAACAAATCGCTGTAAGATGTTGCACCGATATTTGTTTTGTCACATATGAAAATAAAATTTCAATCTCAAATTAGACTAAGTGTTGTTTTAAAAGGTAGCACAATGAGCTAGAAGTTGTCTATGCTAAATTTAGAATAGTTCTAAATATTGTGACGGATTCTACAAAAGAAGGCAGAATATGTCATTGTTTTGACAAATGACAAAGGATGTTAAAGTCAAGAGGTTCTTTGAGAACTTGGTGTAGTTCCGACAGAGTCAGAATTTTGAAGCTATATTGTGTGTGACAATATTAGTGACATATTTCAGACAGCGGAATTAAGGTTCCACCAGAAGATCAAACATTTTTAATGCCGACTCATTTGGAAGTGATGCGTTCAGACGCAAATGAATTACAAAATACATACGTTTCTGAGCGTGTCAGATCCGTTGACTAAAAACCTCTCCCGTGAGCAATACATGATAAAACACCAGAAGGCCAAGGTGTTATATCTTTACAAATGTAAACTAGATTATTGACTCTAGTGCAAGTGGGAGACTGAAGGAGATATGCCCTAGAGGCAATAATAAAGTGGTTATTATTTATATCTTTATGTTTATGACAAATGTTTATATATCATGCTATAATTGTATTAACCGAAACATTAGTACATGTGTGATATGTAGACAACAAAGAAGTCCCTAGTATGCATCTTAAACTAGCTTGTTGATTAATGGATGATTAGTTTCATAATCATGAACATTGGATGTTATTAATAACAAGGTTATGTCATTGTATGAATGATGTAATGGACACACCCAATTAAGCGTAGCATAAGATCTCGTCATTAAGTTATTTGCTATAAGCTTTCGATACATAGTTACCTAGTCCTTATGACCATGAGATCATGTAAATCACTTATACCGGAAAGGTACTTTGATTACACCAAACGCCACTGCGTAAATGGGTGGTTATAAAGGTGGGATTAAGTATCCGGAAAGTATGAGTTGAGGCATATGGATCAATAGTGGGATTTGTCCATCCCGATGACGGATAGATATACTCTGGGCCCTCTCGGTGGAATGTCGTCTAATGTCTTGCAAGCATATGAATGAGTTCATAAGAGACCACATACCACGGTACGAGTAAAGAGTACTTGTCAGGAGACGAGGTTGAACAAGGTATAGAGTGATACCGAAGATCAAACCTCGGACAAGTAAAATATCGCGTGACAAAGGGAATTGGTATTGTATGTGAATGGTTCATTCGATCACTAAAGTCATCGTTGAATATGTGGGAGCCATTATGGATCTCCAGATCCCGCTATTGGTTATTGGTCGGAGTGAGTACTCAACCATGTCCGCATAGTTTACGAACCGTAGGGTGACACACTTAAAGTTGGATGTTGAAATGGTAGAACTTGAATATGGAATGGAGTTCGAATATTTGTTCGGAGTCCCGGATGAGATCCCGGACATCACGAGGAGTTCCGGAATGGTCCGGAGAATAAGATTCATATATAGGAAGTCATATTCCAAGTTTGGATATGATCCGGTGCATTTATGGCAGGTTCTAGAAGGTTCTAGAAAAGTCTGGAAGAAATCACCATGGAAAGTAGAGTCCCGGAGGGACTCCACCTTGCATGGCCAGCCAACCCTAAAGGGGAGGAGTCCAAGGTGGACTCCCCTAGGGTGGCCGGCCAACCCCCCTCATGGAAGGGGGGAATCCCACCCCAAGTGGGATTCCCACCTTGGGTAGGTTTCCCTACATATGGGAGGTTTCATTGTTGGGGTCTTATTCGAAGACTTGGATACCAACACTTGGGGATTTCCACCTATATAATGAGGAGGAGAGGGAGGGGGCTGCCCACTCTTGGCCGCACCACCAAGGGCTGCCCTTGGCCGGCGCCCTAGCCTCCCCCTCTCTCCCCGAACCCTAGCGGTCTCTCTCCTCCACCACATCCCGCACGCTTAAGCGAAGCTCCGCCGGATTTCTCCACCACCACCGACACCACGCCGTCGTGCTGTCGGATTCAAGAGGAGCTACTACTTCCGCTGCCCGCTGGAACGGGGAGGTGGATGTCGTCTTCATCAACAACCGAACGTGTGACCGAGTACGGAGGTGCTGCCCGTTCGTGGCGCCGGAAGTGATCGTGATCAAGATCTTCTACGCGCTTTTGCAAGCGGCAAGTGATCGTCTACCGCAGCAATAAGAGCCTACTCTTATAGGCTTTGGAATCTCTTCAAGGGTTAGTCTTGATCATCCCCTCGTTGCTACCGTCTTCTAGATTGCATCTTGGCTTGGATTGTGTGTTCGCGATAGGAAATTTTTTGTTTTCTATGCAACATTATCCTACACTGCATAATGTGCCAGCCTGTCCCATTGAATGCCTTGATCTCCACCTCAAAGAAATTTCGATTTCTGACTACCGAGGAAGGAGAAATGATGTTATTGTCTCCAGGTTCTTTATACAGAACACTAGAATGCTCAAAGTAATGAATTTTGGTGTAAGATATCATCACAAGAAGATCTGGTGGGATACCCAGTTCAAGCAGCTAGACCTGAAGAACACCGCTTATAGAGATGTTGATTTTCAGTTTGGATATTTACCATCCTTAGATAAGTTCAGCTCGGACGGTGTTCTTAGCTGGTTGGTACATGACTTGTCAGTGGCTGATCCCTTTTCTAGAGGGATATATGCAAGAGATGGGCCAATTTCTGCATAGTGTTAGTTTAACTCCCTATATTTTGTACTGGTCTGAACAATATATTTTATCACTCTGTTAATGTAGTTCAGACTTGATGTTATTCTTGTGAACATGGTCTAATATTCTAATGCTTTCCCGATGTATGTACTACTAGTGATATATACAGAAGCTAGCAATTGGTTGACAAAATTTACTACTCCCTCTGGTTCATATTAATTGACTCTAATATAGATGTATCTAGACATATTATAGTTCTAGATACATCCATATTGAAGTCAATTAATATGAATCGGAGGGAGTAAAAAAAGCCTGTAACGCATGTTCACATTCAGTTCGTCAATGCTAGTGTTCACAGAGGAAAGGTTTATTGTTCACAGAGGCTGACATGTGGGGCCCATGAGCCAACAGAGTCCTCAACGTTTCAAAGGCGGCAGGGGATCAAAAAAAAGGAAGTAGCCACAAATTAGGGTAAAAAATAACTCCAAGAAAGGAAACTTTTTTTGTAAATAGAGGACGACATGCGGGTCCCATTTTGCACGGGATCGAAAGAAAAAAGGCAAGTGACCAAATATCAGGAGCCAAAAATAATCCACGAAAAGAAACTTTTATTGTACATAGAGGATGACATGTGGGTCCCATTTTGCAATAGCGGTCTCATAGTTTCCAGGTGGCACAGGATCAAAAGAAAAAGGAAGTAGCCAGAAATCAGGGTGTCAAAAAATCCATGAAAAGAAAGATTTCAATTGGGCTGCATCTGGACATCTGGGCCTTTGAACTATCGTGCTGGAAGCCTTTTGACTCGTACAATTTAAGCCCACTCCAAAACAGGAAAGTCCAATGCTTGGCAAAAACAAAAAAACAAGGAGATTCAACATATAAGTTTGTTTATGTAAAAACAAAGATTTAATTTATCCCTTTGCAATAGCTCAGAGCGAAATACACTGTTTATTGTCTGCAAAATAATCAAGATATCACATGTTTCTTGTACGGGGAGGCTGACATCAGGGACCCATGAGCCAGCAGCGTCGTCAACGTTTTAAAGGCGGCAGGGGATCGAAAGAAAAAATAATACAAAAATAAGTTGGTAAAAATCCAAGAAAATAAACATTTATCGTTCTAAGAGGATGACATGCGGGACCCTTGAGGCAGCAGCATCCTCAACCTTTGCATAAAGAGGATTTGCAGTACGGGGAGGCTGACATTGGGGACCCATGAGCCAGCAGCATCGTCAACGTTTTAAAGGCGGCAGGAGATCGAAAGAAAAAATAAGCCAAAAATCAGTTGGTAAACAAAACCAAGAAAAGAAACATTTACCTTTCTGAGGGGATGACATGTGGGACCCATGAGGCAGCAGCATCCTCAACTATTCCAAGGCGGCAGGGGATCAAAAGAAAAAGGAAATAGCCAGAAATTAAGTAGGGTAAAAAATAAATCCAACAAAGGAAACTTTTATTGTTCATAGAGGATGACATGCGGGACCCATGAGCCAGCAGCCTCAACGTTTCAAAGTCGGCATGAGATCGAAAGAAAAAGGCAAGTGACCAAATATCAGGAGCCAAAGATAATCCAAGAAAAGAAACTTTATTGTACATAGAGGATGACATGCGGGTCCCATTTAGCGGCCTTTGTATCAACGTTTGAGAGGCGGCAGCGATCGAAAGAAAAATGCAAGAGACCAAATCTGAGGTGCCAAAAAAATCCAAGAAAAGAAAGTTTTATAGTACATAGAGGATGACATGCGGGTCCCATTTAGCATCAGCGGTATCACCGTTTGAGAAGCAGCAGGGGATCAAAAGAAAAAAAGGAAATAGCCAGAAATTAATTAGGGGTCAAAAATAAATCCACCAAAGGAAACTTTTATTGTTCATAGAGGATGACATGTGGGACCGACCTGCCAACAGCGTCCTCATCATTTCAAAGGGGGCAGGGGATCAAAAGAAAAAGGAAAATAGCCAGAAATTAGGGGTCAAAAATAACTCCAAGAAAGGAAACTTTTATTGTTCGTAGAGGATGACATGCGGGACCCATGAGCCAGCAGGTTACTCCACGTTTCAGAGGCGGCATGAGATCGAAAGAAAAAGGCAAGTGACAAAATATCTGGAGACAAAGATAATCCAAGAAAAGAAACTTTATTGTTCATAGAGGCTGACATGTGGGACCCATGAGCCAGCAGAATCCTCAACGTTTCAAAGGCGGCAGGTGATCAAAAGAAAAAGGCAAGTGACCAAATATCAGGAGCCAAAAATAATCCAAGATTTATTGTACATAGAGGATGACATGCGGGTCCCATTTTGCAGCAGCGGTCTCAATGTTTCAAATGCGTCTTGAGATCAAAAGAAAAAGAAAGTAGCTAGAAATTAGGGGCTCAAAAAAATCCAAGAAAAGAAAGTTGATGGTCATAGAGGATGACATGCGGGTCCCATGAGCCAGCAGCTTACTCAACGTTTCCAAGGCGGCAGGGGATGAAAAGAAAAAGGAAATAGGCAAAAATCAGAGGGTGAAAAAAAATCCAAGAAAATAAACTTTTATAACACATAGAGGATGACATGCGGGTCCCATTTAGCAGCAGGTTCCTCAACGTTTCAAACGTGGCATGAGATCGAAAGAAAAAGGCAAGTGACCAAATATCAAGAGCCAAAAATAATCCAAGAAAAGAAACTTGAATGTACATAGAGGATGGCATGCGGGTCCCATTTAGCAGCAGCTGTATCAACGTTTGAGATGCGGCAGGCGATCGAAAGAAAAATGCAAGTGACCAAATATGAGGTGCCAAAAAAAATCCAAGAAAAGAAAGTTTTATAGTACATAGAGGATGACATGCGGGTCCCATTTTGTAGCAGCGGTCTCAACGCTTCCAAGGCGGCACAGGACCAAAAGAAAAATGAAGTAGCCAGAAATCAGGGGTTGAAAAAATCCAAGAAAAGAAAGATTTCAATTGGGCTGCATCTGGACATCTGGGCCTTCGAACTATCTTGCTGGGCCTTTTGACTCGTACAATTTCAGCCCACTCCAAAATAGGAAAGTTCGGATTTTTCTAAAAAAAAACAGGAAAGTCCTATGCTTTGCAAAAACAAAAAACAAGGAGATTCAACATATAAGTTTGTTTATGTAAATATAAAGATTTAATTTATCAGTTTGCAATAGCTCAGAGCGAAATACAATGTTTATTGTCTGCAAAATAAGATATCACATGTTTCTTGTACGGGGAGGCTGATATCGGGGACCCATGAGCCAGCAGCGTCGTCAACGTTTCAAAGGCGGCAGGGGATCGAAAATAAAAAAAACCAAAAATAAGTTGGTAAAAAAATCCAAGAAAAGAAAACATTTATCATTCTGAGAGGATGACCTGCGGGACCCATGAGGCAGCAGCATCCTCAACGTTTATTGTTTATAGAGGCTGACATGTGGGACCCGTGAGCCAGCAGCGTCATCAACGTTTTAAAGGCGGCAGGAGATCGAAAGAAGAAAAAAAAGCCAAAAATCAGTTGGTAAACAAAATCCAAGAAAAGAAACATTAACCTTTCTGAGAGGATGACATGCGGGACCCATGAGGCAGCAGCATCCTCAACGATTCCAAGGCGCCAGGGGATCAAAAGAATAAAAGGAAATAGCCAGAAATTAATTAGGGGTCAAAAATAAATCCACCAAAGGAAACTTTTATTGTTCATAGACATGTGGGACCGACCTTCCAACAGCGTCCTCATCGTTTCAAAGGGGGCAGGGGATGAAAATAAAAAGGCAAATAGCTAGAAATTAGGGGTCAAAAATAACTCCAAGAAAGGAAACTTTTATTGTTCGTAGAGGATGACATGCGGGATCCATGAGCCAGCAGCTTACTCAACGTTTCAAAGGCGGCATGAGATCGAAAGAAAAAGGCAAGTGACCCAATATGAGGAGCCAAAAATAATCCAAGATTTATTGTACATAGAGGATGACATGTGGGTCCAATTTTGCAGCAGCGGTCTCAATGTTTGAAATGCGGCTTGAGATCAAAAGAAAAAGAAAGTAGCTAATAATTAGGGGGTCAAAAAAAATCCAAGAAAAGAAAGTTGATGGACATAGAGGATGACATGCGGGTCCCTTGAGCCAGCAGCTTACTCAACATTTCAAAGGGGGCAGAGGGGATCAAAAGAAAAAGGCAAGCCAAAAATCAGAGGGTGAAAAAAAATCCAACATAGGAAAGTTTTATAGCACATAGAGGATGACATGCGGGTCCCATGAGCCAGCAGGTTCCTCAACGTTTCAAACGTGGCATGAGATCGAAAGAAAAAGGCAAGTGACCAAATATCAGGAGCCTAAAATCCAAGAAAAGAAACTTGATTGTACATACAGGATGACATGCGGGTCCCATTGTGCGGCAGTGGTCCCAACGTTTCAAATGCGGCTTGAGATCAAAAGAAAATGAAAGTAGCCAGAAATTAGGGGGTCAAAAAAAAACTCCAAGAAAGGAAAGCTTTATCGTTCATACAGGCTGACATGTGGGACCTATGTGCCAGCAGCTTACTAAACGTTTCAAAGGCGGCAGGGGATCAAAAGAAAAAGGAAATAGCCAAAAATCAGAGGGTGAAAAAATCCAAGAAATCAAACTTTTATTGTACATAGAGGATGACATGCGGGTCCCATGAGCCAGCAGATTCCTCAACGTTTCCAACGTGGCATGAGATCGAAAGAAAAAGGCAAGTGACCAAATATCAGGAGCCAAAAATAATCCAAGAAAAGAAACTTTATTGTACATAGAGGATGACATGCGGATCCCATTTTGCAGCAGCGGTCTCAACGTTTCCAAGGCGGCACAGGACCAAAAGAAAAATGAAGTAGCCAGAAATCAGGGGGTGAAAAAAATCTAAGAAAAGAAAGATTTCAATTGGGCTGCATCTGGACATATGGGCCTTCGAACTATCCTTCTGGGCCTTTTGACTCGTACAATTTCAGCCCACTCCAGAACATGAAAGTTCGGATTTTTCTCAAAAAAAAAAACAGGAAAGTCCTATGCTTCGCCAAAACAAAAAACAAGGAGATTCAAGATATAAGTTGTAAAAATAAAGATTTAATTTATCCGTTTGCAATAGCTCAGAGCGAAATACACTGTTTATTGTCTGCAAAATAATCAAGATATCACATGTTTCTTGTACGGGGAGGCTGATGATGACCCACAAGTATAGGGGGTGTATCGTAGTATCTTCGACAAGTAAGAATGTCGATCCCAACGAGGAGTGGAAGGTGTTGACAAGCAGTTTTGATGAAGGATTCACTGTAAATGCTCACAGACAAGTATTCAGGGGGTTTTGATGTAACAGGTGAATAAAGTACGAGTAAGTAAAGTGCGAGAGTAACAATTGCAGCGAGTGGCCCAATCCTTTTTAGCACAAAGGACAAGCCGGTTTGTTTACTTATAATGACCAAACGTTCTTGAGGACACACGGGATTTTAGTCTAGTGCTTTCGCTACATACGGCTAATTAATCTTCATTGTTTTGATAAGTGTTGTGTGGGTGAACCTATGCTAATGTACCGCCCTTCCTAGGACTAATACATACTTGTGATTATACCCCTTGCATGCATCCGCAACTACAAGAAAGTAATTAAGATAAATCTAACCATAGCCTTAAACTCTGAGATCCTGCGATCCCTCCTGCATCGATATACCAACGGGGGCTCAGGTTTCTGTCACTCCGGCAACCCCGCAATTGGCAAACGAGTACATGATGCATTCCCCTAGGCCCATAAAGGTGAAGTGTCATGTAGTCGACGTTCACACGACACCACTAGAAGAATAACACCACAACTTAAATATCATAACATTGAATACTACTCAACCATAATTCACTACTAACATTTAGACTTCACCCATGTCCTCAAGAACTAAACGAACTACTCACGAGACATCATATGGAACATGATCAGAGGTGATATGATGATGAATAACAATCTGAACATAAACCTTGGTTCAATGGTTTCACTCAATAGCATCAATAACAAGTAGAAATCAACACCGGGAGAGTTTCCCCTATCAAACAATCAAGATCAAACCCAAATTGCTACAGCGGTGACGAGGTGCAGTGGTGGAGACGGCGGTGATGATGATGAAGATGATGGTGATGGTGATGGAGATGATGTCCAGCTCGATGGCGGTGACGATGGCGTCGATTTCCCCCTCCGGGAGGGAATTTCCCCGGCGGATTCCTGCCCGCCGGAGAGCTCTTTTCTCTCTGGTGTTCTCCGCCCCGCAGAGGCGGCTGTGGCTCTGTTCGACGTACCCCTCTGGCTTAGGTTTTCGGGACGAAGGCGTACGCGAAGAAAAGGAGGCGAGAGGGGGCTGTGGGCCCCCTCCTCACAGGGCGGCGCGGCCAGGGCAGGGCCCGCGCCGGCCTGTGAGGGGGGCCCATGGCGGCCCTCCTCAGCTCCCCCTTCTGGCTCCCTTCGTCATCTGGAAAAATAGGAGTTTTCATGTAATTCCCGTCAATTGTTGATCTTCCGAAATATTGCGTTCTGACGATGCTTTTTCCAGCAGAATCCTAGCTCCGGTGCGCGATCCTCCAATAATCATGAAACATGCAAAATAGATGAAATAACATAACTATTATCTCCAAATATGAAATATATCAATGAATAACAGCAAATTATGATATAAAATAGTGATGCAAATTGGACGTATCAACTCCCCCCAAGCTTAGACCTCGCTTGTCCCCAAGCGAAACTGAACTCGGTAAACAAGACCACATGTTTATGGAGTGAAGAGTCGATAAATCAAATACGGACAAGAAGCATCATGTTCATTCACAAAAGACATTCTAGTAAACAACTTCCTCATATGACTCAACTTGAAACAAGTATAAGGTAATCACAAATAAAGGTGCATAAGAAATCATAATTGGTGATGGCAAACTTTGTTCTTGGTCAGAGAACAGTTAACAGATTACACTTATCTATTGAGCAGCGCTCCCATATTAAAGCTTATGTGGCTCATCCTGCATACTCAATCATAATGATCATTGATAACTTGCTAAGCTATATTCATTCAGATAAAACTTGTACTAAACAAGGAAGAGTAAAGACATGATGAAGCAAATCACAATATAATGGTTTGATCACAACAACTCAAATGCTTGCTTGAGATGGAGGGAAATAGGTGTACTGACTCAACATAAAGTAAAAGACAGGCCCTTCGCAGAGGGAAGCGGGGATTAAATCATGTGCTAGAGCTTTTCAAGTTTTGAAATCATATAGAGAGCATAAAAGTAAAGTTTTGGGGGGTGTTTGTTGTTGTCAACGATTGGTAGCGGGTACTCTAACCCCCTTGCCAGACAAACTCTCAAAGAGCGGCTCCCATAAAGTTTTATTTTTGGTTGACACTCCTTCCAACCTTTGCTTTCACAAACCATGGCTAACCGAATCCTCGGGTGCCTGCCAACAATCTCATACCATGAAGGAGTGTCTTTTTATTTTAGTTTTATTTTAGATGACACTCCTCCCCACCTTTGCTTTCTCAAGCCATGGCTAACCGAATCCTTCGGGTGCCGTCCAACAATCATATACCATGGGGGAGTGTCTATTTTGGTTAATTAGTTTGGGACTGGGAATCCCATTGCCAGCTCTTTTTGCAAAGTTATTGGATAAGTGGATGAAGCCACTAGTCCATTGGTGAAAGTTGCCCAACAAGATTGAAAGATAAACACCACATACTTCCTCATGAGCTATAGAACATTGACACAAATAAGGAGTAATAAAGTTTTGAATTGTTTAAAGGTAGCACATGAAGTATTTACTTGGAGTGGCAGGAAATACCACATAATAGGTAGTCATAGTGGACACACATGGCATGGGTTTTGGTTTAAAGGTTTGGATGCACGAGAAGCATTCCCTCTCAGTACAGGTCTTTGGCTAGCAAGGTTAATTAGCAAGCATAAGAGTTGAGGGAAACAAACGAATACACATGTGATAGACATAATCATGCATCTTTCTTGCAAGCACAAACAATTTTAACTTCAGAATAATAAGCTATGAGCTAACAAGAAAGGAAGACAATGAAACAACTATATGTATTTCTCTTTTCTACTTAAACCTCAAGGTGTTGTTGCTATTGACCAATGCTAAGTTTGCCAAAACCAAATAGATTTACTCAATGCTCCCAAAGTGGTACCAATACTAAAATCAAGATCAATCATATAATAGAAATTGCAAACTAAAATAAGGTGTGCAATATGTAAATGATAAGACTTCTCATTAATATTTCATAACGATAACTCACCCCAAGGGATACATAGACAAACTAAAGGAGAGATACTTCCACACTGCAACCCATCTTATATGATAACTTCCCTACTCATGATATGACACTACTTGATAATAAAAAGTAAGAAGGTGGTGATGATGTGATACCGTGGCACTCCCCCAAGCTTGAAACAAACCAAGGGGATGCCAATACCGATGATGAATTAATCCTTCAGTGGTGATGGTGAATTCTTGACAAGCTTCTCAACAAGCTCCTGAAGCTCATCAATCTTGTACATGAGGTTGCGGATCATCTCCGAGTTATGCTCGACGCGGTTAAGAAGTATGTCCGACGGCGAGTCCCAACTCTTGGAGTTGTTTCCCCACACTTCAGTTTCAGGCTTCATCCTTCCTGCAGTGTTAGAACGATCTATATCACAATTGCTAGGCAATGCTGCCTTGGGAGTCCCTTCAATTTGATTATTGAAAATTAGATTGCGGAAGGGGTGATGAGTGCCTGGAGAATATGTCTTTGGAGCTGGGTAGTGACGTGGAAGTCTTCCTCCGGTGCGAATTCTTGCGCTCTTCTTTGCATTAAAAGGGTTCTCCACCACCTCGACGCTTGCAATGGTAGCACGCGGGTACGCGCACGAGTCTTCCTCCACTTCTTCTTCATCTTCTTCCTTGACGCTCTCGTCCACCTCTTTCCACTCGGGATCTTGAATATTTTCCTCCATAGGCACCTTGTCTTTGTTGTTGGAGACCATGGCGCTTCTAGATCAAAAATAGATCCTGGCAGAAACAGCTCGAAACAAAACACGTCGAGAAAACGATATACGGACCTCCAGGGGTCCGGGGGATTATATAGCAGTAATTTTTACGACAGAAGGAAAGTACCAGGTCAAACAAGAGTCGGAGAGGGACAACGAGGCGGTGTCCTCATAGGGCGGCGTGGCCAGGCTGGGGCCTGCACCGGCCTATGGGGGCACGCCCTCGTGCGCCTCCTCCACTCCGTTTCGATCTCGTAATTTTTCATATTTTCCAAAAACAGCAAAAACAATGTTCGGAAAGTAAATCGCGAACTTTTTATTACCTGTACTGTTACCTATTCAAAGTCGAGTTCTGGCGGACTGCTAATTTGACCTTTGATGAAAGCCTCCGGTGTTTCCACTCGAATAACATCAACATCTACATTATAAGAATCACCTGAGATATAATGCTTGAGTCTTTGTCCATTCACCACTTGCGTGGCATTGCCTTGGAGAGAACTAATTTTAATTGCTCCTGACCGATAAACCTCATCAATGACATATGGTCCTTCCCATTTCGAGAGTAATTTCCCTGCAAAGAATCTGAGACGAGACCGATACAATAGGACTTTATCCCCAACATTAAATTCTCTTTTGATAATTCTTCTATCATGCCATTTCTTAACTTTCTCTTTAAAGAGTTTAGCATTTTCATAAGCTTCACTTCTCCATTCATCTAGAGAACTTAATTGCAACAACCTCTTATCACCGGCTAGTTTAGGATCTTTGTTTAGTTCCCTAACAGCCCAATAAGCTTTGTGCTCTAATTCTAAAGGTAAATGACAAGCTTTTCCATAAACCATTTTATAGGGCGACATACCCATAGGATTTTTATAAGCAGTTCTATAAGCCCATAGTGCGTCTTTCAATTTAATAGCCCAGTTCTTTCTAGTTTTATTGACAGTCTTTTGCAAGATAGATTTAATCTCTCTATTTGATAATTCTACTTGCCCACTAGTTTGAGGATGATAAGCAGAAGCAATTCTATGATTAATACCATATTTAGCAAGAGTTTTTCTAAAACCACCATGAATAAAATGAGAACCTCCATCTGTCATAATATATCTAGGAACTCCAAATCTAGGAAAAATAATATGTAAAAGCATTCTTAAAGAGGTCTCACCATCAGCACTTTTTGTAGGTATGGCTTCCACCCATTTAGTAACATAATCAACAGCAACAAGTATATGAGTGTTACCTTCTGAAGAGGGAAAAGGTCCCATGAAGTCAAATCCCCAACAATCAAACGGTTCAATAACAAGAGTATAATTCATAGGCATTTCATTGCGTCTGGAGATATTACCAACCCTTTGACATTCATCACAAGATAAAATAAACTTCCTTGCATCTTTGAAGAGAGTTGGCCAATAAAAACCTGATTGCAGAACCTTTTGCGCGGTTCTATCTCCGGCGTGATGTCCTCCATAAGCACTACCATGACATTTACTCAATATTTCTTGTTGTTCATATTCGGGAACACACCTTCGCAGAATACCATCCACTCCTTCTTTATATAAGTGTGGGTCATCCCAAAAATAATGCCTCAAGTCATAAAAGAATTTCCTCCTCTGCTGAGCTGAAAAGGTTGGAGGCAAGTACTTGGAAACAATAAAGTTAGCATAATCAGCATACCAAGGGCTATCTCGCGAATTCACCTTTATTACAGCCAATTGTTCATTTGGAAAACTATCATTAACAGGAACAGGATCATAAGCAATATTTTCCAATCTAGACAAATTATCAGCACCTTTCCTATCTACAATATGTAAATCAAATTCTTGCAAAAGAAGTACCCATCTAATAAGCCTTGGATTAGCATCTTTCTTTGTCATAAGGTATCTAATTGCAGCATGATCAGTATGAATCGTAACTTTTGAATCAACAATATATGATCTAAATTTATCACAAGCAAAGACTACAGCTAACAATTCTTTTTCAGTAGTAGCATAATTTATTTGAGCAGCATCAAGAGTTTTACTAGCATAATGAATAACATTCAGTTTTTTATCTACTCGCTGTCCAAGAACAGCGCCTACAGCAAAATCACTAGCATCACACATAATTTCAAATGGTAAATTCCAATCAGGGGGTTCAATTATAGTGGCAGTTGTTAAGGATTTCTTTAGAGTTTCAAAAGCTTCCTTACAATCATCATCAAAAACAAAAGGTACGTCTTTTTGAAGAAGATTAGTAAGAGGCTTTGAAATCTTAGAGAAGTCTTTAATAAACCTCCTATAAAACCCAGCATGACCAAGAACACTACGAATACCTTTAACATCCCTAGGATAGGGCATCTTCTCAATTGCTTCAACTTTAGCTCTATCAACTTCAATACCTCTCTCAGAAATTTTATGTCCCAATACAATTCCTTCATTAACCATAAAGTGGCATTTCTCCCAATTAAGAACAAGGTTAGTTTCTTCACATCTCTGCAAAACTTTATCAAGGTTTCGCAAGCAACTATCAAAAGAATTCCCATAGACAGAAAAATCATCCATGAATACCTCTACAATACTCTCACAAAAGCCATGAAAAATAGCAGACATGCATCTTTGAAAAGTAGCAGGAGCATTACATAAACCAAAAGGCATACGCCTATAAGCATAAGTTCCATAGGGACAAGTGAAAGTGGTTTTCTCTTGATCTTTAGTTTTAACAGCAATTTGTGAAAACCCAGAATAACCATCAAGAAAGCAAAAATGAGTATTTTTAGATAGCCTTTCTAACATTTGATCAATAAATGGTAAAGGGTAATGATCTTTCTTAGTAACCTTATTAACTTTTTGATAATCAATGCACATTCTATAACCTACAACTACTCTTTGAGGTATGAGCTCATCATTATCATTAGGCACAACAGTCATTCCTCCTTTCTTAGGAACACAATGCACAGGACTAACCCATCTACTATCAGCAATAGGATATATAATACCAGCTTCAAGGAGTCTTAATACCTCATTTCTTACCACATCCTTCATCTTAGGAATTAGACGACGCTGAGGTTCAACAACAGGCTTTGCATCATCTTCCATATTAATGGCGTGTTGGCAAATAGAGGGAGAAATCCCATTCAAGTCATCAAGAGTGTAGCCAATAGCACCTCGGTGTTTCTTCGATATTTCCAATAACCTTTCTTCTTCAAACTACGAAAGCTTAGAACTAATAATAACAGGATATATTTTCTTATCATCAATATGAGCATATTTAAGATTATCAGGCAATGGTTTTAAATCAAAGATAGGATCTTCCTTTGGTGGTGGTGTTGTACCTAGATCTTCTACCGGTAAATCATGTTTAAGAATAGGTTGACGAAGGAAAATTTCATCAAGCTCATCTCTTTCTTCCCTAAAAACTTCACTCTCACTATTCTCCAAATGTTGCTGCAAAGGATTACTAGGAGCAAGAGCAATAGATGCACACTGTTCAACTTTAAAATCACTATTAGGCGAATCAATTTTATAAGGAGTTTTGGTAAATTTAGAGAAGTTAAACTCATAAGATTCACCAGCAAATTTAGTCAAAATTTTCTCTTTCTTGCAATCTATAATAGCTCCACATGTATTCAGAAAAGGTCTACCAAAAATGATAGGACAATATTTACTAGCAATGAGAACCAAGTACCAAAAAGTCAGCAGGATATTTAATCTTACCACATAGAACTTCCACATCTTGAATAATACCAATTGGAGAGATAGTTTCTCTATTAGCCAGCCGAATAACCACATCAATATCTTCAAGTTCACAAGAGCCAATTTCGTGCATAATCTCCGTGTAAAGCTCATAAGGAATAGCACTAATACTTGCACCAATATCACATAATCCATAATAACAATGATCACCAATTCTAACAGATAGCATAGGAACACTAGCTTTCCTAGACTTATTAGGATGCGAAACAATATTAGAAGCATCTTCACAGAAAATAATATGACCATCTTCTACATTTTCAGTCACAAGATCTTTAACAATTGCGACAGCAGGTTCAACTTTTATTTGTTCTTCGGGTTCTATAGGTTTCTTTTCACTTTTATGAACCGCACTATTTATAACAGAGTACTCCTTCATTTTAGCAGGGAAAGGAGTTTTTTCAATATAAGCTTCAAGAATAACATGATCAACAGTTTCAACTACAACACATTTATTTATAGATGAATCAATTTTATCTTTATACGGTTCATGATACTTATCAAAGTTCTTCTTAGGCAATTCATAATGAGAAGCAAAAGCTTTATAAAGATTTGCAGCAACTTGAGAATCAAGACCATAAGTAGCACTCATATTACGAAATTTATCAGTATCCATAAAAGCTTCAATGCATTTATAATCATAAATTATACCTGATTCTCTATCCTTGTCGTTCTCCCAACCTTCAGTATTTTCTTGGATCCGATTAAGAAGGTCCCTTTTAAACTCTTCCTTGTTGCGTGTAAATGATCCAGAACAAGAAGTATCCAGCAAGGTCTTGTCTTGAAAAGAAAGTCTTGCATAGAAATTGTCAATAATAATATTACCAGGAAGCTCATGAATGGGGCATTTGAGCATTAAAGACTTCAATCTCCCCCATGCTTGGGCAATACTCTCTCCTTCATGAGGCCAAAAATTATATATGCGATTCCGATCTTTGTGAATCTCACTTGGAGGATAGAACTTAGAATAAAACCGGGGCACAATATCATTCCATTCAAGAGAATCCCCATTATCCAGTAATTTATACCAATGCGCCGCTTTACCAGACAGTGATACAGAGAATAGTTTCTTCCTCACTTCATCCATAGCAATACCTGCACGCTTGAATAAACCGCATAATTCATGTAAGAACAGTAAATGATCTCCAGGGTGGACAGTTCCATCCCCTGTATAACGGTTACCCACTACACGTTCAATAATTTTCATAGGTATTTTGTATGGTAATTCTTCCTTACCTGGCGCCTCATCCACTACCTTTGTAGTAGTAGTAGATTTCCCAAATAAACACTCAAGAGAAGATCTCTCCATAATGAGTTATAGCAGCAGGCAGAAATAAAATCAGCACAAATAGTAGAAATTTCCCTTACCAATTCTACTTACCAATAGCACTTCACTCCCCGGCAACGGCGCCAGAAAATAGTCTTGATGACCCACAAGTATAGGGGGTGTATCGTAGTATCTTCGATAAGTAAGAATGTCGATCCCAACGAGGAGCAGAAGGTGTTGACAAGCAGTTTTGATGAAGGATTCACTGTAAATGCCCACAGACAAGTATTCAGGGGGTTTTCATGTAACAGATGAATAAAGTACGAGTAAGTAAAGTGCGAGAGTAACAATTGCAGCGAGTGGACCAATCCTTTTTAGCACAAAGGACAAGCCGGTTTATTTACTTATAATGACCAAACGTTCTTGAGGACACACGGGATTTTAGTCTAGTGCTTTCGCTACATACGGCTAATTAATCTTCATTGTTTTGATAAGTGTTGTGTGGGTGAACCTATGCTAATGTACCGCCCTTCCTAGGACTAATACATACTTGTGATTATACCCCTTGCAAGCATCCGCAACTACAAGAAAGTAATTAAGATAAATCTAACCACAGCCTTAAACTCTGAGATCCTGCGATCCCTCCTGCATCGATATACCAACGGGGGCTCAGGTTTCTGTCACTCCGGCAACCCCGCAATTGGCAAACGAGTACAAGATGCATTCCCCTAGGCCCATAAAGGTGAAGTGTCATATAGTCGACGTTCACACGACACCACTAGAAGAATAACACCACAACTTAAATATCATAACATTGAATACTACTCAACCATAATTCACTACTAACATTTAGACTTCACCCATGTCCTCAAGAACTAAACGAACTACTCACGAGACATCATATGGAACATGATCAGAGGTGATATGATGATGAATAACAATCTGAACATAAACCTTGGTTCAATGGTTTCACTCAATAGCATCAAAAACAAGTAGAAATCAACACCGGGAGAGTTTCCCCTATCAAACAATCAAGATCAAACCCAAATTGCTACAGCGGTGACGAGGTGCAGCGGTGGAGACGGCGGTGATGATGATGAAGATGATGGTGATGGTGATGGAGATGATGTCCAGCTCGATGGCGGTGACGATGGCGTCGATTTCCCCCTCCGGGAGGGAATTTCCCCGGCGGATTCCTGCCCGCCGGAGAGCTCTTTTCTCTTTGGTGTTCTCTGATACGTCTCTGACGTATCGATAATTTTTTATGTTCCATGCCACATTATTGATGTTATCTACATGTTTTATGCACACTTTATGTCATATTCGTGCATTTTCTGGAACTAACCTATTAACAAGATGCCGAAGTGCCGATTCTTTTTCTGCTGTTTTTGGTTTCAGAAATCCTAGTAAGGAAATATTCTCGGAATTGGACGAAATCAAAGCCCAGGGGCCTATTTTCTCACGAAGCTTCCAGAAGTCCGAAGGAGAGACGAAGAGGGGCCACGGAGGGGCCACACCATAGGGCGGCGCGGCCCCCCCTTGGCCGCGCCGGCCTGTAGTGTGGGGCCCCCGTGCCGCCTCTTGACCTGCCCTTCCGCCTATAAAAAGTCTCCGTGACGAAACCCCCATTACCGAGAGCCACGATACGGAAAACCTTCCAGAGACGCCGCCGCCGCCGATCCCATCTCGGGGGATCCAGGAGATCGCCTCCGGCACCCTGCCGGAGAGGGGAATCATCTCCCGGAGGACTCTACGCCGCCATGGTCGCCTCCGGTGTGATGTGTGAGTAGTCTACCCCTGGACTATGGGTCCATAGCAGTAGCTAGATGGTTGTCTTCTCCCCATTGTGCTATCATTGTCGGATCTTGTGAGCTGCCTAACATGATCAAGATCATCTATCTGTAATTCTATATGTTGCGTTTGTTGGGATCCGATGAATAGAGAATACTTGTTATGTTGATTATCAAAGTTATGCTTATGTGTTGTTTATGATCTTGCATGCTTTCCGTTACTAGTAGATGCTCTGGCCAAGTAGATGCTTGTAACTCCAAGAGGGAGTACTTATGCTCGATAGTGGGTTCATGCCTCGCATTGACACAGGACGATGTGAGAAAGTTCTAAGGTTGTGTTGTCTTGTTGCCACTAGGGATAAAACATTAGTGCTATGTTCAAGGATGTAGTCACTAGTTACATTACGCACCATACTTAATGCAATTGTCTGTTGTTTGCAACTTAATACTGGAGGGGGTTCGGATGATAACCTGAAGGTGGACTTTTTAGGCATAGATGCAGTTGGATGACGGTCTATGTACTTTGTCGTAATGCCCAATTAAATCTCACTATACTCATCATGATATGTATGTGCATGGTCATGCTCTCTTTATTTGTCAATTGCCCAACTGTAATTTGTTCACCCAACATGTTGTTTGTCTTATGGGAGAGACACCTCTAGTGAACTGTGGACCCCGGTCCAATTCTCTTTACTGAAATACAATCTACTGCAATACTTGTTCTACTGTTTTCTGCAAACAATCATCTTCCACACAATACGGTTAACTCTTTGTTACAGCAAGCCGGTGAGATTGACAACCTCACTGTTTCGTTGGGGCAAAGTACTTTGGTTGTGTTGTGCAGGTTCCACGTTGGCGCCGGAATCCCTGGTGTTGCGCCGCACTACATCCCGCCGCCATCAACCTTCAACGTGCTTCTTGGCTCCTCCTGGTTCGATAAACCTTGGTTTCTTTCTGAGGGAAAACTTGCTGCTGTGCGCATCATACCTTCCTCTTGGGGTTGCCCAACGAACGTGTGAAATACACGCCATCAAGCTCTTTTTCTGGCGCCGTTGCCGGGGAGATCAAGACACGCTGCAAGGGGAGTCTCCACTTCTCAATCTCTTTACTTTGTTTTTGTCTTGCTTAGTTTTATTTACTACTTTGTTTGCTGCACTCTATATCAAAAACACACAAAAATTAGTTACTTGTTTACTTTACTTAATATCATGCATGTTTTTATTTCACTAGTTAAGCATAATGGAAAACAACAAAAATATGAGAGATCTTTATGAACTTTATCTTGAATTAGGACATGATGTGTTTGAAGAGAGAATTAAAAAACCCATGGAACTTTATATGCATGCTAATGGGAATGTTATCACTATGAATGCTTTGAACACCATTATTGCTAATGCTATGGAAAATTCTAAGCTTGGGGAAGCTGGCTCTGATGAGCATGAACTTTTTATTCCCCCAAGCATGGAGGAGAAAATTTACTTTGATGACACTTTGCCTCCCATTTATGATGATAGTGGTATTTTGGTGCCACCTACTATTGAGGATAAAGTTTATTATGATTATACTATGCCTCCTACATTTGATGATTATGGTGATGAGAATAATAATGATAGCTACTTTGTTGAATTTGCTCCCACTACAATTAATAAGAATGACTATGCTTATGTTGGGAGTAGTAATTATTTTATGCATGAGACTCATGATAAGAATGCTTTATGTGATAGCTATATTGTTGAGTTTGCTCATGATGCTACTGAAAGTTATTATGAGAGAGGAAAATATGGTTGTAGAAATTTTCATGTTACTAAAACACCTCTCTATGTGCTGAAATTTTTGAAGCTACACTTGTTTTATCTTCCTATGCTTGTCACTTTGCTCTTCATGAACTTGTTTATTTACAAGATTCCTATGCATAGGAAGCATGTTAGACTTAAATGTGTTTTGAATTTGCCTCTGGATGCTCTCTTTTGCTTCAAATACCATTTCTTGCGAGTGCATCATCAAAACTGCTGAGCCCATCTTAATGGCTATAAAGAAAGAACTTCTTGGGAGATAACCCATGTGTTATTTTGCTACAGTACTTTGTTTTTATTTTGTGTCTTGGAAGTTGTTTACTACTGTAGCAACCTCTCCTTATCTTAGTTTAGTGTTTTGTTGTGCCAAGTAAAGTCTTTGATAGAAAAGTAAGTACTAGATTTGGATTACTGCGCAGTTCCAGATTTCTTTGCTGTCACGAATCTGGGTCCACCTCCCTGTAGGTAGCTCAGAAAATTAAGCCAATTTACGTGCATGATCCTCAGATATGTACGCAACTTTCATTCAATTTGAGCATTTTCATTTGAGCAAGTCTGGTGCCATTTTAAAATTCGTCAATACGAACTGTTCTGTTTTGACAGATTCTGCCTTTTATTTCGCATTGCCTCTTTCGCTATGTTGGATGAATTTCTTTGATCCACTAATGTCCAGTAGCATTATGCAATGTCCAGAAGTGTTAAGAATGATTGTGTCACCTCTGAATATGTCAATTTATATTGTGCACTAACCCTCTAATGAGTTGTTTCGAGTTTGGTGTGGAGGAAGTTTTCAAGGATCAAGAGAGGAGTATGATGCAACATGATCAAGGAGAGTGAAAGCTCTAAGCTTGGGGATGCACCCGGTGGTTCACCCCTGCATATATCAAGAAGACTCAAGCGTCTAAGCTTGGGGATGCCCAAGGCATCCCCTTCTTCATCGACAACATTATCAGGTTCCTCCCCTGAAACTATATTTTTATTCCATCACATCTTATGTGCTTTTTCTTGGAGCGTCGGTTTGTTTTTGTTTTTGTTTTGTTTGAATAAAATGGATCCTAGCATTCACTTTATGGGAGAGAGACACGCTCCGCTGTAGCATATGGACAAGTATGGTTTCTACTCATAGTATTCATGGCGAAGTTTCTCCTTCGTTAAATTGTTATATGGTTGGAATTGGAAAATGATACATGTAGTAATTGCTATAAATGTCTTGGGTAATGTGATACTTGGCAATTGTTGTGCTCATGATTAAGCTCTTGCATCATATGCTTTGCACCCATTAATGAAGAAATACATAGAGCATGCTAAAATTTGGTTTGCATATTTGGTTTCTCTAAGGTCTAGATAATTTCTAGTTTTGAGTTTGAACAACAAGGAAGACGGTGTAGAGTCTTATAATGTTTTCAATATGTCTTTTATGTGAGTTTTTCTGCACCGGTTCATCCTTGTGTTTGTTTCAAATAAGCCTTGCTAGCCTAAACCTTGTATCGAGAGGGAATACTTCTCATGCATCCAAAATACTTGAGCCAACCACTATGCCATTTGTGTCCACCATACCTACCTATACTACATGGTATTTTTCCGCCATTCCAAAGTAAATTGCTTGAGTGCTACCTTTAAAATTCCATCATTCACCTTTGCAATATATAGCTCATGGGACAAATAGCTTAAAAACTATTGTGGTATTGAATATGTAATTATGCACTTTATCTCTTATTAAGTTGCTTGTTGTGCGATAACCATGTTCACCGGGGACGCCATCAACTTTTCATTGTTGAATTTCATGTGAGTTGCTATGCATGTTCGTCTTGTCTGAAGCAAGAGAGATCTACCACCATATGGTTAAGCATGCATATGTTAGAGAAGAACATTGGGCCGCTAACTAAAGCCATGCTCCATGGTGGAAGTTTCAGTTTTGGACAACAATCCTCAAATCTCAAATGAGAAAATTATTAATTGTTGGTATATGCTTATGCATAAAAGAGGAGTCCATTATCTGTTGTCTATGTTGTCCCGGTATGGATGTCTAAGTTGAAGAATAATCAATAGCGAGAAATCCAATGCGAGCTTTCTCCTTAGACCTTTGTACAGGCGGCATAGAGGTACCCCTTTGTGACACTTGGTAAAAACAATGCATTGTGATGACCCGGTAGTCCAAGCTAATTAGGACAAGGTGCGGGCACTATTAGTACACTATGCATGAGGCTTGCAACTTATAAGATATAATTTACATGATGCATATGCTTTATTACTACCGTTGACAAAATTGTTTCATGTTTTCAAAATCAAAGCTCTAGCACAAATATAGCAATCGATGCTTTTCCTCTATGGAGGACCATTCTTTTACTTTCAATGTTGAGTCAGTTCACCTATTTCTCTCCACCTCAAGAAGCAAACACTTGTGTGAACTGTGCATTGATTCCTACATACTTGCTTATTGCACTTATTATATTACTCTATGTTGACAATATCCATGAGATATACATGTTACAAGTTGAAAGCAACCGCTGAAACTTAATCTTCTTTTGTGTTGCTTCAATGCCTTTACTTTGAATTATTGCTTTATGAGTTAACTCTTATGCAAGACTTATTGATGCTTGTCTTGAAGTGCTATTCATGAAAAGTCTTTGCTATATGATTCACTTGTTTACTCATGTCATATACATTGTTTTGATCGCTGCATTCACTACATATGCTTTACAAATAGTATGATCAAGATTATGATGGCATGTCACTCGGAAATTATACGTGTTATCGTTTTACTGCTCGGGACGAGCGAGAACTAAGCTTGGGATGCTGATACGTCTCGACGTATCGATAATTTCTTATGTTCCATGCCACATTATTGATGTTATCTACATGTTTTATGCACACTTTATGTCATATTCGTGCATTTTCGGAACTAACCTATTAACAAGATGCCGAAGTGCCGATTCTTTGTTTCTGCTGTTTTTGGTTTCAGAAATCCTAGTAAGGAAATATTCTCGAATTGGATGAAATCAAAGCCCGGGGGCCTATTTTCTCACGAAGCTTCCCGAAGTCCGAAGGAGAGACGAAGAGGGGCCACGGAGGGGCCACACCATAGGCGGCGCGGCCCCCCTTGGCCGCGCCGGCCTGTAATGTGGGGCCCCGTGCCGCCTCTTGACCTGCCCTTCCGCCTATAAAAAGTCTCCGTGACGAAACCCCAGCACCGAGAGCCACGATACGGAAAACCTTCCCGAGACGCCGCCGCCGCCGATCCCATCTCGGGGGATCCGGAGATCGCCTCCGGCACCCTGCCGGAGAGGGGAATCATCTCCGGAGGACTCTACGCCGCCATGGTCGCCTCCGGTGTGATGTGTGAGTAGTCTACCCCTGGACTATGGGTCCATAGCAGTAGCTAGATGGTTGTCTTCTCCCCATTGTGCTATCATTGTCGGATCTTGTGAGCTGCCTAACATGATCAAGATCATCTATCTGTAATTCTATATGTTGCGTTTGTTGGGATCCGATGAATAGAGAATACTTGTTATGTTGATTATCAAAGTTATGCTTATGTGTTGTTTATGATCTTGCATGCTTTCCGTTACTAGTAGATGCTCTGGCCAAGTAGATGCTTGTAACTCCAAGAGGGAGTACTTATGCTCGATAGTGGGTTCATGCCTGCATTGACACAGGACGATGTGACAGAAAGTTCTAAGATTGTGTTGTGCTGTTGCCGCTAGGGATAAAACATTAGTGCTATGTTCAAGGATGTAGTCACTAGTTACATTACGCACCATACTTAATGCAATTGTCTGTTGTTTGCAACTTAATACTGGAGGGGGTTCGGATGATAACCTGAAGGTGGACTTTTTAGGCATATATGCAGTTGGATGACGGTCTATGTACTTTGTCGTAATGCCCAATTAAATCTCACTATACTCATCATGATATGTATGTGCATGGTCATGCTCTCTTTATTTGTCAATTGCCCAACTGTAATTTGTTCACCCAACATGCTGTTTGTCTTATGGGAGAGACACCTCTAGTGAACTGTGGACCCCGGTCCAATTCTCTTTACTGAAATACAATCTACTGCAATACTTGTTCTACTGTTTTCTGCAAACAATCATCTTCCACACAATACGGTTAACTCTTTGTTACAGCAAGCCAGTGAGATTGACAACCTCACTGTTTCGTTGGGGCAAAGTACTTTGGTTGTGTTGTGCAGGTTCCACGTTGGCGCCGGAATCCCTGGTGTTGCGCCGCACTACATCCCGCCGCCATCAACCTTCAACGTGCTTCTTGGCTCCTCCTGGTTCGATAAACCTTGGTTTCTTTCTGAGGGAAAACTTGCTGCTGTGCGCATCATACCTTCCTCTTGGGGTTGCCCAACGAACGTGTGAAATACACGCCATCATTCTCCGCCCCGCAGAGGCGGCTGTGGCTCTGTTCGACGTACCCCTCTGGCTTAGGTTTTCGGGACGAAGGCGTACGCGAAGAAAAGGAGGCGAGAGGGGGCTGTGGGCCCCCTCCTCACAGGGCGGCGCGGCCAGGGCAGGGCCCGCGCCGGCCTGTGAGGGGGGGCCCATGGCGGCCCTCCTCAGCTCCCCCTTCTGGCCCCCTTCGTCATCTGGAAAAATAGGAGTTTTCGTGTAATTCCCATCAATTGTTGATCTTCCGAAATATTGCGTTCTGACGATGCTTTTTCCAGCAGAATCCTGGCTCCGGTGCGCGATCCTCCAATAATCATGAAACATGCAAAATAGATGAAATAACATAAGTATTATCTCCAAATATGAAATATATCAATGAATAACAGCAAATTATGATATAAAATAGTGATGCAAATTGGACGTATCAGCTGACATCAGGGACCCATGAGCCAGCAGCGTCGTCAACGTTTCAAAGGCGGCAGGGGATCGAAAATAAAAAAAAAACAAAAAATCGGTTGGTAAAAAAATCCATGAAAAGAAAACATTTATCGTTCTGAGAGGATGACATGCGGGACCGATGAGGCAGCAGCATCCTCAACGTTTCCAAGGCGGCAGGGGATCAAAGAAAAAAAGGAAATAGCCAGAAATTAATTAGGGGTAAAAAATAAATCCACCAAAGGAAACTTTTATTGTTCATAGAGGATGACATGTGGGACCGACCTGCCAACAGCGTCCTCATCGTTTCAAAGGGGGCAGGGGATCAAAAGAAAAAGGCAAATAGCCAGAAATTAGGGGTAAAAAATAACTCCAAGAAAGGAAACTTTTATTGTTTGTAGAGGATGACATGCGGGACCCATGAGACAGCAGCTTACTCAACGTTTCAAAGGCGACAGGGGATCGAAAGAAAAAGGCAAGTGACCAAATATGAGGTGCCAAAAATAATCCAAGAAAAGAAAGTTTTATAGTACATAGAGGATGACATGCGGGTCCCATTTAGCAGCAGCGGTATCACTGTTTGAGAGGCGGCAGGGGATCGAAAGAAAAAGTCAAGTGACCAAATATGAGGTGCCAAAAAAAATCCAAGAAAAGAAAGTTTTATAGTACGTAGAGGATGACATGCGGGTCCCATTTAGCAGCAGCGGTATCACTGTTTGAGAGGCAGCAGGGGATCGAAAGAAAAAGTCAAGTGACCAAATATGAGGTGCCAAAAAAATCGAAGAAAAGAAAGTTTTATAGTACATAGAGGATGACATGCGGGTCCCATTTAGCAGCAGCGGTATCACCGTTTGAGAGGCGGCAGGGGATCGAAAGAAAAAAGGCAAGTGACCAAATATGAGGTGCCAAAAAAAACTCCAAGAAGAGAAAGTTGATTGCTCATAGAGGATGACATGCGGGTCCCATTTAGCTGCAGCGGTCTCAACGTTTCCAATGCGGCAAGGGATCAAAAGAAAAAGGAAGTAGCCAGAAATCAGGGGGTCAAAAAAAATCCAAGAAAAGAAAGAAATTTGGTTCATAGAGGATGACAAGCGGGACCCATGATCCTGCATCGTAAACGGCTCGATCGGAGAGCGTTGAACGAGATGGCGCGATCGAGAAAAAAAACAATGCTAGAGAGGCTGCCATCTGGGCCCCACATCCCTGGGCGGTGCAGATTTGCGTTGACTCGGCCGGCGAACCCGAGAATTCGCGATGCACCACGTCCCGGGCCACCATACGCGACGTTTTGGCCGCTTTCGTCGGGCTAGGTGGCCTCAAAAACGAGAAAAAAAAAGTTTTGACATGCACCACGGAGGGACCAAAAATCGTCGGCCATGGTGCACCAGCAACCACGGCGCGACTTCAACTTCGTCGGCCATGGCAACTTTTCTTGTAGTGGTTCTAGATCTTTGAGAAATTTGGTGTTCTCGTTTTTTTAATTCTTCTCTTATTTTTCCATAGTTTTTGTAGCTTTAGTATAGTTTGAAAGTGAAGGATTTTGGCACCTCATATGTTCTGTCCATTGCATTTGGTGCATCGGTTTAAGTTTTCTACGAAAATTAATAGAAGTAAAAGTTCGTGAGATAATTACTCTCGGGTGCCTGAGCTTCTTCCTCTTAGGTCCTTGCATCCTAGATGGCTTGGTGACCTTACTGATGTTTACTTGGGAGCCTCCAATTTGTAGTGAAGATTGCCCAAGCTTGTGAACCTTGTGAATATTACTTGTGAGCCTCCAATTACGTTCTGGAGATTGTCCCAAGCTTATTTGGGTTCAATGGCCTTCCTCAAGATTCTCATTGTGGATCGATGATTTTCCTTTTTGTATGAAGGATCAAGGAGAATACAATGAGCAATTGTGCTATTTGGGGAGCCTTGTGCCTCCACACCGCTCCAAAGGAGAGAGCAGCATCCGTGAGCATCCGTGAGGGTGTGAACTTTGAATACATCATCATCTTCGCGTACCTTGGTTATTCCCATACCCGAACTCTTTACTTATGCACTTCACTTTTTGATAGACTTTGTGTTTGAAATTATATATCTTGCTATCACATAGTTGATTGTCTTGTTTAGAATAAGTTGTTAGCGCACATAGGTTAATCCTAGTTTATATATGTTTTGTGCTTGACAAATTAAACACTAGTTTTATTCATCATTTGTTCAAGCCTATATCGTAAAAGTTTTAAATCTCTTATTTACCCCTCTAGGTGAAATCCGTGTCTTTTCAGAGGTAGTTCAATATCAACCCGGGAATCAGCCTTGTGGGGGAAAACTTAAGCTTACTGCATTACACTATGTGCGCGAAGTTCCAACGATTTGGTAAACACGTGTAGTTTGTTGCCATCAAACACTACATTTAGGTCTCCTTTATCTTTCCCTAAAGTATCAACTAGATTAAAGCACTAGGGATGAGAGATCTCAGAAGATTAAGCTCTTGCAACAATGGAGGAGAGGAAAAAGTCGTCCTCAGGGAAGAAGGGTCCTTATATCCGGTGTGCGTTTCTCCATGGTCAAATCTCCCGGGGGTGGATGTTCCTGACCTCTTACGACATTTTATTCCGGGCGAGTCTAGTGTGGTAGGTCAACTTCCACACACCAAAATTTCCCCAGAAGCTGAGGGAGGGCGAAGACAAAATGTCCTTTTAGTTACGGGAAAATATTCAGGCGATTCCAATGCGATGCGCCAAGTGAAACACACAAAAAATACCCTGAATATTTCTGCCACTACCTCAAGGGCCAGAATATACGGGGTATAACCCGAAAACATCAATGCCTCCATAGGACAAAGACAACATCCTATGGATTTATTGTAAGTAGACCCCCCCCCCCCCCCGCCCCCCGCCGCGTAACGACTCAATAAATGAAAATCATACGGACTCCGTATCTTTTCTCTCTTCACCATGAGGGGTCTCCACTCTCCACCATCTATGCTTCATTCCAAAGATGTCTATACACTATCATAAAGCTGAAGCACGTGGTTAGTCCGCTAATCGTATTGTCATTAACAACAAAAGCACTTAGGATGGAAAACTTCATTTCACTTCTTTTCTTTAAGTTATTGCCTCAGAAGATAGGAGCGGTCCTAGGTGTTTTTGGTCACATCTTGTCATGGTTCTCCAATTGTTGGTTACTCATCTACTCAGCTTGTAATTTAGGGCCTCTCTGTTTAACGCCTAACCATGCCACACTATTTGTTCCAAATGCGCCGGAAGCCGCAATTTTTGCGGTGAGCAAATTTCTCTACACACTTGTGGCAAAGACTTGGTGAGAAATATTGTGTGTGACACGTGAGCAGGGTGTAAAAATATCGTGGTGATCCACAAGTGAGGCAAAAACCCTAACAGTAGACTAAGAGGGTGTGGCATGCGTAATATGTGGCGTTGCAAGGTATGCCTTCAATCCAAACATGCATTTGATGTTGTGGCTTGTGCCAAGTATCTTCGCAAAAATATTATGCCCCTTTGTATTTGTAAATAAACCTCGATTTTTTTATCTTCCTTTTTATTTCTTAAATATCTACTACTACCTAGTTCCTACTCAATCAACACCAAACACGAGGCATCTATATACATGCGTCTACAACATGTTGCGTCGATTTAACAGGGACGGAGGGAGTGCATCATCGTTGCATATCCCCATTTCGATATAAGCTTATGCCCCGTAGTAACTTGGAATGACTAGATTCAACTTTAGTTTGCGATAGTGACCTAAAACATTCACAGACAAAACCTCAGTACAAATAGTTGACCATATGATGACATGGATGACACCGAGGCTTGACCGGACACGCCAGCAAAGCATATGTACATTGACGTGCCCAACGATAGGTCAGCTCAGCCCGGCTCGCTCGCTCCACCAGTAGCCAGACCAATTGGGTTGGGTCCTTCTTCCTCCTCGCCTCGGCTATAAGTACTCGCCGTCACACTTCGGATTCCTCTCTTCTCCACTCCACTGCCTCTCCCTCTCACTCGCCCTCTCGCCGCCCGCTAGGGAGCTCCAGGGGTGTGGTGGTGCTGGTTCTTTCGCCGTTTCGCGCGCGTGGTGGGATTGGGAATGGCCGGCGCGTCCTCGCCGCCCCCGACGCCCAAGTCGCCCAAGCTGCAGCCGCCGCTCCTGGAGCGCGCCAAGGGCCCCTCCGGCCTCGACAAGATCGTGCTCCGCGACCCGCGCGGCTTCTCCGCCGAGGTATACGCGCTTCTCGCCCCCTCCCCCCTTCCAAGTCGCCTTTTTTTTTTCCAGAGCAACCGCCCCGAGTCGATTTGAGGCGCATTTCCCGCGGATCCGTTGCGAGTTTAGCCGACGGGCGCTCGTTTTCAGGGCGTCGGTTTCCAAATGAAGCGTTCAGGGTGCGCAAATTGTTATCTTTTTGGTGCAAAAGGACTGATTTTGTGCTCCGGTAGATGAACAAGCGATCCGCGCTGACAGCGATAGGGTTCACCCTTCACCGTCTGGCTAAGTGGAGCCCCTGTTTCTGCTGGAATCTAGCGGCGCTGTTCAATCGTTGAGGATCCGCGAGTTGGCTGGCTCCAGTGAGAAAAAAGCAGTGCGAATTTGGCTGAAATCAGATGTTGTTTTGGTGGTCATACATCACTGTAGCATCCACAGCTTTGGTAGCTGGAGTGGACTGTGAAATGTTTCTGGTGATAAGACTTTAGTCTGACGCAGGCAATTATCCTGCCCTGCGGACCTACCGGAAAAGAGACGCACCGACTATGCTACTGGAAAGCGAGAGGGACTACTAGGTTACCCCCTCACCTATCTCTCCACGACGGATAATCCCCGCTGTTCCCTTGCATTTGGTCCCGTATGCGTCTGATGGCCCTTTTAGGGGAGGTGCTATCGTCCTTGAGTTTTTTTATGGCAAGTAGTGGGAGGGAACCAAAGCACAGTGTGAGTTTCTGTTTTTAGTTCTGGCGTGTTAGGCCTGGTGAGCCACGTACTGAATTTAACTTGGATTGATGTGATCCTTTCGGTGCGTGTAGTTGTCAGCTAATGCCAGCTGCTTAGCATGACAGCGTCTCGCTGGACCGAGGCACCCAGCTATTGGAGGTGTTTGGACAGTTGGACCTGTGAACTTACCTGTGCTAAAGACAACTTTAGAATTTCAAGATGAACTTCAGTATGTGTTGTTTTGTTTACTAGGCGTGTATTATTGGAGTGGAGGGGCTAGTAGACAAAATCCACTAGTTTTATGTCAGTTGTTCAATTTCCTAACATGAAAATCTTATTTCCATGCTGTTTTTTTTGCGGCTAATTTTGCCAAAGTTGCAACTAATTTTGTTTATCTCAGTCTCGGAGGAGCACTTATATATAGCTTATTAAGAATTGTAAGATAGAAAAAAGGGTCAAATTTGACCTCATTAAAAGTAATTTGCCATCGTATGGCATTTCTAAGTAGTATATCCGTGCCAATTGCCAAGTGGTTAGGGAAACCTGCTTGTGGACTGTGGAATTATTGTTACAAAGACGATAGTGTCCTTTTTAGACGAATGAGTTGTACCAATGAGTAGGTGAGCATTTAGTGTTGCCCAGATGTTTAGGCCAATCCCTTTTTCTTCTCTCTTGTCATAGCTTGTCAGTCAAGGAGGTTCTGAACTTCTGTTTAGTGCCGTGCTTTGCATGTGACTAGGATTCAGATTACCCATTTTAAATTCTTGTGCATTATCGCATAACCTTTACTCCATTATATTTCCAAATCTCAAGCATTATCTACGCTGCAATCTACATATTTATGGCTGGACCCCCATGTTGAATTATTGCCAATTATCATCACCTTTTTAGACTTAGACCGGTCATGCTAATCAAATGTCCTTTCTTTTACTAGGTCCGTCTATATGGTGGGCAAGTAACCTCTTGGAAGAATGACCATGGGGATGAGTTGCTTTTTGTAAGCAGCAAGGTACATAACCATTCATGAGGTCAGGGATGACCTCATTAGCTAAGACATTAATTTGTTGCATCGATAAACTTTTATAACATGCATTGACACATCCTTGTCATCCTTGTCCCACTAATTAATTTTGTTGTTTGTCCCCATTTGACCAAGTGTCCTTTTGAGCATAGCCACAAACCACTCCCTCATTTTCGCCTGAACTGGCTATTTTATCCATTACAGATGTTTTATTTCTTTTACACCAAGGAAGTTTAACCCCATTAAATGAGAAATCTCCCACTATAATACATGCATATCTTGCTGAATTATGAATTTATGTGTGTTACTGCAGTGATTATAGCATCTCTGAATTGTGGTCTCAAAATACAATTCTTTTCAGGCCATTTTCAAGTCTCCAGGAGCAATTCATGGTGGCATACCCATTTGCTTTCCTCAAGTATGGAAACTTCATCTATGTTGACTTCTGTAAACACATTATAAACTTTTCGCCTGCTACAGTCATCTAAAAGAACCATATAAATGCAGTTTGGTACACATGGGAATATCGAGAAACATGGATTTGCAAGGAACAGGTTATGGTTAATTGATGATAATCCTCCACCTCTCCCAGTAAATACAGCTATTAAAACTTTTGCCGATCTCATTCTAAAGCCTTCTGAAGAAGATCTCAAGATTTGGCCTCACAGGTTCAAGTTCAACCATCCAGAGATCATGTTTTGTTCCTTTTCTTCATGATGCAAATATCTGGTTCTGGTCCTCACATGTCTTTGGACAACTATGGTTGCAGCTTTGAATATCGGTTAAGAGTTGCTCTTGGACCTAAAGGAGATTTGCTTCTCACTTCTCGAATAAGAAACACCAACGCTGATGGAAGACCTTTCTCATTTACATTTGCATATCACACATACTTCTCCGTGTCTGACATAAGGTACATGCAAGCTTTGCAATTCCCTTTTCCTCCATTCTCAAAAGTTTAAATCCCCGGATATTTTGACCTGGAACTTCTCCAAAGTTCAGAACTGGAAAACTGAAATTGTGTTTGTGTAAGGCAGTCCAGTGGTATATGAGTTTCCATTACTAGGCAACAGTGCACCACCAGCCCACCTTTCTCTACCAAGAGTCCAAGATCAGTAGTTTCGATTAAACAAAGGGAGCAATTGTAGACAAAATTCTTGTTAGAATTCTTTTTTTGTTGTTGTTACATTTGTATTGAACCAAGGCTGGTAGATGCAACTCCTTTATTGAGTATTGGGCGTGTTTAAATTTTTTGTAGAGTATCTTCAGGTGAAAGGGAAACTGAGAGTCTTAGAGTAGATGAAAGCGGTGTTAGTATATTTCGTCCTCATGATTAGATACTGGAAACAGTGAGGGTATGACCTATGAGGCTAGAGGAAAGCATGGTGTTAGGATATTCAGTCCTCATGCTTAGATAGTGGAAGCTGTGGAACTGGATTCTATGGTTTTCCTTCCATTACACATTGATGAAGTCTGTAACTTAAGTGTTACCTCAGTGCAACTGTGCAAGCACATTGGTGCACAGTTCCTGTTGTGAGTAAAAACAAAAGGTGATCTTAAATGCACATTTTGGTGAATAACATTGAGCATTTTTAATTTTAATTTCTGTAGCTTCACCTTTTCCAGTACTTGAGAGTTCAGAACTTTATTATTTGTGCTTACTGAAACTGTAAAATTCCTTAGCGAAGTGCGTATTGAAGGACTGGAGACATTGGACTACTTTGACAACCTTGACGGGAAGAAGCGATTCACAGAGCAGGGAGATGCTATTGTGTTTGAATCAGAGGTAAATAAAGCACTTACCTGTTACATTTGATATATGAGGCTTCAGTTGCTGACCTCTAAACTTTGATGTGAAGGTTGACAAAATATATCTGGACGCACCACCAAAAATTGCAATTATTGATCATGAGAAGAAAAGAACATTCGTCCTTAGGAAAGATGGGCTTCCAGATGCTGGTAAGCTAAATTGCTAGTGAATATTGTACATATCTGTGTTAATGTTTTGATTTTCCTGGTACTACACTCATCCTTCTGCTATGATTTTGCCCTCTGTAGTTGTATGGAATCCATGGGACAAGAGGTCAAAGACCATTCAAGATTTTGGTGATGAAGAATATAAGCAGATGTTGTGTGTGGAGCCTGCAGCTGTTGAGAAACCCATTACTTTGAAGCCTGGTGAAGAGTGGAAAGGGAGGTTGGAGCTCTCAGCTGTTCCTTCCAGTTACTATAGTGGTCAGTTAGATCCGGACAAGGTTCTTCATGGATGAAAATCCTCACTTGGGGCGTCACGTACAGGTAATGCTTTGCCTTTGTTTGGCAACTTTTTGGTTGGATAGTTGAACATTGAACTAGTTTTCCTACATCCTGCTGTAACTACAAGATCATATAGAGACAAGATAAGTTAACTTGAGACTTCTGCACTGTTTACAATTCAATTTGTCTGTGTTCTTGGAAGCGTTTAGGAATGTGGTTGTAATTGTAGAATAAAAAAACCAGTTGCATGTTTAGTTTTGACTTGAATACTGAAGCTAGGTCTTCGATCTTTCTTCTCCTTGCCTAACCCATGCTCCAAAAAAGGCATGGGGATTTTCAATGTTTGGGCGAGAGATCTACGACCTAAACTGTCGAAGTGCCTGTGCAATAAGGGGCGATCAGTTTTTCTATATGGAACATGACTATTAATTATACTGAGGAGCCAGGAAAATTGCTGCCACCAAAACGGATTACACTCTCTGGGAAAAGGTAGAGCCACATTGCGTGGTGATCATGCCCAAGACCAGAACCATACTTTGCCAGCTAATGCTGTCGGCAGTCTGTATTGGCTGTGAATCAGTCTGACAGACTGACATGTAGCCAATTGCATATGACCAAATATAACCCAACATGCTTATGAGTTGTGGTGAGAAATTCCAACACTTATCATCAATTGGTCCAATCTTGGTATATCCATACTTGATCAGATCACGCATTAAAAAAACGTATGGTTTGAGTAGAATAGGGAAAAAATACTCACCAATGCCACATGCACAAACATGGAGGTATATAGAGGATGACGATGGGGAAAGTCATCGGAAATTTCACCTTGTGGTTGAAAAGTTCGAATACTCTGTGAAATGGAGATGTTACATCCATAATATATGAGTAGTTCTAGATAGGCATTTCAAATGTTATCACTTTCGATTTTAACTTGTGACTCATTGGTTTCCGCAGGGACACTTCATGACACTTATATTACCTTGTGCTTTGGCTGGCAAGGTGGACTTACAGGCCATCTTTCCTCATCTTCTCCACCTCTGCATATGCTTATTTCCTGGATATGTAGAAGGAGGCCAGCACCGAATAACAAAACTGCCCCAGTGGCTGTATCGTGTGATCTATCTTCAGTGAACTCAATCTAGTGTGCTCAGTCATGACGAAAAGAAGTGAATAATGGCATGCCATAGTTTCGTGCTGCTTCTTGGTTATGTGGATATTGGATGGTGTGTTATTCTGCATCGGGCTAGGATATGGATATCTACCAATTGTTTGCAGACTGTTGTCTGTAATTTTCTATCAAGATCTGTACATATTGTAGCGACTTTCGGAACTTGCTGGTGGTCACCTTAATAACAAAGGGATTCTACTATTTTGCTATCAATTTATTTACGCTTATCATAATGCTTTAGTACAAAGGAATGACGCCGTGGACATTGTGCAGGCATTTTTCTTCTTCTGTATTTTGAGCATAGACATGATGCGATTCTGGATGTAGGATTGGAGAAATATTTGGCAGTGTCCCAATTCTGGTGACCTGGGGTTCTTATGGAAAGACCAGCCATTGTCGTAGAGACGTAGACAAAGTAGAGATATTCCCCACCGGTTGCAACTGCTTCTGTGTTGTGTGGTCTTATCGTATCGCTCTTCAACCATGAAAGGAACTGTGAAGAAAGAAAAGTAAGAAAGGAACAAATGTGTCTCGCAAGTAGGGTTATCAGTATCGTTCCTGTCAACGTCTGTATTCGTATGGATGAGATTTGTGTACGTCTCCAACTACTTTGCATATTTGATTTCGAAGTTGATTAACCCGTGTGCGGAGGATAAGGTATAGCCTGTGGATGCACACGTCGACAATTATAGGTTGAAGGGAGCAGGGACATGCCGTCGACTAAGATCAGACCAGGGCGCGTACCATCTTAAAGAAGTGTCAGTTGGCAAATACCATACGGATACGATAACTAATTGTAACTACCGTTCAAACAAATATTATGATGACAAAAAAGTGACTATGTACAGCACAAATAAATATGCACTAAACAGCACTGACAAAAGAAACTACTACCACCTTTATTTCCCGTTTCTTTTTCTTTGTTCACTGAACCTTGTGAACTGAACAAGGAAACCAAGAAGTCTTGCAGGCCCAAACAAATGACTCGTTCTATAGAAGAGCAGAAGAGAAAAAAGAATGCAGATTTGTGTCTAGACATGAATGAAAATTCTTTTTACAGTGTGTGACTGAACAAGCACGCAGCTGCTAGCTAGTTGGTCTTGGCGGCGACTGATTTGCAGATGGGGCACCAGTTCTTCTGCCGGAGCCAATGTTGTATGCAGGCGATGTGGTAGAAGTGCATGCACGCCATCTTGCCCACCTCCTCGCCACCCGAGTACTCCTCCTGAAAATTCACACGGATCAGAGGCTTTTCGCTTCACGAGAATTTAGAGTGACAGTAAAATTCTGGCGATGAACTCACCTGGCATATGCTGCATTTTCTGTCACAATCTTGATGCGTCTCAGGGGCCGTGGCCATGTACAGGCTTCGCTTCAGGCACTTGTACAATGCGTCCTCTGAGAGCCCGGTATTCACCGTGCCGATTCGGTCACCCAACGCAAGCAGTTCCTGCAGAACAAAGTGTCAGCTGAGATGATCCAAGAACAGGCAAAACCTGATGCACGCCAAATGTACCAGTCATGAACCTACCTCGTAAGACATGCCGTCGATGTCCATCCTCATCGCCCGGTGCCGGTCGCTGCGCATGAAGAAGTTCTCGAGCTGCGAAGCACAACGCAATTGCAATGTTTAGACACATTGTTCCTTCAATTCCCCAAGTCTTTTGGGATGATCACGATGCAGTGAGTGACAGAGTGGAGTTTACCTCCTCGCTGCCTTCGACGTCGAAGCGCCAGTATCCGCTGGAATCCTCAGCGCCGTCTACCAGAGACCCTCTTTCCTGGAGACTGCTTCTGTACCTCGCCAAGAACCCGGAGAAGTACCCTTCGCCGGGCGTCTGGCGTTCCCTCAAAGCCGCCGGCTCAGGTCTCACCAAATCATCTGAATTCCTCCTGGCGCCACCACCACCACCACCACTGGCAGTATTGTCCCTACGCACGCGGCCAGCACTACCACCCCCTGCGTTTTCACCACCGTCCCCTTTCCTCACCCGGGACGCAGCACGGTGCGACGGCCTCGAGACCGATGACCGGGCACCGCCACCGCCCGAAGAGCTGGCACTGAATCCACTGGACGACGAGGAGGGGCTGCTCATCTCCCTGGCCAACGAGCGCTTCCTTGACGCGCTCACCCTGTCCTTGAGACGTGCCAGCAGGTCACGCCCGGCAACGGGAGCCGTCGCCTCCCTTGTGGCGCCGTTGTCGGTTTCGCTACAGGAGCTCACTGCATTGCTGCTCCCCTGTGGAGGTTTCCTCAGAGGTTGCGATCTCCGGGAGGCCGGTGTTACAGGTGTGTCTGCTGCTGCTGCTGCCGCCGCCCTGTGCGTTGGCCGGCCTTTGTCAGCCAGATGCCGAGCACCCTTGCAGCCATTGCTTTGCGGGCGCCCGGGCTTTGGGCGCGAGCTGTCTTCTCTGAAGAGCAGGATCGAGCCCCCCTTGGTGAAGAGGAGGCCGCCCACCGTGCGTCTTCCCATGTGTTCATCCATGGTAGATGATCACTGAAAATGGTTGACAATACAGATAGGAGTGTTAACTGAGACAAGTCTGAACATATAGGAGTGTCAAATTGACACAGGGTGTAGCAAATAATCAAATTGCAAAATAAAGTGTGGCGAACTGTCCAATCCCCGGGTTCGGGGTTACTTGCAACAGCACACGATGATACTGTCAAGTCTTAGTACAATGCAAGATGACATAAAAATATAGTTGGTAGTACAGAAACATTGCAAAGATTTAGCAGGCATGTGATGGCAATATGCCTAACTGAAAAACCTTACGGAATCAACATCAACGCCTAGTACAATAAAATACTCCGAGTATGCTCCTTCAGTTAGGTGTGGTGGCCCTCCATGTAGCTACACATAACCTTCGGAGCATAAATAGATACTATCATATAATAGGAATTTCTTAGTCAAACATTTACAAGAGAACATACTCCGATATTGGCTATGGTTCCGCATGCCATCGCTTCTTCTAAAATGCATCTTTTACCTGATTGATGCAACACCGCAGTTTTACCGGGATTGGTAATATCTAGATTCCACACGCACCATGTATGATCATCATCGAACTGACCCTGAGCCATGTTATGTACAGCGCTATGTTTTTGCCCTTAATCATCTCCTCTTTTTTTTCCCTGAAAAGAAACTTATCCCTCATTCGTGGAGGTCAAATCGCTAATACCCACCCTAGCACGGCACATCGTGGAGTACTGTATGCTGAACCGAAAGGCGTACTGGTTCCCCTCCTTTCGGGAATCGGAGGAAAGGGGAGGCAGTTGACGCGTACGGGCTACATAAACGCCTCGTATCTGTTCCCTACCAGATTGATGACATGGTATCTACGTTTTCTAACTGAAAAAAGAGAACCGGAGACGAAAAAACTGTTGGGTTCCTCCATGGCATCCAATCCAAGCAACCGACCGGAACATGCAGGGAACAGATACCGGCCGTGTGCCGGCGGGTAAATTAATGGATTGGGCCACAGAGAGCCGGAGACGAAGAAGCCGATCAAGAACTGCCATGGCGGCTCCGGACATCCGTTTTCATATATAAGAGGCTTAATCCACGGCTGGATCAGTATTGTTTTTTTCCCTAAACTCGCCGTGTTTACAAACCAAACTCGCGAGGAACAGCGCAATCGTAGAAATCCCAAAACGAAACGAATAGAGACGAGACGAATCGCACGGGTGATCGATTTCATCTGCACTGCTGAACTGATTCAAAATCGTACGAGCAGAGACCAGTTCAGACTTGAGACAGGGGTGGACAAGAACAAACACACCAAACAAAGAAAAACCTACGGAGATAGGGGTGGCATGATCAAAAGTAAAACCTGAAGAGAAATCTATGGGGTAAGAGGAACCAACCTTCCTTCTTTGTTCGCCTTCGCCCGCTCCGATGATATCCGTCCGATGAAACAGGCCCGGAAAGAGTCTAGTCTAGATTAAATCCCCCCGGAAAGAGAGAGAGGGAAAGAGAGAGCAGGGGTAAGACGAAGCAGTGGAGTTCTTATATATAGATGCCTGGAAACCACACACTCGCATAGGGCGATAGAGATATAGAAGAAGAAGGGAGAAGCTTAAACAGAGAGAAGGGGAACAGAGACCGGGAAGAAGAGGGCAGCAGAGGAAGGCGGCCGTGGCGGGGGAGGAGAAGACCGGGGTGGTGGGATCGGATCGGATCTGGACCGTAGGATGTGGCGCGAGAGTAGGATCAGACGGAGCGATGGCCGGCGAGGGCCCCGCTCTAACGGAACGAGCCCCACCACTGATCTCGCCTGCCCGATTTATTTGGCGCCCGTACGTGCAGCCCCGTCGTGTACCTGCACCGCCGGAGGGGCCGACAGGTGGGCCCGTCGTGCTGCCTTCCTGCGCGATTTCCGTTAAGCGAGCCCAGCGTTTCCTGCATTGCTTTGGTGCTTTTAGTACGGTATATACACAAATAATTCTGCATATCTCTTTGTTAAGATTTTTTGTCTGAGACAATCCCGTGTTAAGATATGATTTTAAATTTTGGATCCGTTTAAAATCTCATTTATTAATCGTGTAGAGATTTGCCAAAAGCTTTTCAATTCTCGCACGCACGGGCGGAGGAGATTAATTTCTGTCTGCTGAAGGTGAATAAAGTGTGTTCCATGAAACTATATTTGGGACTAGGTGTGCATGCATGGTGTGGCCAACATGCTATGCAACCAAAAACACGTGGCACATAAGAGAAGTATATGCATGTACTACATGGATCACTTGATAAATTCAGCTTTGGGCCGGTGCTGGTGTGTCCCATGTTGGTAAAGCGGAAATTTGTTGACACAGTGTACATACTTTTTGTGGTGTTCATCAGTTCGATCGATTGGTTATTTATTTAGAACGACCCAACCTGCTGTGCTACCTACTTGGAGGAGGCTGTAAAGTGTTAAAGTGCCATATCCATCCATACTCAATTTTGAACATGGTGTACTAAATATGTTTTGGGCTTTCTTTTCCGTAATATAAGAGTGGAGAAGCTGACACTTTGTTGAATTATATCGTTTTTCTTTCGGAGTTCGACACTGCAATATACAAGAATAGGACTAGTCGGTTAATTTGGAGAGGCCTGTTGGAAACTATTTTGCTCATATCAATACAGGATACTACTTTATTGCGGCTTTAAATTAATAGAGAGCACTAGGCGTTCCTAAAAACCCATCTAGGTTTTCGTCTCCCTTGTCAGTGATGTCGATGGTCCGCTCTACCTTTGGTCGCCTTGGAGCCGTAGAGCTGTGACGGACCACTGCCCTCGCTGGCCGGAGTGTTTCCCGTGTTTTGTTAGTTTCTAGTGTCTTCTCTGAGATGGTGAGGCGATACATCTTGAAGTTAGAATAAGGTCATCTTCGTCTTATTTTCACTCTGGTGGTGTGTATAGCACCAGCCAAGGGCACATGGAGTTGTGCGACCCGGGAATCTCCCAGGACCCAGTCGGTTTTTGTGTTCGTTGGTGTGGTTTCAGGTCCAACTCTTTTATTCTACTAGTATCATGTTTGACGAATGTTGCTGCTTTCTGCACACTAGTCTTTTGGAGTTTTAGCACAACGACTTCATGTTTATCTACTACAACAAGCTCTAATAGAATAAACTTTGTTCGGCTCCGGTGATGAAGAGGCTAGGACAGTGACACGCCTTCGGCTCGTGCTAGTATCTGTAGTTGCCACTATATGATCTAAATAACTATTATTATTTTTAGTTCTTTTTACTATTATGAATGATTATAGATTGGTGGACAATTTAGCAAAAATATCAATAGGGCCTATGAGAACCAATAGCAGGATGACAACAACTGAGCTTTCACTGGGACGCGCACATCATCCATACTATTACTAATATTTATGTATTGACCCCGAGCACGTATGATCACGAACTTATCTGCAAAAGATATTCTAATTCTGATTGCAGAAGCGAGATAGAGATCGAATCTTCTACGAAAATTAATGGATAGTTAACCGGCAGTCGCAGGATTCTCCAGATGGAGCTAGAGGGAAAAGGATCAAGAGCTTTATCGTGTCACGTAGCCTGTGGCTCACGGCTCGCTCTGACTTGCACGGCACAAATTTGCTTGCAAATCGTTCTCATGTATATATACGGGTGTGGTACGTACGTACGTGGCTTGCTTAGACGACTCCATCGAGTACACACACGTTTGCATCATCAGTAAATTTATGTGATACTGTAGAAAGTAGTACGGAGTATACAATCGATAGTACTATTTCTGGAACGATTCGTCTACATATAGTCAAAATGGTGAGTGACAATCACACTATTGCTCTCAAGATAATGATCTCAATATCACAAATTAATACTAGCAAGATACCGCTCAATAGATTTGTAAGAAAATGGTGTGGAAAAATAAAATAAAAAACAGGGGATATAACTGTTTCAGCAAATCCGGGATGTGTACATGCATGATATAATGCCTATCCACTTCACTTTATCTTTTGTTTGGTGTGTTTAAGCTACTTACTTAAAGTAAAATATGGCGGGCGTGCATGTATGTGTATGGTCGGCTTGGAGTACATGGAGTTGGAGTGAACCGTGCCACTAGTAGCGTTAGTGCGATGATGATGTGGGTGCAGTGCAGGCCGGCCGGCTTCACATAAGAAAGAACCGGCCGGAGGGAAAAGGAGCCGGCAGTTGACGTACGGGAGCTGCTGGACGGTGGTACCCTAGTTTAACCCCTTTGCTTTTCCATGTTGATTTGATTTTGGAGCAGCCAATTGACATGCTAATACGCAGGTAAGTAGACATATGGAATCATGATAGTGGAGAAGATGTCGACGGATGACACACGCCGTATGCATGGATGCTCTGGGGTGGTCAAATGGCGACGGCGTGAAAGACAGTCGTCTGGACCGGAGCAAGCACCATGTGTAGGAGATTCTTCTAGTTCAACCCTCAAGGCGGCTACATGAGTCAGCAAGAAAAAGTTGAGGAGCATGCCTTTTTTCTGAAGGGTGCGACTAATTCGCAGTGCATAAGAAATTAACTTAATTCCCGTTCAAGTGATAGCATCGAATTTTAGTTGCAATTTATATTGCAATTCACAATTAGAACGAATCACGAAGCAAGAAAAAAAATCATTATTGCAACCCAATTTGCAACTCATAAGTACTCACGATGCAAATCTAATGGTGTAGGAGTTGACTAAGAGCTAAATTAATTCTCGACTAGCTGAAAACTAGAAAACCTGTTTTTGTAATTATTATCGCAAATGGTTCATGCTGGTTTTTGCGTGCGATAGATCACTAAAATAATGAGGAAAAAATTGTTTCTTATATATAGTTGATACAATCGATATTATTGACGTGTCAATGGCACACCACTCATAAACATTACTAGTGGCATGGATCCACCTTGCTAGTAACAACCACACTCGTGGCGAAGTGGTGTGCCAATGTCAGCACGCCACTGATAGATACTGGTGACGTGAGGGTGGCATGCCATTAGTAGTAGACACATTAGTGGAGAGTATACCTGGGCATGTGTCGGGCTGGGCCGGGCCGAGGAAAACCCGACGTTGAAAAAGACGGCCCAAGCCCGGCTCGGCCCGACCAAATACCCACCAAGCCCGTTGGGCTGTCTAGCCGCGGGTCGGGCCGTAGTGTAAATTGATGTTTTCGGGCTACCTAGGCCCGGCCCGGGTGTTGGGCCAACATTTTCCGGCTCAGGCCCGAGTTTTCCAGGCCAGGCTTTGGGCCGGGCCTCGGGCCGGGCTGCTCATGTTCAGGTATAGTGGAGAGCCCATATTGCCACGGCACTGATAAAATCTACTGGTGGTGTTTGTGTGTGCCACGCGCCACGAGTAACCTAAATACTACTGGCGTGTTGTAAATATCAAGGTTTAAAATAGCGTGCTAAATGAAATAGCGGCAACCTCCTTCAAATGCTATGGACACTATATCGTGCTAATAGCGTTGTATATTTCAAATAGCGTTTTCAAAATAATACTAAATATATCCTAAAAATAAATAATTTTACTAGAACGAATGGATATATAATCCAAAAGTGACTGAATCATGAATACATAACCACATATAAAAGTAGATCTCAAATATTTTAGAAGGCTAACATCAGCATTTTACAAGGCAACAACATAGTATAAATTGTTTATTAATTTTTTTAGCATTAGAGATATTATCTTCTGATTTAGAAGTGGAACCAATAGATTGCAGTTTATCACCACGAAAAAGTGAAAGCAACTTGCCTGAAAAAATAGAGCGCTAACTCTATAAATTTTTAGCGTCATATAGCATGCTATTTCGCAAATAGCGCCACAACGAGCAAAATTACTAAAATTTAGCGTGGATCCTCTAGATATGCTATATCGCGCTATTAGCGGAGAAATAGTGTGCTATTTGAAACGTTGGTAAATATACACACCACCCGCAAGATAGCCAAATGGGCTGAGCCAACTTTGTGGTAATTCAAGGATTGGCTGCTATTGATGACGATCTTTCAGATTGATGTACTAAGCATTGTAGTCTCTTATGTTATTGGAGTATAATGGTTTAGTTCGATAGTATTAGCACTATTGCTTTAGCGGGTTACTTTTCTATAACATATTAGTGTGCTATTGCTTTAGCTGAGCCATATTTTCTCAAATGTAGGCAACCAAACCTAGGGTTACGATTTCAATGGAATGCTTTGCATGCAAAAATACAAGAGGGATAAATCTCAATGGCCATGTCCCCAGCTGTAGTGATCGTGCACACAAATGCATGTTGTAGTGTACAAGTCGTTGGCATAGCACTCACGGAACACCGTTCCATGAACATTGCACCCAAAAGAGTGACAAAAAACATCGTGGGTCCAAAGTTGTCTGATTGTAGTATTTCATCTCAAAAGATCTTCGTAAATAAGATCTACGGAACCTCCCGATGAGCCCAAAAGGAAGGTATGATGATCACAGCAGCAAGTTTTCCCTCAGTAAGAAACCAAGATTTAATTGACCAGTAGGAGAAAGACGTGACTTCTGAAGGTGTTACTAGCTGATTATTGACAGGGTGCACTACCGGTGTCAGCAACAACGTGGAACCTTTACAAAACACAACCGAAATACTTTGCCCCAACTTACAGTGAGGTTGTCAATCTCACCGATTTTGCTGAACACAAAGGATTAGACTTATAGTGTAGAAAGATGTTGATTGTTTGCAGTGAAATTAAAGAGAACAATGCTTGCAGTAAGTAAACAGAACATGATGATTTTATCAGTGTAAAAGAAAGGACCGGGATCCACAGTTTACTAGAGGTGTCTCTCCATAAAGATCAATAACATGCTGGGTGAACAAATTACAGCTGGGCAATTGAAGAATAAATACCATACATGACAAGATGATTACTATGAGATTCGTTTTGGGTATTACAACATAATACATATACCGTAATCCAACTCTGTCTATGATTAATAATCCACCTTCCACTTATCATCCGAACCCCTTCCACTATTAAGTTGCAAGCAACAGATTATCGCATTAAGCAATGTGTGTAAAATAAACAATAGAATTACCCTTAGATAAAACATTATTATTTTCTCCCTAGTAGCAACAACACATCTACAATCTTAGAAGTTGTTGTCACTCTTCTAGAAACTAGAGGCATGAACCTACTATCGAGCATAAATACTCCCTCTTGGAGTCACAAGCATTTACTTGGCCAGAGCAACTACTAGCAACGGAGAGCATGCAAGATCAAAAATAACATATGACAAGTATATGTAATCGATCTCAACATATTATTCAATATTCATCGGATCCCAGCAAACACAACATGTAACATTACATAAAGATGATCTTGATCATGATAGGCAGCTCACAAGATCTAAACATGAGTCACAAATTGGAAAAGACAACCATCTAGCTACTGCTATGGACCCACGGTCCAGGGATGAACTACTCACACATCACTTCGGAGGCGGGTATGGCGATGTAGAGGCCTCCGGTGGTGATCTCCCCCTCCGGTAGGGTGCCGGGAAGAGCTTCAGAACCCTCCCGAGCTAGGGCCTGCGATGGCGGCCACGACGGAACTTTTCGTGGATGGAGGCTCCGGTGTTTAGGTTTTTCCCGAGTTCGTGAATAAATAGGCGGAATGGTGAGGTCGGTGGCCGCCTGGGGGGGCCACACCACCCCTTGGCGCGGGCCACACCCTGGCCGTGCCATGGGGTGTTCTGGCCGCCCTGTGGCGCCTCCTCGTCCCCCTCTCTAGACTCTGTCTTCGTTACGGTAAAATATTGACTTCGGATTCTGTTTCATCCAATTCCGAGAATATTTCGTGTACAACTTTTCTGAAATACAAAACAGCAGAAAATAGGGAACTGGCACTGTGGCATCTTGTTAATAGGTTAGTGCCGGAAAATGTATAAAAGTGCAACGAAGTGTAAGCAAATCATATATAAATTGGTGTAAAACAAGCATGGATCATCAAAAATTGTAGATACGTTTGCAACGTATCACCTCCTTGGCACAATGAACTTTCTACGTAAGTTCATGTTCAAACCAAGATCCATAATAAGCAAGTCGTCGACTAGTCCATGATGAGAGCTATCTCGAGTACTACGGGGATTATCCTTGCTAGTACAACAAGACTTCAACTGATCGGTTCTAGGGTTTGGGTATTGATCCCCTCCTATATTTTATCTTATTCTCCACTATATCTAAACTCAGTTGCTAACTACTACGCTCCGGATGATTGACGGCCGCTCCTTGTAGTGGTCCTCCTTGTCGTCCTATTAGGGTTTGGGCGGATGTTTGTCTCCTCTAGGGTCTATAAAGGGGTAAGAAGATAGATTGAGTATGGGCGTACTCAGCAAGCTCAACTATGAGGGTGTCTGATGCACTATCTACGACCGTGGATCAGGGGATCCTAGGCATGCAAGGTTTTTGAATACCGGTTTTCAGAAAAGGTAAGTTTTAGATTTTAAAACTATGCCCGTGTCAGCCTTCACAGGTTGTGAGAACTTTCATGGAGTTCCTTTCCCGCCACGATCGTAATTCTTTGCCCAAGAACATGGAGGACACATTTTCTACACTCTCTAGAGGTACGCTACTTTACTCACAAACATTTAGCCATGTTACACAACCGGGAAGTGCTTGCAACCATATTCCCGTTCAGACTTCCAAGGTTTGAGACCCGGTCTAAAGACTAGTAAACCACTGCCCTTCTTTGCGCCCCTGCATTCGACCGAATGTAACACGTTTTGGTCACGAGACCCACGCTCAATTACCCTCCGTTCTAAGATGCCATAGTTGTCATTCCACAAAACAGAAGGGTATGTTACAGGCTCCCACCCTGCTGAGTTCCCCCACGGAACCATCCCAACCAGATATGTGAGGAATGCGAAAGCAATAAGATCCAGTTGACTTACTCGTCCCACACCGGGATATGTGGTCAACGCTGTTTATATGGTGCTAGAATGAATGACTACATTTGTTAATTCAGCCTAATGGTGTTGTGAGCACAAAGGAACCTCCACCATAGACTATCACCCTCAACCATGGTTCCATTGCCCACCCAATAGATTACGCGGCAGGCATGCCAGTAATCCTCATTTCATATTTAGAAAATAGTTTTTTAATGTAGGTGATAAGGTAAGTAGTTTTGAAAGGTTTCCGTTAACGGAGTAAAATAAGTCAAGGATTTATGCAAGTGTTGAACTTGCCTCCTGATTGCCAAATTAGGCAACCAATGCACTTTAACATCGTCATAAGATTCAGATGAAAGATCCATTATGGACTAATGTTTGAAGATTGTCAATATGATGTGATGCATGCAAGAGTTCTAAAGCCTCGAACCCAAGTCCCATTGATTTCGTTCATAGATTTGACTTAAGTTTAGGGTTTGCTGACATCCTTAAGGATAGGGTTTAGGTTTACATTTACTTCACTCATTTAAATAAAACTCTGACAATTAGGGTTTCATTCAAAGCACATCACTGCAGTCATTAAACAATACAATGCATCATTATTCTTAAGTGTAAGAACTTTACTTTAGAATATTCCTCTATGTGGCTTACGCCTTTACGAAAATAGGTCATTTGAATTTCATTTATTTTAGCAAAAATAATAATTTTTTGAAGAACATTTTCTTAGAGGTTTAACTGGATTTTCATTTTAAAGCTTACTACTTATGGTGGCTTAATTTTTAGGTGTTAAATCAAGTGTATCAGATAGTGACTTGGGTATTAAGTTACAAACCCGTTCTTTTCTTCTACCAACAACTTATAGTGTGGTTTGGTATTTATTGGTCATGGGAATTAGTTCTTATAGTGTGGTTTGGTCTTTATTAAGTGTTTTTTCTTAGGGTTTAAGATTAGTACTTAATCATTAGGTAATTTATGAATAGTGTGATTACTTATTGAAGTGTAGTGTTGGTCTTACTCAAGTGTTAATTTTTTGTTAAATTTTATTTCCCAGAAGCTTTTATTTCTTATTAAGGAAATGCTGTTATTAGGGTTTTGAAATTTTATAAATGGTTGAGTGATTCAAAAAATTAAATAAACATCTCATTCTCATGATTTTTATTACTTAACAAATTAATAAACCACATTTTTTTAGAAATTCATCACTCAAAATACTATTTTTATGGAATTCCATTTAAAGGAAATAGAACACACACTGTTTATTAAACATTTGAATTTTTGTTTCAAAAATGCAAGATCCCATTTTATTTGGATAGATTATTCTTATGGGATAATTTTGGTTACTCGTATTAATTTTTTTGAGTTGTATTATTTTTTGATATTTTTTCAAAGTTTCGTTAGGGTTTTTGGGTTTTCTCATATCAGGATTTTTATGTTTTAAATACTTTTTACACTGAACCTAATCTAGCTAGGGTCACTGGCGTGCTGGGAATAGGTCAAGGCCACGCGGGACAATAGTGAGCTCTGTTTTTTGTATGGATTCGTAGCACAAAACAAAAAAATTCTAACTAGCGCAATCCGGTTTCCCATATCTATCTAGAAGTAATGTTGTAACAGAGATAGTTTCGGTGACGTGTCCTCGTAGACCGAAAGCGGTTTACGTTTCGCTAGAACATGGATGATGTATCCGTACTCGTCGCCAACCCCAGGGTCGAGTGAAGTCCTCCTGGTATGACGTCAAGTGCCACACGTATAACACCTCATAGTTTTTCTCACATATGGTGCTCAACAACGCTCCCGTCCCCATTCAAGAAGAGGTGCAGAAGTAGATCTTCTGGATTCAGATCCCAGCAACATTTCCACGTACTGGGTGGAGTGGACTTCCTCCGTGCGCAGCTCTTCGAGGAACCGTGTGCGGGAGAGAGAGAGAGAGAGAGAGAGAGAGAGAGAGATAGAGAGAGGGAGAGAGATAGATAGAGAGAGGGAGAGAGAGAGAGGAGGTGCCCGAGGGGGCTCTCCATTTTTTCAAGTCAATTGTGTGCCCTCCTCCCTCCATATGCACCACTATATATAGGGGGAAGGAGGGGTGGAGGCTCATATATAGGCAATGTGGGACTAAAAGGAGGGCATGGTTGGCCAGCTGGGCCAAGGGCGGGGGGGGGGGGGGGGGGGTGGCGGTGGTTGTCCGGATGGGCCAGAAAGGGCCCATGCCCCCACCTCCAAACCCCTAGCCCCCTATAAGCCCATGTGTGTGTCTGTGTGGGTGGGGGGGGGGTGGCCATCCACTTAATTGGCTTCCCTCCGGGAGGGGCCCATTAAGGTGGGCTACACCTTGTAATATTAAATAAATATATTATTAAATATCAATTCACTGAATTAATACATAATACATACTCCCTCCATTCCTAGATGTAAGCCGTATAGTTTTTCGTACGAAAATTAAAGAACACACATTTAGGAAAAATTACACCATGTTTAGGTAGAATGCATGTGTGGGAGAAGCCCCTGTGACATTTTATAGTAAGAAGAGACAACCAAGATCCATCATGTGGACACCAGCCTTGAATATGAGTTGGCTGGATATGAACTCGTACCAAAAGCCAACCGAACGACATGGTGTTGTGTGGTTAATTGGGTTTGTAAGCGCAATATTGTATTCCTCATGGTGTTGTGTGGCCACGATGCCAAAATTGATGGCGGAAAGTAAACATTTGTATTTAAAAAAAGGATCATATGTTGAGCAGAGTTAGGCAGAACATCGAATCGGTTTGACTATTAACTAGTAGATAGTTTGTATGATAATAATGACATATGTATGTGGACACGGAGTGTTGAAATATTCCATGATTTACATTAGTAGCATTTACGCAACAAACAGAAGTAGTTTGACTTTCAAAAATACCAAGAATAGCATTACATTTTTTTCTTCGAAATGGGGGATGTGCCCCAGCCTCTGCATCAAAAAGATACATACGACTGCTTCATTACCTGATCGTCGTCACTTGTCATCTCCATTTGTCAAGTTCAGCAACAGACATTGATATGGGAATAACACATGGTCGAAAGCACAATATAAAACTTTCACCTGACTTGAGTCTGCTTAGAGTTTTCTATGTTCTTTGTAGTTTCTCGTCTGCCTCATAGTGCAAGCTATCTTTTCATTGCCACCATACGGAGATCGACAATTTAGGAATTTTCACTCACACTCCTGCACACATGAATCATAGCAGCCATGGGATCTGAAGGTCTCACCTTTTTCATATCCTTTGTGTGTGTCAGCATGATTACACAAGGAATCGAGCAAGCAAGCTACACAATTATAATACTAGGAGCCAGCCTCCCCTTTTTCCAATGCGTACTTTGTGTTAGACAAAGTCACACACATTGGGATACCTTTGTCTTAGCTTTACTTTGCATCCTCATGGCTCTGACCGTCCTGTACTTATTATATTCTCCTCGTGCCGTATCAACGTCATGCTATCATAGTTTCTATTCAATTCTGGCTATCATTCAACATATACACAGGCCGTCCAAAGTTTTTCCGTTTTTTGTTTTTCCATACAGAGGTGGACGGATGGATGGATGGCAAATGGCAATTCCCAGCACCATGGCCTACTAAGATTCATATAAATGTCTGTAACATCACATGATGCAGCAATCAAAGAGCTCAAATGGCTTTGGTTTTTTTTGAATTGGAAGTACCTTTCAGCGTGTTGTTGGTGTAATAATTCGACACGGCACGGCACTACATGATGTGGATTACGGCCATCTTCTAGGCCTATTATTTAGGTTCTCCTATACGTTTAGCTTCCTCAGGACAATCATTATTCAGAGTGCTTGATAGGACATGGTCTCAGTCGCCCCCTCGGTCTTCCTATTAGTAGCTTTCTTCCTCAGAAAACGAAAGGATCGGAGTACAAGCAATGGTGTTTAGAATTGGTTTTCTTACAGACTTGCACTACTTGAGCAGTGATGATTCCAAACTCTACTGTTTTTGTTTCTTGACTTCTTGTACCTTATATGTATGAGTTTCTTCAGGCCATTTGTTCATAAAATAAAGATATTTAGACATGCGTACACTGATTTGAGGTTTCAGTTCTAGCAAAATTAGAATCATCTTGTGTACCAATAAAAATAACTCCCGCCAAACCTTTAAGCCAACCCATGTTAAGTCCGGCCTGAACAGAAACCAGACGGTAGTGCCAAACCATAATCTGGAACGTGATGCTGGATGTTCGTGTCAAATTGGCAGTTTGGCACTATTAAAAGGACATGTCGATAGATAGTGCTATGGTCGCCTCTTGCCAAGGGAACTAACGGCCCATAACGTGTCGCTTCTCTTGGGTTTGCTCGGTTTTCTGTTAAGTGTCAACTTCCGCCATGAAAGAAACCCTGCAAGTTGCTACCTGTCCTGTCATGATCCACTAAACTGAGCTTACAAAATACAGAACCCTTGAACACGATTTTTGTTGCTAACTGGTCTTCTTTATTCTGCCATATCACACAAGTATAACAATTAAACCTGTCGATTAAACAATATTGTTCAATATGAAAGACACATGAATGGCTGAAAACCGGACATAGATACGATTGAAAATTAAACCCCTCTTGCTCCGTCATTTATCCGACGAAAATTCAGCGCAATCGACATCTAACATGAACAAAACGTTCCGACTTTCAGAGGCTTATGACCCACTCTGCAGCCTGACGCTGCTGAAGTTCTCGCTCTTCTTCCGGATAGATGACTGGCAGGGGGATGCATGACTGATACCTGGTATTAGGCTTTAATGCCATACTAATCAACTACAATCATCAATACTTGATGATCAATTACTTACTAATTTGCCTTCTTATCTTGTTATAAACCTGGTGCCCCCAACGAGCCGAGCTGCTCCATTTCACGTCCGCTTCATATCGTCTCTATTGCGCAGCCGCAATCGACGAGGACCGGCCGGACCATGCTGAAGGCGGCCTCCAGCAGGTCGCTGGCTGTTTGTGCCTCTTGGGATCCTCCAACTCTGATGTCAGCATCTCGAACATCACCTGCACGTCCTTGTATCCACAGGTCTGCACATCCTCGTGAAGCTTCAGTATGCTGCCTCCACTGCCTGCACGCACGCACGAAAGGGTTGGTTTCAGATAAGGGTTTTGTCACTGTCGTGGATTCTCCCCCACACTTTGTTAGTGGGAGAGAAAGCAGCAACTATGCTGTCTTCTTCTACACCTTACAGTTTTGTGGAGAGATGAAAGATATGTGACATTTGTTGGCACTCATGCAAATGGAAAGACACTTCGGCTCGCTGTGTCATACTTCTCTTTTTTCTTACTATTTTAAGAATTCATTCTTTTTTCTTGATTCTTTGTTGCAAAAAGTTGATTTTATCCAGGAGAATTATAAATTAAATGAAGACATTACAGTGGACTGAAAAGGCGTAAACGAACACGAACAACAGAGGATCCTGATAAACTAAAAGTTGCTTTAAGTTCTTTTGAATGGTAAATTGGTAATAATAACTCCTCTTTCACCTTTCCTCATCTTATGTTGTTCATCAATCGGCACATCAACGGCAAACTAGCAACTCGCTTGGCTGGGCTCTTGGAAAATGGCTTTCCTTCCTGTTAATAGGTTGAGGTACAAGTTGGCAACTGGGATCATGGGCCTGGCACAAATGGCAAAGGCACTAAGGCCTGTGTACTACAGTTCTACCTATTATTAGGCTATAGGGCCGATAAACAGTAATGGGCTCCCACGAGAGATCTAAGTCTAACTGCCGAGTCAGGTGTGTCTTTTCATACTTTGGATCAAAAGGCCGTGTCCTTCCTTGCTCAAGAGCACAATGGCATAACAATATTTGTAGGCTACTGGCTACATAAACCCCTGAAGCTAAAGAAAACTCCCAGAAAGAGGAGTACAGAGATGAACTAGCATCGTTTTTTTTTTTGAAATAGATGCAAAAGCTTTGCCTCGTTTATTAATTAAGAAGAGAGTGCTCAGTTTTTAGGAGAAAACCGGGCGAAAACCTACAACAACACGACTAAGCCCACATACGCACATCCATCCCTAAGAGACCCGAAACAACAGGGCCACACCCGCTCTAGTCAACACCTAAGACCATGAAGTGACATGAACAAACATTCCAAACACGACCCACCAACACCGCGTCGACAAAGACAACCAATAACATTGGAGACACCACCCATCAAACCACTGCATATCTAGGGTAGGCAGCAGACAAGGTGGTGAGAAAATCACAAACCTCTCTGGCGACGACAGCTCCGGGCACTATTGCCAATAGTCGAGACTTAGCAACCCCAACACCAATAGGCACCACATGCCTCTCAGACTCAGGCCGGCAACGTCAACATCACAACTCTTCTCAAAGACAAGTGCCTGACTCGGCGGAGAAGCCACGTCCGAGATCACGTGCAAGTCTGACCGCACTTCGTCGACGGAAGGAGGCATCACCACACGACTCCAGGAGCTCAGGCATGATTAGAATGACCGGAGCCGTGACCGTCGAGCCCATCCTAGCGCGCGGAGAGAAACATCCATAAAGGCCCGCTTCGCTCGCGTCCACTTTGCCAACATCAGGCGGAACCAATGGATCGGCAGGCGTCCGGGATACCCAATGCAGCTTCCGTCCGCTCCAAAAAGCCCCCAAACACTAGCAACCAGCCGTGCAAGGAGTCAACAGCCTCGTGGAGAGGACGGATGGCCTCCTGGAGCAACTCAGCTTGCTTCTCTAAAATGGATTGCATATCCGCTGAGGACAAAGAGCCAACAGAAGCACGCCCAAGACCGACAATGAGGCACATTGGATGGGAACGATACCTCAACGTGAGCTCGACGAGGAGCATGCACTTGACGGGGCGACGACGCGACAGAGCCTGCCAATGAGCTCAGAGCGACTAGCATCGTATTCTCACCCAAGGGAAAAGGTGAAACAAATGGGTAAAGGGGACACTATACTTTCCTTGCACATTCGATATTCTACTGTGTGATAGCTACCTGCACTCCGTCATCCTTATCTAGAAACAAAACAATCCCCTCTCCCCTTTGCCTCGACCAAGAACATTTCTCCCAGGGTTCTCACCGCGAAGCTTCTTCACCTCCTTTAATTTTGCACTATGTTACGAAACTTTACCTCAAAGGCACATCAAGACATATGGCTTTTATTCCCAACCCCAAACCAGAAGGATCGAGCACCGCAGGTCTACTGACATGGTGACCTGACTTTATGTCGTTGCAACGGACGGCTGGGGACAAAAAGGGAAGGAGATAGCTCCACAAAGATACAAAAATTTGAAAAGGTTGTCACCAACTAGGACTGCTAGCTCCAACAGAAAAGGCAGTAAGCTATGGGCAATGCACTGGTTTGCAATCTTCAGTTGCGAGAATTCGGTTTAAATAACGTTCTGCCAAGAAATTGAATTACCAAAGATGTCCATCCCATAAGAAGTTGTACTGTATTTTGCATGGGGCAGGGCCAAATTTGATTTTTGAAGTATACTCATAGCTAGAGTCTACCGGTGCTTGGAGCCGTAAGATCTTGTAGACAAGCTGGTGGTTAATCTTTTTAATGGGCGTATCCATGGTGGACGACACTATCTCCTAATGATTGTGTTGTTGAGTGCCACATTTCCGAAGAATCATTGGCGGTGATAGACCACTCGATCGGCTTGCACCGTCAGAACGGCAAAAGCTCCGTTCAGACGGCAAGAGCAGAATTATTGGGAACACTTGCCACCGCAAGATCTGAAGATCAGACAGGAGAAGCTGCACGAAAGTAGTGCACGACAAGCACAAAAATCCACTTGACACACCGTACTGCCCTTTTCACTATTGATTTTGCTAAGGAACGATTATTTGTAACTCGTTGTACGGTACAATTAGATGGCCTCGTGGTACTTGGCTGGCAGCACAGTGCGAAGGTACTGGTATTTGCAATGACAAGATCTCACACACTGCTGCGCTGCTAATTCCTCGCAAGTTGCTGCCGACCGTGTACAGGTTTGTACCGACAGGGAGGTTGACTTCCTCCGATGAGCATTCAGTTTGGTGTTCGTGCAAGTTGGGAATTTTTTGGCCTTCATATTATTGCCCGTGGGGCAACACCTAACTAAAACCTCTGAAATCTCGTGGAAATTTTGGGCATGGGTGGCCAGGAGCCAAAGAGAAAGAGACCAGAAAAGGCTTTTCACATTGGTCCCACATGTCAATGTTAGAATATATCGTGGGAACTAGATGTTTGGAGGATGCTAGTGCGAGCTGACGAGGTTCAGAGGAGTTGTTTCTAGACTGATTGAACCTGCAAAGTCCAACCCAATCTACCTAGCAGCAGCATTTTTAGTGGAGAAGAATCACATTCCACAATGGATACGAGTCTTTGGCACAGGCCGACGAAATTGACGAGTGGTCAATGCCGTAAGGGCGAAGAACTGCTGACGGAACTTTGATTAAAGTAAGGTCCAGTTATTGAACTGTACAAAACGGCATGGAAAAACATTGGTTTTTAGTAGAGGCTGTTGACAAGTTGTGCAGATTGAGTTATCTACCAGCTAGCAGCTTCAAGAGCATAGGACTCTTACAGTAAGTTTATCTGAATTGTAGGAGAATAAAAAAGATGACAGTAAGCATGGCTAGTCTATGACTGTCCTGTTGAATAGTATGGAATTCTCTGTTTGCTCATCTAGGCGATTGCAGTTTAACCTGAATAATCGTCAGTCACGCGCATGTGAACTATCTAGACACTGAGTGAGTAAGTGAATTCCAGTAATGATCAATGAAACGCTTCTGACGCAGCCTCCCAACACAGCAACAGAGCAGACACTGAGATCTCACATCGTAAACAGAAGAACCGCATGCAGCGATCACGACCAAATTGTCGGAAAATTAAAAATATCACTGGCTATGTAATTGGTAAATAGAGTAGCCATACCCACCGATCAATGGGTGGTGAAGACATGCTCGATCATCCGTGCTCTGCTGCTGGGTAAAGGTGGCCGAGGGCGGCGGCGTACCTGTGTTGCGGGCGCGGACGACGCGGGTGGAGACGGCGGCCAGCACGCGGCGCGCCGGGAGGACGATCTTCTTCCGCCACCAGGCCATCACCGCGCGCACCACCGGCGCCGGTATCCTCGCCGCGGTGGCCAGCCTCGACGCCCACTCGGAGGCCTCCTCACTGCTGCTGATCCGAGCTGCGAGTTGATCTCAACTCGATCACCTTCCTGCTGCTGACACCGCGAGGCTGATGATGCTGTTTGGGCACTGTTTATAGGAGCAGCGTTGGTTGGCTTACACTACTAATTGGCCGCCGTCGGCGCTCTTGTGAAATTTCCTTCCTTTTGGATTCGTGTGCTCTGCCTTTTTATCTCGTGCCTTGCTGCTACTCGCACCCGGGGCCCCCGGCCCTTCCAAAGGATGGGGTTTTTAAGGGGAAATATATTCTTTTTTTTCCTTCTAAAAAAGATGATTTGAACCCTAAAATTCAGGCATATATAGATTTGAGCATTTCCTGAGATTATATGACCAGCCACCATTCCTATTTTCTGTTAGGTTTGAGTGATATGAGGTGGTTAAAGCACTACTCTCGGTGCTTCATACCAATTATCATAGGTTAAGATATTTCTATACACAAAATATTTCTAGATACATCCAAACCAGCGATAACTAATATGGAATGGAGGAGTAGCAATATAGCTTATAAAGTCACAATGTTGATCCATGGGCGGCGGTATGGAATGGAAACCAAGGGTTCTTAGCTGGCCACGACGGCGCCGAGGAGTAGCGCCTTGTTGCACATGGAAAAGTATGATCTCCTTGTCCAGCTCATCCTTGTCCGGTGCCTCTGCCATGGAAGCGTACACGCAAAGGTGCAATGCTGGGGCGCACGGCCTGCGCTAGTATGTGGAGCATGAGCGTTAGCACACACCCTACAAGATACGGGTGCCACGCGAGCATGATGAGCATCGCATGCGCCATCATCCATCGGGTTCAGCCACGCAACCTGATGTCAACAACCTGTCGCACCGACACACGAGATGCATGTCCAAGTGTAAAAGGACTCACCATTGTTATACAAATGCAGTAACATGAAATAAACCGAATGACCGATATGTGATGGCATGTTGAATTTTGTTTAAAATACTTTGTGAATTTTTATTTAAGTATTCCGCATGAATACCATAAAAGCTAATGTTATTTATGGTGCCCATGTTATAAAGATGCAAGAATAGGTAAAAGGATAGAGGAATGCTTCATGACGTGTTGAAAGCGGATTTGCATAATTTGTTTATTTATAATAGAGAAAATCTCCAATTTAGTCTATGAAGTTGCGCCGAATGTGCGCTTTGGTCACGAACTTGCAAATCGTGAATTTTGGGTCAAGAAGTTGCCCCGCCCTAGTGTTTTGGTCATTTTGTCACCTGTTAGTTTGCTGATGTGGCCAATTGTGTTTTTACAAATTGCCCCCCTAAAAAGTTAAACTGGGGACTAGAAAATCAGAAAAAATAAAATTTTGGGGGCCAATTTGCAAAAAAGCCAATTAGCCACGTCATCGAACTAACTGTCGTCGTTACAGAGTGACCAAAACACTCGCGCGGGGCAACTTCGTGACCAATTCACGATATGCAAGTTCGTGACCAAAACATCTTAGGCAACTTCATAGACTAAATTAGGGTTTTTTCTCTTTATGATATTTCGTACAAATTTAAATTCGAGTTCCCTAAAAAGAAGTCACAATGTCCATTCTCTATCAAAAGACTCATTGTCAGTATTATCTTGAGCACTAAGCCTCTTCTTAGCCGGATTGTGGCTTTAGACCTCCATAGCGCGACATTTTGGTTTTTGTCCTTTGCACTAATATAATCCTCTCGTTTTAAAAAGATAATCCTCTTTTTAACATGTGTACTAATAATACTTGGGCCTACCTGCCACTTTGGGATTGGTGCATTTTTGGATTTTTGTTGTTCTTGATAAGATGTGTGATGTTACTAGTTATATTACTCCCACTATGAGCAGTCTAATACTTGGGCGACCTGTCACCGTCACTATGCTGGGCATAGCACCACCGCAGCATTTTGAGCACACCATTTCCCGGCCCACGCAGGAGGCTTTTAACCTCCGCCTCCCATGGTGGCACGTGGGGGACTCCTATTCGCTAAAGTCAACTAAGGCGTACTACTCCTGGGAGCACGTACGTTTTGCTGTTCGACTTGTCTGGAGGGAACGTTGTTTCTGTTCGACTTGAATGTTCTCATTCAAGTGTCTGATATCTAACTCGAGTACTGTATTTCTTCCTCGTCATCTTCATTGTTGCTTGTGTCAAATGAGGATGCGGCTGCATAATCTGAAAAATTGGTTTTGCGTACAGAGCCCACCGATGCCTGGCTCAGTTCTTCTGGTCACAGAGCAAACCAAATGCAGAGACATAAATCTGAGGATGGAGATCGGCCGACGTAGGCATGCGAAACGGGGCTGAAGACACCCAACCGGTCACGCTTGTGCAACCAAACGGGTGCGTCGGCGGATGGTCGGGACACGTGAAGAGGAACGCCTGCCGAGCCGCGGAGACAAGGAATGGACATGGACCCGAGCGCGCGCGACCTGCGTCGTCTCTTGCGAATACGATATCCACACGAGGGCGGAATTGATCGGTGACGCCGACCTAACACACCCCTGGTCGTATATATGCCAATGGATAATGATCACCGTCCGTTCCGTTGCATCATCATGGTTAGGTAAAGTTTGACGCTCAAAGCGAGTTCAGGTTCACTTAACAGCTAATTGTTGATCTGGTATCAGATTTTGGTTCCCGCGGTTCTAAATGTTGAATAATTAGGCACAAACTCACATGGGCTACCATGTACGTAGTCTTTGAGATTTATAGAAAAATCTAAAATCTAATATAGATTAGTACATATGGACACTATCTATATTTCAACACTAATTTTGTGTCCGGAGTTACGCACGTATATTTGTGTCCACGCCTCCCCCTCTCCCTAAAAAAGGCACTCTCTCAGTTCCATAGTCGTTATCGTGATTTTAGTTTAGAACTAAAACCATGATAAAAATTATGAAACGAAGGAAGTAACGTCTAGGGAGACATCAAAATAGTTTAAGTGATCAGATATCATACTAATTTTTATCTCTATGTCTATCAGGGAAAGGTGAAAGCGGGTCACCCTAGAACGGGTCTTTTACGGAGTGGCCTATCATTTCTCATCGACAAATGACTTGAAAACATTTTCATGTTCAGTTGAACTCGTACATCTTTAATGGTACACACATTATCTTTTAAAAAGATCCATGGCCTCAAGGTTGCATGCTCATGTTTTGATATCTGTTATAGTTGTTCAAGAGTTGCATTAAGAGAAACCTGACACTTAAAAAGGTTCTCACAATCATGGATGTATATGCATGCCATCTTAAGTGTGACGCTTCACATGATGACCTTCTTAAGCTGATCCCTCTTTCGCAGATGGTTTGCAATTATCACCTTCACCTTGATCCTAAAATGGGCATATGAAAATATATTTTCAATTCGGCGGTCTATATCTTAGCTTCCATGTTTCAACTCGGAAGTGGGTTTCATGTGCTAAGTAATCTTGAGCAAGTACGTAGATGGCGACACAAATACCTAGTTTAAGTCGTCGGCTTTCCTAACTTGCGTATATCATAATCATTGCTTATTTGGTGTTCCTTTCGACGGGTTTGCTGTTCAGCGGTTGGGATTAATGTTCAGCTACGGTGTTCTTGTTCCCATGGATTACATTCTGATGCAAAATAAAGGCAACTGTTTTCAAAAAAAAAAAAAGCAACTCTTGTAGAATTTTGCAAAACAAAAACTTAGCATTGTGTCAGAGAAATAAATTATTTTTCTCTTCGCTTTGTTGTAAGTTGTAACCACCTAACTTTGTGCGCATGCGTTTTCCATGGAAAGGCGTAGCGTGGGCTAAAGGAATGAAGATTGTCGTGGTATCGTCACGGCATATGCCATAGGGTGGCTAATCGAAGTGGTTCCTGAGGGATCTCACGGCGGTATCCGGATGCGGGTATGGGCACGAGCGACACGGCGACGTACCCAGGTTCGAGGCCCTCCGATGGAGGTAAAACCTCTACTCCTGCTATGAGTGTATATGATGATCACACAGTACAATGGTGCTCCTAGAGCTGTGTCCGGCTGCTCCTGAGAGGCTAAGGAAGACTATGGTCTCTCTCACAGGGCAGCTCTGTAGGTGGGTGAAAGCAATAAATGATCGACCCCCTGCACGAGAGGGGGTAGTGCGGCTTATATAGGCACCGGCACTTTACATATAAGACCCTATAGTTCTTCGGCCGGTGGGCAGCTCCGGCTTCCGCTCCTTCCCGAGGCGGTGACGTCGGGAGTGGTTGAGGCATCGTGGCCTGTCCCATCCGGCTGCCACGGTCGGCGGTATGGAGGAGGTGTCCCTGTCGCCGTCGGCCACCGTAGCCGCACGGATCGTCGTAAGCCCCGACGGCTGTCCGGCGCGTGGCACTATTGCTCCACAAAGGTCTCCCGCGCTTTACGGAAGATGGAGTCAGCGTGGACTTTGGGAACCCGGATCACCTACCCGGTTCCTTCCAAGTGCAAGACTCGCCAGCCTCGAGTCGGTCCGAGGTACAAACCCCGCCGGATATGGCTTGTAGAAGCCGGCCCAACTACGACATTGGTGGCCGTAGCCGGGCCGACTAGGACCTAGAGCCAGCCGGCTTCCGGACCAGCCGACCACGGCGCCGGCCGGCTGCTCCTCGGCCCGGCCTTTGCCGCGAGCCGGCCGGTGACCAGCCGGGCTGCTCCGCGTCCATTGCCCTATCCGGGTCTTCCCCGACATTAGCCCCGAAGGCGGCAAGGTCCTGCGTTTAGAAGGACCTAGGCAGGTTTTCCTGGCTTCTCGAATATATTAGACGGCACTTGGAGGGGCCGACTGAGAATTTCCATTCAGCCGGCTGCGCCCTCATCCGGCTCGTTCCTGCCGGCTGCCTCTAGCCGGCCGCTTTTTATACTTGTGCAGTTTTTGCTTTCTCGTAAGATCTGATGGCGCCTCCGCCTTGCTGATGAATTTTGGCTTGAGTGAAACTTCTTGTCCGGCTCCGGCTCGCTGCGCGCCGGAGTCTCCGCCGCCTCGGGTTCTGCGCCCGACTTGACCGGCCTGACGCCAGGGCTCTGCCGCCGGTTCGTCTGGTCGCATCAATGTCCCTCCGGATCCGGTGCGGTAGTGGGCGACGTGGTGTGGCCGTTTCTGGTAACGGTAGCGGTCGTGGGAGGAGTTATGGCGCAGTAAATCCGGAGACGTGGCCCACGTCGGCCACTTGGAGGCCAACCGCCGCGGTCGGCTATAAATGCCGCGGGGGCGGTATCGAGGCGGCACTTGCCATTCTCTTCCTCCTCGCGCTCCTGCCTTGCTCCCTCGCTTCACTCAAGCTCTTCGCTGCTCCGACGCCGTTCTTCTTCCGTTCCTCTGGCGAACCTCAGCGAGCGGTTGCCCCGACGATCCTCCGCCGAGCTGCCGCCGCAAGCCCGCCAATCCGGCGCCACGGGGCCACGCGCATCGACGGCGCGCTCTTCTCCACCGCGATCTCCTCCGGCGAGGAGCGGCTCTTCTTCGCCCTTCCGCCTCTCTTGGACCTCCTCTTCTTCTTCGTCCTCGATGGCTCAGCCGAGCGGCTCCTGGAAGGGTTCCTATATGCAGGACGACGACATTGCCCGGCTCGTGCGCCTCCGCCGCATCCCGGCGGGGGTGATTACCAGGGCGCCGGGCGCGGAGGAGGAGCCTCGGCCGGAGCCCGGCGAACGCGTGGTCTTCGGCGCGCATCTCGACCGCGGATTGGGTCTGCCGGCTTCCAACTTCTTCCGCCGGTTCCTCGATCACTTCGGCCTGCAGCCGCACCACCTGCCGGCCAACGCCATGATCCTCCTCAGCTGCTACGTGGCCTTCATGGAAGGCTACGCCGGCTTGTGGCCGGACGTGGAGTTTTGGAGCCGGCTCTTCTACATCAAGGCGCAGACGACCGAAGGCCGCCTGAGGACCTGCGGCGCCGCCTCCATCTATCCCCGTACGGGTACGTCCTTCCCGCGGATTCCGACTGTCGATTCTGTGAAGAATTGGCAGATGTCTTTCTTTTATGTGCGGAACGAAAGCCCGGCCTTCGACCGGCTCAACCTGCCGGAATTCAACCCGGCTCCGCCGCCGGCCGGATCAGCGGGGCTTCAACGCCAAGTCCTCGGACCCGGACGCGGAGGTGAACCTCCCGTGGGACTTCCGGGCAGTGCGTCTCGGAGGGCCGGCCGAGTGCCGAGGACCTCCTCTGCACCTACATCTCGCGCCGGGTCATACCGCTCCGGTGGCGCGTCCACAAGATCGGCCACATGTCCGGCCTGCTCGACCCGACACGGACGTCGAAGTTGGAGCTCTCCAAGGCCCGGGTGGCTCACCGGGTGAACAACATCACCAAGGCCAACATGCCGGACAATCGGGACAGGGGCTGGCGCCTTACGATCGGGAGCAGCCGCCTGAACTGGTAAGTTTGTTGTTTTTCCGTCTTCCGACTTGCGGCAGCGTGGCCGACTCGATATTTATCTTGTCTTGTTTTCAGCTTTTCGTCCGCCAAGGCATCGAGGATGGCGACTTGGCGACGAAGGTCTGGACGCCGGATCTCGTTGACCCGGCTGACTTAGCCGGCGACCAAGGCTGGCGACGACGATCCGCTGGTGGCGCAGGATCGGGCGGCCGTGGGGGAGCATAACCCGCCGCCTTCGCCTCGAGCATGAGCAGGAGCAGGAGCAGCTGCAGCGGAGCCGGCCCAATCCGGCACGGGGGCCATCCCGGTGGTGCCTGCGCGCGCGGCGCCGCCTACTAGCACGGCGACTTCTGCGCCGAAGGGGAGGAAGCGGGCCGGCGTCGGGTCCACGGCCGCTTCGGAGGCGAGGGCCAAGAAACAGCGCCGGCCGGCGCCCAAGAAGGTCCGGAGAAAGCCGGGTGAGTTCTTTTTCCTCTGTTGTTTGATTCCTTTTCTTTCCTTCCTCTCGTACTTATCTTTTCTTGCTTGTTCGACTAGGGCCGCGATTAAGTTTACCCGGGGAGGCGGCTCTCGGCAGCTCCTCCCGTCACGTCGCCGCTTCAGCGGCAAAGGAGAGGAGCCAACCCCGCAACCTTCAGCACGCGCGCGCACGCCGCCGGTTGCTAACGTGCCGCTGCGGCCACGCCACTGCGGGGCGTCTTCTTCGCGGCGCCCGGTGGCGGAGACCAGGGTCGATCGGCGCGCCGGCCGACCTTAGACGACATGTTTCCGCGTCGCGCCCCGTTTGTGGAGCGGGCAGCCGGAGCTGGCAGGGCATGCCGTCTGCGCGGCAGAGCCGGAGCCGGAGCTGGTGGGGCTGCTGCGCCGCCCGACCGGAGTCGGCGGGCCCGCGCCCAACGTCGTGGTGCCGGGAGAGTTCTCCGAAGGAGCGCCTCGAGCGCCGGATGCGACGGCTCCCACCGGGCCGGCCGCCGACCGGGCCGCCTCCGGCCGGAGCCGACGAGGAGGGAGCCGACCGGGAAGGAGCCGGCGAGGGAGCCAGCGCGCTCAAAGGACGCCGACTCCGGGCTCGCGAGGACGAGGGGCCCGCCGGGCCCAACTGAGGGCCTTCACGTGGCCAAGGGGGCCCGGCTGCTGCATGTGCCGTCTGCCTCTGACTCCAGCCTTGGCTCGGCTGGCACCATGGAGGCTGCGTGGCATTCGGCGGATTCTTGCGAGGTGTTCAACCGGGAGGGGCAGCCTGGTACGGCGCCCATGAAGATGGTCTTCTCCGGCTACCGGGCCGCCCTTAAGAACAAGGCCGCCGAGGCCCTTGCCCAGCTAGCAACGCTGGAGGATGCTGACAAGGTAGGTGTCTTCTTGTTTTCTTTTGCAATTTTGTTATTATCCTGGTAGCCCTCCGAGGCATGGTCCGGCTGCTTGGAGCCGGTCCGGGTTTCGTCTAAGCAACTGATTCTTTCAGACGGTTACGGAGCGACGCACCGTCTTGTACAACAAGGTGGTGACTAGCTACCACAAGGCCAAGATCGAGCGGGCCGCCTTGGCTCGTGAGCTGGAGGTCGTCAAGGGTGAGGCTCTCTTCTTTGCCTTTACTCTTTTTTACGCTTCTGTGTAGAGCTTGATCCTTGGCGCGTCATGCTCGATATCAGTCGGCAAGACGGCTTCGGCCCCGTATACGAGGAAAAATGGTGTGAAGCCGACTGAGCGGTTTGTCGTTGTGCGCAGGCTCCACATCACATTGGGCAGTTCTTCAATCCAGCAGCCAGCTGCTCGCTCGAGCGGCTCCACCAGCCGGGGCCGGATGCCGGCTAGGACTAAGCCGTTAGCCTTTTCCACTTGTCCGTTGGACTCTGGGTGTGCCACAGAAGATAGGGCCATCCGGATCCCCATTTCCCCGCAATAGCGAGAGAAGATGCCTTGGGAGAAGTTGGTGCCGTTGTCGGTGATGATGGTGTGGGGGTAGCCGAATCTCACAATGATTTCCTTGAGGAATGTGACGGCTGTGGACCCGTCCAGTTTCTTGATTGGCTTGGCTTCGATCCACTTGGTGAATTTGTCAATCATCACCAAGAGGTGTGTCATGCCGCCTCGCGCTGTTCTGAATGGGCCTACCATATCCAAGCCCCATACGGCAAATGGCCATGTGATGGGGATGGTTTTCAAGGCGGAAGCCAGCTGGTGTCTTTGCTTTGCGAAGCGCTGACAGCCGTTGCACTTCTTCACCAAATCTTCTGCGTCTCTGAGCGCAGTCGGCCAGTAAAAACCGTGCCGGAAGGCTTTGGCCACTATGGCTCTGGATGAGGCGTGATGTCCGCACTCTCCTTGATGGATTTCCCGTAGGAGTTCAATCCCTTCAGCCGGCTCAACGCACCGCTGAAACACCCCACTTACGCTGCGTTTGTACAGCTGGTGGTTGATGATGGTATAGGCCTTGGCCCTTCTCTCAATCTGCCTGGCCTGGACTCTATCATCAGGCAGCACACCGTCGGTGAGGTAGGAGAGGAATTCTTGTGCCCATGAAGGTACGCATCTTATCTCGAATACGCTGACCAACAGGGCCTCCTGCGTGGGAGCTTCCGGATTCGACTGCATGGTCGCCGGGTTCGGCTTACTAGCCGGCGGGTTCGGCTTGCTAGCCCCCGAGTTTGGCGATGAAGCCCCCGGGTTGGACTGAGAAGTCCCCGGGTTCGGCATGCTAGCCGGCGGGTTTGGCTTGTTAGCCCCCGACTTGGGCGATGAAGCCCCGGGTTCGGCTGAGCAGCCCCCGGGTCAGCCGGCACGAATATTGAATCCGAGTCCGGTGACGGTATGATGGACGGCTTCTTGAGAACCGCCAAGGCGACACCCGGCGGAATGGCTTGCCGGGTTGAGCCAATCTTGGATAAGGCGTCAGCCGCTTCGTTATTTGCTCGTGGCACATGGTGGAATTCGCAGCCGTCGAAGAAGCCGGATAGCTGCTGGACATGGAAGCGGTACGAGGCCATGTTGGCGTCCTTCGCGTCCCAGTCGCCAGATGCTTGCTGTATGACCAAGTCGGAGTCGCCGAAGCAGAGTATGCGACGCACGCCAATCTCCTTGGCCAGCTTCAGCCCATGAATGAGCGCTTCGTACTCCGCCACATTGTTGGAGGCGGCGAAGTGGATCTGCAGGACGTAGTCCAGCCGGTCCCCCTTGGGAGAAGTGATGACGATGCCGGCTCCCAAGCCGTTGCGCATCTTCGAGCCGTCGAAGTGCATCTTCCAATGTGTGGAATCCGGCACAGGCGGCAGGTGCGCATCTCAGCCTGGGCCGACGAAGAAGTCCGCGAGGATCTGCGACTTGATGGCTGTGCGTGGCTCGTAGAGGATGGTGTGGGCGGCTAGCTCTGTGGCCCACTTGGCAACCCGGCCGTTGGCATCCTTGCTGCCTATGATTTCCGCCAAGGGTGCTGTGGCAACCACCCCGATGGGGTGCTCTTGGAAGTAGTGCTTGAGCTTCTTGGCCGCCATGTAGACGCCGTAGGTGACCTTCTCGGTAGTGGGGGTAATTTTGCTTCGATCGGGAGAGCACTTCGCTAAGGTAATAGACCGGGCGCTGAACCAGTGCTCCTCGTTGCCGGCTTCTCTGCGCTCCACCACCAGGACAACGCTAACCACTCGATTGGTGGCTGCGATGTACAACAACATCGGCTCCATTGAACCCGGCGTTGCAAGGATTGGCGCGGTTGAGAGCACGCGCTTCAAGTCACGGAAGGCCTCGTCCGCCTGCGGTGACCAGACGAATTTGTCCGCCTTCTTCATCAGTTGATACAGGGGCGTGCCTTCTCCCAGCCCGGCCGACGAAGCGGCTCAAGGAGGCCAGGCAGCCGGCAAACTTCGGACGTCCTTGAGGCACTGCGGCAGTTCCATCTTCTCTAGGGCACTGATCTTGTCCGGGTTGGCTTTGATCCCTCGCTGAGAGACGAGGTAGCCAAGGAGCTGGCCAGACGGCACGCCGAATGTGCACTTGGCCGGGTTGAGCTTCATCCGGAATCTTCTCAGATTGGTGAAGGTTTCTCTCAGGTCATCAAGGAGGGTAGTCGTCTCCTTGGTCTTTACAACGACATCATCCACATATGCGTGAACGTTTCTGCCGATTTGATCCTGCAAGCATTTTTGCATGCACCTTTGGTAGGTGGCGCCTGCATTTTTCAAGCCGAACGGCATAGTCGTGTAGCAATAAGCCCCGTACGGGGTAATGAACGAAGTCTTTATTTGATCAGCCGGATTCAAAGGAATCTGGTGGTAGCCTGAATAGGCGTCTAGGAAAGACAACAGTTCACAGCCGGCAGTCGAGTCTATGACTTGATCTATGCGCGGCAGGGGGAAGGGATCCTTTGGGCACGCCTTGTTCAGGCTGGTGTAGTCGATACACATGCGCCAGGAGCCGTTCTTCTTCAAAACCAGGACCGGGTTCGCCAACCAGTCCGGGTGCAGCACTTCCATGATGAAGCCGGCAGCTAGGAGCCGGGCGATTTCTTCACCGATGGCCTTCCTTCGTTCTTCGGCGAAGCGCCTGAGAGGCTGCTTCACCGGCTTGGCTTCAGGCCGGACGTGGAGGTGGTGCTCAGCCAACTCCCTCGGCACACCCGGCATGTCTCTTGGAGTCCACGCGAAGATGTCCCGATTCTCACGGAGGAATGTCGTGGTATCGTCACGGCATATGCCATAGGGTGGCTAATCGAAGTGGTTCCTGAGAGATCTCACGGCGGTATCCGGATGCGGGTATGGGCACGAGCGACACGGCGACGTACCCAGGTTCGAGGCCCTCCGATGGAGGTAAAACCTCTACTCCTGCTATGAGTGTATACGATGATCACACAGTACAATGGTGCTCCTAGAGCTGTGTCCGGCTGCTCCTGAGAGGCTAAGGAAGACTATGGTCTCTCTCACAGGGCAGCTCTGTAGGTGGGTGAAAGTAATAAATGATCGATCCCCCGCACGAGAGGGGGTAGTGCGGCTTATATAGGCACCGGCACTTTACATATAAGACCCTATAGTTTTACTGGCCGGCTGGGCCGGCTCCGGCTTCCGCTCCTTCCCGAGGCGGTGACGTCAGGAGTGGTTGAGGCATCGTGGCCTGTCCCATCCGGCTGCCACGGTCAGCGGTATGGAGGAGGTGTCCCTGTCGCCGTCAGCCACTGTAGCCTGTACGGATCGTCGTAAGCCCTGACGGCCTGTCCGGCGCGAGGCACTATTGCTCCACAGTGCCCCGCGTTTCACGGAAGATGGAGTCAGCGTGGACTTTGGGAACCCGGATCACCTACCCGGTTCCTTCCAGTGCAAGACTCGCCAGCCTCGAGTCGGTCTGAGGTACAAACCCCAGTCGGATATGGCTTGTAGAAGCCGGCCCAACTACAGCATTGGTGGCCGTAGCCAGGCCGACTAAGACCTAGAGCCAGCCGGCTTCCAGACCAGCCGGCCACGGCGCCAGCCGGCTGCTCCTCAGCCGGCCTTTGCCGCGAGCCGGCCAGTGGCCAGCCGGCTGCTCCGCGTCCATTGCCCTATCCGGGGTCTTCCCCCCGACATTAGCCCCCGAAGCTGGCAAGGTCCTGCGTTTAGAAGGACCTAGGCAGGTTTTCCTGGCTTCTCGAATATACTAGACGGCACTTGGAGGGGCCGACTGAGGATTTTCGTTCAGCCGGCTGCGCCCTCATCCGGCTCGTTCCCGCCGGCTGCTTCTAGCCGGCTGCTTTTTATACTTGTGCAATTTTTGCGTTCTCGCAAGGTTTGACGGCGCCTCCGCCTTGCTGATGAATTTTGGCTCGAGTGGAACTTCCGGTCCGGCTCCGGCTCGCTGCTCGCCGGAGTCTCCGCCGCCTCGGGTTCTGCGCCCGACTTGACCGGCCTGACGCTGGGCTCGCCGCCGGTTCGTCTGGTCACATCAATGTCCCTCCGGATCCGGTGCGGTAGTGGGCGACGTGGTGTGGCCGTTTACGGTAACGGTAGCGGTCGTGGGAGGAGTTATGGCGCAGTAAATCCGGAGACGTGGCCCACGTCGGCCACTTGGAGGCCAACCGCCGCGGTCGGCTATAAATGCCGCGGGGGCGGTACCGAGGCGGCACTTGCCCCTTTCTTCTTCCTCGCGCTCCTGCCTTGCTCCTTCGCTTCGCTCGAGCGCTTCGCTGCTCCGACGCCGTTCTTCCTCCGCTCTTCTGGCGAATCTCAGCGAGCGGTCGCCCCGACGAGTCTCCGCCGGGCTGCCGCCGCAAGCCCGCCAATCCGGAGCCACGGGGCCACGCGCATCGACGGCGCGCTCTTCTCCACCGCGATCTCCTCCGGCGAGGAGCGGCTCTTCTTCGCCCTTCCGCCTCTCTTGGACCTCTTCTTCTTCGTCCTCGATGGCCCAGCCGAGCGGCTCCTGGAAGGGCTCCTACATGCAAGACGACGACATTGCCCGGTTCGTGCGCCTCCGCCGCATCCCGGCGGGGGTGATTACCAGGGCGCCGGGCGAGGAGCAGGAGCCTCGGCCGGAGCCCGGCGAACGCGTGGTCTTCGGCGCGCATCTCGACCGCGGATTGGGTCTGCCGGCTTCCGACTTCTTCCGCCGGTTCCTCGATCACTTTGGCCTGCAGCCGCACCACCTGCCGGCCAACGCCATGATCCTCCTCAGCTGCTACGTGGCCTTCATGGAAGGCTACGCCGGCTTGTGGCCGGACGTGGAGTTTTGGAGCCGGCTCTTCTACATCAAGGCGCAGACGACCGAAGGCCGCCTGAGGACCTGCGGCGCCGCCTCCATCTATCCCCGTACGGGTACGTCTTTCCCGCGGATTCCGACTGTCGATTCTGTAAAGAATTGGCAGATGTCCTTCTTTTATGTGCGGAACGAAAGCCCGGCCTTCGACCGGCTCAATCTGCCTGAATTCAACCCGGCCCCGCCAGTCGGCCGGATCAATTGGGGCTTCAACGCCAAGTCCTCGAACCCGGACGCGGAGGTGAACCTCCTGTGGGACTTCCTGGGCAATTGCGTCTCGGAGGGCCGGCTGAGTGCCGAGGACCTCCTCTGCACCTACATCTCGCGCCGGGTCGTACCGCTCCAGCGGCGCGTCCACAAGATCGGCCACATGTCCGGCTTGCTCGACCCGACACGGACGTCGAAGTTGGAGCTCTCCAAGGCCCAGGTGGCTCACCGGGTGAACAACATCACCAAGGCCAACATGCCGGACAACTGGGACTGGGGGCTGGCGCCTCACGATCGGGAGGAGCCGCCCGAACTGGTAAGTTGATGTTTTTCCGTCTTCCGACTTGCGGCAGCGTGGCCGACTCGGTATTTATCTTGTCTTGCTTTCAGCTTTTCGTCCGCCAAGGCATCGAGGATGGCGACTTGGCGACGAAGGTCTGGACGCCGGATCTCGTTGACCCGGCTGACTTAGCCGGCGACCAAGCCGGCGACGACGATCTGTTGGTGGCGCAGGATCAGGGCGGCCAGGGGGAGCATAACCCGCCGCCTTCGCCTGAACATGAGCAGGAGCAGGAGCAGGAGCCGCTGCAGGCGGAGCCGGCCCAGTCCGGCACGGGGGCCATCCCGGCGGTGCCTCTACGCGCGGTGCCGCCTACTAGCACGGCGACTTCTGCGCCGAAGGGGAGGAAGCGGGCCGGCGTCGGGTCCACGGCCGCCTCGGAGGCGAGGGCCAAGAAACAGCGCCGGCTGGCGCCCAAGAAGGTCCCGGAGAAAGCCGGGTGAGTTCTTTTTCCTCTGTTGTTTGATTCCTTTTCTTTCCTTCCTCTGTACTTATCTTCTCTTGCTTGTTCGACTAGGGCCGCGATTAAGTTTACCCAGGGAGGCGGCTCTCGCAGAGCTCCTCCCGTCACGTCGCCGCTTCAGCGGCAAAGGAGGGAGCCAACCCCGCAACCTTCAGCACGCGTGCGCACGCCGCCGGCTGCCGACGTGCCGCCTGTGGCCACGCCACCTTCGCGGGGGCGTCTTCTTCTGCGGCGCGGCGGCGGAGACCAGGGTCGATCGGCGGCGCGCCAGCCGACTTTAGACGACATGTTCCCGCGCCGCGCCCCGCTTGTGGAGCGGGCAGCCGGAGCCGGCAGGGGCATGCCGCCTGCGGCAGGAGCTGGAGCTGGTGGGGTTGTGCCGCCTTCGACCGGAGTCGGCGGGCCCGCGCCCAACGTGGTGGTGCCGGAGAGTTCTCCGAAGGGAGCGCCTCGGGCGCCGGATGCGACGGCTCCCACCGGGCCGACTGCTTCGACCGCGCCGCCTCCAGCTTCGGAGCCGACGAGGAGGGAGCCGACCGGGAAGGAGCCGGCGAGGGGGCAGCCGGGGCGCTCAAAGGACGCCGATTCCCGGGCTCTGGTGAGGACGAGGGGCCCGTCGGGCCCAACTGAGGGCCTTCACGTGGCCAAGGGGGCCCGGCTGCTGCAGGTGCCGTCTGCCTCTGACTCCAGCCTTGGCTCGGCTGGCACCATGGAGGCTGCGTGGCACTCGGCGGATTCCTGCGAGGTGTTCAACCGGGAGGGGCAGCCTGGTACGGCGCCCATGAAGATGGTCTTCTCCGGCTACCGGGCCGCCCTTAAGAACAAGGCCGCCGAGGCCCTGGCCCAGCTAGCAACGCTGGAGGATGCTGACAAGGTAGGTGTCTTTCTGTTTTTTGCAATTTTGTTATTATCCTGGTAGCCCTCCGAGGCATGGTCCGGCTGCTTGGAGCCGGTCCGGGTCTCGTCTAAGCAACTGATTCTTTCAGACGGTTACGGAGCGACGCACCGTCTTGTACAACAAGGTGGTGACCAGCTACCACAAGGCCAAGATCGAGCGGGCCGCCTTGGCTCGCGAGCTGGAGGCTGTCAAGGGTGAGGCCTTCTCTCTTTGCCTTCGCTCTTTTTTATGCTTCTGTTTTTATTGACGGCTTGTTTTTGCCGGCTTGCAGCTGAGGCCGCCCGGGTCCCGCAGCTTGAGTCGGACCTCCGGGTTGCCCGCGCTCAATGCGCCACAGGTGAGGAGGCGAACCAGGCTGCTGCCGCCAAGCTGAGGGTGGCTGACGGGGAGCTGAAACGGCTGTGCCTTCTTGAGGCTAACCATCTCAAGGAACTTGCCGCCCTCAAGAAGGAACAGGAGGAAAAGCTGGAGGGTCTGAGCAAACGGTTGGAGGAGGTGGAACGGCAGCGGCTTTCGCTCCAGCAGGAGGTGACCACCAAGTCCAACGAGCTGTCGGCCACCGCCAAGCGGTGGTTGGGGGAACTTAGCGCGCTCGACCGCGGCTTGGCTGGTGAGTCTTGTCTTGTGCCTTCCCCCTTTGCCGGCTTTCGGCCGTCGGCTGCCGGCTTAGGTTGGCAGCCGACGGCAGAACCTTGATTTTTTCGGTATCTCCATCTTCGGGCTGGGGGCAGTCGGTTCTTGCCGGCTGCCGCCAGGCTTACTTTAGGACTTCGAAAATTTGCGTTTTTCAGCTTATTTCGGTTTTGATGGCTTCTGACATGCTTTTCTTCTTTGCAGCGGCCTTCCCTGAGGCACAGGAGGAGGCGCTAGCGGCTGTTGGCAGGGCGCGGGAGGATCGCCGGCAGGCCACTGGGGAGCAGAGCTCCGACTGCTTCACCATGGACGACTATCTGGCGTCCATCGCCGCCCGCGTGGAGCCGGTCACCAAGCTCGGCTGGGAGCTGCGGAAGGCGGCGGAGGAGCTGATGCGATCTGGTCGTGGCCGACGGAGACGCTGCCAGAAGATCTCTCCAATCTCATCGCTTGGCTGGACAGGGCTCCCGACCGCTTCTTGGACTGGAAGGAGTCAGCCACGCGTGCCGGAGCTGATATGGCTCTATCTTTTGTGCTCTCCTGGTATAACGAGGTTAGCCTCGACCAGTTGGAGTTCCGGCGCGCCGGCGTGGAGGACAAGCTCCCGGCGGAGAACAAGACTGCTCGGCTTGCCCGTGCCTGCGCTATTGCCGACTTCGTCGACAAGTCCCTCTTCATCGAGGATCCGAATCCGCCGTCTGACGACGAGGAGGAGGCGGCTGAGGATGAGGAGGCGGACGATGCAGCCGGCGCTTAGCTTTTACCTGTTTCCTTATGTTTTTGCCAAGACAATTCGTTAAATCCCCGGGATGCCGGGTGCATATGTAAGACAATGTTATTATCCTTTTATTAAGGCACACTTTAATGTGTTTGTTAATCATCTGTGTGCCGAGTTGCTTTCTTTCGACTCGTTCGCTTTTTCCCATCCGCCCCACTCTTTGGCTGTGCCCTTGCCGGTCGTACGTCCGACTTGCGGTCCGTCGCCGGATCAAGAGCGGGCCGCTGGGTGAGGCCGACAGTATTTCAGTCGAACGAGCTGAATTCGGCAATCCGGCACTTTTATGAAAAGTTGCAAGTCAACTCGCTTGTACTCTTTCCCTTAGTCGTTTTTCGCGTGCCGGCTCCCTAGGCCTTACTCCCGCCAGCCGGACAGCCGGGTTGCGGTCTGTAGCTGGGTCGGAAGCCGGCTGTCGGAAACCGGATCACGTTACTGAGCCGACCGCGTGAGAGGGTTCAAGCCAATTGGCGAAACAAGGTAAAGTACGCGAAAACTTGTCGGAAACAGCGCTCTTGGCGCAAGCTTTTTCATAACTCACAAAAGGGATACAAGGGATACATACATTCCTGCTCTCATGTGTAAAATGGGCGGAGTAACCTGACATTCCAGGGACGTTTAGTCTCCTCGTCAGCCTTGTCCGGCTTGTTTTTCTTAGCCTCTTGGGCATCTATGAGATAGTAGGAATCATTGCCTACTGCCTTGCTCACGATGAAGGGACCCTCCCATGGGGATGATAGTTTATGCTGTCCGGCTGTCCTCTGGATCAGCCGGAGCACTAGGTCTCCCTCTCGGAATGCTAAGGGCTGGACCCTCCGGCTGTGATAGCGTCGGAGGCTTTGCTGGTAGATAGTAGATCTAGACTCAGCCAGCAGCCGGGCCTCTTCGACCAGGTCGACTCCATCTTCGCGAGCTTCTTTGGCTTCGGCTTCTGTGTAGAGCTTGATCCTTGGCGCGTCATGCTCGATATCAGTCGGCAAGACGGCTTCGGCCCCGTATACGAGGAAAAAAGGTGTGAAGCCGACTGAGCGGTTTGTCGTTGTGCGCAGGCTCCACAAAGACATTGGGCAGTTCTTCAATCCAGCAGCCGGCTGCTCGCTTCGAGCGGCTCCACCAGCCGGGGCCGGATGCCGGCTAGGACTAAGCCGTTAGCCTTTTCCACTTGTCCATTGGACTCGGGTGTGCCACGAGAAGATAGGGCCATCCGGATCCCCATTTCCCCGCAATAGCGAGAGAAGATGCCTTGGGAGAAGTTGGTGCCGTTGTCGGTGATGATGGTGTGGGGGTAGCCGAATCTCACAATGATTTCCTTGAGGAATGTGACGGCTGTGGACCCGTCCGGTTTCTTGTTTGGCTTGGCTTAGATCCTCTTGGTGAATTTGTCAATCATCACCAAGAGGTGTGTCATGCCGCCTCGTGCTGTTCTCGAATGGGCCTACCATATCCAAGCCACACACGGCAAATGGCCATGTGATGGGGATGGTTTTCAAGGCGGAACCCGGCTGGTGTCTTTGCTTTGCGAAGCGCTGACAGCCGTTGCACTTCTTCACCAAATCTTCTGCGTCTCGAGCGCAATCGGCCGATAAAAACCGTGCCGGAAGGCTTTGGCCACTATGGCTCGGATGAGGCGTGATGTCCGCACTCTCCTTGATGGATTTCCGTAGGAGTTCAATCCCTTCAGCCGGCTCGACGCACCGCTGGAACACCCCACTTACGCTGCGTTTGTGCAGCTGGTGGTTGATGATGGTATAGGCCTTGGCCCTTCTCTCAATCTGCCTGGCCCGGACTCTATCATCGTGCAGCACACCGTCGGTGAGGTAGGAGAGGAATTCTTGTGCCCATGAAGGCACGCATCTTATCTCGAATACGCTGACCAACAGGGCCTCTGCGTGGGAGCTTCCGGATTCGATCGCATGGTCGCCGGGTTCGGCTTGCTAGCCGGCGGGTTCGGCTTGCTAGCCCCCGAGTTTGGCGGTGAAGCCCCCGGGTTGGACTGAAAAGTCCCCGGGTTCGGCTTGCTAGCCGGCGGGTTTGGCTTGTTAGCCCCCGACTTGGGCGATGAAGCCCCCGGGTTCGGCTGAGCAGCCCCCGGGTCAGCCGGCACGAATATTGAATCCGAGTCCGGTGACGGTATGATGGACGGCTTCTTGAGAACCGCCAAGGCGACACCCGGCGGAATGGCTTGCCGGGTTGAGCCAATCTTGGATAAGGCATCAGCCGCTTCGTTATTTGCTCGTGGCACATGGTGGAATTCGCAGCCGTCGAAGAAGCCGGATAGCTGCTGGACATGGAAGCGGTACGAGGCCATGTTGGCGTCCTTCGCGTCCCGCCGCCGGATGCTTGCTGTATGACCAAGTCGGAGTCGCCGAAGCGCAGTATGCGACGCACGCCAATCTCCTTGGCCAGCTTCAGCCCATGAATGAGCGCTTCGTACTCTGCCACATTGTTGGAGGCGGCGAAGTGGATCTGCAGGACGTAGTCCAGCCGGTCCCCCTTGGGAGAAGTGATGACGATGCCGGCTCCCAAGCCGTTGCGCATCTTTGAGCCGTCGAAGTGCATCTTCCAGTGTGTGGAATCCGGCACAGGCGGCAGGTACTGCATCTCAGCCTGGTCGACGAAGAAGTCCGCGAGGATCTCGCGACTTGATGGCTGTGCGTGGCTCGTAGAGGATGGTGTGGGCGGCTAGCTCCAGGGCCCACTTGGCAACCCGGCCGTTGGCATCCTTGCTGCCTATGATTTCTGCCAAGGGCGCTGTGGCAACCACCCTGATGGGGTGCTCTTGGAAGTAGTGCTTGAGCTTCTTGGCCGCCATGTAGACGCCGTAGGTGACCTTCTGGTAGTGGGGGTAATTTTGCTTCGATCGGGAGAGCACTTCGCTAAGGTAATAGGCGGGCGCTGAACCAGCTGCTCCTCGTTGCCGGCTTCTGCGCTCCACCACCAGGACAACGCTAACCACTCGATTGGTGGCTGCGATGTACAACAGCATCGGCTCCATTGAACCCGGCGTTGCAAGGATTGGCGCGGTTGAGAGCACGCGCTTCAAGTCACGGAAGGCCTCATCCGCCTGCGGTGACCAGACGAACTTGTCCGCCTTCCTCATTAGTTGATACGGGCGGTGCCTTCTCCCCCAGCCGGTGACGAAGCGGCTCAAGGAGGCCGTGCAGCCAGCGAACTTCTGGACGTCCTTGAGGCACTGCGGCAGTTCCATCTTCTCTATGGCGCTGATCTTGTCCGGGTTGGCTTCGATCCCTCGCTGAGAGACGAGGTAGCCAAGGAGCTGGCCAGACGGCACGCCGAATGTGCACTTGGCCGGGTTGAGCTTCATCCGGAATCTTCTCAGATTGGTGAAGGTTTCTCTCAGGTCATCAAGGAGGGTAGTCGTCTCCTTGGTCTTTACAACGACATCATCCACATATGCGTGAACGTTTCGCCGATTTGATCCTGCAAGCATTTTTGCATGCACCTTTGGTAGGTGGCGCTGCGTTTTTCAAGCCGAACGGCATAGTCGTGTAGCAATAAGCCCGTACGGGGTAATGAACGAAGTCTTTATTTGATCAGCCGGATTCAAAGGAATCTGGTGGTAGCCTGAATAGGCGTCTAAGAAAGACAACAGTTCGCAGCCGCGATCGAGTCTATGACTTGATCTATGCGCGTGGGGGAAGGGATCCTTTGGGCACGCCTTGTTCAGGCTGGTGTAGTCGATACACATGCGCCAGGAGCCGTTCTTCTTCAGAACCAGGACCGGGTTTGCCAACCAGTCCGGGTGCAGTACTTCCATGATGAAGCCGGCAGCTAGGAGCCGGGCGATTTCTTCACCGATGGCCTTCCTTCGTTCTTCGGCGAAGCGCCTGAGAGGCTGCTTCACCGGCTTGGCCTCAGGCCGGACGTGGAGGTGGTGCTCAGCCAACTCCTCGGCACACCCGGCATGTCTCTTGGAGTCCACGCGAAGATGTCCCGATTCTCACGGAGGAAGCTGGTGAGCTCGCTTTCCTATTTCTTGTTCAAGCCGGCACCGATGGTGACGAACTTGTCGGCTGCGCCGGGTCCAGCAGGATCTTCTTGGTGTTGTCGGCCGGCTGGAAGTGAGTCGTCCCAGCCGGGTTGCCCGCAGCCGGCATGTCTGTCTGCGCGGCTTTGGCGAGGGCGACGGCGTCGTGGATGAGCTGCTTCTCGGTGGCGATGACCAGCGTCTGGGCCATCTTGGAGCTCGCATGGCGCAGTCCATGGAGGCGGCGATAGTCGCCGGCTACGGTAATGACCCCTTGGGGCCAGGCAGCTTCATCTTCGTGTACCCGTAGTGGGGCACCGCCATGAACTTGGTCGGGCCGGCCTGCCCCGGGAGCGCGTGGTAGGGACTCACGAGGTCCACCACCTCGAACTCGATTCTCTCGGTGCGGAAGTGGTCCGGCTTCCCGAACATCACCTCCGGCGTGATCCGGCCGATCGGCTGGCAGCAATGGCCTGGCACGATGCCATGGAAGACGGTGGGGGTGGGGCGCAACTCGGCCTCTGGATGCCCAGCTTGCGGGCGGTGTCGCTGTAGAGGATGTTGATGCTGCTGCCGCCGTCGATGAGGACGCGCGAGAAACGCACGCTGCGCCGAGTTGTGCCGATGGTGGGGTCGAGGACCATGGCGTAGCTGCCCGGCTTCGGCAGGACAGCCGGTGTGTCGCGGCGATCAAAAGTGATGGCCTGCTCGACCGGTTTAGGGTACTTGGGGACCGGCGGTATGACCGCGTTGACCTCGAGGAACGGCGCTCTTGGCTCGTCCTGTCCTCGGGCTCGGAGGTGAAGATGATGTAGGTGGCGTCTTCGGCCAGATACCGGCCGGCATGGTGCACTTGGTTAGCCTCGTGGTGCTCGAGGTTGACGTTCTGCGCCGGCTTGGCCACGCCCGGCCCGCCGGCTGGTGGAGGCGGGGGAGGCGGAGGGGTTCACCGCTTGTCGCCGCTTCGTGAAGTGGCAGTCGCGGGTGGTGTGGTTGGAGGGGTTCTTGCCGCTGTGGTACTTGCACGGCGAGTCGAGCATGTGCTCGAAGGTGTACTCGGCTTCCACCGCCGGTCTTGCTTACGGCGGCGGCTTCCGCTGCCGCGCGTTGTGCCGCCACGGCGGCCACGTGGGCGGAGCCGCACCGGAGGTCCGGCTGGTCGTTGTGACGCTTGCCGCGGTAGTTGTACCGCAGGCTGCCGTGCGACGCGCCATCGCCCGGCTTGTTGTTGTCCCGTCTTGCGGGGCCGGTGTAACATCAGCCGGCGCCTTGCCGGCTTCCTCTGCGGCGCGTACTTGTCTGCGATGACCATCAAGGCGGCCATCGTCTTGGGCTCGCTGCGGCGCAGCTTGTGCCACAGCATGGTGTTGGGTCGGCATCCTCCCATGAAGAAGCTGATGGCTTGCATCTCGTGCACGCCCTCGCAAGAGTTGCGCATCTCGCACCAGCGCGCGTCGGTACGCGCGATCCGTCTCGTCCGGGCCCTGCTTGCACATCTCAAGCTGTTGAGGGCGACCCGGCCGGCGATAAGTGCCGGTGAAGTTGCTGATGAAGGCGGCTTCGAAGTCCAGCCAGCCGTTTATGCTGCCGGCTGGCAGGTTGTTGAGCCACGTGCGGGCGGAGCCGAGTAGCATGAGGGGGGAGTAGCGCACGGCCCAGCGCTTGTTGCCCTTGGCGATGCCGACTGCCGTGGAGTAGTCCAGCAGCCAGTCCTCCGGCTTGGTGGTGCCGTCGTACTTGGGGGTGTCGCGCGGGAGCTGGAAACCCTCGACCATGGGCTCGTTGAGGATCCGCGGCCCGAAGCACTTTGGGCCGGCTGGCCCCTCTTCTTCCGCGATGCGGGATTGAACCAGCCGGTCGAGGCGGTCTCGGCGTCGGCGGGCTCGATGCGCGGGCCCGGCCGGGAGTGTGCCGGCTGGCGCGGCGCCGCTTGCTTCGGAGCCGGCCGGTGATGACGGCGGGGCCCGAGTCTTGCTCCTGGTTCCGGCTCGGAGGGGCCGGCTGTGGCTGCGGCCGCTCGGCTGGTGGCTTGGCCGGCCCGAGCTGTGCGTGGCCCGGGAGTCATGGCGCCGGCCTTGGTGCCGGGGAGGAGGACTCGGCCGTGTCCCCGGCGCCTTCTCTCGTCGTTGCTGCAGCCCCACGAGCGTGAGAAGCTGCGGGGGCATCGACATACCCGGGGTCGGCGATCCGCCCGTTGGCTGCGTTGAGCAGCTCGCCACCCGCCCGGTCCGGCGGCGTAACTCTTCGCCACGAAGGCGGTTCAGCTCTTCTGCGGCGGCCGCCGCGCGCATGTTCTTGTCGGGGTGTTGTAGACGGGGAGCTCGCGGACGGAGCCGGCGAAGGAGCGCCGTCGCGCGGCGATCTCAGCGCCGAGGTCGCGGCCCTCGCGGCGGATGTGGCCGGCTCGGCTTGGCTCGTCGCCGCCCGGAGTGAGGCCGTGGGCGCGGTTGTACTCGCGCCGGGTGATCTCCATCCGGCGCTTAGCAGCAGCCAGTTCTTCGGTTTGCTTGAGGAGGAGCTGGCGGTGCGCCTCCAAGTCCGCCTCGATGGCGGTGGGTCTGCGCCGGGCGTGAGCGGGGTGCTCGGCTTTGCCCGGACTGCATCCGGCCGGGACGGCGGAGGTGGCGCTTTGGGCCTGAGCCGGAGGCGTTGGGAGTCGATGTTGCGCTCCAGTCGGGGCCGCGCATGCGCGGGTTCTTGGTGGGGAGCTCGTCGCCAGCCATCATGACTTGCACGACGGCGGGGCTGGCGGCAGCGCCGCTGCCGGCTCGCGGAGGAGGGCTAGCGCAGCGCACTGCCGCGGGTAGCGCGGGCGGTGCGACGGTGGCGACGTAGACGTCGAAGCCGCCGAAGGAGATGACGCTGCCGCCGGCTGGGAAAGGCCGGTCAGCGAAGCAGCCAGCGTTGTCGGCGACGCGCCGAGGGAGCCGAATCTCCAGATCAAGCCCGAAGCGACTCGCTCGCCGGTGGTGGTGGTGAGGCCCGTCCGGATGAAGACACCGGCCGAGGATGCCGAAGGCCCCACGGTGGGCGCCAAATGTCGTGGTATCGTCACGGCATATGCCATAGGGTGGCTAATCGAAGTGGTTCTGAGAGATCTCACGGCGGTATCCGGATGCGGGTATGGGCACGAGCGACACGGCGACGTACCCAGGTTCGAGGCCCTCCGATGGAGGTAAAACCTCTACTCCTGCTATGAGTGTATACGATGATCACACAGTACAATGGTGCTCCTAGAGCTGTGTCCGGCTGCTCCTGAGAGGCTAAGGAAGACTATGGTCTCTCTCACAGGGCAGCTACGTAGGTGGGTGAAAGTAATAAATGATCGATCCCCCGCACGAGAGGGTAGTGCGGCTTATATAGGCACCGGCACTTTACATATAAGACCCTATAGTTTTATCGGCCGGCTGGGCCGCCTCGGCTTCCGCTCCTTCCCGAGGCGGTGACGTCGGGAGTGGTTGAGGCATCGTGGCCTGTCCCATCCGGCTGCCACGGTCAGCGGTATGGAGGAGGTGTCCCTGTCGCCGTCGCCCACCGTAGCTCGTACGGATCGTCGTAAGCCCTGACGGCCTGTCCGGCGCGAGGCACTATTGCTCCACAGTGCCCCGCGTTTCACGGAAGATGGAGTCAGCGTGGACTTTGGGAACCCGGATCACCTACCCGGTTCCTTCCAGTGCAAGACTCGCCAGCCTCGAGTCGGTCTGAGGTACAAACCCCAGTCGGATATGGCTTGTAGAAGCCGGCCCAACTACAGCATTGGTGGCCGTAGCCAGGCCGACTAAGACCTAGAGCCAGCCGGCTTCCAGACCAGCCGGCCACGGCGCCAGCCGGCTGCTCCTCAGCCGGCCTTTGCCGCGAGCCGGCCAGTGGCCAGCCGGCTGCTCCGCGTCCATTGCCCTATCCGGGGTCTTCCCCCCGACAAGGAAGCTGGTGAGCTCGCTTTCCTATTTCTTGTTCAAGCCGGCACCGATGGTGACGAACTTGTCCGGCTGCGCCGGGTCCAGCAGGATCTTCTTGGTGTTGTCGGCCGGCTGGAAGTGAGTCGTCCCAGCCGGGTTGCCCGCAGCCGGCATGTCTGTCTGCGCGGCTTTGGCGAGGGCGACGGCGTCGTGGATGAGCTGCTTCTCGGTGGCGATGACCAGCGTCTGGGCCATCTTGGAGCTCTGCGTGGCGCAGTCCATGGAGCGGCGATAATCGCCGGCTACGGTAATGACCCCCTTGGGGCCAGGCAGCTTCATCTTCAGGTACCCATAGTGGGGCACCGCCATGAACTTGGTCAGGGCCGGCCTGCCCAGGAGCGCGTGGTAGGGACTCACGAGGTCCACCACCTCGAACTCGATTCTCTCGGTGCGGAAGTGGTCCGGCTTCCCGAACATCACCTCCAGCGTGATCCGGCCGATCGGCTGGCAGCAATGGCCTGGCACGATGCCATGGAAGACGGTGGGGGTGGGGCGCAACTCGGCCTCCTGGATGCCCAGCTTGCGGGCGGTGTCGCGGTAGAGGATGTTGATGCTGCTGCCGCCGTCGATGAGGACGCGCGAGAAACGCACGCTGCGCCGGGTTGTGCCGATGGTGGGGTCGAGGACCATGGCGTAGCTGCCCAGCTTCGGCAGGACAGCCGGTGTGTCGCGGCGATCAAAAGTGATGGCCTGCTCTGACCGGTTTAGGATCGGGGGACCGGCGGTATGACCGCGTTGACCTCGAGGGAACGGCGCTCTTGGCTCGTCCTGTCCTCGGGCTCGGAGGTGAAGATGATGTAGGTGGCGTCTTCGGCCAGATATCGGCCGGCATGGTGCACTTGGTTAGCCTCGTGGTGCTCGAGGTTGGCGTTCTCTGCGCCGGCTTGGCCACCCGGCCCGCCGGCTGGTGGAGGCGGGGGAGGCGGGAGGGGTTCACCGCTTGTCGCCCGCTTCATGTAGTGGCGGTCGCGGGTGGTGTGGTGGGTGGGGTTCGTGCCGCTGTGGGACTTGCACGGCGAGTCGAGCATCTGCTCGAAGGTGTACTTCGGCGGCCACTGCCGGTCTTGCTTCGGCGGCGCCGCCGCCTGCCGCGTTGTTCGCCACGGCGGCCACGTGGGCGGAGCCGTACCGGCGGTCCGGCTGGTCGTTGTGATGCTTGCCGCGGTAGTTGTCCCGCCGGCTGCCGTGCGAGGCGCCCTCGGCCGGCTTGTTGTTGTCCCGTCTTGCTGGGGCCGGTGAAACATCAGCCGGCGCCTTGCCGGCTTCCTCTGCCAGCGCGTACTTGTCTGCAATGACCATCAAGGCGGCCATCGTCTTGGGCTCGCTGCGGCGTAGCTTGTGCCACAGCATGGTGTTGGGTCGGCAGCCGCCCATGAAGAAGCTGATGGCTTGCATCTCGTGCACGCCCTCGCAAGAGTTGCGCATCTCGCACCAGCGCGTCGGTACGCGCGATCCGTCTCGTCCGGGCCCTGCTTGCACATCTCAAGCTGTTGAGGCGACCCGGCCGGCGATAAGTGCCGGTGAAGTTGCTGATGAAGGCGGCTTCGAAGTCCAGCCAGCCGTTTATGCTGCCGGTGGCAGGTTGTTGAGCCACGTGCGGGCGGAGCCGAGTAGCATGAGGGGGAGTAGCGCACAGCCCAGCGCTTGTTGCCCTTGGCGATGCCGACTGCCGTGGAGTAGTCCAGCAGCGGTCTTCCGGCTTGGCGGTGCCGTCGTACTTGGGGGTGTCGCGCGGGAGCCGGAAGCCATCGACCATGGGCTCGTTGAGGATCCGCGGCCCGAAGCACTTTGGGCCGGCTGGCCCCTCTTCTTCGCGATGCGGGATTGAACCAGCCGGTCGAGGCGGTCTCGGCGTCGGCGGGCTCGATGCGCGGGCCCAGCCGGGAGTGTGCCGGCTGGCGTGCGCCGCTTGCTTCGGAGCCGGCCGGTGATGACGGCGGGGCCCGGAGTCTTGCTCCTGGTTCCGGCTTGAGGGGGCCGGCTGCGGCTGCCGCCGCTCGGCTGGTGGCTTGGCCGGCTCGAGCCGTGCGTGGCCCGGGAATCATGGCGCCGGCTTGGTGCCGGGGAGGAGGACTCGGCCGTGTCCCTGGCGCCTTCCCCGTCGTTGCTGCAGCTCCACGAGCGTGAGAAGCCCGGGGGCATTGACATACCCGGGGTCGGCGATCCGCCCGTTGGCTGCGTTGAGCAGCTCAGTCACCCGCCTGGTCTGGCGGCGTAACTCTTCGCCCTGAAGGCGGTTCAGCTCTTCTGCGGCGGCTTCTGCCGCGCGCATGTTCTTGTCGGGGGTGTTGTAGACGGGGAGCTCCGCGGACGGAGCCGGCGAAGGAGCGCCGTCGCGGGCGATCTCAGCGCCGAGGTCGCGGCCCCCGCGGCGGATGTGGCCGGCTCGGCTTGGCCTGCCGCCGCGCCGGAGTGAGGCCGTGGGCGCGGTTATACTCGCGCTGGTGATCTCCATCCGCGCCAGCAGCAGCCGGTTCTTCGGTTTGCTTGAGGAGGAGCTGGCGGTGCGCCTCCAAGTCCGCCTCGATGGCGGTGGGGTCTCCGCCAGGCGTGAGCGGGGTGCTCAGCTTTGCCCGGACTGCATCCAGCCGGGACGGCGGTGGTGGCGCTTTTGGGCCCGAGCCGGAGGCGTTGGGGTCGATGTTGCGCTCCAGGTCATCATGACTTGCACGACGGCGGGGCTGGCGGGAGCGCTGCTGCCGGCTCGCGGAGGAGGGGTGGCGCAGCGCAGCACCTGCCGCGGGTAGCGCGGCGGTGCGACGGTGGCGACGTAGACGTCGAAGCCGCCGAAGGAGATGACGCCGCCGCCGGCTGGGAAGGGCCGGTCAGCGAAGCAGCCAGCGTTGTCGCCGACGCAGCCGAGGGAGCCGAATCTCCGAGATCAAGCCCGGCGACTCGCTCGCCGGTGGTGATGGTGAGGCCCGTCCGGATGAAGACACCGGCCGAGGATGCTGAAGGCCCCACGGTGGGCGCCAAATGTCGTGGTATCGTCACGGCATATGCCATAGGGTGGCTAATCGAAGTGGTTCCTGAGGGATCTCACGGCGGTATCCGGATGCGGGTATGGGCACGAGCGACACGGCGACGTACCTGTGTTCGAGGCCCTCCGATGGAGGTAAAACCTCTACTCCCGCTATGAGTGTATATGATGATCACACGGTACAATGGTGCTCCTAGAGCTGTGTCCGGCTGCTCCCGAGAGGCTAAGGAAGACTATGGTCTCTCTCACGGGCAGCTCGTAGGTGGGTGAAAGCAATAAATGATCGACCCCCGCACGAGAGGGGGTAGTGCGGCTTATATAGGCACTGGCTCTTTACTTATAAGACCCTTTAGTTTATCGGCCGGCCGGGCCGGCTCCGGCTTCCGCTCCTTCCCGAGGCGGTGACGTCGGGAGTGGTTGAGGCATCGTGGCCTGTCCCATCCGGCTGCCACGGTCAGCGGTATGGAGGAGGTGTCCCTGTCGCCGCCGTCGCCCACCGTAGCCGCACGGATCGTCGTAAGCCCTGACGGCCTGTCTGGCGCGTGGCACTATTGCTCCACAGTGCCCCGCGCTTTACGGAAGATGGAGTCAGCGTGGACTTTGGGAACCCGGATCACCTACCCGGTTCCTTCCAGTGCAAGACTCGCCAGCCTCGAGTCGGTCTGAGGTACAAACCCCAGTCGGATATGGCTTGTAGAAGCCGGCCCAACTACAGCATTGGTGGCCGTAGCCAGGCCGACTAGGACCTAGAGCCAGCCGGCTTCCGGACCAGCCGGCCACGGCGCCAGCCGGCTGCTCCTCAGCCGGCCTTTGCCGCGAGCCGGCCAGTGACCAGCCGGCTGCTCCGCGTCCATTGCCCTATCCGGGGTCTTCCCCCCGACAAAGATTGGACATGCTAAGCCACTTAACCACTAGAAGATAGAAGAATGAAAGCACCAGCATGTCTGCCTTTCGTAAAAAAAAAAGACACTTAACAACTTAAGTTAAGATGTTGCTCTCTACAATAATGACATGTGCATACTTTAGAAGAAATGGATGGGGTATTATTATTTCCATTCACATTGAGTTAAGATATACAAAACATCTTAACTTAAGTGGTTAAGTGTCTTTTTTTTATGAAGGGCAGATTTCCAAGGGCAGTATAGCAACATAAAGAAATTATATAGATGCATATTCGCTTTGTACCGTTAGTCTTTTGATCCATTAGTTTAATTAGTACCAGTACACCGATAAACATAATCAACCACACATAGGGCAATTTACGCCAATTCCAAAGACTAAATACTATACTAAGTGAGTAGGATCACATTAAATGTTAGCATCCGTATTTTACAAAATCAAAGCTCTCATTTTATTTGATGTACTCTCTGTTCCAAAAATAAGGCACCCTTAAATTTCTTTGGTCAACAACTTATAAGTTTGACTATAATTCGTATTTATAATATGCTAACAAAAATTGTATACATACGAATGTGACCATACCATTTGCACATTCTTTTTTTTTTTGTATAATTTGGTATATATTGGTAGTCCAGGTTGTGCATCGAAGACCGTGCAAAAAAGCGTGCCTTATACTGTGGGATGGAGGAACTAGAAACCTGCGATAATAGTTGGTTTTCTTTGAAGGTTCTCCGCACCTACATGTCTCATTTCTCAAGTGAACATGATTGCCAATTAGCCGCCTCACATTCTGTTGTATGAACGAAGCCGACTACTCTTTTGCTCGAGTATGGAAGGCCATAGACCAAAACCAGATAGTTTGGGTATGAAAGGCTAGATGTGTTAACTCTCTAAAATCTGCCACCACAAATAAATTTTCTATTGGATTAACATTTTATACAATTAACTGGTGTAGTGGAAATCGCACGATTTAAAATGTAATAAAACTATCTCATTAGTTATCTTCTTCGGGGCGCTACAGAGCCGAAAAGGGCTAGCCTAAATTAGGTATTTACTAAGACAAACAAATCGGGTATTCACTAAGACAAACAACTGGCAAGCTACTTTTAAAGAGGAGGACCGCGCCTTTACTTTCATTTCATTTTTTCGTTTCCGCATGGTCGGGAGGGGCCCTGCATGTTCTTCTTGTGGAGGCAAGTTATTTATTAATGAAAAATGGCTAAAAGAAGAGAAATAATTAGTTATTCATCAAGGTTAATTTGATTCAGTGACCAAAGTTCTGCAATCACTAGGGTCAGATTCAATAGAATTGGATCCATTCCAAATAGCAAGAATTAGGATTCTTGATCCCTCCCAATCTCTCTTACAATTCAAAGATCCAGAGAGATGTTTGATGGGTAGAGAAGCGGATGTACAACCAAGCCGCCCCAGTTCAAGGCTCCACGGACGCAAATTTGGTTTCTTAGTACTTCAAGAAATTATTGTAGGGTACTCCCCTATCGTACTTGTTTTAAAAAAATGATGGGGGAATTGACGTGGGAGAGTAAAAACTGCACCATATAACTGTCCATCAATTAATGCCCTCCTATATTACGAGATTCATCTTCGTCTTACCAATTTTGCTCTATGGACTTCCGTTGGGAGTACTTATAAGTTTGTTGGACCCTAGCCAAATCCAAATGAACAACTACTATTACTACCACAATACATGTGTGTTGCTATGGACTATAAAAACAATAATGTTGTATTACAATTTGATGTCTTAGATCAAACTATCCATCACATGAATTAATAATTGTTCATATGTTGGCAAGGCGAGGCTGGCCTCACAACGACACGTGCACCCGTTTCACGGCTATTGAAGAATCTGCACATCATCTGCTGGGTGGCTGCCCCTTCACGATTCAGGTGTGGTGTCGAATCTTGCCTTTGACCAATCTACCGTCGTGCTTCCTTCAATCGTAGCATCAACCCCTGCTTGAATGGATCTCAAACACACGAAGCCTGCTACCCAAGAACAAGCACAGAGATTGGATCGCGTATTTTTCAGGCGCGTGAAGACTCAATGTCAAACATCATTGCAACAATTCTGGGTGAAGCGGATCAATGGTTGATTGTTGGACGCACAAAAGTGTGCGAGCTTCTCCAAACACCACGAGAACCTGACTAATCTGTACTCTGTTGTTGTTGAGTTTTTGTAGCTTAGCTTAGTTTTTTACTATTGTTTCTTGCTCGTCCTTAATTTTGTAACTTTTTCCTCTATTATCAATGAAAAGCAGCTCTGCATTGCCTTTTAAGTCAAAAAATGAATTAATAACTGCTCCAGGACCCTTCGTCTGAACCTCCCATGCCGTTCTTGAGCAAGACTGGGGCAACACAACCCTAGGTGCTAGTGCCGCTTTCGTTCCTTCTCTTCTCCCCACTATCCTTGGTAGTCCCGTTGCGGCCTCCCTCCCGTACTTGTGGTCTTCACTCTCTCCCCCTGCGTCACTATGTGTCTCTCAGTTGTCGCCACAACTAACTTTCCGGGCATATCTGGATGTCCTAGTGGCCAATCTTGTAGTCCCAACAGCTTCCTTCTCATGTGTGGGATGCATGCATGCTCTCATTTGTGGGTTGGCGATGCTCGACTTTTCAGGCTAGCACTACATCACACATCACCATGTATATTCCAGTATTTAGTTCAAAATATGGTGACATTTTTGTTTGAAAATTTGAATGGATGTCCTAGTGGCCAATCTTGTCGTCCCACCGACTTCCTTCTCATGTGTAGGGAGCCTGCATGCTCTTGTGTGCGCCAGCGTTGCTCGATTTATTTCGGGGTAGCATTTTAGCACATGTTAGGCTGTGTGTGGGTGAGTCCCTTCAGCTTGGTGAAATCGATCCCAATATTTGGTACAAAATATATGGTGACATCTTTGTTAGAAATAAACAATATGTACATATATTTAATGGTGTGGAAAAGAGAGAAGTGGGATTAGATGTTATTTTCTTAGAATCTTAATGTTCTAACTCCAAATATATTTGGATGCACAATGGACAACATATATGGGAAGAAACTCGATGCAGGTGTTCTTGTGCAAAGCTATCATCGATATAAGCACTATTTACATACACAGAAAAGAAAAACACTCGCCAAAAAGGTCGAATCAAGATGAAATATTATTTGCTGAATTTACAGTTCTAGAGAAAAAATAGGTAAAGAGAAATATGCAATGTCATTTGTTAACAAACTAGTGTTTTTCATTGCATGCATTTGTTCATTTGCAATCGACCCACCGTCCTGATCTAAATTAGCACATGATGTTTTCCATGTATTGCTATTTAACCATGTGGACTCTCCCATGCCATATAGGGATCATATGCACGTAGACTCTTCTGTCATACGTCTAACTCAAGCAGTAGCTAAAACCACTGTGGTCACATCAACCACAAGCCATCCAACAACCAAAAGCCATAAGGCATCATTATCGAGGATGGATTCAGACCATTTATATCTTCCAGTTGACCTTGGAGAGATTATATCACACAAATCCACGAAAATACCCAACGGAACCCGGCAACGGGCGAGGATGAAATCGTGCCCGTCACCTTGTTCAAGATTAGGAACGTATTCGGGCTCTGTCCACAGATTAACTCGGTTTGTATTCGATGTATTTCGCTCACGCGCTTTGCAATAACTGAAGGATGGTTCGGACACGACTTAATGCCGGCCAACGGTCACCTGTACCACTGCATAGTCTCATCTTCTTAGCCCCCGCCCCCCTTCTCCTTCCCGCATCCATCCATCCACAATCAGTTCATCAGAACACCCCACAGCTCCACTCTCACCATCGTTTCTGCAGCAGTACTCCGCGTGCCTAGATGTCGCAGTCAAGCTCCGCGCCAGCGCCGGCTCATGCATTCGTCGGCGAGATCGCTCCGTTGCCTCTCATCTGATGCCCGTTCTGCCACGCTGGCCAGGTGCTCTGGTTCGTCTCCGGCACCACGCTTGTTGCACAGTTTCACATTGGCGCCAGAGAAGACGAGTGCACGGAAGGCGTCCACGTTGCTCTCCTTGGCGGCGGCCATTATGGGAGAGCGCCGTCAACAGTGAGTCGAGGCGGCGCCCACCTTCGTCCAGGCCGACAGCAAGTCGAGGCGGCGCTTTGTCGCAGCGGCGGCGGCGCCTCCTTCAGATTCTCACCAGCGAGGACGACGGGGGACGCGTCGCCGTGCGCGCCGAGCCAGGGCCCGAGGCCGTCCGGGCGGCATGCGGCGACGACCGCCTTGAGGGACGCGAAGGCGTCGTCGTAGGCCGCCGGGTTGGGGTGCTCCGGGGCAAGGCGGTAGTCGACGGAGACGATGACGGCGGGGACCGCGGCGGCGGCGAGGGTCGTGGAGAGCTAGCTTCTTGCCATCCAACCTCCGCCACATCCTGAAGGCGACAACCTCAACGGCGCAGAGGCCAGGTGCTCGTACATCCTAGCGCACACCCCGTGCGCGCCAGCGGGGTACATCGACTACCTTCGCCTCTTCTTCTACTGCGGCTTCGGCGCCGCGCCGGCGGCCGTCGAGTACACCGCGGTCCTGCTCTGGCTGGTGCTGCTCTTCTACCTCATCGGCGAAACTGCGTCCTGGAGTCCTTCTACGCCTCTCTTGAGAGCCTCTCCGCCCGCCGTGGCCGGGGCCACGCTCCTCTCGCTCGGCAATGGCGCGCCGGATGTCTTCGCTAGGGTCATCTCCTTCGCCACGGCGAAGGCGGGGGCGGTGGTGTGGGCCTCAACAATGCGCTCGACGGCGCGCTCTTCGTGTCCATCGGTGGTGGCCGAGGTTGTCACGCTCGCTGCCGGGTCGCGCGGCGGAGCCGTCTTGGAGCTGCGCGGGATTCGTCTATGCAGCCTAGTCGTCCTCGTCCGGATTCTCTTGACCAAACAAGTGTAGTTTCTTTTGTTTTCTCTCTCAGTTCCCTTGTGCCTTGGATCTGTACAGATTTTTCTTGATCTCATTCTTATTTGGTAAAAAGAATGTAGTAGTAAATTTTTTCTTCCCAGCCAAACGGTTCATTGGTAAGAAAATGTTACTTTTCTTCATGAAATTTTCCAGAACTCTTCGACTAATTGGTGAACTAAATATTATTATCACATGGACAAATCAGAAAGAGGATTACACAACATGCACGCAATCAATTTATTAACTTAATAATTTTAAATGCAATATTTTTATTATGATTTAGTATTTTTACTATCTGCACCATAGATAGAAAAAATGTGTACACTTTTGTGTGTTTTAATTTTTTTGATTTTGACTATTTCCATCTATGATTATTAAAAATGTGTACACTTTTTTGTGTTTCAAATGTGTACACTTTATTATGATTTTGATTTTTACGATCTGCACCATAGATAGAAGCTGCCAGTAGATATTTCCATATTTTAAAAATAATGTTGTTCAAAGTCTAATTATTACTAAATTTTGAGCTTTAGTCTTTGTTCTAAGGTAAAAAAATCTAGAATATAAAATAAAACTAGTTATATAAATTCCAATATTCATTTTTTTTTTATCATAGTACAGATTCAGATTATGAGCTTTATGTGCATAATCACTGTTATATGGTTGTGTCTGTCTCATAACATGATGAATCAACTAAGTTAATCCCTTCACCGTAGCTAATTAACCACTGCTCGCAGAACGTTCCACACATTATGGAGAATCTGTTTCTAAAAATTACCCTTGCACTAGGGAACCATGAGTAAATCAATTGTTTTTCAAAATTGTACTAAAATCGTAGATTCAGTTTGTTTTGTGAAAAAAGTGGTGTCTGGTGAAAACAATGTTTTAATGCAAGATGATTGGTTACATTTAATATGATGCAGTCCATTTTAATGCAAGTATTAAACACTCTCAACTAGTGGCATTTAAAGACGTGTGTCGGACAATAAACAGCTTGTATCACTACTTGTATTTCTGAATGTATAATTCATGTAACTCTACCGTATAAATTGAACACTATATTAAATTTAAATCTCCAACAGACAATGATTGGCCTTGATATCATCCTCCAGCGTCCCCGGGTCCCAAACGTGCAGGTCGACAAATCCATGCATATAATCAACACTGCATAAGCAGCGAGGACATACCATCACCAACCATCACAGACGATTCCAATTTAGTAGTAAATATTTATAATTTTGTACTTACTTATAACACATTCTCTTGATAGACGATTAGTAATCAATACATGTGTTGTTACATTCAACATTTTTTCCATGTAATAACATTCCTACATATTATGATCAAATTTTCATTATACAGTTCTACCATTTATCATGGCGAAGACTTCTTCATTAAATCTGAATCATGTGTTTGTAAGGAAATAGAAGTTAGTTTTATCATCTTTGAGAAATTTCTCCTTCAACCCACCTTTGATTAAAACAGAATTCCTTAGGATTTAAGAAAATAAAAATTGAATAAGTTGTATGCATCCACGATTAATTTTTGCAACATAGACAAACTATAGTTATATATTTGTGTTTGTTTCTATTTTATATTTTTAAATATCCTCGTAGAGAACAATGAAGTGCGGTCTAACATCTACCTCTATAGAGGTTTTCATATTGTACGAATATATATATTTAAGTGTGAGTTAGTAGAACATTCTAGAACAAATAAGGTGTCTGCAATGAATTTGTCCTAAAATATTGGCATTGTTGTTTTCATGGTTCATTCTTGATAAAAGATGCATTTCACGAATTCTTGGTTCAGTAATGAGGCTATATTTTGTACTTGGTTGAAATACCTCGAGTTACTCATCCCCTTGTATAAAATGGGCCCAGATTTGTCTCTTATTTCATTATTGGTTGGTATAAGAATAGGGAGTTACGGTAGTATGTGTGCGGGAAGAGGGACGGTGCATACCGCCATGACAGCCGAGGAGACGACTGACATAGGCATCCTCAATGGGCCTACCAAAGATGGTACCCGGGGTTTACCGAAGGCCCATGAGTCGAAGAATATGAAGTTTAGAAGCCCAAGTTAGTACCAAGAAAAGTTAGAGTTGTATTAGAAAATATCATGGAAAAAAATAGCGCGCTATTCCAACGCTAATAGCACGCTATAGCATATCTGGAGAGCCGACGCTACGCTATTTCGGCGCTATAGCGCGCTATTCACGTTAATAGCACGCTATAGCATGCTAATAGCATATTTTTACACCCACGCTATTTTGTTATAGCGCGCTATTTTTTTTCTTGGAAAATATAGACTTGTAATTTTACGGGACGGGTTAGAAACCCTCCCGGACTCTGTAACTTGTGTATTACGAATCCCTCGGCTCCGCCTCCTATATAAGGGGGAGTCGAGGGACAAAGAGAGGATCGACTCATTGTTTCATGCAACCGTAGTTTTCACAATCGTCGAGTACTTTTCGGCTGAAACCTTCGAGCTCTACTTGCCCTATACTTCCGACAAAACCCTAGTCTACAATATGTAGGCATTGATAAGTTAACCCCTTATCAATTGGCGCCGTCTGTGGGAATTAGAGGTGTCAAGGAGCTGACCTCGATGGCACATTCAAGATCGTCGACTTCGTCAACTGCAAGCAACGCGATGGACAGAGGTAAACAGATCGAAACTGGTCTAGTCGATTTTGTTCTTCACCCGCCCTCCCGTTTGGATGCATATGCGTATCTGGAGGAGCCCATGGAGATGACGTTCGGAAAGTTCCACTTCCGCGTCGAGAAGGAAGGATCGTATCGTATCGAAATTCCGATCTCGTCGGGATTATCAGCGGTCGATCCCGATTTTTTGGGTTCAACATCGTCAATCGAGTCAGGCGACGAGGAGATTTCGTCGCCACGCTTCATCAGCACTATGGCAAGTGAAAAACTCGCCAAGATCTTCAGCGACATGTCTTTCGAGTCATCTGCGGACTCCGATATAAGCGATGACTCGAGCAAAATCGACAGCTTCAACTTCATCGATAGATCCACTATTGTTGGAGAGGTCTTCACCAATCTCTATGATGGTGTCACCAAACCCGACAAAGTTCAGAATCCAAAATATTATCAGATCTATGCCATTGGAGAACCAAGTCGCCCACAGGAGGAGACATCAGAGAACTTTGACGATGCGGGAAATCCGTATGTTGATCCTGCAGATCTCACGCGAGGTTTAGGAACAAAATATATCGGACCGAGAACACGAGAGATGGTGCAATTTCCGCAGGCAGTATGGGATCGAGTCGCAAGAGCTATTGATGGTACAGAGCCAATGACCATAACAGCGACACGTGAGGAGTTACAAGCGTATCAATATAGGCTTGCACGTACCAGGCGGGAGCTCGAGAACCAGAAAATCGAGCTGGATAGAAGGCAGGAAGCAGCTTCTGCGTCAAGCAGGCGAAGAGCAAATTTGAGTCAACAATCTGGAACTTCAGGAGATAGTCACAGAGCAGCTCGAAATAGAGCAAGATCTCGGCTGCAAAATATACCTGAGGCAGATAGGGAGAATCTGATTCAAAACCTCGACATGTCCTTTATGTCGATAGACACGAGGGGGAACATTATCCCTAAGACACCAGAAGCTGGGTACATGGCGACGCAAGCCTTCATCCTCGCATCCAAGCCACCTCCCAGAGATCCAAGAGAAGCATTGTACAATATGGCCATGGCAGGAGTTGGAGCCATGTGAACGGCGTTTATAAATTCGCCTCCCGAAGGCTCAGCAAGGCAAAATAGTCCACGACCTACTGCAGCAGCACCAGGTCCCGAGAGAACAAGCGGGGCAAGAGACACAGCAACACAAGCACGGGTGGACAGAGCACGACAAAATAGAAGGGAACATCGGCATTCCCCAGAAATAAATGAAGAGGATATGTGTGGGTTACCGTGCTTTACAAGGAGGGTTCGGAAAACTCGAGTTCCTTCAGGGTTTAAATTACCCGATAATTTCAAAAAATTCGTTGGCCTGCAAGATCCCGAGGATTGGCTAGTTGATTATCTCGAGACGGTGAAGCTGATAGGTGGAACCAGAGCAACAGCCATGCAGAGCATTCAAGTACACCTTAGTGGAGCTGCACGATCTTGGATAAAGAAGCTTCCTCCAGGTTCCATCGACAACTGGGACAGTTTTGAGGAGGTATTTGTTAAGAATTTCCGATCCACCTGCAAAAAACCCGCATCACTAGAAGAGTTGAGGTCGTGTAGACAAAAGCATGATGAATCAATGAGAAAGTACATCCAGAGGTGGAACATCATTAAAAACTCGGCAGAGAACATATCTGACGAGAGAGCAATAGATGCGTTCGTGGCAGGAATTCGACGAGGAGATTTTGTCGAAGACTTGGGGAGAACCAACCCAAGGACAGTATCAGCATTAATGGAGATACAAACAGGTGGGCAGATGGAGAAGATGCTGTTCACAATAAGCGACATAGGTCACCGGAGGAGGACCATAGGCGAAATTTTCAAAATAGACGACGATTTCCTCGGCAGTTCTCGAGTTATGATGCTCCTGGCCAAATATCGGCTGGTTTTCGAGGAAACACTGGAGGAAACAATAGAGGTGAATATCAAAGGAGTGGCGAGCAGCGAGGCGACAATAGAGATGACTCCCGTAACAACAGACAAAATAGTGGACCAAGGTTCCAAAGACCATATATATCTCCCGTGGATATGATGAACGGACCATGTCAGATGCATTTCTATCTCGACAATAATGGGAAGAGGCAGTCAGGACATCTGCAGAAGGACTGTCAAAATTTTCAAGCAATGTTGAGGTTTGCAGGGCAAGCCAATGCTCAAGCAACAAACAGAAATCCCCAGGGGCCCAGGAGCGAGATCCACCTTCCGCACCCTCCCGCAATTACGGACGAAAATCGGCACCAGCTCAGAATAGCGGCGACACCACACCCACCTCCATATATCGACACCAACGCCAATGGAGCGGTCTCGATGATTCAGAAAGCTAGGCCGTCTAACAGGGCTCAGAAAGTAATCTCGCGTCAAGTGTTCATGGCAGAGAAGATGCCTCCACCAACGATTGAGTACCTAAATTGGTCGGGACAGGACATTGGCTTCACAATAGCGGATCACCCGCAGCAAGTTCCTCGACCAGGGCAGTCAGCACTTATCTTACCAGCGGTGATCGCAGGATTCGACGTATCTCGAGTATTCATAGATGAAGGCAGCAGTCTAAACCTTATGTATGCAGATACACTAAGGAAGATGAACATATCCCTGGCAAACCTAAAACCAACTGACACACGTTTCCATGGTATCACGCTAGAGAAGCCAAGTTATCCGCTGGGAAAGATCAATCTTGATGTTCAGTTTGAAACCCGAGAAAATTACACGATAGAAATGCTGGAGTTTGAAGTTGTGGATTTCCCGTCGCAATATCACGCCTTGTTGGGACGCCCAGCATACGCCAGGTTTATGGCGGTACCACACTACACGTACCTGTTGTGGAGGTTACCTGGACCTAAGGGACCGATTACAGTCAATTAAAGGCAATTTCGCGTTAGCCGATAAATGCGGCAAGGATTTTCATCGACTGTCAGAAACCTTCGGGATGCAAGCAGAATATATGGCGTCAAGGCTAACAACTGATTATGATGTGTTGCCAGATGTAGGAAGGCCACTGATACGTCCATTTTGGATCACTATTTTATATCATAATTTGCTGTTATTCATTGATATATTTCATATTTGGAGATGATAATTATGTTATTTCATCTATTTTGCATGTTTCATGATTATTGGAGGATCGCGCACCGGAGTCAGGATTCTGCTGGAAAAAGCGCCGTCAGAATGCAATATTTCGGAAGATCAACAATTGACGGAATTTATATGAAAAATCCTATTTTTCCAGAAGACGAAGGGAGCCAGAAGGAGGGGCCGAGGAGGGCCGCCGTGGGCCCACCTCACAGGCCGGCGCGGGCCAAGGCCTGGCCGCGCCGCCTTGTGGGGAGGGGGCCCACAGCCCCCTCTGGCCTCCTCTCCTTCGCGTACATCTTCGTCCCGAAAACCTAAGCTCCAGAGGATAGTCGCGAAGAGTCACAGCCGCCTCTGCGGGGCGGAAAACACCAGAGAGAAAAGAGCTCTCCGGCAGGCTGAGATCCGCCGAGGAAATTCCCTCCCGGAGGGGGAAATCGACGCCATCGTCACCGTCATCGAGCTGGACATCATCTCCATCACCATCACCATCATCTCCATCATCATCACCGCCGTCTCCACCGCTGCACCTCGTCACCGCTGTAACGATTTGGGTTGGATCTTGATTGTTTGATAGGGGAAACTCTCCCGGTATTGATTTCTACTTGTTATTGATGCTATTGAGTGAAACCATTGAACCAATGTTTATGTTCAGATTGTTATTCATTATCATATCACCTCTGATCATGTTCCATATGATGTCTCGTGAGTAGTTCGTTCAGTTCTTGAGGACATGGGTGAAGTCTAAATGTTAGTAGTGAATTATGGTTGAGTAATATTCAATGTTATGATATTTAAGTTGTGGTGTTATTCTTCTAGTGGTGTCATGTGAACGTCGACTACATGATACTTCACCTTTATGGGCCTAGGGGAATACATCTTGTACTCGTTTGCCAATTGCGGGGTTGCCGGAGTGACAGAAACCTAAACCCCCGTTGGTATATCGATGCAGGAGGGATAGCAGGATCTCAGAGTTTAAGGCTGTGGTTAGATTTATCTTAATTACTTTCTTGTAGTTGCGGATGCTTGCAAGGGGTATAATCACAAGTATGTATTAGTCCTAGGAAGGGCGGTGCATTAGCATAGGTTCACCCACACAACACTTATCAAAACAATGAAGATTAATTAGCTATATGATGCGAAAGTGTAAGGGTATTTTACCCTTATCCATTATTTTGGTAACAATGACACCGTGCTAGTGTATTTGGACTAATACATGGCTACAAGATGATTCCCAGGTATTAGCCAAAGAGGTATAAAGGTGTATCAATGGAAGAAGAAGGCAATGGAGACCCCCCCAATTCGACGAAAGAATCAACAGGATTTTCTGTGTGCGGCGATCATCGGCCCGGTCGGACCGGCCCTGGCACCGGCCAGCCCGGTCAGGACCGGCTCCGGCGCTTGTGCCATCCGGGCAGGATCCAGTAAAGGGGGCAAGCCCTCCGGTCGCCGCCCGGTCTCCAGCCCGGTTAGGACCGGCCCATCCGGTCACCGGCCCGGTTGAACCGGGCTACCGACCGGCTGCCCCGGCGCCAACCGGATTTCGCACTTGTGCCATCCGGGCGCATTCCAGTATGCCCAGAAGCCCCTCCGGTCAAGTTCCGGTCCCTGCTCCGGTTGAAACCGGCCGGCCCGGTCGAGAGCCCGGTTTGACCGGCCTGTGCGCCGGCCGGCCCGGCGCCAAACCCGGTCAACCGGATTCCTCGAAGAAAATCTGATGTGGCAAGTTGACCAACGGCCATTTTTCGAAGAACACTATAAATAGGCCTTCTCCTACCTCTGAACAGTTAGGCAACATACTACAAGCTGTTCTTGAGCTCTCTCTCTCTTACTCCATTGTTAGAAACACCAAAAGCCTCCGATCTCCCTCCTCCTCCACCCAAACTCAAATCTCTCCGGGGAATCACTAGAGGAGGACCCGATCTACTGTTCTACCAAGCCAAATCTCATTCCCCCTTGTATTCATCGAGAAGCTTGCTTCCTAGGGTTCCTTGGAAACCCTAGGTGGGCAAGAGGAGTCCGGAAGCATCCGGGTTGTGGATTCGCTCCGGGCAAGATTGTGAAGGTTTGGAGGCTACCTCAAAGTCTACCACAAGTGAGTGAGCTATTCCTTCGTGGGATAGGCTCCGGAGAATAGGGTGAGCCTTCATGGCGTGGGGAATCCTTCGTGGGACCTCCACCCCTCCAAACGTGACGTACCTTGTTGCAAAGCAAGGGAACACGGGAATACATCCTCGTCTCCGCGTGCTATCGGTTATCTCTAACCGAACTCCTTACTTGTGACTTAAACTGCCTGAGAGAGCCTTCGTGCTCGAGATAGTTGTATCTTCATATAGGTTGCTTCACCTAGTTTGCATTAGGCTCATCTTTGTATTCCGCAAAGCCTAATATTGCAAAGAAAGAATTAAAATTTGTAGAAACCTATTCACCCCCCCTCTAGGTTTACCATCTCTATACTTTCAATTGGTATCAGAGCCTGGACTCTTATTAAGGGCTTCACCGCCTTAAGAGTGAGATGGAAAAACTATTCGAGGGTCTAGATGAAAACTCTAACCTTTCGGTTAAAGAGATGAAATCTAGATTCTTGGCATATGATGCCAAGAAGAAGAAAAAGGAGGATGAGCTACAAAGCCAAATGGCAGAAATGTCTACCATGCTTAAGAAATTGACTAGTGGGCCTTCTAGTACGGCTTCGGCCTCACTAGAGAGCTATCACGAAGTCAACCATGAATATCCCAAAAACACTTCACCCATGCCTCATATAAACCATAGTGGGAATGTTCCCCATTTTGATGGAACTCACTTTCCTTTTTGGAAATCTTCTATGGAGTCTCATATTCGCAGCTGCAGCGTGGAGTTGTGGGAGATCATTGTTCATGGATACCGGGAGCCACAAGATCCCATTCGGTTGACCTCCACCGAATTCTACAACCGTCAACTCAACGCCTCCGCCCGTGACAAGATTAGGAGTGGCATCAACCGCAAGCTCCTTGATCAAGTCAATGACATAGAGTCCGCTAAAGAGTTGTGGGATCGAATCATAGTACTCCAAGAGGGAACCGATTTGATCCAATCCGCTCTTTATGAGACCGCAAAGCAAGAGGCTCATCAATTCATGATTCGAGAAGGAGAGTCCATGGCCGATGCTTATGCAAGACTTGGTGCTCTTAGAGTAAGGGTCAAGGGACTCGGTGTTGAGAAGTACAATGATGGCTTCGAGATGAATGAATAATTCATAAAGTCCAAGGTCATTGCTATGATTGCCGTCAAACAAGAAGACACCAATCTTGCACTCAACTTACAAATCATGACCAAGAGTGCCGACCTCAACTCCGATGATCTAGTCTCCTATGTGGCCGCCAATGAAAACATGGCCAAAGCGGGAAAGAGGCTCATGGCAATGAACCGTGTTGATGAAGCCTCATACAACCATGAAGCGCCACGCAATCTTGCCCTCAAGGCTAGGGCCGATCATGGAGGAGAGGAAGACTATGAGATTGAAGAAGAGGAAGAGATGACCTCAACTAGTGACATGGCTACCGACTTTGCTTTCTTTGCCAAGAAGTACAAGGCTATGTTCCCTATGCTCCTCAATGACAAGAAGAAGAAGAGAACTTGCTACAATTGTGATGAAGATAGCCACTTTGCAAATGAGTGCCCTTATGAGAAAAGGGTGGACAAGCCAAGATTCATCAAAGGGGTCAAGCCAAGATTGAAGCCAAACGCAATCAATGACCGATACAAGAAGAACAAGGGAAGAGCCTTTGTTGGGGCCGAGTACTTGTCCGATGATGAAGAGGAAGATGAGGAGAAGGAGGCCGGGGTGGCCGGTTTGGCTTTCTCTAAGCCCGGGTCACTCTTTACATATGACTACTCCAAGGACTACTCCACGGAGAATGATGTTGGATCCTCCTTCATGGCAAGGATAACTCAAGATGATGACTCCGATGACTCTACCTCATCTACAACCATTGGCTCTTGTCTTATGGCAAGGGAAACCAAGGTAATGGAACCTCCACCTTCCCTATCTAGTGTTCTAGATGATGAGAACGAAAATCAAGATGAATTAATTGTGCTTAAGGAACTCTATGATGTTAGATGCACCCTTCGTGGTGAAGCTCTTGTCAAGTTTGATTTCTTGATGGACTCACTCAAAGAAAAGGATGAGTCCATTGAGGAATTAGAATATCAATTGAATGAGAAGGAACGGAGATTCAATCTCCTAAGACAAGAGCTAAAAACCGAAAGGTGCATATCTCAAGGCCTTAAGCAACAAATTGAAACTTATGAACTTGATAAAGTTAAGGACCTAGAAACTATTGATAGGGCTCAATTATTGACCCAAGAGCTCAATGCCTCAAAGGAGGAACTTGAAGTTGCTCATGCTTCTCTCACTAGGGATCTTGACCACCTTGAAAGAGCTAACAAGCTTGTCAAGGATGAGCTCAAGAAACTTGGAGAGAACCATGATCTACTTCAAGAATCCTACAAAAAGGCTCTTGGATCAATGAAGGATCCCATTGATGTTGAAAAGCTTGCTTGTTCCTCCATTTCCTTTACTAGTGAGCATGCTAAACTTGTTGAGGAACATATTCGTTTACAAGAGGAACTTTCTTTGCATGTTGAGACTAATGCATATCTTGAGTCCTTGGTGACCAAATATGGTCTTGACTATCATCCTAATGAATCTTCTTGTGAGCAAGCATCTATTCTTGAGGAAAATGTTAGGCTAACAAAGGAACTTGCAAAGTTCACCACCGCCAAGAACAAGATGGGATTGGATGACCTCTTGAGTAAGCAAAGGTCAAACAATCAAAAGTATGGACTTGGATATGCTCCCAAGTCCCACAAGAAGAACAACTACAAGAAGGAGAAACCCGCTCAAGATAAGAACAAGAAGGTCACTAACAATGGCAAAGCCTCAAAGGGCAAAGCCACTAGTGGTGACCGCACGGGGCCAAACGATCACTATGCATTATTTGTTGATTATTATGGTGATATCTATGCTAACTATGTTGGCCCTCCTAATGGCTATGCTTATAGAGAGTACTCAATTTGGGTACCAAAAGATATTGTTGCCATTGTAAAGGAACCCATTAATCGATGGGTTCCTAAATCCTCTACTTGATTTTGTAGGGGTATTCCTCCGGTGGTCCAAAATGGGTGTTTGATAGTGGATGCACCAATCATATGACCGGAGGAAAAGGTGTGCTTGATCAATTCATTGAAGATATCAACAAGAAGTCAAGCATTACCTTTGGTGACAACTCAAAGGGAAAGGTACTTGGGTATGGCAAGGTAGCAATCTCTAAGGACTTGTGCCTTGAGACGGTTATGCTTGTTGAACACCTTGGCTATAACTTACTTTCTATATATCATCTTGCCGATGCCGGTTACAATTCATATTTCACTAAATATTATGTGCAAGTCTTTAGGAGTGACAATCTCAAATTGGTCCTTGTTGGATATGTGGAGAACAACCTTTATGTGGTTGACCTCTCGAAAGAGAGCCCCTCCTTCTCCACATGTCTAATGGCGGCCAAGCATGACGAAGGTTGGTTGTGGCATCGCCGCCTTGGTCATGTTAACATGAGGAATCTTAAACAACTCCTAAAGGGTGAGCATATTGTGGGACTAACCGGCGTTTCTTTTGAGAAAGATCGTGTTTCTAGTGCATGTGTAGCCGGAAAGCAACTCAAGAAGAACCATCCCATCAAGAGTATTGTTACCACATCTAGGCCTTTGGAGCTCCTTCATTTGGACCTCTTTGGGCCATCACATTATGATACTCTTGGTGGGAGCAAGTATGGACTTGTCATTGTTGATGATTACTCAAGATACTCTTGGGTCTTTCTCCTTAAGTCTAAGGATGAGACCCATAGAGAGTTCATCACCTTCGCCAAGAAAGCTCAACGTATGTATGAATCCGAGATCAAGGCAATTAGGACCGACAATGGCACCGAGTTCAAGAACTACACTATGCAAGAGTTTGTTGATGATGAGGGCATCAAGCATGAGTTTTCGGCGCCATACACTCCTCAACAAAACGGTGTTGTTGAAAGGAAGAACCGAACTATCATTGAGATGGCAAGAACCATGTTGAGTGAATTCAACACACCCCACAACTTTTGGGGAGAAGCCATCTCTACGGCCGTCCACTACTCCAACCGGCTCTTCCTCCGTCCTCTCCACAACAAAACACCATACGAGCTCCTTACCGGTAACAATCCTAATGTCATGTATATTCGTGTCTTTGGATGCAAATGCCTTGTTAAGAACAACAAAGGAAAGCTCGGTAAATTTGAAACTAGAACCATAGAGGGTATATTTGTTGGATATGCGGAGAACTCTCACGCCTATAGATACTACAACCGGTCCTCCGGGACTATTGAAGTATCTTGTGACGTGGTGTTCTTGGAGGATAATGGCTCCCAAGTGGAGCAAGTTGTTCCATGTGTTGCAGGTAATGATGATGATCCATCTTGTGCCATCAAGCATATGGGCATTGGACACATCCGGCCCATGGAGGTTCATAATGATGATCAAGATGATGGAGTAGATGTTTCAAGCACGCCACAAGTGAAGCCTAGCTCAACTCAAGCCAAACCATCAAGTGCAACTCAAGAACCATCCTCTACTCAAGATGAGTCTCAATCCGAAGAACAAGAAGAAGATCCTCATTCCATGGAGCAAGATCATGATGACGATCAAGAAACATCCTCAACTCATGATCAAGCTCAAGTGGTCCCTCATGATCAAGTACTAGCAAGAGATGAATTCATTGATCATGAAGGAACCGTTCGGAAGATCAAGGCCTCTACAAGGGCAAGTGACATGAAAGTGGATCAAGTCCTTGGTAGCATCTCAAGAGGAGTGGTAACTCGTAGACACCATGCATTACTTATCACTTATTGTCAACATCATGCTTTTGTGTCTAGTTTTGAACCACTTAAGGTACATGCAGCCTTGGTCGATCCGGATTGGGTAATTGCCATGCAAGAAGAATTGGAGTGTTTCACTCGTAATGAAGTATGGTCTCTAGTTGAGAGACCCAAGGATCATCGCATCAATGTCATTGGGACCAAATGGGTATTCAAGAACAAGCAAGATGAGAATGGCATTGTTATATGAAACAAAGCAAGGTTAGTGGCGCAAGGGTTTGCCCAAATAGAAGGTATGGATTTTGAGGATACCTTTGCGCCGGTAGCCCGTCTTGAAGCTATTCGTCTTTTGCTTGCATTTGCATCTTTCCACAATTTCAAATTATATCAAATGGATGTGAAAAGTGCATTTTTGAATGGTCCCCTAAAAGAAACCGCATATGTGGCTCAACCCCCGGGTTTCGAAGACCCATGCCGACCCAACCACGTGTATTTACTCCATAAGGCACTCTACGGTCTCAAGCAAGCTCCACGTGCTTGGTATGAGTTCCTTAGGGATTTCTTACTACATGATGGGTTTTGCATGGGTACGGTCGATTCCACCCTTTTCACCAAGCGGGTTAAAGGGGGTGGCCTCTTTATATGTCAAATATATGTTGATGATATTATCTTTGGTGGAACTAACCACAATCATAACAAAGCTTTTGAGCTATTGATGACTAGGAAATTTGAGATGTCCATGATGGGAGAGTTGAAGTTCTTTCTAGGCTTCCAAGTGAGGCAACTTGCAAAAGGCACCTTCATCTCTCAAGAAAAGTATGTGAAGGACATGCTCAAGAAATTCAACATGACCAATGCGAGTCCAATGAAGACACCCATGCCCGTAAAGGGGCAACTTGGTTCATGTGACGGTGAGAAGGATGTGGACATAAAGGTATACCGCTCCATGATAGGATCCTTGCTCTACCTTTGTGCCTCTAGGCCGGATATCATGCTAAGTGTAGGGATGTGTGCTCGTTTTCAATCCGCTCCCAAGGAGAGCCATTTAGTGGCGGTCAAACGGATACTAAGATACCTTGTTCTCACTCCTACTCTCGGGCTATGGTATCCAAAGGGGTCAACCTTTGAACTCATTGGCTATTCGGATTCCGATTGGGCCGGTGATAAGGTTGATCGGAAGTCTACCTCCGGGGCTTGCCAATTTATTGGCCGGTCATTGGTGAGTTTTTCATCCAAGAAGCAAAACTCCACCGCCCTATCCACCGCCAAAGCCGAATACATATCCGCGGCATCTTGTTGCACTCAATTGTTATGGATGAAGCAAACCTTGAAAGACTATGGTGTGTCTCTTGGTACGGTGCCTCTTCTTTGTGACAATGAAAGTGCAATAAAGATCGCCAACAACCCGGTTCAATATTGTCGCACCAAACATATTGACATTCGCCATCACTTCCTACGTGATCATGTTGCCAATAAGGATATTGATCTCACTCATGTGGGAACAACCTACCAATTGGCGGATATTTTCACTAAGCCTTTGGATGAAGCCCGCTTTGTTAACTTGAGAGGAGAACTTGGTATTCTTGATCCTAAAAACTTGGATTGATTAACTTCTTGCACTATATTCTTGCATTTATCTTGCTATCTAGCTTAGAGGCATAGCACATATGGGGATAGTCATTCTACCATATCTTGGTATGATGCATACCTATGTGTGCAACATAAATAGACCCAATGTCATTATATGGACCCAAGCATGTCTCTTCGAGGTTTCATGACATTTGCGCTTTCACATAGGGGGAGTAATCCCCCGCCCCTCATTGAGCCTTCATTACAACTTGATTTGACTATATAAGGCCAAATGATCTTATTGCAAAAACTATTTCAAAATTCTTTTATGATTCTTGATATACTTCGAATCATGCCCATTGTAGCTATTTGTATCTTGTTTGCATTTTCACTCCAATGGGTATGCCTAGAGAACTTTGTGTTTTCCAACCCCATGTCTATGCTCATCTCATCATCGTCTATCTATCTATATGTACATGTCATCATCTGAGCATTCATACACATTTACACAAAGAATAGGGGCAAAAAGAGGCAAAACTAGACCAAACTGGGCAAAAACCGCCCTGGCCGGTCTCTGGCCCGGTTGGACCGGCCTTTGCGCCGGGACAGCCGGCTCCAGGCCCGGTCGACCGGGCGCCCGACCGGCCGCGCGGCCTGATATGTGTTTGAGGGGGATACCCCTTGGGGTCATCTTCCTCATTCTTCCCCAACTCCCACACCTCCATGCCCGGCGCCCTCAGCACCTCCACCAAGATCTAGGCACTTCCCACCACAAGAACTTCCCCAAACTCCACCACACCATAGATCGGGCCCCCTTGGAACATCTCCACCGAAGGATTTGGTCCCTCTCCAACTAGTTTGGGAATTTTTGGAGTTCTTGGTTTTCAAGCCCTACCTCGTGTTCTTCTTGCTCCCTTGATCAAGGAGGACAATGTCTTCGGGTAATGTACTCTCCTTTCCTCCCTAATCTCTAGTCCTCCTCACACATTGCAAGTTCTTGCCAAAATTTGAGGAAATCTTAGGGTTAGGGTTAGGGTTTGCAAGTCCTCATGCCTTTAGAGTGTCTCTCAACACAAAGCACATACTCCACTCTATTGCTATAGCATGTACTCAAGTTTTTCGAGTTTTTGCATGAATTTGTGGTAGAAAATCTGGGCAAACATCACAAATCATCACCACCCGGTTCACAGCCCAGTCAACCGGCCACTCAACCGGCCGGTCCGGCGCGCGACCCGGTCAACCGGATTGTCGACCGGCTCGCCCGATCTGCAGTCCGGTCGGACCGGCCTGTGCGCCGGCCTGCCCAATTTTTCGCACAATCTCATCAATACACTTGGATATATGCTATGCTTTCTGGTTTCTCCCTTATTGATGACATGTACACTTACCTCTTTGCTATCCTCGCTCTATTTTGCTGATTCACAGATGCTGATTGAAGTGATGAGGACCGTGGCACTGTTGCCAAGCGAGGGAGGCACTCAGGGGCTCCACCACGGCGCTCTACTGGTCGTGCTCCTCAGACTACTGGTGGCAGCTCATCTGGAGGCCGCACCAAGAACACTGCCCAGAAGAGGAAAGATAAGCACGCTGTACAAGGAGATGATGAGGAATTTCCAGACTTCAATGTTGGCGATGTCCATATTGGTGCATGGAAAAGGCTTCGAGAAACCAATCACTATCGCTTTGAGGCTCCCACTTACACCGGGGGCGACGGGTTCTTCTGGACCCAGAGTCAGCAGATGATTTGGAATGAGTACTATGACTCCCGAGAGCACATGAAGAATGGCTGCATTGTTATGCCCAAGGCTGTCAAGGATGTTATTGAGATGCATGCAGCCACCACACATCGGTTTGTGGTTGAGACTTTGAGGAGCATGGGGCTGTATGAGCTTGTATGTCTGACGCCTTTTGATGGATGCTATTGCCCGCTCTTGGTAAGGCAATTCCACTGCACTGTGTACTTCCATGATGATCCAGCCCGTACCATGACATGGATGACAGGCAAACAGAAGTACTCCTGCAACTATCTTGACTTTTGTGAAGCCCTTGGGTTTGGTGGAGGTCGTGCTCACGGCTTCAAGCTTTACTCTCAGCAGAAGTTCAACAAAGGAGACATTGCTTTCTGCTATCCTCGGGAGCCCGCCGCTCGTCCTCCCACCATATCTGGCATGTTCTACTCCTATCTCCTGCTTGCCAAGTTATTCAGAGAGTCTCTCATCAGCAAGTCAGGCGATACAAGTGAATGCCGAGGATATCACTTGAACTTGATGTACTACTGCAACCCTGAGCACCGGCGACGCATTGATGGATGTGATCTCATCTACTCTGAGCTGA